>NC_042632.1:28680100-29301558 GCF_901001135.1 Rhinatrema bivittatum | reverse complement strand
CTCCTCCTTCCATAACGTATCCTTTGCAATCATGAATCTCTTGCTGGACTCTTTCCTGAAGAATGAAGAGTGTCTGTGCCATTCTCCTTGGAATTTTGAAAAATGGTGTCGACTGCCCATAACCCCTGTCATGTGACAGGTGCAACCGCTGCCATTGGGTAGCCCCTGTCACATGATGGGCCACAGGGCAGCTAAGTCATTTTTCAAAATGATGCCCATTGGTGCAGGAGCAGAGGGTTCTCTCCTGGACCCCCACTAAATCAAAAGGATGATTCTAGTAATTTTGGGGGGGGGGGGGTGTTGAGAGAGGGGGCTAGGGTGGGTGATGTGGGGGCTAGCAGCCAGGACACGGGAATTGGGATTTTTTTGTTAATTCTACCCTTTCGGATGCCTCCAGGGAATGGCGGGGTAGGGTGGTTGTGAAAACTGTGTCCCCTGTAGCAGCAGTTCTCAATCAGTTTTGACTTCTGGGTTCTTACACTAGGGGTTTGTGCTGGTGGTGGCTGCTCATGGCAGTGACCCTTTTCTCTTCTGCCGCCACCGCTTGGGTCAGCAGCCATGCCAGGGGCAGGCAGGGTGAGGTGGACGCCACAGTGGTGTTCTGAAAGAGGCATTTTTTGTCACCTCAAATTCTGCCACCTGAAGTGGCCACCTCATCCTGCCTCAGCAGTGAACTGCCCCTGCTCAAAGCAGTGTCAGTGCAATTTCCTGTAGGCATGCTTTGGCACTTTTCAGACAAATAAAAAGTAAAACTTAAAAATGTATCCATGCTTTTTACAGTTCTATATATTACTAAATTCTGGGTTATTTCAGTGAAAATAGGGTATTGGACCCTGGAATTGGAACAGTTCCCCCATTTATTACATTGTTTTTATTTGAAAATCGATTTTGTTGTACAACTTGTCAAATTAAGACATGGTTTTCAGGAACCAAATGTGTCTTAAGTTGTGGACATCCTGTAGCTAGTTATGTTATGGGTCTCCATTTTTGTGTCCAGCCTTTGCCTGTGATCATTAGAAATCTCAGGATCTCTTTAGCCATTGTATCCTCAGATGTCCCTGGAGAAGTTGGCTCGTTCTGTGAATTCTACAATCTGGCTCATGAGTGAGATCTATGGATGCCTTCTCCTGTGCCATGAGCAACAACGTTTACTCTAAAATTGCTAGATCAAAAGCGCTATTGGTGTTTAAATTGCAATATACTTTGTATACTAGTATGAGAGCTCCCCATTATTGTACAATATTGGGAAACATTGACAATCACTAATGGTTATCATAAAATTGAACAAATCCAATACATTGCCAAACAATCAAAACAAGTCAAAGTGTATTTTTTATTTAAATGAAATTTTCCTCTTTCTCTCTCTTTATAATTATGATAATCTTATAAAGCAAGTTTACTATTATAGTATATAATTACAGCATAACAATGTATCACACCCCACTACCTTTTAAATGAGAATCCTTTACTGTACATTTTCTGAAACAAAGAAGAGACCAGCAACCCCCCCCCCCCAAAAAAAAACCCAAAAAATAATACTGCTGTGTGAACATTTGTGATCTACTCATTCACAGAGCTCAAGCACAATTCCTGTGGGTAATAAACACGAAAGCATCACCAGAAATGATAATTCGCTGTCTTTTGAAAATATTTGCTATTTGAATTTCCCTTAACTTTTCACAGTGGTTTGAGAGCTCATAATTTAGATGTCTTAGATTTGAAAGTTCCCCTCCAGTCAGAAACTGTTTCTGAATTTGCATATCCTCATTACATTTCATGTTGGAGGATACATTCCTTCAGTATCAAATTATTCTTGCTGACCAGGGTTTCCAACCGTCACTACATTTACTGACAGTCAATAAAAAAATAACAAAAAGTGATATGCCCACAAAAATAATTTCATGGCAGTAAAAATACCATGAGTGATGATGCACCTGTTTCTCCAGTGCCCTGGGCTCACACTATGTAAGTTCAGTTCTGCACAAAATGGAGACAGTAAAACATGTGTCTGTAAAAAATAAAAATAGGGTTTTAGTAAAAATCAGGAAGACTGTTTATAAAAAAAAATATTTTCATGAGTTGGCAACCATGATGTTGATCCAGTACTTGACTAATTTTGCCTAGCACCAGTTTTAGGAACACCATGGTCCTTCAAAATGATCACATCTTTTGGAAGTGGAAATGGTCAGGGTGGCTGATATACTAATTTTGTTAAAAAGATTTGACAACAAGTCTAATCCAAATGGAAATATATTCAATAAATGTGATTTAGGATGCCACTTAGTTGGGTTCAGCCCAGAAAAATATAACAAATTTTGCTATAAGAAAATCCTAGAATGAAAATTGGAGATTATATTCCTAATCAGGACATATAGTAGGCACCATAACTTTGAAAAACTTAATGGATTAAGATAAAAAGGATAGTATCTTTTGATAACCTCAAACTTCAATACTACAGTTTTGCTTCCAGCCAAACATGGGTAGATTTTAAACAGACTAAAATCTAGAACTCACAGCTATACATGCCTTCTTGGTTAATAAAGAGATCAGAACATGAGCTAATATGAGATATACTACATACTTTCTCTATGATGCATACCTTAAGATGGTATTTCCCAAAATAGTGCAAAGAAAATTGAAATAACAATAAGAGAGATCTCAAAGTTACGATCAGAGATGCTCAATAGCAGTGGTTCTCAACCCTGTCCTGGGGACCCCCCAGCCAGTCGGGTTTTCATGATATCCACAATGAATATGCATGAGAGAAAATTTGCATACACTGCCTCCATAACATGCAAATTTTCTCTCATGCATATTCATTGTGGATATCATGAAAACCTGACCCGGCCCGTGGGTTCGGGTTGGGCCAGCCTGCAAAATGCAGACATCTGCCTATATAACCCATATGAGGTACGATGATTACTTCTTTGGTTAGTTCAAATTATTCAGCCAGATGTCATATTCGATACAAAAAACAGCAAATAAAATTGACATAAAATGCAGAAAATTTACATCGTTTCTCACCTGACATTATAGAATTTTATTGAAATGTTTTCCATTTTGTGTCAAACTTACATTACACCACATTAAATGATGCTGCATAAACAAACCATAGTTGTGTATGTTTCATGTTTTGTAATAAAAATCGCAGGCGCAGCCCCCTTATAATTTGGTGAACACCCCCATCAACTTTTTCTGCTTATGGCTTTCAGCCCTGAGTTAACAAAACAGTATATAAAAGTAGTAACGATATATTTTACATACCTATTATCAGTAGATATGTAGAAGACAAGCGATATGAGCGTAATGAATCACTTGGAATCACTATTGTAACGCCAAATCTGGAATTTTCCTTTAACACGTGATTTATGCTGAGTGTGTGAGAGAGAAATAGCAAATGCTTTTTGCCTGTGACTGAGCAAGACAGCGCAAACTGTAGCTGTAGAGATGGGCAATGTAAATGTAACGCTCAATTTATTTAAAGTCTATGGATGTAAATTTAAAAAACAGCATTTTATATAGCCTTTTCAAAATAATACTGAAAAATTTGTAAATGTTTGATTGTTATTTCTGCTGTATATATGCCCCCCTGACTGCTGCACCCTAGACCATGGCCTAGGTTGGCCTTATGGGAAATTTATTTATTTATTTATTTATTTATGAACTCTTAATATACCGACATTCGTATAACACATCACGCCGGTTTACATTTAACTATTAGAAAGGAAAATTATATCGAACGGGAGAGGGGCAAGGGGGAGCAGGCAGGAAAAGGGATAGAGAAGAGGGCAGGGAGTGAGAAAGGATGGAGGGAAAAGTGAATAGGAAAGAATAGAGGAGGAGAGAAGGAGTAACCATAATAACTTATAAAACATTACATCAACAGATGTGAATATACAATGATTAGGTTAGCTATGCACAAAGATGTAAATACAAGGTGCTTTCTGCGAGACAGGGGGGGAGGGGTACTGTTTATGTTTGGTTGGCATCCGGGTAGGCCTGCTTGAAAAGCCATGTCTTGATGCCTTTTTTAAAGGTGTGTAAGGAGGTTTCAAGACGGAGGTCAGTGGGAAGGGAATTCCAGAGGGAGGGGCCAGCAATAGAGAAGGCTCTTTCTCTGGTGAGGGTAAGGTGTGCAGTTTTAAGGGAAGGGGTGTGAAGGGTGCCCGCCAGGGAAATTCTGGTGGGGCGGTTGGAGGAACGGAGACGTGGCATTTCCTCAAGCCAGGACTGATTGTTTTTATGGAGTGTATTGTGTAAGATGGTGAGAGTTTTGTATTGAATATGGAAGTGGATAGGTAGCCAGTGAAGGTCCTTTAGTATGGGGGTGATGTGGTCCCTTTTACGGGTGTTGGTTATGATTCTTGCCATAGCATTATGAAGGATTTGTAGTGGTTTAATGGTGGAGGACGGGAAGCCTAGGAGAAGGGAGGTGCAGTAGTACAGTTTAGATAGGATGGTCGTCTGCAGAACTAGGCGGAAGTCTTGGGCGTGGAGGAGGGGGCTTAAGTTTTTTTAAGTATGTGGAGTTTGTAGAAGCCCCCCTTTAATAGGGAATTGATGTGAGGTTTGAAATTTAGGTGTTGATCTAAGGAGATACCTAGGTTTCTTACAGAGTGCAATGAGGTATGGGCTATGGTGGAGTTAGGAGGGGTGGTATGAGATGTGTGGACCTGTTGCTTAAAGATGATGAGGATTTCTGTTTTAGATGTGTTTAGCGCAAGATGTAGGTTGGACAGTAGTGTATTGATGGAGGCAAGGCAGGACTCCCAGAATAGAAGGGTTTCCTGGAGTGTTTTTTGCATAGGGATGAGGATTTGCACATCATAGGCGTACATGAAAACCTTCAGGCCTAGGTTGGAGAGTAAGTGGCAAAGTGGAAGAATATAGATATTGAATAGGGTCGAGGAAAGGGAGGATCCTTGAGGGACACCTTGTGTGAGAGGAATATGTGAGGACTCAGATTTGTCGAAATCCGACTCTGCTGCAATCAGAAATAGCTGTGACGTTTATCCCCAGATTCTGAACGAGATTCCCCAGCCCTTGCTCAGACTTTTCCACAACTGAACATCGAAGAATCTGCCCAGAGACCCAGCCCAGGCTACAAAGAGAAAAGAAACACAGTATTTGCCCCTTCCAAGACTGCTGGAGCCTGAGCGATTCTATTTTTTATAAATCCTTTCCCTAAAATGTTCCGTTCAAGAGGACGCCATGTAGCTGCACAGCAAGGGTAAGACAAGGGGACCAGATGAGTTGTGGTACAGCATTTAATACGGTGAATCTGTACCAAAATTCTCTTTAAGTGGAGAGGGTAGGGATTGTGATTCACAGAAAGGAAGCTATGGGAGGAGGGAAAGAGAGACTGAAGCAGATGTACAGTTTCAGTTTCACATCTGATTGGTCAAGGATTGTGCCCTCTCGCCTCCAATACTATTAACTCCTCCAATGTTCTTAAAGCTACAGAACACTACATTGCAGTACTGAAGCTATTTAGCCTGAATTCTTTCTTAATGTTCGCTCACAAGAAGCAGTTGAGCATGTTTCTGTCTGATATATTGCTTGCTGAACAGTGGAAATATCCTCAGCATACCATCTTTTACCTTTTTCTTTCTAAAATGGTAAATATTACTATATATAGATATTGATCTATATATACAATTGTTAATATAGACCAATGGGTTATATGGAATATTATAAAACATTTTAAAATAAAATGTACATCAGTACATTGCCTGGTAGATGTTGTTTATTTCAGGTTACCTCTTAAAAACATTTAATCTATATGTGCAGCATCCCCTTGCAATGAAGTTTTAAAAGCAAATGTTAAAGAACAATTTGCTTGAAAAAAAGGTCAGAGCAATAATCTGCTGTATGTAAACTATACTAAAAACTTAATTTCCAAATAAGAGTCTATTCTGAAATATACTTTAAGAATAAACTATGTAATAGAGGTAGGTAAACTATTTTCAGATATATAAATTTAATCTATTTTCTGAATGAAATTATTAAAATACTGTAATTTTTCAAATGATTTACTAGGATATGGGGAAAGGTGGTATGAGATGGAACTGATGGGTTCTGTTGGTTGTAAGGGGAGGAAAGTGATTGGGCACTGGTTGTATGATTGGGGGTGTTTATTTGGGAGACTTAATAATACAATATTTTACATATTATACCATGCTTTGTTATTTTTATGGGAAGTCATAAGATTTTATTAAATAAATAATAATTAAATTATTTTAGTATACCGAATTTTACTATACATTATAACTAAAAAGAAAACCCCATTCTACATAAAGTGACATGATTATCTCTTTTACTGTTCTTGTCTGATTAAAAAAAGCAGAAAGGAGGCCCTTTATTTTTATATAAATTAAAATGTCATGATGTAATACATTGCATTTTATAGTCCAGGTTTAACAGTTGTTCTATGTTATTTTGATTTACATTAGGATATGGAAAGTCATCTTTGTTTCAAGGTGCCTATTAGAGTAAAGATTCAATTTCCTCGTGCATCGAGAGCTCAAGTGCCAGATATTATAGTCATCACCACTGATTTCCTGTTCAAACAAACATCTATCCTCCCAAGTCTGAAGAAAAAAAACTAAGACATAACAAATCTTGATAACTTATGCCAAATTACATCACTCACAACATTAGGAAAATTCACTGAATCAGTGGTTCTACATCAGCTCACCGATTATTTAAGTGACAACGATCTTCACTCAAATCAACATAGATTTCGTAAAGGCCATAGTACAGAAACCTTATTACTATCTTCCTTTGACACTATAATTAGAGGCTTTTACGGGATCACAGAATACATTCTAGTCTTACTAGACTTCTCAGCTGCTTTTGATACATTAGATCACCAAATCCTCTCTCTTGGCTGCTATCCATCAGCCTGACAGATATTGTTCTAAATTGGCTCCACTCTTACTTAACTAATCCTTCATAACAAATCAATATTGGTCCTCACTCTTCTGCATTGAACACACCTACCTCTGGTGTTCCCTAAGGATCCTTTCTTTCTGCTACCCTGTTCAACATTTACCTAATACCGCTATGTCATCTACTCAATAGCCTCAACATCCAGTTTAAGATCTATACTGATGACATTCAGTTCTTTGTACCCTACTCCTCATCTTGGGCCAATACACTCTCCACTGTCTGCTTATATATTAAAATCATTAATACCTGGTTGTCCCATAACCATCTTAAACTGAATACATCCAAAACTGAAATTCTCCATCCCTCCACAATCCCTCAATCTGCCTGTAGTCCACTATCACATCTCTCTCTGGATGGCATATCCATCCCCATACTTTCCAAGGTGTAATCCTAGACTCAAGTCTATCTATGTCTCATCACATCTCTACAATGGTAAAAAAATTCCTTCTATAAACTCCACATGTTAAAACATCTTCGCCCCCTACTATTCTCTGATGATTTCTGCACAGTACTACAATCTCTTATCTTCACCGGGATAGACTCTGTAATGCCCTCCTACTTGGCATCCATAACAATGCTCTTCATCTCTTACAATTAATCCAGAACGCTGCTGCATTCATTTGAACCGGAGTTTCTCGAAAAGAACACATTACCCCAATCCTACACTCTTTACACTGGCTTCCTATTCATTACAGAATTCAATATAAAATTCTCTCCATCATATACAACAATATATAATGATTTTTCCACCTGGTTATGCACATTACATTGCATTTACCAATCCACACTTCCTACATAAAAACTGTTAGAAGTCCCTACGGTTTGCCTTGACAAGCTCAATATCACCAGAAGACATGCTTTTTTAGTCGCTGGCCCTTCACCCTGGAATTCCATCCCAGATTATCTAAGGCAGATATCCTCGCACAAATGAATTAAAAAAAATAATCTAAAGACATACTTATTTTCAGTAGCATTTAATTCACTTTCCCTCCCCCCACCCCTTAGCTCCTCCTGGTTTAATCTCAGTGTTTAAAATGCTCAGATCTCTACATGGGTCTACTTATCCAGACCCTTGTGGCACTGCAACTTGTTATAAAATCTTTGGTCATTTCCATGTATATATATTTTTATAATGTACTAATTTTATGTTATTTTTATTATGTATATAATTTAATTGTAAACCGTTTTGAGTGATGCATGTTGTAAAAGTGGTATATAAACATTTTTAAATAAAAAATAAATAAATGATCAAATTGGTCAAAGAGAGGTATCTGACATCATACCTTTTTAAATGTATTTAGAGGAAGTGCTTAGTTAACACATCTATAGAGAACTATGTTTTATTTTAAAATAACAAGGCAACATATATTCAGTACTCAAATTATTCTGATAGGTGGAGAGGAAACAAGATGGCTGCTGGAGTAGTCGCACGCTGAGTTGCTCCTGCTTTCTACGCTACATATTGAAAGTTTCTTCAGTATTTGCAGATAAGATGCCACATAAAAGAAAGGGGAAGGTCCGTGTTTTTCCCCCTGATCCGGACAGCCTTTGTGGGCAACGACTAATATTGGAGTTTGCGACCCCAACACCGGGATTAAGGACGTGGAGCTCCGCTGGAGAGATGGGGAGGGGAGCCCCATACTCACCTGGGGAGTTATCATTGATGCCTCTGGATCCCAGATCCCCGCCAGAAGCTTCCACTCTGCTGAAGGCCATAGCTGCTGAGCTCACTGGGCATGCTCAGTCAGGAGGAGCTGTCGGCGTGGGAGCAGAGGAGGGGGGGGGGGCAGCCCCTGCTCGGACCACGACCCTGGAGAGAGAGGTGGAGAGAAGGGAAGCTGGCACCTTGGTAAGAGCTGAGGAAGGCAGAAATGCCATGGAGCAGGGAGCTTGTTTAACCTCTCCCCCAGGATTAGTGAAACCGGCGGTTGTAACCTTAGACGCCTTGTGGGACCTGATTGCTGGTATGGCGACGAACTCCAAAGAACAAGAGAGAAAGCTGGAGGCGGTTTCTGCCAGAATGGAGGTAATCGAACAATCCCACCGACAGGAAAAAATGGATCAAGCTGAAGTTACACAAAAGGTAACTGAAGATGTGAGGAAATTACAGGACTTAAGTGCTGTTACGATAAAAGAAAGGACTTCCACTTTGAGAAGACTTGAATCTGTTGAAAACTATCTTAGGCACTTGAATCTAAGACTCTTTAATTTTCCTAAGGTAATGGGTGAGTTACCATTACAAACTTTTAAGAAATATTTACAAGAAATCCTTAAATTGCCTCCAGAGAATATTCTCCCAGTAAAGAAAATATTCTTCCTGCCGCAAAGAAGCGCCTCTAATATAGTGGTTTCTAATGTAACAGGGATAGACATTCTGAATCTGTCCAATTTTCTTGAAAACTCAGATGTTGAAATTATTGAGAGGTCTTCTTTATTTGTTACTTTCTATACTGAATATGAATTAAGTTTAATCATGAAGAATTATTTCAAAAATATGAATGTTCAGTTCCTAGGAGGAGTGGTTGGTATATTTCCTGACCTTGCAAAAACCATGCAAATAGGAAGGATTTCTTAGTAATGAGACCTGAGGTTTTAGCACTAGGGGCTAGCTACAATTTGCGCTACCCCTGTAAATGTGTGATAAAACTTTCAGGAAATACCTATATATTCTTCAGCCCTGAACAACTACGAGCTTTCTTGGATGCTCGTATGCAGCAGCCACAATCATAAGGTGGGATCTAAAAAATTGTGCCTAGTGTTCTGTCAGTCTTTCTTAATTATAACTTTGTTTTCTTAATGTTCTCCTTGTTTTCATTCCTCTCCTTATTTCCAATGAAAGTTTAGAGATTTACTTAAAGTAATTCTTCTAATGATATAATTAGATGTTGGATAACTGTTTCTTCTGTAAAATTATTAATGTAAATCTCTTGTATTTCATGCAAAATTTTACTTTGTAAATGTTGAAAATTGGAAAAAAAAATTATTCTGATAGTTGGATGGTAAATTAAGACACATGTTTCAAATGTTAGCATTAGAATGGAAAGCTAAAAATATAGAAACCTTATTCCATTCCAATTGTGACATAACTGACACAGTAAACAACAATCTTAGTGCTAACATAAATCCAGAACCGTATTTCACGAGACTGGAGCAATAGATAGACTGGGAAACACATTTTGAAATACCATAATCATATGAATAATCTTGTATATATGTATTAACTCAACCTCAGAATAAATCAGTAATAGCAATTTCAACATAAATAAAACATAGCTTGAGGAACAAGAATGCTATCTCACCTGGTAGGATTCAATCAACTCGCAATCACGAGATGGAAACGAATCTATTTCATTCACCATGACCCTAAGCTCGGGAAAATTCAAAGGTTTCATGAAGGTGAAATCACTTCTTTCAGAAACAGGAGGAAAGCAAGCCCGGTAGCAATGGGCCTCGGAGTCTGGTGGCCTCATGCTGACCTCCATATATTTCAGAGTGCCATCCGAATTTATGTGCAGCGTTGGAGTGGGTTGTTTTATAAAGTGTCTGGATTGCGAGCTACCAGTGCTTAGACAGTCACATAAAGAACTGAAGCTGTCTTTCTCTTTCCTGAGGCATTTAACAGAAAGTATGACGAAAGCAGCAAGTGAAATTACACTGATTGCCACCAAGGAGATAATTAAATACAGGGTCATGTCAGATTTTTTTGAATCTGTAAGGAAATCCCTGGATAGTGGACTTTCCTCATAAACTTGGTCATCTAAAGACAAGAGAATCGTAACTGTAGTTGACAAAGCTGGATCTCCATTGTCCCGGACTAAGATAAGAATTTTCTGCAGAGAGTTGTCTGACTCTTTGAAGACTCTGATAGTCCTGATTTCTCCTGTATATGGAGCCACTCTAAACAAAGAGAGATCTGTAGGTTCTATAAGACTGTAAGAGAGCCAGGCGTTATGTCCAGAGTCTGCATCCACTGCTGTGACTTTGGTGACCAAATAATCTATAGCAATTGACCGAGAGATCTGTTGTTGCGCCGTTTGCTCCCTGGAGGTTGCCGGATACAAAATAACCGGAGAGTTATCATTCATATCCAACACAAAGACATAGATAGTGATATTGGAGCTTAGTTTCGGAGAACCACCATCTTCCACCCATACTGGAATTTGCAAAACTTGAAGGAGCTCATAATCAAATGATCGCTGAGCATATATATTACCATTATGGGAATTGATGTAAACAAATGAGGAGATAAAAGAATCATGGATCGGACTCTCTGCTATGGAGTAAGTGAGATGGGAATTCTCATCCAGATCAAGATCAGAAGCAGACACAGTACATAGCAAAGAACCCGGCTGGTTATTTTCTTTTATGTAGGCATTATAGAAAGGTTGTGAGAAACTAGGAGGATTATCATTAATATCTGAAACATTGAGAACCACTTTTGTCTTTGTATACAGCGATGGTAATCCCAAATCTGAAGCAATTAGTTCAATGGTATATTGAGACACCTTTTCTCTGTCTAAATTATCACCTGTGATTAAAGAATAGTGGTGATCAGATGACTTGAATTTAAATGGCAGGTTGGGTGATATATTCAACATTACTTCTCCACTTTTCCCTGAATCTCGATCCCTGACAATGAAAAGACCCACTACAGTTCCAACAGGAGTATTTTCTGGAACTGACTTTTCCAAGGAAGTTATCAGAATCTCTGGAGGATTATCATTGACGTCCTCTATTTGCACCTGAACAATACAGTGTCCTTCCATTTCTGGAAATCCTTTGTCTCTTGCCCGTACATGGATTTCATAGAAATTGGATTCTTCAAAATCC
Source organism: Rhinatrema bivittatum (assembly GCF_901001135.1). Lineage (NCBI taxonomy): Eukaryota > Metazoa > Chordata > Amphibia > Gymnophiona > Rhinatrematidae > Rhinatrema > Rhinatrema bivittatum. The sequence goes on along the minus strand of NC_042632.1, from coordinate 29,289,777 downwards.
ACAAATCCTTTTACAAGAATTTCACCGGTGTGGGTATCCAGACTGAAAATCTTGAACACTAAATCCGAAGTAAGAGCGTCAAAAGAATATTCGATTTTGCCATTCAGTCCCTCATCTATATCAGTCGCGTTAAGTTTAATTAGTGCAGTATTTACAGGGGAATTTTCCAGTAAACTGACTTTGTAGACTGAATGATCAAACACTGGTGCATTGTCATTGATATCCAGAACAATTACATTAATTTGGGCAGTTCCAGATCTAGCAGGATTGCCTCCATCAAAGGCAGTCAGGATCAGTTGGTGCTGCTCATGCTCCTCTCTGTCCACAGGTTTTTCCAGAACTATTTCTGGGAAAAGTTTGCCATCTTTAAGGACTTTCACATTGAGGGAAAAGAATGGCGTTGGATTCAGTTTGTAAGAACTAACAGCATTGGTTCCCACATCTGGATCTTGAGCACTTTCCAGAGCGAATCGTAAACCTGGAGCTGCGGATTCTCCAATTCTTAGTTGGCGTTCAGTGGTGAGAAAACTTGGAGAATTGTCATTTATATCCAGTATCTCGACTTGTAGCCGGAATAGCTCCAGTGGATTTTCAGTAACTACCTCCACAGGCAGTAAGCAGCTCGAGCTGGATCCACAAAGGCTTTCTCTGTCTAGCTTTTCATTCACAATCAGTGCTCCGTTTGCCACATTAACAGCAAAATAACGTCTGCTGCTTTCCGATTCCAATCGCAGCCTGCGTTTGGAAATAGCTGCAACGTTTATCCCCAGATCCTGAGCGAGATTCCCCACCACTGTCCCCTGCTCCGACTCTTCCACTACGGAATAACGAAGCTGCCCCGAGACTAAGCCCCAGATACAGAGGGAAAAGAAGCACAGTACTTGCCCTTTCCAAGTCTTCCGGGAGCTCCGCGAATTCATTGCCTTTCAATCCTTTTCCTGGACTGTTTTGTAGTTAAGGACTCAGAGTCCCTTTCAGTGCCCTCTCAAACCGACCATTGGGGCGAGGGTTTGAACCGGAGATGCTATAAGAACTCAGTTCTCCGTAGCCGCCGTCGGTAGGCAGTGAAGGATTTGCGTAGATACATTTGCTCTTCTCCGTCTGCGACTGAAGAGGAAGGGTGGGTGATTCACTGCATCACAGCGGGAGGAGGAGACAACGAGCCGAGCAGATCTACAGTCTCTGTTTAGCAGTTGATTGGTGCAAGACTTCTCTGTCTCCCGAAATGACGGACACGCCTCCTTTGCTCTTAAAGCTACAGAAACCTAAATCCGTATCTATTGAGCCAATTGCTGAAATATATATTTGGGGAGATAATGTAGCAGCAAAACTTAAATGTACACATTTAAATGGAAAAAAAAGTCTAAGCTTTAAGCTACAAGAACAGGCAAACGTCTGATACTTGAGATTGTCATTCCTATTGTTGTCTAGCATTTCTTTGATAACGTCAGATAATATCGTGCGGTAAGACTGATTGAATTTGCCTTTTTATTTATTTTTCTTGAGCTATGATCGCCCACATTCATTGGAGGAAGGAATCATTCTCTTGCAAAGCGTTTTGATATTTCATTTATAATGTCAAATCAAATGCACTTTCAATGTTATTCGTACTATGCTTCTGGAAAAGTAATGATCGAATAATTATTTCTTCTTTCTTGACTTGTAGAATACTTTCTAAGGCCACGCTTATATACAAGACATCATGGAACATGTGTGTCAAATATTTGCACAGAATTACAGTTTATAGGCAGGATTGATTCTACATACCAAGTATGGTAGAAAATAAATATATAATAGAAGACTATTTTATTCAAGCTTCATTATGAAAAAGAAGGTTAGGGCAAAGCGACTCTAAGGAGCTTCCTGCAACAGGTGTTTTCTTCAAAATTGTAAATTATTTTAGAAATCGCACTTTCAAATAAAACAACCAGTATCAAATCACTAAACAATGTTTATTTTTGTGAAGAAAATGGCCGTGGAACAGATAAATTACTACAAAATTTTAATTCAGAAACGGAAGAAAATACTTCCTGTAGTAATAATGTAACCCTAATCTAGATTGGAGGTTCCCAAACAGGTGCTGGAGGCCCAATTAGCCAGTCTGCTTCTCAGGATATTTTCAATGAATAAGCCGAATATGCACCTATGAAGAAATAGGCAAATCTTAAAATTTTCAATCCAAAATGGAGAAATAAATTTGAGCATTCTGGCCCAGGTCAGGATCAAAAGCGGAGACTGAACATATATGTATTTCTATAACATTGTTCTCCATCACAAAGGCTTCCTAAGCAGGTCGAGGAAAGTGTAATAGGTTGTTATATACATCAGAAATGCACGGAGCATGCTTTTGGTGAAACGTGGATTTACACCACGATCTGTAGTTGTGATCCCAGCATTGTAGTGGGCAACATATTCATGATCAAGCAGGGCGTGTTTTGTCAGAGCAGTGATTTTCTTAGAAGAAGGTGCAACTTTCAAAATCATGTTTTCAGGCACAGGTAAGGGGACTGCACCATGTTTACCAGAGTCTAAATTACTTATGTAGAAAGAACCACCGCTGCATTTGGTAAAGCATCTTCTTGCAGGAAAGAGATTCTCGACCAGTTCTTTTTCTCGGACTTTTCCACAAGTGACTATTGAAGAATCTGCTCAGAGACCTACTCACAGCTACACAGGGAACAGAAACCTAATATTTGCCCTTTTAAAGATTGCTGGGTGCTCCGGTATTCCATTTGTTATAAATTCGTTTCCTAAAATTTTCCAGGCAAGCAGAGCTTAATTTTTACACAAAACGAAAGTGAAAGAATGAGTGGATTTGTGGCTGCACTTGTCGCAGGGTAAACAGCTCAAACATTCTCTGTTCTTCCCTGCTTCCTCCAAGGGCTCGGGAGCCATAAATAATCCATGCAAGTACCGGCTCTATTCTGTTTCCTCAGGGGAACCAAAACTGATATACAATCACATTGCTGGCTCTGCTCCACTTTCTTGGGTCCCAGAAGAAAGGTGGCAGAACTCTGTTCTGTGTTGTTCTGCCAGAAATTAAACCCTTGATAATGAATACAAAAAATGGATTGAATTAGGTCAAGTTTAAAAGTTGTGAGCAAGACCAGGGCGGAAATCTTGACAATTGGCACTAATGTTCACAAGTTTCAAACTTGTGCTAATTCTAACCCTATTTTGTATCTGCTCTTGGCTCTGCAGTGTCTGCTTCAGTACAATCCCTTCCCCTTCCGTTGCCTGCAGTACAGAAGGAGAAGTGGGAGAAAGGAGGAACAAGAGGAGAGGGGCTGGGTTAAGGAGCAGAGTGGCTGTTCTCTGTGTGCTCCTGGCTCACCCCTCTCCTTCTCTTCCCTGTGGATTTCTGAGAGGGGAGAGGCTGAAGCAGAATACCCCTGCATTCCAGGTCATTCCCACATAAATGAAGTTCTGCCTCCATGGGGTCTCCTTGTAGCTGCACAGCAAGGGTAAAACAGGGGCCTGTATTTCAAATGTTATATAAACTCAATCCATCTGAGCAGAGATTAAGAGATTAATAAGGTGTAGCTGTACATAAAAATTTCAGTCTGAGTGGGAAAGTTATGGGAGAGCTAATATATTGTGGCATGCTCTTAAAGCTATAAAGTACTACACTGTAGTATTGAAGATGTTCACCCTAAAATGTATCTTAATCTTAATTAGCATGTCACTCACAAGCAACAGATAAAAGTTGAACATCTTCAGTATAAAATCTTTTTTATTCTTACTCTATCATACCTTAATATATAATGTTTAATATAAAAAACCAATCTTTTTTTTAAATTTACACTTTTATTAATTTCAAAATTCAATTTCACATGAATTGCAGAAAAGCATTCAGTAAATACAATAAAAAAAATAAAGAAAAATTCTAATAGTATGCAAAAGCCCATATAATAATGGATGGACCTAAGAAATATTGCAATAAATTGTCAGAAATTTCCAACCCCCTATTTACCAGGTTTGCTTTTATTCATAAAAAATCTCTCAAGGTCTATTGGGTCCTGAAATATAAACTTGTTACCTTGAAAGGAAATAACACACTTTTATGGAAATTCTAAGTAGAAAAATGCTCCTAAATCTGAAACTCCGGTTTTCATTAGAAGAAATTGCTTTCTTCTTGCCTGAGTTTCTTTAGAAACATCTGGAAAAACCTGAATTTTTTTTTTTACCACAAAACAAGCTATCTTTAAACTTAAAATATTGCTGAAAAAATAATTCTTTATCTGAATCCAATACAAAGGTAACAACCAAGATAGCTCTGGTATTAGTATCATCTGATTCCAACAATGAGGAAAAATTAGGGCTCTTTATTGGGGTTAATATATCAAAAGACCCATTTACATGGTTGTCTCCCCTCTTTTTTACAGGCAAATAACAAGAATTAGATAATAAAAATGTTTTATCATCTGAAAATTGAAGAATTTCCTTAGCATATTTTTTAAACTTGGAAAATTTAATAGGTGCAAATTTTTAGAACGTCTACGATTCTCTAAGATTTCACATTTTTGATGAATCATCAAATTATCTTTTATATTTGAAATTGAAGTTGCTTGTAAACTGGATAAGATTCCAGAATGTCAGTCAACCTCCGATTCCAACCTTGATGATCTTTTATCTAATTCTGATAATTTAAGAGAAGCCTTTTCTGTATATAGAGATAATGGACTAATAGAATTAGATAACATATTTTCTACCCTGGAGATAGCTCTCCAAAAAACTTTTAAAGATACTTCAACTGGTTCCTCCATACCGGTACCCAATGACTCTTCCCCTAAGAAACTTAGGGGAAACCGGCACGGGTACCGGTACCATATTATTTGCATCAGAGGTTTCAAGTTTCCCCCAGAAACATCTTTATTACTAGTGGGTCTAACACATGAACTCGCTTGATCTAAAGGATTCATACCACCTAAAGACAAATTATCTTGTAACATACCAGGCATAAATGGGGGTTTGGGAGGAGGAGAACGCACTTCTAGGGATAAAAATATCCCAACTAATTCAGTACTCGTATCTCGCAGTGGCGAATTAGCCTTGATTATATGTTGATCCATAGGTCCGTGGACTATATCTGGGGTGGAGGCAAATACTGAAATGTTCCCTTTTCTCTTTTTCCCCATAGCTTCTCCACTAGTTAGGGAAAACTGACAGAAGGGGCGTGCCCCTTTGGCGCATGGCATCAGCGTGCCGACGGTGGCGCTTCACAGGGCGCCGCAATTTCAAGTCCTCGGGGGTCCTCCAGCGGGCAAGGTGACCGGAAATTTGCCCGGTGTAGTAGAAGCCTCCAAAACAGCAGATAAGAGAAGATGGTAGGGTCCCCCCTCAAAAAAAAACCTATCTATAAACACAGGGAAGTCTTTTCTTTCTCATTCTCATGTCAATCATTTGCACTATTGTTTTATGTATATTTTAATTGTGCCCTGCAAGTGACTTTGGAGTGAATGGGATACAAATCTCTCTCTCTCTCTCTCTCTCTCTAGTTGTTAAAATAGAAGAACTGTCTATTAGGAGTTTCTAAAACATTTTAAAATAAAATGTGCATTAATATATTGCTTTGTGTATGCTGTTATTTCTGGTTGCCTCATAACATTCAATCTATATGTGAGGTATCTTCTTTAGTGAAGTTTTAAAGAAAATGTTAAAGAACATTTCACTTGTTAAAAAGGACTGAACAATTCTCTAATGGATTTTACCATACTGAAAACTTACAGTTAGAACTTAAAATCTACTTCTGAAATATACTGGCATTACAAATTATGAAAGAGAATACTCTTCCAGTAATGAAAGTTGAATATTTGCACATATATAAATGTAATATTCTTTCTGAATGAAATCATTACAACAATGTACATTTTAGAAAGGTTAGATATGGGGTCGGCATATGAGAGTGACATGAGATTGAATAGATGGGTGTTGTTGGATGTAAAGGGATGGAGGTGATTGGAAGGTGGCTGTGAGACTGAGGGGAGCTTACTTGGGGAAATTAATAATGGCTTGATGAATTTTTAATAATTATTTTAATTATAGTACCATGTTTTGATATTTTTAGAAGTATGAAATCAAGTTTTATTAAATAAATATTAATAATTAAGTATTAAACTATTTTAGTATACTGTACTCTACTATACAGTATATTTAAAAGAACACGTTAACACAAAGTAATGTGATTATCTCTTTTTTTCTTCTTGTCTGATAGAAAAGCAGAATAGAAACCATCTGTTTTATTCTAATTAAAAAGTCATATATAAAGATTTCCATTTTACAGTCCAGGTTGTAATAATCGTATATCATCTTCTATGTTATTGGGATTTACATTAGGATATGGAAAATCATCTTTGTCTCACAGTGCCTACGAATAAATATTCTATTTTCTTCTACAACCAGAGTTCAAGACCAGATGTTACGATAAATACATGAAAGAAAATCTGGAATATGTGTGCTTGGAAGGAATGACATAATGATACGAAATATCTTGTAGTTTCTTTCGCCATTCAGTGTGGCAGCAAAATGTATGAATATATGAAATTATGAACTCAACCTTGGAATAAGTCAGTGAAAGAAATTATAGAAGACCTAAAACATAGCTTGAAAAACACGAATGCTAACTCACCTGGTAGGGTTCACTCAACTCACAATCACGAGATGGAAATGAATCTGTCTCATTCACCATGTCTCTAAGCTGGGGAAAATTCAAAGGTTTCATGAAGTCACTTGTTTCCGAAACAGGAGCAAAGCAAGCCCGGTAGCAATGGGTCTCGGAGCCTGCTGGCCTCATGCTCACCTCCATATATTTCAAAGTGCCATCCGAATTTATGTGCAGCGTTGGAGTGGGTTGTTTTATAAAATGTTTGGATTGTGAACTACCATTACTCAGACAGTCACATAAAGAACTGAAGCTGTCTTTTTCTTTCCTGAGACATTTAACAGAAAGTATGACGAAAGCAGCAAGTGAAATTACACTGATTGCCACCAAGGAGATAATTAAATACAGGGTCATGTCAGATTTTTTAGAATCTGTAAGGAAATCCCGAGATTGTGGGCTTTCCTCATAAATTTGGCCATCTAAATTCATGAGGATGGTAACTGTAGTTGACAAAGCTGGGTCTCCATTGTCCCGGACTAAGATAAGAATTTTCTGCAGAGAGTTGTCCCTCTCTGTGAAGGCTCTGATGGTCCTGATTTCTCCTGTATATGGAGCCATTCGAAACAAAGAGAGATCTGTAGGTTCTAGAAGACTGTAAGAGAGCCAGGCGTTATATCCAGAGTCTGCATCCACTGCTGTGACTTTGGTGATCAAATAATCTACAGCAATTGACCGAGAGATCTTTTGTTGCGATGTGAGATCCCTGGAGGTTGCCGGATACAAAATAACCGGAGAGTTATCATTCAGATCCAACACAAAGACATAGATAGTGATATTGGAGCTTAGTTTCGGAGAACCACCATCTTCCACCCATACTGGAATTTGCAAAACTTGAAGGAGCTCATAATCAAATGATCGCTGAGCATATATTTTACCATTGTGGGAGTTGATGTAAACAAATGATGAGAGAAAAGAATCATGGATCGGACTCTCTGCTATGGAGTAAGTGAGTTGGGAATTCTCGTTCATATCAGGATCAGTAGCAGACACAGTACATAGCAAAGAACCCGGCTGGTTGTTCTCTTTTATGTAGGCATTATAGAAAGGCTGTGAGAAACTAGGAGGATTATCATTAATATCTGAAACATTGAGAACCACTGTTGTCTTTGTACACAGCGATGGTAATCCCAAATCTGTAGCAATTAGTTCAATGGTATATTGAGACACCTTTTCTCTATCTAAGATATCACCTGTAATCAAAGAATAATGGTCATCAGATGACTTGAATTTAAATGGCAGGTTGGGTGATATATGCAAACGTATTTCACCATTTTTCCCCGAATCTCGATCCCTAACACTGAAAAGTCCCACTACAGTTCCAACAGGAGTGTTTTCTGGAACTGATTTTGTCAATGAAGTTAACAGAATCTCTGGAGGATTATCATTGACGTCTTCTATTTGCACCTGAACAATACAGTGACCTTCCATTTCTGGAACACCCTTATCTCTTGCCCGCACATGGATTTCATAAAAATTGGATTCTTCAAAATCTACAAGCCCTTTAACAAGAATCTCACCGTTGTGGATATCCAGACTGAAAATCTTGAACACCGAATCCGAAGTGAGAGCGTCAAAAGAATATTCAATTTCACCATTCACTCCCATATCTACATCGGTCGCGTTAAGTTGAATTAATGCAGCATTCACAGGGGAATTTTCCAGTAAACTGACTTTGTAGACTGAATGATCAAACACTGGTGCATTGTCATTGATATCCAGAACAATTACATTAATCTGGGCAGTTCCAGATCTAGCAGGATTGCCTCCATCAAAGGCAGTCAGGATCAGTTGGTGCAGCTCATGCTCCTCCCTGTCCACAGGGTTTTCCAGAACTATTTCTGGGAAAAGTTTGCCATCTTTAAGGACTTTCACACTGAGGGAAAAGAATGGCGTTGGATTCAGTTTGTAAGAACTAACAGCATTGGTTCCCACATCTGGATCTTGTGCACTTTCAAGACGGAAATGTACACCTGGAGCCGCGGTCTCTGCAATTCTTAGCTGGCGTTCAGTGTTGAGAAAAGTGGGAGAATTGTCATTTATATCCAGTATCTCGACTTGTAGCCGGAATAGCTCCAGTGGATTCTCAGTAACTACTTCCACAGGCAGTAAGCAGCTCGAGCTGGATCCACAAAGGCTTTCTCTGTCTATCTTTTCATTCACAATCAGTGCTCCGTTTGCCACATTAACAGTAAAATAACGTCTGCTGCTTTCGGATCCCAATCGCAGCCTGCGTTCAGAAATAGCTGCAACGTTTATCCCCAGATCCTGAGCGAGATTCCCCACCACTGTCCCCTGCTCCGACTCTTCCACTACGGAATAGCGAAGCTGCCCCGAGACTAAGCCCCAGATACAGAGGGAAAAGGAACACAGTACTTGCCCTTTCCAAGTCTTCGGGGAGCTCTGCGACTCCATTGCCTTTCAATCCTTTTCCTGGACTGTTTTGTAGTTAAGGACTCAGAGTCCCTTTCAGTGCCTTCTCAAACCGACCATTGGGGCGAGGGTTTGAACCGGAGATGCTATAAGAACTCAGTCCTCCGTAGTAGCCGTCGGTAGGCAGTGAAAGATTTGCGTCGGTTCATTTGCTCTTCTCCGTCTGCGACTGAAGAGGAAGGGTGGGTGATTCACTGCATCACAGCGGGAGGAGGAGACAACGAGCTGAGCAGATCTACAGTCGCTGTTCAGCAGCTGATTGGTGGAAGACTTCTCTGTCTCCCGAAATCTCGGACACGCCTCCTTTGCTCTTAAAGCTAGAGAAACCTAAATCTGTATCCTTTTTGCCAATTGCTGAAAAATATTTTTTGCGAGATAATGTAGCAGCAAAACTTAAATGTACACATGTACACATTTAAGTGAAAAAAAGGTCTAACCTTTAAGCTACCAAAACAGGCAAAAGTATGTTACTTGAGATTATCTGGCATTCCTAATCTGGTCTAGCATGTATTTAATAACGTCAGTCGTCAGATAATATCGTGCGGTACGACTGATTGAATTTGCCTTTTAATTTATTTTTCTTGAGCTATGATCGCCCACATTCATTGGAGGAAGGAATTTTCTTGCACAGCGTTTTGAATATTTCATTTATAATGTGAAATCAAATGGACTTTCATTGTTATTTGTACTATGCTTACTGAAAAGTAATGATGGAATAAATATTTCTTTTCTTCTTGACATTGTAGAATATTTTCTAAGTCTACGCTCTTACAAGACATCATGGAGCATATGTGCCAAGTATTTGCACAGAATTACAGTTTATAGGCAGGATTGATTCTATATACATGGTAAAAAATAAATATATAATAGAAGACTTTTATTCAAGCTTCATTATGAAAAAGAAGGCTAGGGCAAAGCGACTCTAAGGATCTTCCCTCAACAGGGGTTTTCTTCTAAATTGTAAATTATTTTAGAAATCGCACTTTCAAATAAAACAACCAGTATCAAATCACTGGTGGGCGTGAGGATCGCCTGGTAACATGCCTAGCTGGTGCGAAGGTGGTGGACCTCACGCGTCACCTAGATAGGATTTTAGACAGTGCTGGGGAGGAGCCGGCTGTCATGGTACATGTGGGCACCAACAACATAGGAAAATGTGGGAGGGAGGTTCTGGAAGCCAAATTTAGGCTCTTAGGTAGAAAGCTTAAATCCAGAACCTCCAGGCTAGCATTCTCTGAAATGCTTCCTTTTCCACGCGCAGGTCACCAGAGGCAGGTAGAGCTCCAGAGTCTCAATGCGTGGATGAGACGATGGTGCAAGGAAGAGGGATTCAGTTTTGTTAGGAACTGGGGAACATTTTGGGGAAGGGGGAGTCTCTTCCGAAGGGATGGGCTGCACCTTAACCAGGGTGGAACCAGACTGCTGGTGCTAACCTTTAAAAAGGAGATAGAGCAGCTTTTAAACTAGAACAAAGGGGAAAGCCGACAGTCGCTCAGCAGCGCATGGTTCGGAGAGAGGTATCTTTAAAGGATACTAATGATGCATTAGAATTAGGGCATCCTGACAGTGAGGTTCCAATAATTAGAAAAGTAGTCCAAGTGCCTGTAACTAAAAACTCACCTGAGCTAAAAAATTCTAACTTATCCCTATCAATTAAAAAGCAGAATGAAAATACAAACAAAAAACAAACTTTGAAATGTTTGTATGCTAATGCCAGAAGTCTAAGAAGTAAGATGGGAGAATTAGATTGTATAGCAGTAAATGATGACATAGACTTAATTGGCAACTCAGAGACATGGTGGAAAGAGGATAACCAATGGGACAGTGCTATACCGGGGTACAAATTATATCGCAATGACAGAGAGGAGCACTCAGGAGGAGGTGTGGCACTTTATGTCCGGGATGGCATAGAGTCCATCCTGCATGAGACTAAATACAAAATTGAATCTTTATGGGTAGAAATCCCTTGTGTGTCGGGGAAGACTATAGTGATAGGGGTATACTACCGTCCACCTGGTCAAGATGCTGAGACGGACAGTGAAATGCTAAGAGAAATTAGGGAAGCTAACCAAATTGGTAGTGCAGTAATAATGGGAGACTTCAATTACCCCAATATAGACTGGGTAAATGTATCATCGGGTCTCGCTAGAGACATAACGTTCCTGGATGGAATAAATGATAGCTTTATGGAGCAATTGGTTCAGGAACCGATGAGAGAGGGAGCATTTTTAGATCTAATTCTCAGTGGAGCACAGGACTTGGTGAGAGAGGTAACAGTGGTGGGGCAACTTGGCAATAGTGATCATAATATGATCAAATTTGATTTAATGACTGGAAAAGGAACAGTGTGCAAATCCAAGGCTCTCGTGCTAAACTTTCAAAAGGGAAACTTTGATAAAATGAGAAAAATTGTTAGGAAAAAACTGAAAGGAGCAGCTACAAAAGTAAAAAATGTCCAAGAGGCGTGGTCATTGTTAAAAAAATACCATTCTAGAAGCACAGTCCAGATGTATTCCTCACATTAAGAAAGGTGGAAAGAAGGCAAAACGATTACCGGCATGGTTAAAAGGGAAGGTGAAAGAAGCTATTTTAGCCAAAAGATCTTCATTCAAAAATTGGAAGAAGGATCCAACAGAAAAAAATAGGATAAAGCATAAACATTGGCAAGGTAAATGTAAGACATTGATAAGACAGGCTAAGAGAGAATTTGAAAAGAAGTTGGCCGTAGAGGCAAAAACTCACAGTAAAAACTATTTTAAATATATCCGAAGCAGAAAGCCTGTGAGGGAGTCAGTTGGACCGTTAGATGATCGAGGGGTTAAAGGGGCACTTAAAGAAGATAAGGCCATCGCGGAAAGATTAAATGATTTCTTTGCTTCGGTGTTTACTGAAGAGGATGTTGGGGAGGTACCCGTAATGGAGAAGGTTTCATGGGCAATGATTCAGATGGACTGAATCAAATCATGGTGAACCTAGAAGATGTGGTAGGCCTGATTGACAAATTGAAGAGTAGTAAATCACCTGGACCAGATGGTATAAACCCCAGAGTTCTGAAGGAACTAAAAAATGAAATTTCAGACCTATTAGTAAAAATTTGTAACTTATCATTAAAATCATCCATTCTACCTGAAGACTGGAGGATAGCAAATGTAACCCCAATATTTAAAAAGGGCTCCAGGGGCAATCCGGGAAACTACAGACCATTTAGCCTGACTTCAGTGCCAGGAAAAATAGTGGAAAGTGTTCTAAACATCAAAATCACAGAACATATAGAAAGACATGGTTTAATGGAACAAAGTCAGCATGGCTTTACCCAGGCCAAGTCTTGCCTCACAAATCTGCTTCACTTTTTTGAAGGAGTTAATAAACATGTGGATAAAGGTGAACCGGTAGATATAGTATACTTGGATTTTCAGAAGGCGTTTGACAAAGTTCCTCATGAGAGGCTTCTAGGAAAAGTAAAAAGTCATGGGATAGGTGGCGATGTCCTTTCGTGGATTGCAAACTGGCTAAAAGACAGCAAACAGAGAGTAGGATTAAATGGGCAATTTTCTCAGCGGAAGGGAGTGGACAGTGGAGTGCCTCAGGGATCTGTATTGGGACCCTTAATTTTCAATATATTTATAAATGATCTGGAAAGAAATAAGACGAGTGAGATAATCAAATTTGCAGATGACACAAAATTGTTCAGAGTAGTTAAATCACAAGCAGATTGTGATAAATTGCAGGAAGACCTTGTGAGACTGGAAAATTGGGCATCCAAATGGCAGATGAAATTTAATGTGGATAAGTGCAAGGTGATGCATATAGGGAAAAATAACCCATGCTATAATTACACAATGTTGGGTTCCATATTAGGTGCTACAACCCAAGAAAGAGATCTAGGTGTCATAGTGGATAACACATTGAAATCGTCGGTACAGTGTGCTGCGGCAGTCAAAAAAGCAAACAGAATGTTGGGAATTATTAGAAAGGGAATGGTGAATAAAACGGAAAATGTCATAATGCCTCTGTATCGCTCCATGGTGAGACCGCACCTTGAATACTGTGTACAATTCTGGTCGCCTCATCTCACAAAAGATATAATTGCGATGGAGAAGGTACAGAGAAGGGCTACCAAAATGATAAGGGGAATGGAACAACTCCCCTATGAGGAAAGACTAAAGAGGTTAGGACTTTTCAGCTTGGAGAAGAGACGACTGAGGGGGGATATGATAGAGGTGTTTAAAATCATGAGAGGTCTAGAACGGGTAGATGTGAATCGGTTATTTACTCTTTCGGATAGTAGAAAGACTAGGGGGCACTCCATGAAGTTAGCATGGGGCACATTTAAAACTAATCGGAGAAAGTTCTTTTTTCCTCAACGCACAATTAAACTCTGGAATTTTTTGCCAGAGGATGTGGTTAGTGCAGTTAGTATAGCTGTGTTTAAAAAAAGATTGCATAAGTTCTTGGAGGAGAAGTCCATTACCTGCTATTAAGTTCACTTAGAGAATAGCCACTGCCATTAGCAATGGTAACATGGAATAGACTTAGTTTTTGGGTACTTGCCAGGTTCTTATGGCCTGGATTGGCCACTGCTGGAAACAGGATGCTGGGCTTGATGGACCCTTGGTCTGACCCAGTATGGCATTTTCTTATGTTCTTAATGTTTATTTTTGTGATGAAAATGGTTGTGGAACAGATAAAGTATTACAAAATGTTAATTCAGAAACGGAAGAAAATACTTCCTGTAGTAATAATGTAACCCTAATCTAGATTGGAAGTTCCCAAACAGGTGCTGGAGGCCCAATTAGCCAGTCTGCTTCTCAGGATATTCTCAATGAATAAGCCGAATATGCACCTATGAAGAAATAGGCAAATCTTGGAAATTTCAATCCAAAATGGAGAAAGGAATTTGAGCATTCTGGCCCAGGTCAGGATCAAAAGTGGAGACTGAACATATATGTATTCCTATAACATTGTTCTCCATCACAAAGGCTTCCTAAGCAGGTCAAGGAAAGTGTAATAGGTTGTTATATACATCAGAAATGCACGGAGCATGCTTTTGGTGAAACGTGGATTTACACCACGATCTGTAGTTGTGATCCCAGCATTGTAGTGGGCAACATATTTATGATCAGGCAGGGCGTATTTTGTCAAAGAGCAATATTTTCTTAGAAGAAGTTGCAACTTTAAAAGTCATGTTTTCAGGATCAGGTAAGGGGACTGCACAATGGTTACCAAAGGCTAAATTACTTGTTCAGAAAGAGCCACCGCTGCACTTGGTAAAGCATCTTCTTGCAGGAAAGAATTTATGCTTATACCCTGAATGAGATTCTCGACCAGTTCTTTTTCTCGGACTTTTCTACAAGTGACTATTGAAGAATTTGCTCAGAGACCTACTCACAGCTACACAAGGAATACAAACCTATTATTTGCCCTTTTATAGATTGCTGGGTGCTCCGGGATTCCATTTGTTATAAATCCGTTTCCTAAAATGTTCCAGACAAGCAGGGATTAATTTTTACACAAAACCAAAGTGAAACATTGTGTATGTGTGTGTGTGTGAGAGAGAAAGAGAGAGAGAGAGAGAGAGAACGAGAGAGAGAGATGGGTGGGCAAGGGCTAGGTGTGAACACTCTCTCTCTCTCTCTCTCTCTCTCACACACACACACACACATAACAGAATCAAAGCCATATGGTTGCCCTTGTCTCAGGGTAAACAGCTCAAACATTCTCTGTTCTTCCCTGCTTCCTCCAAAGGTTCGGGAGCCATAAATAATCCATGCAAGTACTAATTCTATTCTGTTTCCTCAGGGGAACCAAAACTGATATACAATCACATTGCTGGTTCTGCTCCACTTTCTTGGGTCCCAGAAGAAAGGTGTCCTGTGTTGTTCTGCCAGACATTAAACCCTTGGTAATGGACACAAAAAGGGATTGAATTAGGTCAAGTTTAAAAATTGTGATCAATAATGGCATTCATCAAGGCTAGGGCTGAAATCCTGACAATTGGCACTACTGTTCACAAGTTTCAAACTTGTATTAATTCGAACCCTATTTTGTATCTAC
Source organism: Rhinatrema bivittatum (assembly GCF_901001135.1). Classification (NCBI taxonomy): domain Eukaryota; kingdom Metazoa; phylum Chordata; class Amphibia; order Gymnophiona; family Rhinatrematidae; genus Rhinatrema; species Rhinatrema bivittatum. The sequence goes on along the minus strand of NC_042632.1, from coordinate 29,274,632 downwards.
TCTTGGGTCTGCAGATCAATCCCTTCCCCTTCTGTTGCCTGGAATGGAGGAGGAGAAGAGGGAGAAAGGGGGGAAAAGAGGAGAGGGGCTGGATTAAGGAGCAGAGATGCTGTTCTCTGTGTGCTCCAGGCTCACCCCTCTTCTCCTCTTCCCTGTGGATTTCTGAGAGGGGAGAGACTGAAGCAGAATACCCCTGCATTCCAGGTCATTCCCACATAAATGAAGTTCTGCCTCCATGGGGTCTCCTTGTACCTGCACAGCAAGGATAAGACAGGGGCCTGTATTTTAGTTATTATATAATCTCAATCCATCTGAGCGATTAATAGATTAATATGGTTTATGTGTATAGAAAATCTTCTCGGAGTGGGAAAGATATGGGAGAGCTTTTATTTTGTGGCATGCTCTTAAAGTTATAACGTACTTCACTGTAGTATTGAAGATGTTTACCCTAAATTCCATCTTAATCTTAATTAGCATGTCATTCACAATCAACAGATAAAAGTGGAATGGCTTTACTGTCTGAGATATAACAGGTGAGCACTGGAAATGTCTTCAGTATAAAATCGTTTTTATTCTTTCTCTATCATAACAACATAAAATGTATAATATCACAAAACAACTATCTATAAACACACAAGTCTTTTGTCACTCATTCTCATGTCAATCATTTGCATTATTGTTTTAGGTATATTTTAATTGTACCCTGCAGGCACTTTGGAGTGAATGGGCTACAACACTCTCTCTCTATCTCCAGTTGTTAAAATAAAAGAACTGTATATTAGGATCTTCTAAAACATTTAAAAATAAAATGAGCATTAATATATTGCTTGGTAGAAACTGTTGTTTATTTCTGGTTGCCTCATAACATTCAATCTACATGTGAGGTATCTTCTTTAGTGAAGTTTTAAATAAAATGTTAAAGAACATTTCACTTGTTAAAAAGGACTGAACAATTATCTACTGGATAACTGAAATATACTGAAATTACAAAGTATGTAACAGAGTACTCTTCCAGTTATGAAAGTTGACTATTTGCACATATGTAAATTTAATATTGTTTCTCAATGAAATAATTACAGCAATGTTATTTTAGGAAGGTAAGATATGGAGTAGGGCATGTGAGGGTGACATGTGATTGAATTGGTGGGTGGTGTTGGATGTAAAGGGAGGGAGGTGATTGGAAGTTGGTTGTGTGATTGAGGGGTGCTTACTTGGGGAAATTAATAGTGGCTTGATGAGGTTTTTTTAATTATTATTTTTATTAGTGTACCATGTTTTGATATCTTTAGAAGTGTGAAATTAAATTTTATTAAAGAAATATTAATTAATCATTATTTTAGTATACTGTACTTTACAAAACAGTATAATTTTAAAAACATATTCACACAAATAATGTGATTATCTCTTTTTTTCTTCATGTCGGATAGAAAAGGAGAATGGAGAACCTCTGTTTTATACTAATTAAAAAGTCATTATATAATGATTTCCATTTTACAGTGCAGATTTTAATAATATTATATCATGCTCTATGTTATTGGGATTTACATTAGGATATGGAAAATCATCTTTGTCTTATAGAGCCTATGAATATAGATTTCATTACCTTCTACAACCAGAGTTCAAGAGCCAGATGTTAAGATAAACACATGGAAGAAATATGGAATATAGACTCTCAGGATGTAATGTGTGCTTGGAAGGAATGACATAATCATACGAAATATCTTGTACAGTTTCTTCTGCCATAAAAACATAAGAAAATGCCATACTGGGTCAGACCAAGGGTCCATCAAGCCCAGCATCCTGTTTCCAACAGTGGCCAATCCAGGCCATAAGAACCTGGCAAGTACCCAGTGTGGCAGCAAAATGTATGAATACATATAATTATGAACTCAACCTTGGAATAAGTCAATGAAAGAATTTATAGAAGACCTAAAACATACCTTAAATAACACGAATGCGAACTCACCTGGTAGGGTTCACTCAACTCACAATCACGAGATGGAAATGAATCTGTCTCATTCACCATGTCTCTAAGCTGGGGAAAATTCAAAGGTTTCATGAAGTCACTTGTTTCCGAAAAAGGAGCAAAGCAAGCTCGGTAGCAATGGGCCTCGGAGTCTGCTGGCCTCATGCTCACCTCCATATATTTCAAAGTGCCATCCGAATTTATGTGCAGCGTTGGAGTGGGTTGTTTTATAAAGTGTCTGGATTGCGAGCTACCATTACTCAGACAGTCACAAAAAGAACTGAAGCTGTCTTTTTCTTTCCTGAGGCATTTAACAGAAAGTATGACGAAAGCAGCAAGTGAAATTACACTGATTGCCACCAAGGAGGTAATTAAATACAGGGTCATGTCAGATTTTTTAGAATCTCTAAGGAAATCCCTGGATTGTGGACTTTCCTCATAAACTTGGTCATCTAACGATATGAGGATGGTAACTGTAGTTGACAAAGCTGGGTCTCCATTGTCCCGGACTAAGATAAGAATTTGCTGCAGAGAGTTGTCCGTCTCTGTGAAGGCTCTCATAGTCCTGATTTCTCCTGTATAAGGAGCCACTCGAAACAAAGAGAGATCTGTAGATTCTATAAGACTGAAAGAGAGCCAGGCGTTATGTCCAGAGTCTGCATCCACTGCTGTGACTTTGGTGACCAAATAATCTATAGCAATTGACCGAGAGATCTTTTGTTGCGCCCTTTGCTCCCTGGAGGTTTCCGGATACAAAATAACCGGAGAGTTATCATTCATATCCAACACAAAGACATAGATAGTGATATTGGAGCTTAGTTTCGGAGAACCACCATCTTCCACCCGTACTGGAATTTCCAAAACTTGAAGGAGCTCATAATCAAATGATCGCTGAGCATATATATTACCATTGTGGGAGTTGATGTAAACAAATGAGGAGATAAAAGAATCATGGATCGCACTCTCTGCTATGGAGTAAGTGAGATGGGAATTCTCGTCCATATCAGGATCAGAAGCAGACACAGTACATAGCAAAGAACCCGGCTGGTTGTTTTCTTTTATGTAGGCATTATAGAAAGGCTGTGAGAAACTAGGAGGATTATCATTAATATCTGAAACATTGAGAACCACTGTTGTCTTTGTATATAGCGATGGTAATCCCAAATCTGTAGCAATTAGTTCAATGGTATATTGAGACACCTTTTCTCTGTCTAAAATGTCACCTGTGATTAAAGAATAGTGGTGATCAGATGACTTGAATTTAAATGGCAGGTTGGGTGATATATTCAACATTACCTCTCCACTTTTCCCTGAATCTGGATCCCTAACAATGAAAAGACCCACTACAGTTCCAACAGGAGTATTTTCTGGAACTGATTTTTCCAAGGAAGTTAACAGAATCTCTGGAGGATTATCATTGATGTCTTCTATTTGCACCTGAACAATACAGTGTCCTTCCATTTCTGGAACTCCCTTGTCTCTTGCCCGCACATGGATTTCATAGAAATTGGATTCTTCAAAATCCACAAGTCCTTTAACGAGAATCTCACCGCTGTGGGTATCCAGACTGAAAATCTTGAACACTAAATCCGAAGTGAGAGCGTCAAAAGAATATTCAATGTCACCATTCAGTCCCTCATCTATATCAGTCGCGTTAAGTTTAATTAGCGCAGTATTTACAGGAGAATTTTCCAGTAAACTGACTTTGTAGACTGAATGATCAAATACTGGTGCATTGTCATTGATATCCAGAACAATTACATTAATTTGGCCAGTTCCAGATCTAGCAGGATTGCCTCCATCAAAGGCAGTCAGGATCAGTTGGTGCTGCTCATGCTCCTCTCTGTCCACAGGTTTTTCCAGAACTATTTCTGGGAAAAGTTTGCCATCTTTAAGGACTTTCACACTGAGGGAAAAGAATGGCGTTGGATTCAGTTTGTAAGAACTAACAGCATTGGTTCCCACATCTGGATCTTGAGCACTTTCCAGAGGGAATCGCGAACCTGGAGCCGCGGATTCTGCAATTCTTAGTTGACGCTTAGTGGTGAGAAAGGTGGGAGAATTGTCATTTATATCCAGTATCTCGACTTGTAGCCTGAATAGCTCCAGTGGATTTTCAGTAACTACGTCCACAGGCAGTAAGCAGCTCGAGCTGGATCCACAAAGGCTTTCTCTGTCTATCTTTTCATTCACAATCAGTGCTCCGTTTGCCACATTAACAGCAAAATAACGTCTGCTGCTTTCCGATCCCAATCGCAGCCTGCGTTTAGAAATAGCTGCAACGTTTATCCCCAAATCCTGAGCGAGATTCCCCACCACTGTCCCCTGCTCCGACTCTTCCACTACGGAATAGCGAAGCTGCCCCGAGACTAAGCCCCAGATACAGAGGGAAAAGAAGCACAGTACTTGCCCTTTCCAAGTCTTCCGGGAGCTCTGCGACTCCATTGCCTTTCAATCCTTTTCCTGGACTGTTTTGTAGTTAAGGACTCAGTGTCCCTTTCAGTGCCCTCTCAAACCGACCATTGGGGCGAGGGTTTGAACCGGAGATGCTATAAGAACTCAGTTCTCCGTAGCCGCCGTCGGTAGGCAGTGAAAGATTTGCGTCGGTACATTTGCTCTTCTCCGTCTGCGACTGAAGAGGAAGGGTGGGTGATTCACTGCATCACAGCGGGAGGAGGAGACAACCAGCCGAGCAGATCTACAGTCGCTGTTCAGCAGCTGATTGGTGGAAGACTTCTCTGTCTCCCGAAATGACGGACACGCCTCCTTTGCTCTTAAAGCTACAGAAAGCTAAGTGTGTATCTGTAGCACCAATTGCTGAAAAATATTTTTGGTTGTATATTGTAGCAGCAAAACTTAATTGTACATATTTGAATGATAAAAAAAATCTAAGCTTTGAGCTACTAGAGCAGACAAAAGTTTGTTAGTTGAGATTATTTGTCATTCATATCCTGGTAAAGCATTTATTTTATAACGACGGAAAATATCGTGCAGTAGGATTGCTTAAATTAGCGTACTTTTTTAGTTCACTTGAGTTCTCTTCCCCCATGTTCATTGGAAGAAAGGAAACATTTGCAGAGCGTTTTAATATTTGATTTGTAATGCGAAATCAAATGCACTTTCAATGATATTCATACTATATTTATTTAAAAGTAATGGTCCAATCCTTCTTTCCTTGTATTAAATGACCAAGCTTATACAGAACATCTTGAAGATGTGGTACCAAGTATTTGTATAGAGCCATATTTTGTAGAAAAATTGGATACATACCAAAAATTTTACCAAAATTTTACCAAAGTAAAAATATACTAGTAGCCTATTTTATTCAAGCATCACAATGAAAAGAAGGGTTAAGGCCTCAAAATGAGGAAGGACAAAGCGACTCCAAGGAGTTTCCTGCAACAGGTAATTTCTTCAGAATTGTAATCTTATTTTAGAAATCGCACTTTCAAATACAACAACTAATATTAAATCGCTAAAGAAAGTTGTTTGTTCTGAAGTGTATGGTTGTAGAACAGATATTTATTGCTAACTTTCAATTCAGAAACAAAAGAAAATACTTTCCATAGTAATAATATAATGCTGACCTAGATCAGCGACTCCCAAACAGTTTCTGGAGGCCCATCCAGCCAGTCTGCTTCTCAGGATATTCTCAATGAATAAGCCGAATATGCACATATGAAGAAATAGACGTATTGGAAATTTCCCTCTAATATGAAGTTAGCATTCTGGTCCAGGACAGGATCAAAAGCGACGATAGAACATAATATTTATTTTTTTAATATTGTTCTTGGTCACAAAGGCTTTCTAAGTAGGTGGAGGAAAGCGTAATGGGTTTCGTTTACATCATTAATTCTTAAACGGAGCCTGGTTTTGGTGGAATGCATATTTACACCACTATTTATAGCTGTGATCACAACATTTTTCGCGATCCCACAAGGCGTCTGTTAAAAAAGAGCAGTGATATTTTAGAAGAAGGTGCAACGTTAAAGGCATGTTCTCAGGTATATATATGTACGTGGACTGGACCATTTTCACTAGAGTCAATATTAATTGCTCTGAAGGGAGCCACCGCTGCACTTGGTAAAACATCATCTCGCAGAAAGGTAGACTTCTTCCTACATTTTATCTGAGGATGAAATCGACCTTCTTGGTCAATTTTAGCCTTAGATCCTGAACAGGATTTCCCCACCAGTGCCCCCCTCTCGGACTCTTCCGCAATTGAATACCGAAGAATTTGCTCAGAAATCCGGCCCCAGCTTTCCTACAAGAGTTTCCTGACCTTGTAGCTGCACATTAAGGATAAGACAAGGGCCTGGATTTGAGATACAGTATGCATCTCAATCCATCTGGCTGCGTTTAATACGGCGTATCTGTACCGAAAATCTAGGGTATGGGAGAGCTATTATCTCGACCCATGCTCTTAAAGCTGTGAAGTATTACCGTCTGATAAATAAGGCGCTGAGCACTGGAAATATTCTCAGTAAAAATACTTTGCATTCTTTTTATACATCTTAATTTAAAATGGTAAATATCATAAATATCTATCTATCTATACAGGCAAGACCTTTGTTACTTGTTCTCATATTAATCGTTTGTACTATGTGTTTTATGTATGTTTTATTTTTCTGTCATGAGCTTTTTGAGTGAATTGGCTTAGATCTCTTTCTCACTCTCTTCCTAGTTGATAATATTGAAAAGAGATAGAGTATGGGTGGAGGCAGTCCAGAGAAAAGCAACCAAAATTGTATGGGGTCTATATCAGAAGACTTATGAGGTCAGGCTGAAGGATCAAAAGATGTATATCTACCCTAGAAGAGAGTGGTGCAGGCGAAATAGGACACATGATACAGACCTTCAGATTCCTGAAAGGTTTTAATAATCCACAAATTCAGAACATTTTCCATTGGAAAGGAATCTGTAGAACTAGGGGTTATGAAATGAAACTCCAGGGGAATGACTCAGCATCAGGAAATATTTCTTCATTAATGGGAAATGGATGCCTGGGATGCCCTCTCAAAAGGAAGTGGTAAGGATGAATACAGTAAATTAATTCAAAAGAGCATGGGATAAACACTGCAGAACCCTAGAGGTTGGAAATAAGAAAAGGGTGCACCGAGTGGCAGTTACTATCCTTAACATAAGCACATAAGATGTGCCATACTGGATCAGGCCAAGGGTCCATCAAGCTCAATATCCTGTTTCCAACAGTGGCCAATCCAAGTTACAAGAACTTGCAAGTACCCAAACATTAAATAAATCTGAAGTTACTATTGCTTATTAATTCATAGCAGTTCATGGATTTTTCCTCTCGGAACTTATCCAAACCTTTTTAAACCCAGTTACACTAACTGCTGTAACCACATCCTCTGGCAAAGAATTCCAGAATTTAACTAGGTGCTAAGTGACAAAGAATTTTCTTCAATTTGTTTTAAATATTACTTGCTAACTTCATGAAGTGCCCCCCCCCCCCACCAGTCCTATTATCTGAGAGAGTAATTAACTAATTTACATTAACTTGTTCAAGTCTTTTCATGATTTTGTAGACCTCTATGATATCCCCCCTCAGTTGTCTCATCTCCATACTGAACAGCCCTAACTTCCTTAGCCTTTCCTCATAGGACAGTTGTTCCATGCCCCTTATCAGTTTGGTCACCCTTGTCTGCACATTCTTCAGTGCAACTATTTCTTTTTTGAGATATAGAGACTAGAATTGCACACAGTATTCAAGATGCGGCCTCACCATGGAGCAATACAGAGCATTATGACATCCATCATTTTATTTGCCAATTCCTTCTTACTAGTTCTTAACATTCTGCTTGCTTTTTTGATTGCCACAGCACACTGAGCTGATGATTTCAATACATTATCCACTATGACGCCTAGATCTCTTTCCTGGGTGGTAACTCCTAAAATACAACCTAACATTGTGTAACTACAGCAAAGGTTATTTTTCCCTATATGCATCACTTTGCACTTGTCTGCATTAAAGTTCATCTGCCATTTGGAAGCCCAATCTTACAGTCTCTCAAATGCTCCCACAGTTTACTCACAATCCGCTTGAGATTTAACTAATCTGCATGATTTTGTTTCATCTCCAAATTTTATCACCTCATTCATTGTACCCCTATCCCGATCATTTATAAATATATTAAAAAGCACTGGTTCAAGATCAGATCCCTGAGGCACTCTACTGATTATCATTTTCCACTGTGAAGACTGACCATTTAATCCTACTCTGTTTCCTGTCTTTAACCAGCTTCCAATCCACAAAAGGACATTGCATCCTATCCCATGACTTTTTAGTTTTCTTAGAAGCCTCTCATGCAAGACTTTGTCGAACACCTTCTGAAAATTCAATTACACCACCTCTACAAGTTCATCTTTGTCCACATGTTTATTCACCCCTTCAAAAAAAATGTAGGAAGACATGGGGGTAACCAGCAAGGAGCTGCAGTTACAACTATAAGTAGCTTGGTGGGCCAACTAGATGGATCATTTGGCCTTTATCTTCTGTCATTACTATGTAACTTTGTAAAATAAAATATGTATTAACACATTGCTCAGTACATACTGTTGTTTATTTCTGGTCTCCTCATAGCATTCAATCTATATGTGAGTCAACCTCTTGCAGTGAATTTTAAAAGTGAATGTTAAAGAACAATTCACATGACAAAAGAAACAGAATGATTATCTACTGGAGTTTACTATACTTAAAACTTACACTTAAAAACTTAAAGTCTACTTCTAAAATATAATGTAATTACAAATTATGTAATAGAGTGCTCTTCCAGATGAAAATGTAATATTCACACTTATATAAATGTAATACTCTTTCTGAATGAAATCATTACACTTTTGGAAGTTTACATGGATATCAGTTATGGCATGTGGGGATGATATAAGATGGAACTGGTGGGTTGTGTTGGTTGTAAAGGAAGGCAGGTGATTGATTGAATGCCTGAGGGTGTTTATTTGGGATAATTAATAATGTTTTGATGAGATTTTCAAAATTGTAGCATGTTTTGATGTTTTTAAAAGCATGAAATAAAATGTTATGAAATGATTGATAAATAAGCATTAAACTATTTTAATATACTATATATACTATTATAATGTACTTTTATAATATACTATATGTACCTATTCTTTGTAAACCTCTCCAAACTTCAGAGGAGGTGGTATATAAGAAAGTTTAAATAAATAAATTATACAGTATAATTAAAAAAAACCCCACATACAACATAAAATGGTATGATGATCCCTTTTACTGTTTTTGTCATATAAAAAGGGGAAAAGGTGACCCTCTGTTTTATATCACGATTTCCACTTTGCTGTCTAGGATTTAATAATCTTGCATCATGTTCTATGTTATTTTGATTTATATAAGGATATGGAAAATCATATTTGTCTCACCATGCCTATGACTAAATATTCTATTTTCACATACAAGCAGAATTCAAGAGCCAGATTTTATTATAGTGATCATCACCATTAATTTCCAAGGTTGGAATAGTAAACACATGGAGAAATCATTGGAATATGGAGTCTAAGGATGTAATATGTCCTTGGAAGGAATGACATAACCATAAGCAATATCGTGTAAAATGTCTTATTAATGTAGGTTCTGTAATTATGAATTTAACCTTAGAAAAATTCAGTAAAAGAAGTTCCAGAACACCTAAAACATAACTTGATGAACAAGAATGCTATCTCACCTGGTAAGATTGACTCAGATCGCAATCACGAGATGGAAATGAATCTGTCTCATTCACCATATCTCTAAGCTGGGGAAAATTCAAAGGTTTCATGAAGTCACTTGTTTCCGAAACAGGAACAAAGCAAGCCCGGTAGCAATGGGCCTCGGAATCTGCTGGCCTCATGCTCACCTCCATATATTTCAGAGTGCCATCCGAATTTATATGCAGCGTTGGAGTGGGTTGTTTTATAAAGTGTCTGGATTGCGAGCTACCAGTGCTTAGACAATCACATAAAGAACTGAAGCTGTCTCTCTCTTTCCTGAGGCATTTAACAGAAAGTATGACAAAAGCAGCAAGTGAAATTACACTGATCGCCACCAAGGAGATAATTAAATACAGGGTCATGTCAGATTTTTTTGAATCTGTAAGGAAATCCCGAGATTGTGGACTTTCTTCATAAACTTGGTCATCTAAAGTCATGAGGATGATAACTGTAGTTGACAAAGCTGGGACTCCATTGTCCCGGACTAAGATAAGAACTTTCTGCAGAGAGTTGTCCGTCTCTTTGAAGGCTCTGATAGTCCTGATTTCTCCTGTATATGGAGCCACTCGAAACAAAGAGAGATCTGTAGGTTCTAGAAGACTGTAAGAGAGCCAGGCGTTATGTCCAGAGTCTGCATCCACTGCTGTGACTTTGGTGACCAAATAATCTACAACAATTGACCGAGAGATCTTTTGTTGCGCCGTTTGCTCCCTGTAGGTTGCAGGATACAAAATAACCGGATAGTTATCATTCAGATCCAACACAAAGACATAGATAGTGATATTGGAGCTTAGTTTCGGAGAACCACCATCTTCCACCCATACTGGAATTTGCAAAACTTGAAGGAGCTCATAATCAAATGATCGCTGAGCATATATATTACCATTGTGGGAGTTGATGTAAACAAATGAGGAGATAAATGAATCATGGATCGGACTCTCTGCTATGGAGTAAGTGAGATGGGAATTCTCATCCATATCAGGATCAGAAGCAGACACAGTACATAGCAAAGAACCCGGCTGGTTATTTTCTTTTATGTAGGCATTGTAAACAGGCTGTGAGAAACTAGGAGGATTATCATTAATATCTGAAACATTTAGAACCACTGTTGTCTTTGTGTATAGCGATGGTAATCCCAAATCTGTAGCAATTAGTTCAATGGTATATTGAGACACCTTTTCTCTGTCTAAAATGTCACATGTGATTAAAGAATAGTGGTGATCAGATGACTTGAATTTAAATGGCAGATTGGGTGATATATGCAAGCGTATTTCACCACTTTTCCCCGAATCTCGATCTCTTACTCTGAAAAGTCCTACTACAGTTCCAACGGGAATATTTTCTGGAACTGATTTTTCCAAGGAAGTCAACAGAATCTCTGGAGGATTATCATTGACGTCTTCTATTTGCACTTGAATAATACAGTGTCCTTCCATTTCTGGAACTCCCTTATCTCTTGCCCGCACATGGATTTCGTAGAAATTGGATTCTTCGAAATCCAGAAGTCCTTTAATGAGAATCTCACCGTTGTGGATGTCCAGGCTGAAAATCTTGAACACCGAATCCGAAGTGAGAGCGTCAAAAGAATATTCAATTTCACCATTCAGTCCCTCATCTATATCAGTCGCGTTAAGTTTAATTAGCGCAGTATTTACCGGGGAATTTTCCAGTAAACTGACTTTGTAGACTGAATGATCAAACACTGGTGCATTGTCATTGATATCCAGAACAATTACATTAATTTGGGCAATTCCAGATCTAGCAGGATTGCCTCCATCAAAGGCAGTCAGGATCAGTTGGTGCTGTTCATGATCCTCTCTGTCCAAGGGTTTTTCCAGAACTATTTCTGGGAAAAGTTTGCCATCTTCAAGGACTTTCACACTGAGGGAAAAGAACGGCGTTGGATTTAGTTTGTAAGAACTAACAGCATTGGTTCCTACATCTGGATCTTGAGCACTTTCAAGACGGAAACGTACACCAGGAGCTGCGGACTCTGCAATTCTTAGTTGACGTTCAGTGGTGAGAAAACTGGGAGAATTGTCATTTATATCCAGTATCTCGACTTGTAGCTGGAATACCTCCAGTGGATTTTCAGTAACTACTTCCACAGGCAGTAAGCAGCTCGAGCTGGATCCACAAAGGCTTTCTCTGTCTATCTTTTCATTCACAATCAGTGCTCCGTTTGCCACATTAACAGTAAAATAACGTCTGCTGCTTTCGAATCCCAATCGCAGCCTGCGTTTAGAAATAGCTGCAACGTTTATCCCCAGATCCTGAGCGAGATTCCCCACCACTGTCCCCTGCTCTGACTCTTCCACTACGGAATAGCGAAGCTGCCCCGAGACTAAGCCCCAGATACAGAGGGAAAAGGAACACAGTACTTGCCCTTTCCAAGTCTTCCGGGAGCTCCGCGACTCCATTGCCTTTCAATTCTTTTTCTGGATTGTTTTGTAGTTAAGGACTCAGCGTCCCTTTCAGTGCCCTCTCAAACCGACCATTGGGGCGAGGGCTTGAACCGGAGATGCTATAAGAACTCAGTCCTCCGCAGCCGCCGTCGGTAGGCAGGGAAGGATTTGCGTCGGTACATTTGCTCTTCTCCGTCTGTGACTGAAGGGGAAGGGTGGGTGATTCACTGCATCACAGCGGGAGGAGGAGACAACGAGCTGAGCAGATCTACAGTCTCTGTTTAGCAGTTGATTGGTGGAAGACTTCTCTGTCTCCCGAAATGACGGGCACGCCTCCTTTGCTCTTAAAGCTACAGAAACCTAAATCTATATCTATTGATTCACTCAGTGAAAAGTATTTTTTGTGACATATTTGGCAACAAAACCTAACTGAACACATTTAAAAGAAGAAAAAAATCCAACTTATAGTGTTCAAGAACAGACTAATGTCTTACTTGTGATTATCTTGCATTCGTGTTCTAGTCAAGCATTTATGGCGTTAGACAATGCTATGTAGTAGGGCTGTTTGATTTAGTGAACTTATTTAGTTCACTTGAGGTAATATCCACCATAATAATTCACTTGCAAAGCGTTTTAATGTTTCATTTATAATGTCAAATCAAATGCATTTTCAATGTTATTCGTACTATGCTTATTGAAAAGTAATGATCCAATAATTATTCCTTCTTTCCTGACAAAATTTAGAATACTTTAAAAGACCAAACTCATACACGACATTGAAAGATGTGCACCACTATTTTCACAGAACCGCTGTTTGTAGACAAAACTGATTCTACATATAAAGCATGGTCAACAATTAAAATATAATAGAAGCCTATTTTATTCAATCATCACAATGAAAAGGAGGGTTAGGGCCCGAATGAGAAAGGAGAAAGCGATTCTAAGGAGTTTCCTGCAACAGGTGTCTTATAAGACATTGCCAACTATTTTAAAAATCACACTTTGAAATAAAACAACGTATATAAAATCGTTAAACCAAGTTGGTCTTTTTTTCTGAAGCGTATTGTTGAACAGATAATCACTTCTAGCCTTTAATTCAGAAACGGCAGAAACTAGTTCCCATAGTAAAAACGTAAAGGTGATCTTGATCGGCAGAGGCTCAGCGATTCAGTTTGCTTCTCAGGATTATCTCAGTCAATATGCATGATATGCACATATGAAAAAACAGGGAAGTCTTCAAAATTTCCATCCAAAATGGAGTAAGAATGTTTGATCATTCTGGCCCAGGTCAGGATCTAAAGAGGATACTGAACATATTTACTCATATAACGTTTTTCTCCGTCAGAAAAGTTTAATAAGCAGGTCGAGGAACGTGTAGTGATTATCATTTACATAAAAAATACTTACACGGAGCTTGCTTCTGGTGAAACGCTAATTACACTACAATCTCTAGCTGTGAGCACAACATTGCAACATTTTTGCGATCAGGCAGGGCCTCTGTTATCAAAGTGCAGTGATATTTTAGAAGAAGGTGCACCTTTAAAAGGCATGTTCACAGGCACAGATAAGAGTTCTGAACCATTTTAACCTGATTCACTATCACCACTCTTCTTGATAGAGCATCTTTTTGCAGGAAGGTAGATAAGGAGGTCGATTTTTCCCTCAGATACTTAACAAGATTCCCCACCAATGCCCCTTCTCGGACTCATCCACTATTGAATACCGAAGAATCAACTGCTCAGATGGGAAAAGACACGTAGTATATGCCCTTTTCAAGACTGCTGGGAGCTCCAGGATTCCATTTCATATAAATCTTTTCCCTAAAATATTCCGTATACGAGGTAAGTCAGAGGCCTGGATGTGAGTTTTACAAACTATTCGTCTTTGCTGTCTTTAATACGGCGTATTTGTATCAAAAATCTCCGGCTGATTGGAGATGGTATGGGAGCGCTATTATCTCCTCCCGTGCTTTTAAAGCTGTGGTACTGAAGCTGTTCAGCCTGGATTCTTTCTTAACCTTAATTAGTAGGTCCCTCACAAACAACAGATAACAACCGAGCAACGTCACTGTCTGATATCCTCAGTATTAATCTTTTGTATTCTTTCTTTACCATATCTTAATCTAAAATGGTATACATCACATGAGAATCTATCTCATTTGCACTGTTTTATGGATATTTTTATTGAACTTTGCAAGAAACCTTTCAGTCCATTTTAATATGGACTGAAAGAAGTCGGTCTGGAGAAGAGCTTGCAAAATGGGTGGGGTCAGTATTAAAAGACTTATAAGGAGAGGCTGACTGATCTAAATATGTATACCGTGGAGGAGAGGAGATATGATACAGACCTTCAGATACCTGAAATGTTTTAAAGATGCACAAACTCTGAACCTTTTTCATTGGAAAGAAAACAGTTGAATTAGGGGATCAAGAAATGAAACTCCAGGGGGATGACTCAAAACCAACACCGGGAAATATATCTTCATGGAGACGTGGATGCCTGGAATGCCCAACCAGAAGAGATGGTGAGGATGAACATTGTAAATGAATTCAAAAGGGCATGGGATAAACAATATGGATCTCTAGAGGCTAGAGGTAGGAAATGAAGAAAAGGGTAACCTGCATGGGGCACTCAGGACTGGTGCAAGGGTGTCCAGCTGCTCTAGGCAATGACCTCACCATCAGGCCATCACCACCTTCTCTCTCTTTCAAACCAACCCAACCCACAACGCACCTGCATTTGCACCCCATATTTCTTGCAGCCACACCTCGCCCATGTTCTATTTAAGACTGCCACCCTCATGTTAGGTTGCGCTGCCCCACCCACTTCTGGCACCCTAGGTGGCCATCTAGTCTGCCTTTTGGTCCTGAGGGTAGCAGTTACTACCCTTAACAGAAGGCATGAGGACAACTTGCAGAAGACATGGGGGTAACCTCAATAGAGCAGCATTTATAACTGGAAACTGCTTTCTTGGCAGTCTACATGCACCATTTGGTCTTTATCTGCTGTGACCTCATAACATTCATTTCTGGTCACCTCATAACATTTAATCTATATGTGAGTCATCATCTTGCAGTGAATTTTAAAACTCTAGGAGACTGGACCACATCACCCCTATCCTCAAAGACCTTCACTGGTTACCGATCCATTACAGAATCATATACAAATCCATCACCACCATCTACAAAGTTATTGACCAACAAGCCTGGATCAACTTACAAATTCCCTTCAAAAAAACACTCATCCATCAGACCCATCAGGGAATCTTACAAAGAATCTCTTCAGGTGCCTCATGCAAAAACCATGCATCATAAGTCTCTCAGCACCAGATCATTCTCAACCGCAGGGCCACCATTATGGAACTCCATCCCAGCGGACTTGAGACAAGAACCCTGCCTTCCAACATTTAGAAAAAGGCTGAAAACTTGGCTTTTTAAAAAAGCCTTTCCAACCCCTAACTGAGACCTTCACCAGACATCTTAACCACACTATCCAAGCTCCGACTGAGATCTACACCCCACATCTCAACCACACTATTAAAAATGGTTTAAACTACAAACTTTGTCATTAGCTGCCATCACCTTCACAATGTTAACACTATCACTTACCACTCAAATTACATTTAATCGGACTCAATCTTGTAACCTTGTAAATAATTTGCTGTAAGTTATATCTGCTGTGAGTTACCACTCAAATCACATTTAATTGGACTCAATCTTGTAACCTTGTAAATAATTTGCCGTAAGTTATATCCCCCTCTTCTCACCACTAACTCCCAGTTATTTATTTCCCTGTTTTATTGTAACTGTCACTTTCCTTACAATGCTCTTGTTACAGTTGTTTGAGTTATCTCTTTTCTTGCACACTTTGTTAAATGTAAACCGGTTTGATGTGATCCATGTCATGAAAGCCGGTATAGTAAAAATAATAAATAAATAAATAAAATAAAAGTAAATGTTAAGGAACTCACAGTAAAAACTTTAAAAAATATATCCGAAGCAGAAAGCCTGTGAGGGAGTCAGTTGGACCATTAGATGATCGAGGGGTTAAAGGGGCACTTAGAGAAGATAAGGCCATCGCAGAAAGATTAAATGATTTCTTTGCTTCGGTGTTTACTGAAGAGGATGTTGGGGAGGTACCCGTAATGGAGAAGGTTTTCTTGGGTAATGATTCAGATGGACTGAATCAAATCACGGTGAACCTAGAAGATGTGGTAGGCCTGATTGACAAACTGAAGAGACGGGACTAAATCACCCGGACCGGATGGTATACACCCCAGAGTTCTGAAGGAACTAAAAAATGAAATTTCAGACCTATTAGTAAAAATGTGTAACTTATCATTAAAATCATCCATTGTACCTGAAGACTGGAGGATAGCAAATGTAACCCCAATATTTAAAAAGGGCTCAAGGGTTGATCTGGGAAACTACAGACTGGTTAGCCTGACTTCAGTGCCAGGAAAAATAGTGGAAAGTGTTCTAAACATCAAAATCACAGAACATATAGAAAGACATGGTTTAATGGAACAAAGTCAGCATGGCTTTACCCAGGGCAAGTCTTGCATCACAAATCTGCTTCACTTTTTTGAAGGAGTTAATAAACATGTGGATAAAGGTGAACCGATAGATATAGTATACTTGGATTTTCAGAAGGCGTTTGACAAAGTTCCTCATGAGAGGCTTCTAGGAAAAGTAAAAAGTCATGGGATAGGTGGCGATGTCCTTTCATGGATTGCAAACTGGCTAAAAGACAGGAAACAGAGAGTAGGATTAAATGGACAATTTTCTCAGTGGAAGAGAGTGGACAGTGGAGTGCCTCAGGGATCTGTAATGGGACCCTTACTTTTCAATATATTTATAAATGATCTGGAAAGAAATACGTCGAGTGAGATAATCAAATTTGCAGATGACACAAAATTGTTCAGAGTAGTTAAATCACAAGCAGATTGTGATAAATTGCAGGAAGACCTTGTGAGACTGGAAAATTGGGCATCCAAATGGCAGATCAAATTTAATGTGGATAAGTGCAAGGTGATGCATATAGGGAAAAATAACCCATGCTATAATTACACAATGTTGGGTTCCATATTAGGTGCTACAACCCAAGAAAGAGATCTAGGTGTCATAGTGGATAACACATTGAAATCGTCGGTTCAGTGTGCTGTGGCAGTCAAAAAAAGCAAACAGAATGTTGGGAATTATTAGAAAGGGAATAGTGAATAAAACGGAAAATGTCATAATCCCTCTGTATCGCTCCATGGTGAGACCGCACCTTGAATACTGTGTACAATTCTGGTTGCTGCATCTCAAAAAAGATATAATTGCAATGGAGAAGGTACAGAGAAGGGCTACCAAAATGATAAGGGGAATGGAACAACTCCCCTATGAGGAAAGACTAAAGAGGCTAAGACTTTTCAGCTTGGAGAAGAGATGACTGAGGGGGGATATGATAGAGGTGTTTAAAATCATGAGAGTTCTAGAACGGGTAGATGTGAATCGGTTATTTACTCTTTTGGATAATAGAAGGACTAGGGGGCACTCCATGAAGTTAGCATGTGGCACATTTAAAACTAATCGGAGATAGTTCTTTTTTAATCAACGCAAAATTAAACTCTGGAATTTGTTGCCAGAGGATGTGGTTAGTGCAGTTAATATAGCTGTGTTTAAAAAAGGATTGGATAAGTTCTTGGAGGAGAAGTCCATTAACTGCTATTAAGTTCACTTAGAGAATAGCCACTGCCATTAGCAATGGTAACATGGAATAGACTTAGGTTTTGGGTACTTGCCAGGTTCTTATGGCCTAGATTGGAAACAGGATGCTGGGCTTGATGGACCCTTGGTCTGACCCAGTATGGCATTTTCTTATGTTCTTATAAGAAACCAAACAATTATCTACTGAAGGTTACTATACCGAAAACTTACATTTATAAATTAAAGTCTATTTCTGAAATATACTGTAATTAAGAACTTAACATGCCATACTGGGTCAGACCAAGGGTCCATCAAGGCCAGCATCTGGTTTCCAACAGTGGCCAATCCAGGCCATAAGAATCTGGCAAGTAACAAAAAACTAAGTCTAACAACCAAAAACTAAGGGTAATGGAGGGCTCTTCCAGTAATGAAAACTGACTATTCACACATTTATAAATTTAGTGTCCTTTCTAAATGAAATCATTACAGCATTGTACATTTTAGGAAGGGTTACTTGGATATGAGTTATGTCATTTGAGGGTGATATGAGATGGAATTTTTGGGTTGCATTGGTTGTAAAAGAAGGGAGGTGATTGGTTAGGTGATTGAAGGGTGTTTATTTGGAGGAAATAATAATGGCTTAATTGTAATAATTATTTAAAATATTGTACCATGCTTTGATGTTTTTAGAAGAGTGAAATCAAATGTTATTAATATTAATAAATAAGCATTAAGCTATTTTAATATATACTTTACTATATAGCATATTTTAAACAAAGGCATGCAGCATAAGGTGATATGATAATCTTTTTTACTGTTCTTGTCTTATACAAAAGGGAGAAAGGAGACCTTCTGTTTTATATAAATTAAAACGTCATTATATAATGATTTCCACTTTTCAGTCCAGGTTTTAAAAATCTTATATCATGGTCTATGTTATATGGAAAGTCATCTTTTTCTCACAGTGCCTATGACTAAATATTTTATTTGCTTGTATAACCAGAGTTCAAGAGCCAGATGTTACTATAGTGGTCAACAACCCTAAGGTCCAAGGCTGGGACAGTAGACACATGGGAGAAATCTTTGAAATATGGACTCTTAGGATGTAATTTGTGCTTGGAAGAAATGACATAGCCATATAAAATATCATGTACAGTTTCTTCTCCTGTTCAATGTGGCAGCAGAACTTTTGAATATAAGTAATTATGAATTAAACCTTAGAAAAAGCCGGCAAAAGAACTCTCAGCATATCTAAAACATAGTTTGGGGAATAAGAATGCTATCTCACCTGGTAGGGTTCACTCAAATCGCAAACACGAGATGGAAATGGATCGGTCTCATTCACCATGCCCCTAACCTGGGGAAAATTCAAAGGTTTCAAGAAGGTGAAATCACTTGTATCGGAAACAGGAGGAAAGCAAGCCCGGTAGCAATGGGTGTCAGAGTCTGCTGGCCTCAAGCTCACCTCCATATATTTCAAAGTGCCATCCGAATTTATGTGCAGCGTTGGAGTGGGTTGTTTTATAAACTGTCTGGATTGTGAGCTACCGTTACTCAGACAGTCACATAAAGAACTGAAGCTGTCTTTCTCTTTCCTGAGGCATTTAACAGAAAGTATGACGAAAGCAGCAAGTGAAATTACACTGATCGCCACCAAGGAGATAATTAAATACAGGGTCATGTCAGATTTGTTTGAATCTGTAATGAAATCCCGAGATTGTAGGCTTTCCTCATAAACTTGTCCATCTAAAGTCATGAGGATGGTAACTGTAGTAGATAAAGCTGGATCTCCATTGTCCCGGACTAAGATAAGAATTTTCTGCAGAGAGTTGTCCGTCTCTGTGAAGGCTCTGTTAGTCCTGATTTCTCCTGTATAAGGAGCCACTCGAAACAAAGAGAGATCTGTAGGTTCTAGAAGACTGTAAGAGAGCCAGGCGTTATGTCCAGAGTCTGCATCCACTGCTGTGACTTTGGTGACCAAATAATCTACAGCAATTGACTGAGAGATCTTTTGTTGCGCTGTGAGATCCCTGGAGGTTGCCGGATACAAAATAACCGGAGAGTTATCATTCAGATCCAACACAAAGACATAGATAGTGATATTGGAGCTTAGTTTCGGAGAACCACCATCTTCCACCCATACTGGAATTTGCAAAACTTGAAGGAGCTCATAATCAAATGATCGCTGAGCATATATATTACCATTATGGGAGTTGATGTAAACAAATGAGGAGATAAAAGAATCATGGATCGGAATCTCTGCTATGGAGTAAGTGAGATGGGAATTCTCGTTCATATCAGGATCAGAAGCAGACACAGTACACAGTAAAGAACCCGGCTGGTTGTTCTCTTTTATGTAGGCATTGTAGAAAGGCTGTGAGAAACTAGGAGGATTATCATTAATATCTGAAACATTGAGAACCACTGTTGTCTTTGTATATAGCGATGGTAATCCCAAATCTGTAGCAATTAGTTCAATGGTATATTGAGACACCTTTTCTCTGTCTAAAATGTCACATGTGAACAAAGAATAATGGTTTCCAGATGACTTGAAATTAAATGGCAGGTTGGGTGATATATGCAAGCGTACTTCACCATTTTTCCCCGAATCTCGATCCCTAATACTAAAAAGTCCAACTACAGTTCCAACAGGAGTATTTTCTGGAACTGATTTTTCCAAGGAGGTTAACAGAATCTCTGGATGATTATCGTTGACGTCTTCTATTTGCACCTGAACAATACAGTGTCCTTCCATTTCTGGAACTCCCTTGTCTCTTGCTCGCACATGGATTTCATAGAAATTGGATTCTTCAAAATCTGCAAGCCCTTTAACGAGAATCTCACCGCTGTGGGTATCCAGACTGAAAATCTTGAACAACGAATCCGAAGTGAGAGCGTCAAAAGAATATTCAATTTCACCATTCACTCCCATATCTATATCGGTCGCGTTAAGTTTAATTAGCGCAGTATTTACAGGGGAATTTTCCAGTAAACTGACTTTGTAGACTGAATGATCAAACACTGGTGCATTGTCATTGATATCGAGAACAATTACATTAATTTGGGCAGTTCCAGATCTAGTAGGATCGCCTCCATCAAAGGCAGTCAGGATTAGTTGGTGCTGCTCATGTTCTTCTCTGTCCACGGGTTTTTCCAGAACTATTTCTGGGAAAAGTTTGCCATCTTTAAGGACTTTCACACTGAGGGAAAAGAATGGCGTTGCATTCAGTTTATAAGAACTAACAGCATTGGTTCCCACATCTGGATCTTGAGCACTTTCTAAAGGGAATCGGGAACCTGGAATTGCCGACTCTGCAATTCTTAGTTGACGCTTAGTGGTGAGAAAACTGGGAGAATTGTCATTTATATCCAGTATCTCCACTTGTAACTGGAATAGCTCCAGTGGATTTTCAGTAACTACCTCCACAGGCAGTAAGCAGCTCGAGCTGGATCCACAAAGGCTTTCTCTGTCTATCTTTTCATTCACGATCAGTGCTCCGTTTGCCACATTAACAGTAAAATAACGTCTGCTGCTTTCGGATCCCAATCGCAGCCTGCGTTTAGAAATAGCTGCAACGTTTATCCCCAGATCCTGAGCGAGATTCCCCACCACTGTCCCCTGCTCCGACTCTTCCACTACGGAATAGCGAAGCTGTCCCGAGACTAAGCCCCAGATACAGAGGGAAAAGGAACACAGTACTTGCCCTTTCCAAGTCTTCCGGGAGCTCCGCGACTCCATTGCCTTTCAATCTTTATCCTGATCTGTTTTGTCGTTAAGGATTCAGTGTCCCTTTCAAAGAGACCAAAGAGGCGAGGGCTTGAGCAGGAGATGCTATAAGAACTCAGTCCTCCGTAGCAGCCGTCGGTAGGCAGTGAAGGATTTGCGTCGGTACATTTGCTCTTCTCCTTCTGTGGCTGAAGGGGAAGGGTGGGTGATTCACTGCATCACAGCGGGAGGAGGAGACAACGAGCCGAGGAGATCTACGGTCGCTGTTTAGAACTGATTGGTTTAAGTCTTCCCCACTCTTTCCCGACACGACGGACACGCCTCCTTTGCTCTTAAAGCTACAGAAATGTAAGTCTGTAGCGATTGCTTCACTCAGTGAAAAGTAATTTTTTGTGAGATATTGTAGCAACAAAATATAATTGTACACGGTTAAATGAGAAAAAAAATATAAAATATTATCTACAAGAACAGACTGAAGTCTTGATTATCTGGCATTTGTATTCTGGTCAAGCATATATAACTTCAGAAGATATCATGCAATAGGGCTGTTTAAACTGCCTCCTTATTTAATTCACTTATTTAACTGACCACGTTATTGGAGAAAACGTTTTATTGTTTCGTTTGTAATGTCAATCAAATGCACTTTCAATGTTATTCGTACTATATTAAAAACTAGTGGTCCAATAATTATTCAAACTTTCCTAGCATTCTAGAATACTTTAAAGGACCAAACTCACACAGGACATCATGAAGGATGTGGTAAAATGTATCGTTGTAGTTTCAAAGAATCACATTTTGTGGACAAAATTAATTCTACACCTGAGCATGACCGAAAGTAAATATAATAGAATGCCATTTTATTGAAGCACCACAATCAAATGGAGGGGCAAGGCCTCAAAAGGTAAAAAGAGAAAACTACTCTTAAGGAGTTTCCTGCAGGAGATATTTTCCTCAAAATTGTAAACTCTCTTAGCAATCACACTTTTCAAATTAAAGGACTAATAATATCAGTAAAGAAAATTCTTTCTTCCGGAGATTATGGTGTTGGAACAGATAATCATTGGTAACTTTTAATTCAGAAATGGGAAAAAATTCTGCCCATGATAACGAAATCAAGATGATTCAGATTAGTGGCTCCTAAAAAGGTTCTGGAGACCTTCCCAGCCAGCCTGCTTCTCAAAATAATCTCAATGAATATGCAGAATATTCACTTATGAAGAAATAGGCAAATCTTGGAAATTTCCATCCGAAATGAGAGAGAACGTTTTCAGACCCAGATCGGGATCAAAAGCAGGAACTAGAACGTTTTTCTATTTCACAAAGGCCTCATAAGCAGATCAATGAAAACATTATAGGTTATCATTTACATTAGAAATACTTAGATGGAATCTGTTTTTGCTGGAAAGTAGATTTCCATTTAAAATTGTGGCTGTGATCATAGCATTGTAGCCTGCAACCTTTTCCAGTGCATCTGTGATCAGAGTAGTGATTTTTTAAAGGATGATGTAACTTGAAAAGGTATGTTCTGTTGAATATGTAAGAGGATGTTACCATTTTCACCAGTGTCATTATCGCACTGAAGGGAGGCAGCACTATTCTTGATAAAGCACCTTCTTGCAGAAAGGTAGACAAGGAGGTGAACTTTATTTCAGGAACACTGTCATTAACATCTATCACTTCTATTATCACAATGCAATGAGCATCCACAGTAGGTAATCCATTATCTTTAGCTCTCATGTCAATTTCATAGATAGTAGCCTCTTCAAAATCTATCTTTTCCATGACATGGATATTCCTTGTCTTTTCATGAATACTGATGTCTGAGATCTTCCCTTAAAGTGTGACCATCCAGTGCTTTTCTGTACCTTTTCTAGTTCTACTGTATCCTTCTTGAGATGAGGTGACTAGAACTGCACACAATACTCAAAGTGCAGTCACTTCATAGATCTATTCAGAGGCATTATGATATTCACAGTTTTATTCTCCTTTCTTTTTTTAATAATTCCTAATATTGTAGTTCCTTTCTTGACTGCCGATGCATATTGAAATGAGGATTTCAAAGCATTGTCTACAATGACCTCAAGATCTTCTCCTTGTTGATTACTGGTAATAGGGAACCCAGCACATTGTACTTATAGATAGGACGATTTTCCCTATGTGCATCACATTGCACTTATCCATATTAAATTTCATCTGCCATTCAGTTTCCCAGTTCTCCAGTCTTGAAAAATTTTTCTGCAGTTCCTCATATTGTAATTTTGTTTTAAATACTTTGAATATTTCTTTGTCATCTGCAAATTTGATGACTTCACTCATTTCTCCCTTTTTCAGATTATTATTGAATAAGTTAAACAATGATGGTTCCAGGCCAGATCTTTGAGGCACTCTACTATTCACTTTTTTTTCATTTGGAAAACTAGCCATTACTCTTTATTCCCTCTCTTTTAACCCAGGGGTTCTCAAACCAGTCATTGGTACACACCCAGCCAGTCAAGTTTTCAGGATATCCAGAATGAATATGCATGAAACAGATTTTAATGTACTGCCTCCATTGTATATAAATGTATCTAATGCATATTCACCGACGATATCCTAAGAACCTGACTGACTAGGGGTGTCCCAATGACTGGGTTGAGAACCACTTTTTAACCAGTTTCCAAATCCACAATAGGATGTGACTTCTTATCCCATGGCTTTTTAGAATTTAAAGAATCTCTCATTATGGACTTTAGCAAATTATATATGAAACTCCAGCTTTACCATATCAGTCAGTTTATCTATATCCACATGCTTATTCGCACCTTCAAAAAATTCTAATAGGTTAGTAAGACACAACCTCCCTTTGCTAAATCTATGCTGGGTCTTCCCCAATAATCCATTTTTATCTATATACTAGTAATTTTGTTCTTAATAGCTTCCACCAGTTTACTCAGCACCAATGTCAGGTTCACCAGTCTATAGTTATTTGGTTCACCCCTGAATCCCTATTTGAAAATTGTTGTTGCATTTTCTGCCCTCTAGTCCTCAGGCATAGAAGCAGATATGCAGATTATCATTTGATTGTCTGAAATTTCATATATGATTTCCTTTAGAACTGAGGGGTGAATACCATCATTACTTGGTGATTTGCTACTATTTAGTTTGTCAATTTGCTGTAGGCTCTTCCAGATTAATACACTGATCTATCTGAGTTCCTCTGTATCATCATCTTGAAAGAATAATTGATGTGTAGATATCTCCCTAGTATCTTTCTGAAGCAAAGATTTCATTTAGTTTTTCTGCTATGGCCTTACCCTTGGTCATCTAGTGGCCCAACTGACTCCATTGCAGATTTCTTGTTTTTAATGTACTTGAGAACGTTTTATTATTAGTTTATGCTTTTTGGGTAGGTGTATTCTCAAATACTCTCTAGGACTCCTTTATTAACATGAAAAGACTAATAATTTAAAATAACTACAAAGATTTCCATTCTGTGTCATTTTATATCCACCATCAATCCCCTTGCTGATCTCCTCATGTGATATACAGAAGTTCTTTATCTTCTTAAAGGTGGTTTGTTTCTCTCCTTTCACCTGAAACTTCTCACTGCTCTCCTTTTATATGCTTTGTTATTATTGCTGACTCCATCCAGTTCCCTTGTTCAGTTTTTGCAGGTGTCTATAGCACTACAAAAGGTAGGTACAGATATAAAAGACACTATCGGTTGTATGGAACTTACAATCTTGTCAATCACTAATGATAAATATTATCAAATTGTATTTGAACTATTTGTGGTTTGGTGATGCACGTATTACTGAAGAAATTGAATGGAGTCTTTTGTATGAATTGAGATCAAATCTAATCTATGGGTGCCATAATACTATAATTTGAAACATAAAAATAGAATATAGCTAATTGGGCACCATATTATGGAAATGTCCAACAATTCTAACCATTAAGCAAAATAGTTGCATTGCCAGCTCAGTTTTAAATCACATAATTAAAGTAATATTTTAATTCTTTGAAAAGTTTAAAATACATATAGGCCAGGTAGTAGACCAGTGATTGTACCAACACGGCTTTCAAATCACAATTTTCTGTTAATTAACAGAATTATTGGGCCGGTGCTGAGGTCTACTCCTCCCCACATAAAAATTTTAAAAAATTAAAATATTTATTAACATATTAAATGATTTCAAGTTTTGAACAAAATTAAAAAATAAAAATTTTTTAAATAGCAACATTAGAATCGGTGACCTCATGAGTGCCTACATCCATCATTAACTAGTTGATTTTGTTGTGGTTGATATTATACTAGTTATATCCCTTAATATTGTGTTTCTGTGTCACAGATATAAAAGACACTATCGGTTGTATGGAACTTACAATCTTGTCAATCACTAATGATAAATATTATCAAATTGTTAACACCTAGATTTATTAGATGTTTGTTGCTCTGATCTAAAATGGGATATTTTTGTGCCAAAGTTTTCCCCATTGAACATAATGGAATTTTTATTTATTTATTTATTTATTTATTTAGAACTTTTATATACCGACATTCATGTGGCAAGATACATATCATATCGGTTTACAGTGGAACACAATATTGCAACAAGCATTACATAGAACCGGGGTTACATAGAACTGGGAAAAACAATGTATAAAACTGGGGGTAGAATTAGCAGCTGTTAACCAAAGAGACACTTAGAGAACAAAGAATCAATTAAGCAAGAAACTATACATTAACACTAGAGAAATTTAAAATAAATATACGTAGGGATAAAATAAATAAAAGTACAATAAAAGCCTGTGAAGGAAGTATTTGTTTTGTTGATAAATCTGGGGCAAGTTTTGGCTGAAACAATACTTGCACAAAGAAAGCAACCCTAGCTCTGGGGCAAAGCAGAGCTAGCTACTACTTTAGCTAGCTCTGCTTTGCCCCATTAGAAGTTCACTGGAAAGTGCACGTGGCTAATAATCGTCAATTTACTATTATTACTTTTTGAAAGATAAAGGGAGTTAGTTAAAGTGGACTGGAAGAACTTTGTATTCTTAATTGGGAATAGTGGATCAAAGCATCACCAATAAATGAATGATAAATGTGTATCAATATTAACTGCACAATAACTTAACATATGATTTTTTAGACATGCTAGTTTAAAATGATCTTTCTCAAGTCTGCTTAGTAAGTAAAAAGTTGAAATAGGAACATGAAACATCTGTTAACTGTCTAATATGGGTCAGTGTCTGAACTGTTTGTGACTCGTAAAGTAGTAGGATGTCTTTTGGCAGAAATCACAATTAAGGCATAAATCTGCTGAAATTGTGAGTTCTAAATAAGACCAACTGAATTTGCAAAATCTGAACTAGAGCCAGAAAATGAGAGTATAAAGTTAATTACAATTAACAGTGTCCTTTATATCATCAGAGAGAGAGAGAGAGCACTTTAGCCATCACATCTGTAGTCTCTAGGCCTACTTAGTCTCTTGTTATTTACTGTGATACTATTTGTTTTTGCTGGGTTTTACCATATTTTACAATGTTTAGTAAACCAAATATCTGCTTTTACAAATCTGTGTTGTGTGTTCTATGACATAATATACCTTTTCCATACTTTAAGCTGTAAGCAGTGTCTGTGTGTGTTTATGAGTATTTTCTATTGATACCTTTACATCATAAAGGAGAAAAAGACTGGCTCACTAATCACATCACAGTATCAAATATATTTCGGAGCAGTTGTCCATAAACACAGAATAAAAGAAACTATTTGAAGTACAGGATATTAAATGAAACACTGTAGGGTTCAGACACTGTTTTCTTTCCTCTCTTCTGCAATCAGTGCCATTTCATTCATATTTTGATAATTATAGTTTATCAGATGAGAGCAGAATGACATTGGTTGCAGAAGAGCTGAAATGAAACAGTGTGTGTATATATATGTATTTATATGGCTTGCCTAAATAAAAGATGATGGCCTAACCCAAATGCCTAGTCAAGCTTATGGAGACCTGGGACCCTTCAGAGTGGGAGTATTGTAGGAATAATACACTTTCATTAAATGTGAGTAATAATTACATTAATATACAAAAATTTGAAAAATAAAAGATGATCTAAAAGTCACACTTTGTAAGTGGTTAAATTGTAGTAGTTTCTTAACGATAGGCACTAAGCATTGACATTACACCTTCTAACTCTTTGTAAGTGGAACATTTTAGATTACATATTTTGGAGAGAATTTCACAAGAAAAGAAAATGAATTTAATTTCATAGTCTGATAACCGGATTACAGCTAATTAAATATAATAAGTAATGATGTATTACATTACCTCATTGATGTCAGGGAATCCATTGTTTGTATTTAATATCTGATTATATAGCCCAGGACCGCAGATTCCCAGTGTGTTGTAGCAACTGCCAATTGGAGTTGAAAGATTTGCTTTTTTATACAAAAAATCACTTTTGCCTGACTCTGTAGTTAGGTACATCCGATGGCAAAAGTTTTGTGGAGAAAGTTCACTACGAACTGCATCCACATAGTTCAAAGATGCAGAAGTCCTGTACAGAGAACTCCTGAAGCTTTTTAATGAGTCCTTTGACTGCCGCCATTTATACAATTTAACAAACCCTACTACTACTACCATGACAAAAAAGGCCACGGAAACCAGTATCAACGAAATAATTAAATAAAATGTTAAAGTTGCCTTTTGCTCAGATGTAGAAGACGTATCTACAACATCAGCCAGTGCTTCAGCTGGTGTGTCTGTAACACATATTGTGATTGTAGCAGTAGATGATAATACTGGCTCGCCATTGTCTTTTATTAAGATAATTAAAATCTGCCTGACCGCATCAGTTTCAATTATATCGCGCGCAGTTCTTATCTCTCCGCTGTGAAGTCCCACAGTAAACAGGCTAGAGTCCGTGGCCTGTAAAAGAAAGTATGAGATCCAAGCATTATGGCCTGCATCCGCATCCCAAGCTATGATCTTGGTGACCAGACTTCTGGCGCGAGTTGTTCGGGGAATCAAGTCTGTTTGTGCTGGTCTGGCGTTTGGACGTGGGTACAAAACTGAGGGAGCATTATCATTCTGGTCTGTAACAAACACATTTATGGTGATATTTGTGGAAAGGACTGGCCTTCCTCCATCAGAAACTTGAACGATCATTTTAAATTCCCTGATATTTTCATAGTCCAAGGGCAGTAGGACATATATGCTGCCATTCTCATAATTAATGGAGAAATATCTGAGGGCTAAATCTCCTAAGGGATCGCTTTCAACAATGGAATAACAGAGTTGACCATTTTGCTTAGAGTCAGGGTCAGAAGCACTTACGTTGAATATCGGAGTTCCCGGCACACCATTTTCAGTCACATAAACATTATAAGAGGATTGTAGAGGTTTTGGTGCATTATCATTGACATCTGAGACTTGTATAATTAGTGTTTTTCCGGTGGAGAGGGAAGGTGACCCAGCATCTGTGGCTGTGATACTAATGTTGTAGACAGATATCAGTTCTCGATCCAGAGCTTCTTTGGTTTTCAAAGTAAAATAATTTTTAATAGAGGAACTAAGACTAAAGGGGGTATTAGGTGGAATGAAACAGTTTACCAGACCGTTTTGTCCAGAATCTAAATCCATTACACTTAGCAGGGCAACCACTGTACCTGGAAGAGCGTCTTCAGGTATGGGGCTATACACCGAGGTCACTGTGATTTCTGGGGTATTATCATTGACATCAATGATTTCCACCTCTACTTTGCAATGACCGTGTCCAGGATTGGGCCCCTTGTCGTTGGCTTGTATGTAAACCTCATACATTTTATTGTCTTCAAAATCTAACAGCCCTTTGACTCTCAACTCTCCATTAACTGAATCCAAGAAAAAGAGTTCTCGCACTTTAGCAGGTGTGTGACTACCAAACGAATAAATTATATCTCCATTGAGACCTTCATCCAAATCGAAAGCCTTTACTTTGACAATTAATGTGCCTGTTGGTGCGTTTTCCCATACACGTGCAGTATAGGTAGATTGGTTAAAAACTGGCTTATTGTCATTTGCATCTAAAATATCAATAATTATAGGTACACTTGCTGATTTAGGTGGGATTCCTCCATCTAGTGCCCTTAAGTTTAACCGCAATTCAGTCTGTTCTTCCCTGTCCAGTTCTTTTTCCAGCACCAGTTCAGCATACTTACTACCGTCTCCTCGAGTTTGTATATTTAATACAAAATATTCATTGGCACTCATCTCATAAGTCTGCAAAGAGTTAGCTCCAACATCAGCATCTTGCGCGCTCTCTAGTGGGAAACGCGCTCCGGGAGTCACGGATTCACTGATTTGTAATTTAATTTGGCTGGTGAAAAAAGCTGGCGCATTGTCATTGATGTCCTGTATTTCCACAGTAGCGCTGTACAATTCCAGTGGATTTTCTATGACAATCTCAAAATTGATCAAGCAGGGAGCTAAAGAACCGCAGATTTCCTCTCTGTTTATCCTTTCATTCACAAACAGTCTTCCGTTTTCCAGATCTGCCTCAAAGTAATTTTTGCTCGCTCCGGAAACCACCCGGAGTCTGCGATCTGAAAGTCTTTTAAAGTCCAAACCCAGGTCAGCGACAAAATTACCCACGAAAGTGCCTTTTGCTGTCTCCTCTGGTATGGCATATTGAATTACCGCAGAAGCCCAATCCAAAAAGCCAAGCAACATAAGAAAACGAAGTACTTGCCTCTCAGCGGTATTCATTTCGCTGAACATATAACTTCCCAGTGAGACGTCTGTAACCTTGACTGCTTCAGCTTGTTCTCCGAGAAATGCTATTTAGCCACATGGCAGATTGAATTATTTGCATATTTAACTGAAAGCCTGGCATTGCTGAGTTTCTTTCTCGGGCTCACAGGCTGATCTCCCTCTCTCCTTCTGTTCCTGCGTCTTCCCACCCCGCTGAAAGACTAAGCACGCGTTGGTGGATCCCCAGTAATTTCATTGGCCAACAGCGGCACACAGAGTTTCAACCAATAACTACACAGAGCATTTCCTCGAGGCACGCCGAAAGTGCTCCTGCAAAATAGCTACAGCAGTTTCACATAGCAAAAGCACACAGTTGCTTAGCCTGATGGTGTGTTTACTTGAAAGCAAGTGATTTTTTCCCCCACAACTGCTTGAGGATTTCACATCTGTCTACAATTTAACTCACCACGCTAGTAAAACCTTACGTTATAATTGAACTGCCAGAATATTTTCCAGATATCCACAGCAAAAGTCCAGCATTGTTATGTCAATATTGCATGCAGTTTAGTTCTACTATCGCCTGGTTGCTGGGAGATTAGAAGCAAGGTATTTTAAGGAATATTTTCCTACAATTCAGAAGAAAACAGTTATAGTATTCAAACTCTCTTTCTACTGACGAACATAAACCATCATTAGTTCTGGTAAAAGCTACATAAACAAAAACTGAACAGAAGTGTTTTCAACCCGGTCTACTTTCATCCTTCCGTGACCAGTGACAATAGATATTGGCAGATAACTTTTGTTAGACGTGAAGGGTTTACAAACATTTTAGGATTTAAACGTTTGCAGTGACAATTATTTTGCAGTCTCATACACCCTTTCATAAACTACTTCACCTCTTACATAAGAAATGCCATCCTGGGTCAGACCGAGGGTACATCAAGCCCAATATCCTGTTTCCAACAGTGGCCAATCCAAGTCACAAGTACCTGGCAATTACCCAAACATTAGATAGATCAAAAGTTACTACTGTTTATTAATTACCCTAATAGTAGTTTATGAATTTAATCTCTAGGAATTTATCTAAACCTTTTTTTAAACCCAGTTACACTACCTGCTGAAACCACATCCCTTGGCAATGAATTCCAGAGTTTAACTATGCGCTGAGTGAAAAATAATTTTCTTCAGTTTGTTTTAATTGAGCTACTTGCTAACTTCATGGAGTGCCCCCCTGGTCCTTCTATTCCCTGACAGAGTAAATGACCTATTTACCTTAATTTGTTCAAGTCCTTTCATGATTTTCTAGAACATGAGAAATCAGTGAAATCTTATATACAAATTGCAGAAACTT
Source organism: Rhinatrema bivittatum (assembly GCF_901001135.1). NCBI lineage: Eukaryota > Metazoa > Chordata > Amphibia > Gymnophiona > Rhinatrematidae > Rhinatrema > Rhinatrema bivittatum. The sequence goes on along the minus strand of NC_042632.1, from coordinate 29,243,039 downwards.
TCCAAAGCTTATCCAAATAATTTGTTGAGCTTTTCCATTCATTTAGTTTTCCATGCCTCTACTTTATGGTTGAAATTCATTCCTTGGCTGAATGATGGCTCAGTGGCAGAGCTGTCCTTGCCTTGGGGGTCCCAGTTTGATCCCCATTTTGATCTTCTGCATCCTGGGTGGGCTGGGGTTGGGGATATTTCAGAGGCAGTGCTTACACTTTTTGGGGTGCAGGGAATCCTGGTAATCATTAAGAAACACACCTGTTGGCCAAATGTAGTCTTGGCCTCAGGATGCTTTCTGCAATGACAAAACTAGGAAGAGTGGGAGGGTGGCTCTATTAAATATAAGGGAGAATCCCTGGGTGGTTGTAAATGAAGGCACATGGCTCCAGAATCCCAGCACTGTTTCTGACTGAGCTGGATAAAAGCAAAAGGGAAAGGAGGCAGTACTGTGCCCTTAAAAAAAGAAGACCCAGACCTTGATGATATTATATGCCCTCCCAAGAAGTGAAAGTAAAGAATAAAATATCTGCACACATGTGACAGTACATTTCAATAAATTTGACTATATTGAAATGCTACTTTAGGATGTTTTGTTAAAACTAGATTTCTTCAAAAAAGGCCCCGTAGGGATCCAAGATGGCCGCACTTTGCGAGTAGGAGCCGAGAGAGGTCCTGATATCTGTGAGATTTTTTTCCTCTTTTCTCCTTTCCTCATGCCTCCGAAAAGGAAGGGGAAAATCAGGGTATATCCCTCAACACCCCCACCATCTTCAGTGATGCAGCAGGAAATTATTCGGTTCCTTACTTCACAAGCTTCAGGAGAACCAGCTGTCAAGGAACCCTTGGAGCATGGAACTGAGGGAGAAGCTCCGGCTCCGGAGGAGACAACACTGAGCCTGGAACTCAGATCAGCCCTGGTATAATGCTCCAGGCTTACGTTTCTACACGGCGCGCAGAATGAGGAAATCCCTTCCGGTTTGCTAGCAGCAAAGTCATCGGATACTTCAGCTCCTCGGGTTACTGTTGAGTGCAAAGTGGCATCGGGAGTGCTGAATGGCGTGGAAATTTCGATAGCCATGCTAGCAGAAGGGGCAGTAGGGGTAAGTCCTACAGGTAATAGCCTGCAATTACCAAAAGAGACAACCCCTGAAGTTAAGCCCCTAAGGATTCCTGAATGCCCGGAGGTTGTAACAATGGTGGCTCTATGGGACTTGATGGTGGGGGTTGCTTCAGCGCTGAACAATTTAAACACCAAAGTTGAATATTTGGCTTCTCAAAATAGTCAAAAGGCTACTGAAGTTCAACATAAAGTTGATGTGTTATCTAAGCAAGTTTTGGAATTACAGGAAAAAGAACAAGAAAATGTGGCTTTTAAGGCAGCAGTGGTTAAAGATAGACAATATCTCACTAGAAGAGTGGAAGCACTTGAAAACTCTAATAGACATTTAAATATAAGGATCTTAAACTTTCCTCGACTTTTGGGAGAAATCCCATATGTTTCTTTAAAAAGGTTTTTTCAAGAGATCCTTGGATTTGAGGAAGGGAATTTACCTGAAGTAAATAAATGTTATTTCTTACCAAAAACATCTGTAAATTCTAACAGGTTAAATTTGCAAGAGAATTTAACTGAAATTTTGGAGAGTTCAAATTTAGAGTTGGACAGAGCCACCCTTTTAGTCTCTTTGTTAACTTCAGCAGATGTGCAAAATATTATGAGAATATATTTCAGGAAGTTCCCAATTACCTTTATGAATGGAAATGTAAAAGTTTTTCCTGATCTCTCCCCAATAACACAAGAGCGGCGTAGGAAATTTTTAGCCCTACGCCCTGAGATAATTTCCTTAGGTTATAATTTCATGCTGAAATTTCCTTGTAAATGTGTGTTAAAGAGGGGGGGCAGAATTGAATGTTTTCTTTACTGTTGAACAAGTGAAAGATTTTCTTGAAGCTAAGACCCCCATTACTTTGTCTCCCATAAATTAGAGAAATGTGGAAGCGTAGAAGTGCAGTAATTTCCCATTATGTTTAGTTCGGTATTACTCCCTTAATTACTGGATCCTTGTATTAATTACTATATTGATTTATGGATTATGGAGGCTATATGTTAATTTTTCTTTATATTATTTCTTCAAGGTTGATTGATGATTGATGTATTGTATTGTTTAGTGGAATTAATGTCTAGACCTCCATTGGTTTTCACATTTGCAAATTAAGTTTTGTAAAATTCAAAATTTATAAAGAATTAAAAAACAAAACAAAACTAGATTTCTTAATTTATATTCCATTTTTCTGCACTTCAAAGTGTACATCAAAGCAGATTACATTCAGGTACTATAGATATTGACTTGCCCAAGGTCACAAGAAGCGACAGCGGGATTTAAACCCTGGTTTCCCTGTGTCTTTAAAATGAATAAATATAGACAATCAGTGGCTGTTTAAGAGGGAGTCCCAATCATTGTATAATCCCAGCTAGAGGTCAGAATTAAGGCCCCAGATTGTAGAGTTCCTAAAAGAGCTCAAGTGCATGGTCTCTAGCTGAAGATTGTTGCTGCAATGACCAGACTACATGACTTGAGAAGGGAAATAAAATAAGGAAACATCCCTAAGTAGTGATAAAGGAAGGCTTATGGCACCACTATCCAGCAGAGGCCAACTCTGATTAAACTGGAAATCCAAAGGAGCAGCAGGAATCCTCTAAATTAAAAAAAAAAAGTTTAAACTTTGCAGAGAAGTTAGATAAAATGTATTTTGCAATCCATATCTGCCCATTACTGATTCTGGTGTTCTGTTCCATTATCTTTCTCCCTGATACATGTAATACCTGCTATCCCATGTTGTTCCATTTTTCTTATTTTTACATTTCTAACTCAAACATGATGATAGCATTTATTCATTCAGTTGCCTAAATATCTTCAGGTGGATGGCCACCATAAAATTTGATCAACTAAATTCCCTAAACAAAAAAAATTACAGCAAAAAAGTTAAAAGGTAATATTATTGCAACCTCCCCCAAACAACAACCCCAAATCCCCAAAACTGAGTACCCCCAATGTCAAAACCAGTGGTATTTGGGTTTTATGCAGGTGGAATTCCTTAGTGTCTCTACTGTTCATATTCTCAGTGTTCTGAAATGTGCAGTTCTGGAGATCTATCTATTTATCTATCTATCTATCTATCTATCTATCTATCTATCTATCTATCGCATACTATAACAATCATAAAAGTGTGTTTAGTTCTTATAGTCTTTCCTTCAAAATCAGTTTTAGCCTTCCTTGCAAGGAAGGCACCTCATTGTTAAAATACCACTAGTTTTTCAGCTTCTCTAACAAAATTGGATTAAAGATTCAAATGCCATAGGATAAATCCATCCTGGAAGCCCACCATCCTGCATCTCAGATCCTCAAAGATATGCCATCTCATTGGCATAAACTATAAAGGGTCAAATGCAGAAGTTCTGGATGAAAGTTGGAAGTATATTGAATTTATTCCCATATTCAAGTGACAATGACACCAGGAATATGGGAAAAATGAGAGTGCAAAAAAACCAAAACAAAACCATTGAATAATGAAACCAGAGAACATGGGTCTTCACACCCCTATATTTTTTATATTGTTGCACATGTATTTATGTATTTTACACCTTCTGTTAATGACCTGACATGTCTCATGAACCTTTTTAGAAAATATACAGCAATAGATAATTGAAAAATCACTCACCCATACTCTTACTAATCTTTTGATGTGCAGTCCATATAAGGGCAATTTTGTAACAGCCCACATATATTTTTAATCAAATATTCACAGAAGTTACAACAATCTTCAAAGGGAAAATGGGCACATACTCTTCTTTTGAAAATTATCCCATTAAAACTGCCTGCACACATTTACACCGGCTAATTTATGTGCAGAAGTTTTCCAAGGAAATGTATGTACATACTTTTGAAAAATGAAAAAGTCTGTATGTGAATGCAAATCCCTCCCTAACTCCACCGCAGGAATATCTCTGCTCAATGTGATAGACTTACCCACATATAGGATATCTGTAAGTTTACCTACAGATCGGATGATCAATTTGACAACAGGACATTTCTGAAAATGACCCTCCCTATGTGTACTTGCTTTTTGGAGAGGCTACAGTGGGATAGATCGACCTTGCCCATTTGGCAGAGGCAAATACTGGGAAAACCTGTTTTGTTGAATGCCTGTTCTTTTTTTGACCCAGGAGTTTCCTCCTGCCCCTTTTGGACTTCTAGCTCAGTGAGAATCAGGGCTCGAATCCTGGCAACAGGAGTCCTCATTCACAGCTAACCAGGAATTTCCCCTCTGTTGTAAGGGCAGCTTGCAAACTGTGCACACAAGTGTAATGTCTCAGAGTTCTTTTGTCGCCAACATTATGCAAATTTTCAAAAGAAGAAACTTTTCTTTGAAAATTGAGTTAAAAAATGTATGTGCATAGACCTGCACCTGCTACATTTGTGGGTACTTTTTCCTCAGAAATATACATACCTTTAAAATAAAAAGTAAAGTATATGATAAGTACTATCCGCACTCACACTTCACCCCCAGGAATGCTTACCCTCCAGTGGCACTGCGCATGTACGTTTATCTGCAAATAAGTAAGGCAATTTTCAAAGAGCTCATTCTATGGATAAAGAATTGTTTTACCCATAAGAACATAAGAAATTGCCATGCTGGGTCAGACCAAGGGTCCATCAAGCCCAGCATCCTGTTTCCAACAGTGGCCAATCCAAGCCATAAGAACCTGGCAAGTACCCAAACTCCAAGAAGATCCCATGCTACAGAAATGTCTTTGAAAATTTCCCACTGTCCCCTCCCAACATTATAGTGATAGTTATTTGGCCTTGGGCTATACATCAAGGCTCCTTTTGGAACCCTGAAATCATGAACCCTAAATCCAGCAACCAGCAACGATCATGCCTTCCTCCCCTCTGGGGGCTGTGAATGATGTCTCTGTTCTATCACAATCCTTAACTAGCTATGGGGAGTGGAAGACCCAGCTCAGAGATTGAACTGGGGATGTTTCGTGCACAGCACTGTCACAAAGCCACTGGGGCTGGCCCTGTGTCTTAGAATATTAACAGAGCTGTGGTCCTAAATATCCAAGTTCATGTCCAGGTGAGTGGTTAAGGCTGTGTGAAGAAGAGTGGGTGTCAGAGGAAAGTTGAATAGTCCTAGGTTCCTAAATTATGTATAATAGCAATGATGCTTCTAATTGGCCAGTAGATTCATATTAATCAGCCATGTATTTAATTAATAGGTAGCTAAAGGCCTCATTTACTAAGGTTTTTTTCCCCCATTCTGTATCTATGGCAAAAGTGCTTGGTAAGTAAGATCCTAAGCTTGGGAGAGATTAAAGAGAGCTGGGGAAGCTGTTAATGAGAAGAAAGCAAAGCTTCTTCTGTGAGATGCTTTTTAAGAAAAGCAATGCTCTATATGTCTAATTTTAAAACCCTTGTGCGCGTGCCGTACAGATCCTTAGAGGCCCACAGCCACGCATGTATCTCCTGGTATGCGCATTGTGAAGCAGTTTAGAAAAAAAGCTGGGCCAGGGGCAGGGTCTAGGTGGGGCATGGGCAGGGTGTGGGCAGGGCAAGGACAGCGCCATTAGGCACAGACCCGCTGAAGCGTGCACCGGGAGCTGACTGGACTGCATAGGTTGCCGCTGCTCTGGACTGCAGGTAAGTAAAAAAACAAAAAAAAGCAAGGGTAGTCAACGGGGTTTTAGGGGTGGACAGGGTAGCAGGGAGACAGGTTAGGTAGGGGGTTTAGGAAGTTCTCTCCTAGTCCGCTCCTTTACTGGACCTGACTGGGAGGGAACTGGGGAAAAGGCCTATTCCGTCGCTGTGCGCATCTACTAAATTTCTCCCCATTTACGCACACGAGATGGTACTCATGTGCACGCCACTATAAAATCGTTCACGCATATGCACATGGGTAGCAGATTTTATAACATGCGTGCATTGAAGGGCACATTTTATAAAATCGCTGCATCCATGTGCGTGTGCTGGCAACCATGCGCACACAGACATCTGCATGGAAGTTTGAAAGTTACCTTCTATTTCAATTACAGAATTTTATTTAAAATAACTTAAGAAATTTTGAGGTGATATTAACAGATTAAATTATCATTGACAGCACTTTGTCTTAGAGACTCATTCTGATTTATAATAGAAATCTCCTAGGACATTGTTGCTTGGTACTGCAGTTGGTCAAGAAGATTCATTCTTTTTAGCCTACTTTCTGAAGAAAAAGATGGCTTATGAGTCTATGCATATGTATTGATCAATAACATTTTTGCTTTGTGTTTTACACATACCAAATTTTCAGAATACATCACAGGAATTATGGACTTTGACAGAATAGTGTTTTGACTCTACATATGATGAGTGGACATGGAAATGAAGCTCCTAGGTGGAACTAGCTAGAACAAAAGGTTTAAGAAACCCTACAAAATGCCCTTTCAGGTAAAATTACCCAGACAAACATCTCAATATTCAGTGGAACTTACCTATATAAACCTTTTCAGAGGTTAGAGAGACTGACAGAGTAGCTAAAGCAGACAGAGAGGTATATAGAGGAGATCTTCAGGGACATAGAAGAGTTGTTTTATCTCCAGTCTGGCAGCCTCTTTGCTGATGCTATAGAGAAGCAAGGTCACTTGGAAGGAGGACATCACCTTGGTGTGGCAGAAAATGATTCTAATGCTTGGACCTGTCCTCCAAGTGATTCATTATTCTCTTGCAATGATAATGTGTTTCTAGAGGCCAATAACCAATGTAAGACCCCAGAGGGCAGCTCTTGCCTCCTACCTGCAGAGGGCCTTGGTGTGCCCTGAAATTATCTGGCTAGTCCTCCTAGCTCTATGGCCCATACTTCCTGCTGGCAGCCATCTCCCCTTTGCCTGAGCTTGGTCCCATGTTTTGTTGTTTATATTTGTTCCTAGATTGCTTCATGTATTCAGGGTTCATGTTTGGTCCTACTTTGCTTCATGCATCCAGTGTTTCTGCTCGGTCTCATCCTCATGTTTCTTGTACTTCCAGTCCTCCTGCATTAGTTCTACACTGCTTCTGTGAGTCCTTTGTATTTCCAGGTTTTCTTGCATTGATCCTGCCCTGCTTATCTTGGCACCTTCATGTCCCTAGGTTTGGGTTCTACATTACCTTAGTGTGTGCCTTGTGTTCCTATTTTCCTCATCAAGCCCTGCTAGCCACCAGCACCTCAGGGCCCAACTCAAGGGGAAAGTGGTTGATTTATGCAGAAGATGTTTGTCTCTGCTCATGTGGGAGCTCTCCAGAATTGCCCTGCTCATGCACTATCTGTTTTTGGCTTTGGGAGTCACACCACTGGCTGACTACATTATTACAGCAAGCTCTGGCCAAATAGATTCCACTGAGCAGGGCCTGATTTCTGAAAACTTGAATCAGCACCAGTCTTAATCATCTGACGTGGAGGAAGGCACTCAGTTCAGCTCTTCAGCTTAGAGTGTCTGATGGAAAACAGTCTCATGAGTCATTTGTTTTGGCTCCCTCATCTACACTATCCAGGTTCCATCAGCTCCAGTTCCTGTAATGGTGATCTCAGTTCTTGCATAGTGATTCTGCTTCCATCAGCTTTAACAGTTCTGCTCCAGGTCAACCCAGCCCCAGCTATTCCAGTGATTTTAACTCCATTCCTAGCTACTCCAGTTCTAGCAGCTCCTGTCCCTGCACCAGTAAACACACTTCCTGCCCAAGGGAAGTCGCTGAGTCAAGTGGTCTAGAGGTATCAGTCTACCACCTCTAAACAAATGGCCAATTGTATGAATGCCAGCCAGTCTCCACACTTTAAATGCTCTATTCTGGAAACCAGCAGGGAAGTTTTGATTATGATAAAGAGAGGTCTGGTAAAAATAAAAGAATTCTCCCACTAAATGAGTTCTCCATCGATCCCATACTTTCAAAGTTGTTTGGAGAGTCCAAGGAATAATGCATATCAAGATCCAGGAATGTCGTGGGTGCCACGGAATGATTCTCAAAGGTGTATTCCTGACACTTGCTTGTTCAAGCCGTACCCATTGCTTTTTGGGTTTCGTACAGCTGAGCTCAACTAACACCTTTAATTGGGCTTCTGCATAATAGAGGGAAAGATTAGGTACCCCAAGTCCACCCTGTATTTTAGGGAGATAGAGGACTTGCCTGGCCATCTGTGGGGGTCTCCTGCACCAAATAAAATCAAATATCTTTTTCTGCCATCTGTGCAAAAGTATCAAGGATATATAAATGGGTAAGGTGGAAAACAAATACAAAAATCTAGGATGAATATTCATTTTTGTAATTGCAATTCTCCCAAACCAAGAAAAAGTCCATCTCCACCAATTTTCCAGGTCTTTATCAATTATATGGACCAATGGGGAGTAATTGAGAGAATAAGTCATAAAGAGAAGGTCCTATGCGTATGCCATGTATTTGAGAGAAGTCCTAGCCCAATAGAAGGAAAAATGTTTCTTACTATAACAGGCCTCTTGATCTGATAAATTTATATTGAGGAGTTTAGATTTATAGATTGACCTTAAAACCAGCTACTCTATTAAACTGTTGTAGTTCAACTTCTACCCCTTGGAGGGAGGAAGTAGGATCTGCCAAAGTAAACAAAATATCATCCACAAACAAAGATAATTTGAAAGACATATCTCCAATCTGGAGACCTTTAATGGTGGAAGATGAAGATATCCGGGTTGTGCATGGCTCCAGAAACAGCGCGAATAGTAACGGAGACAGGGGGCAACCTTGCCTGGTACCCGTTGCAATTGGAAATTCGGACCCATAACTACCATTAACTTTAACCTTCGCTCTGGGAGAAGTGTACAACTGCCTCACCCATTGTATCAGAGAATGTTCTATAGTGCATTCAGAACATATTCAGATCCCTTCAAGTTTTCCACATTTTTTTATGTTACATTATTCTAAAATGGACACTATACATTTTTCCCTCCTCAAGCTACACACAATACCCTATCATGAAAAGTGAAATCAAGTTTGTAGAAATTTGTGCAAATTAATTAAAAATAAAAAACTGAAATATCATATTTACATAAGTATTCAGACCTTTGCTTTGACATTTAAATTTGAGCTCAGGTGCATCCAATTTCTATTGATCATCATTGAGATGTTTCTCCAATTTGACTGGAGTTCACCTGTGGTAAATTCAATTGATTAGACATGATTTGGAAAGGCACATACATGTCTATATAAAGTCTCACAGTTGACAATGCATGTCAGAGAAAATCAAAGTCATGAAGTTGAAGGAATTGTCTGTAGCCCTCCAAGATAGGATCGTGTCAAAGCACAGATCTGGGGAAGGGTACAAAATATTGCTGCAGCATTGAAATTCCAAAAGATCACAGTAGCTACCATCATTCTTAAATAGAAGAAGTTCAGAACAACCAGGGCTCTTTCTAAAGCTGGCCATCCACCCAAACTGAGCAATCAGGAGAGAAGGGCCTTGGTCAGGGAGGCGACCAACAACCTGATGGTCCCTTTGACAGAGTTCTAGAGTTCCACTGTGGAGATGGGAGATCTTTCCAGAAGACAACCATCTCTGTAGCATTCCACCAATCAGGCCTTTATGGTAGAGTGGCCAGACAGAAGCCATTCCTCAGTAAAAGGCACATGACATCTTGCTTGGTGTTTGCTAAAAGGCACTTAAAGGACTCTCAGAGCATGATACACAAGATTCTTTGTTCTGATGAAACCAAGATTGAAATCTTTGGCCTGAATGCCAAGCATCATGTCTGGAGGAAACCAGGCACTGCTCATCACCTAGCAAATACCATCCTTATGGTGAAGTATGGTGGTGATAGCTTAATGTTGTGGGGATATTTTTCAGCTGCAGGAACTTAGAGATTAACCAGGATCAAGAAAATGATGAATGGAGCAAATTACAGAGAGATCTTGGTGAAAATCTGCTCCAGAGCACTCTGGACCTCAGACTGGGGTGAGGATTTACCTTCCAACAGTACAACAACCTTAAGCATACAGCCAAGGCAACACAGGAGTGGAATCTGGACAAGTCTGTGAATGTCCTTGAGTGGCCCAACCAGAGTCCAGGCTTGAACCTGATTGAACAACTCTTGAGAGATTTGAAAATAGCTGTGCAACAACACTCCCCATCCAACTTGACAGAGTTTGAGAGGATCTGCAGAGAAGAATGGGAGAAAATCCCGAAACCTAGGTGTGCCAAGATTATAGCATTATACTCAAGAAAACTTGAGGTTGTAATCCCTGCAAAAGGTGCCTCAACAAAGTACAGAGTAAAGGTCTGAATACTTATGTAAATGTGATATTTCCATTTTTTACTTTTAATTTATTTGCACAAATTTTTACAAATCTAATTTCACTTTATCATTAAGGATTTTTTTGTGTAGATTGAGGAGGGAAAAATGCATATTACCCATTTTAGAATAAGGCTGAAAAATAACAAAATGCAGAAAAGTGAAGGGGTCTGAATACTTTCTGAATGTACTTAATCAAGCTGTGAAATTTGTTGCCAGATGATGTGATCAGGGCATCTAGCATAGCAGATTAAAAGGGTATAGACAAGTTCCTGGAGGAAACATCCACAAACCATTATTAGCCAGGTAGACTTGAGAAAACCACTGCTTATCCCTGATGAGACCTTGATCCATTCAAGGAATGTGTCTTCTCTGCCAGGTAACTTGTGACTCAGATTGGTCATTGTTGGAGACAGCATATACTTGTTGGACTTTTGGTCAGATCCTGCATGGCATATGTTCTTAGGTTCTTACATAAGTGCTCTGCTAAATATACACAGATAAATTTAGGAGAGCAAGGTTTACCAGGTAACTTTAGGACTGGTATTTTTCTCTGCAGATTTACCTGGCTAACTTTGTCCAAACAGTGCTGAATATAAGTTTTACCTGGACAAAGTGAATCTAAGCTTCAGGAATGGTAACTCAGTACTGTTTCTTTGTACCCGAGTAAATGTTTTTTTGGAACAGTTTTAAAAATAAGCTGTTGGTACAAACTTAAACTATATTCATTTTCTCAGTTCACATTATAATATTGCATGAGTTAAGTTTTTACTGTGGCATTTTGAAATCTGGAGTATGATGATGTTGAAATCATTTTTCAAAAAAGAACACACTCAGAATTTCAGCACATAAGTTATATCCACTTTACTATGAAACTGACATATTCAACACAAACAAAGAAAATGAAAATCAAGCTTTGACTGTATTGAAAGTTACCTCACATTTACTGGACCAGGGTAATTTTCAGTGTAAGTGCCAGGCAGCCCATGCTCTGATTTCCCTCCAAGTTTGTTCATGTTTTATGGAAATTTTCATGCCTCCAGAAGACAGTTAGACTCATAGATTAATTGAATCACTGGTATAGCACACTCAGTTCTAGTTCAAAAGTGCTAAAAATGGCTAAATTCACAAAATCTGAAACTGGAATGGAGGTTAAGGTATTTAACTGTTTTTAGGAGGAAGGTGTCAGTTGAACCTACACTACTTCAAAATTGTGAAAACAGACTTGCAGACCTTTTGCACTTATCTTGTCTTACTTTGCCCAAAATGTAAATCTGGCCTTATGGGTTTTAAGAATGCCCAGGTTTGGTCCTTGGGCCCTCACTCTCTGTATGTATATTTTTCTCCTAAGTTATGTTATCTTTTTTTCTTTTAACTAGGACTTTTATGCAGGCAATATATACATCTTTTTCTTTCTATCCCTATTGATGATTCTAGAAAAAATGCATTCATAAACTTAATGTGAGTGTTTAGACTGGCAATCATTTTCTAACACTGAATTTTTTAAATAAAATAAAGCAAAAAAAAAAAAATTCTACTGTAGAATATCTATTCAATATTATATAAATCTTGGTATACTTTTCCTATGAAAGGCAATTTTCAAAGTCATAGTAATATACCCAGGTAAATGGACATAGTTGTTTTAGGGGGAAATTATGAAATCTCACAGCATGAATGCAGGTCCATAGCTACCTTGTACTAGTTGGCCTGCAAGCATATATTCAAAACCACATGGAGTTTTGCCTTTGAAAATGCAGGGCCTAGCTGGAAACTTTGCACTTGCTGAACTATGTGTGCAGATTTAAAAATGAAATCCCCACACAATGTCAACTAAATCTGCCTTTCCCCACTATCTGATTCACTCCTTTTGTGTGCAGTTAAATGTACCCACATGTAGTCTGGCTTTTTATGCAGGTAAACAGCTGCTTATATGCCTATAAAACTTTGAAAATTACCCTTCCTATGTCATGGTACCCAGGTAGAATCATAGACAGAGAGCTAACAGGAATTTTAATAATCATATTTGGTGTGCGGTTTATGAGGATTCTGTATATCTGCAGAGTGAGAAACAGCTCTAGCAGACATATTGTGTATGTATAGAACTGCAGCTGTGTTTCTTAAGGAACATTGCCAGTGGGGAGAACTGACAACCAGACAAAAGAGACATGATGCTAAAACCACAGGCACCATGGTAAGGCTAAAACTCAGCTAGAAGAGAGATAGCTTGTGGGAAGAGGAAAGATACTAATGTTGGGGCAACAGTGGGCTATGGTGAAAAGAAACAGATCCAGCTATCATGATGTACTGAGATAAGAGGAAGCTGGTAAACAAAGAAAGAAAATCTCTATATAAACAGGTAATGTACAGGCAGAGAACAGAAGGAGTTCCTACTGTGACTGTCAGGTCATTTTCCCTTCCCTCCCAATACTCTGTCTTTATTTTGCAGACCAATAAATGCTTCTAACCTAAGTACCATGTTTGATTATCTATAAATGGGGATAAGCATTGTAAGAATTCTTATTATTAATATGAGATTTTACTGGATTCTAATTTTCCAAATCTTAGAGTATTATTTATTTGTAAAATTGATGTAAAATTTGGTAGTAAGCAGCTTTGAAGAGGAGTAACTGTTCATGACATATCACAGATTTATATTAACTATATTGGTTTATTAGAGGAAAGACAGTGCTAGCTTTTTATACTAGGATGAAGGAAACCGAGTAACTGTAATTTTTTAAAATGTCGTTTTAATTGGGTTAGTGAGTGTTATGCTTAGTGCATGTCTATATAACTTGTGTTTTATTTTATGTGAGATCATGACTGTTATATTAACTCCACTGTTCACTGGATTCATTATTTTTAATGTTTTAAACTTTCCCTGTTTTGAGCATTTAGGGAACTCAGGTAACAATGCAAATAAATAAATAAATGTCTGAAAATTGCCTTCCTCTGCCCGGGTAAAAGTATTTATGGGCATTCATAATATGCATACTTCTAGCTAGAAGTGGCAGTTTTCCAGGGGATATGTTTTGAATGGGGTTGGAAACAACATAAATAGATTGTATTTTCAAATCTACACAGGTTATTTTTCAGCTGGATTTTCTCTCATAAGAAACAGGTGTAAAGATTGTGGGTACTTTTGGCCTTTTTCAAAGGGAAAGTTCCCATGTAGTTTTCCTTTGAAAATTATCTACAAGGTGCATGAGTACAAAGTAGCTGTAGACTTTGTGGCCAAGCAGGCTGTTTGAAAATTGCCCTCTTAAAGCTTTGTCATTTTCTTCTGTAAACTCTGCCTGACAACAGAAACAGAGGATCAGGCTGTGTGACCTGTGTGAACTTGATCTTGTGTCCAGTGTGTGGAAACTTGTATGTGGGTGATGGAGAAAGGCAGTCTTGCTTAAAGACAAACAAGAAGATGGCAGCAAGTAGCATTATAAATGATGTGTTACCACAGGTGCCATGGTAAAGCCGAACAAGACTGAACAATCACACATATGAAACTAAGAAAGAGAACTATGTTGGGAGCAGGAGGAGTAGGGTAACTGGAAATTAATAGTTACTGGAAATTTACAAGAAATCTAATGACGCATGTTGGAAGGGCTAAAAATTGTCAGAGCACAAAGCCTATAGAATGAAAAAAAATGTATATAAGCTGAGCTGTGACAAGCATTTAGGGAAGGAGGCAAAATTCAGATTTACTCTAGCCTTATGAGAAGCCTGGCTGACTTCCCAGTACTCTGTACTCTGAACAAGGTATATCAATAAATCCACCTATTATTTTATTTGTGTCCTGGTGACTCCAATGTGATTGCCAGGCATGGCCCGGAAGGCAGTAAAGAATGTAGAAGAGCAGAGTAACCTCGGCAGAAACATCCAAGAGGAAATTGTGACAATAAGTGAAGCAATATGAAGACAACTCCATAAGGACTGGAGGTTGTAATATAATCTATTTCTATTGTACTGTTTAGTTTAGTTTTTTGCCTGTTATGGAGACTGAGTTACAGGTAATACTTTGTTGCTGATGTGTTATAGTCAATATGTCTGATTCTGCTTTGATTTTGCCTGTAGATGTAGTTTGTGCAGCATTTCCTTTTAAAGAAAAAACTTGTACAGGAGCAGAATAAATTGTGGTTTAAGGCAGCAGAATCTAGCCCTTTTTCGTGTTGGCCACAAGAAGGTTCCTTAATGGATGCCTCATTTTCAGGGTTCTGAAGTTTTATACTTGATCACGAGAAGGATAACTCTCTTGAAAAATATTTGCAGGTTTTGGATTTGTGGGAGAACTATCATTAGACTAGGGAGGGAGAAAATGATAACCCCCCAAATAGAGAATGTGGATTTAAAGAATCTTTTATCACTAGGAAAAAATTATGATTTGATGGAGATTTCTTGTGAGATCTGCACCCTTGGGAAAAAAAAAAAGACTACAAATTCTTTAATAGTAACCTGGTAACTAAGGGTCTCATTTTCCAAGCGTATCACACACGGTAAGGGACATTTTGCACGCGAAATGTCACTTTTCGCATGCGATACCAAGATGGGGGCGGAGTCGGCCCTGGAAGAGGAGGAGATGGGGCATCACCCGGGCCGACTCCATGATGACGGCATGCATAGCGAAAAGGTAAGTGCCTTTTTGCTGCCTATTTCGCTCCCAATAGCTACACCTCCTATGGTGGCACTATTGGGTGCGAAACCAGCAGCGATCACAGGCCCGCCCCCTGTGATTGATAGCAGAAAAAGACTATAATGGTCCATCCAGTCTGCCCAGTAAGTTTATTATTATTATTATTATTATTTATTTTTTTTTAGGGTTGTAACAATTGCCTCTCCATGGAGGCTAACCTAGGCCCTCTGTTAAGAGTAGTAGCAACTGCTGCTCCATGCAGGATACCCCAAGCCTTCTGTTAAGGGTACTAGCAACTGCCTCTCTGTGTGGGCTACTCTTAAGCCTTCTGTTAAAGATAGTAGGAACTGCTGCTCTATGCAGGCTACCCCAAGCAAAAATGTAAACTTTACATGCAATAAAAAAGTTACCCCACTTCTTCATTTCCATTCACTAGCCAGCAGGGATTCTCTTTGTTTGTCCCATTACCTTTTGAATTCCAACACTATTCTTATTATAATATAATTATAATAAATAATAATATAAATATAATATAAACTATATAATAAACTAATATAAACTATATAATATAATATATATAATATACTTATTATTATAGTTTTACAGTAACAGAATAGAGTGCCCTATAATCTCCTACATCTATTCTTCTCAAACAATACATAAGAACTTACTGTTCTTATGTATTGTTAAAAACAGATTATCAATAAAAGGCTAAAATAGCCATAAATACCACCTTATCGGGTAATTAACTACTTATTTTTAAGCTCATGGTATTTTCTAGGTATGGCAATACCCTCGAAGCATCAATTTGTATGGTATAGTTATCCATTAGTTATATTATATGGCCTTATTTAATAAGAAATATCAAGACAAGTAAAGTGCTTTGGAATTGAATGAAGCCTAAGATAGTAACAATAAATGCTATGTCAGAGCCTATTCATGGTGAACCATGCTATCTGGCCCAACATTTATTGCTTGTTAAAGTAATTTGTATTTTCAGAGAATGGAAATTTGTATAATTATGTGTGTAAGTGTATTTACAATGACCTTTGCCAACAAGTTCTTATGTTATTGGACTATTTGTTTAAGGAGTTGCCACTTTCACCTTCTATAAGACTATTATAAATACAACACAATAGATATTATCAGAAAAAATCATTATACAGGAATGTTATCTTGATCCAATTATGTTATGTCTAGATTATACTGGCTTTAATTCTCAGTGAGAACAAGATGGTAGAAGATAGATGGCAGAGTATTTATATCACAAAAAGAAAATATAGAATGAGAACTCAACAAGGATTAGCAAGTTCTATCTCAATCTGCATAAAGGAAGATGGAAAGAAAATGTTTCTCTTTCCTAAAAACAAGGTCAGTTTTAGTAAAACCCAAATATATGCCATCATATGCAAGGAGGGAAATAAGAAAGGAGAAAGAATGACTAACACAAGAAAAAAAGACTTGATTATAAGTTCAAAATTAGTAAGTGGAATCAAAAGGACTGGGCATTTGCTCTCCAAATTTCTCAAATTATTTGGCACTCTTTGTAAGGAAAATGCAAAAATATATTATATTTCAATAAGATGCTGCTAAAGTACAGTGCTAGTAAATGCCAACATCTACTCTCAGTCCTCTGCTTTAATAATGGATGCAAAATTAATTTTCCCTCCAATCAAATAACATCGAAGTTACTGAAAACAATAATAGGTAACATGTTACTAAAGATTTCCTAGTTGGTTACATGACTTACCTGTCTCTTATTTTCAGTGCCCAGAGTTCTTCTCAGAGACTCATTCCCTATACCAGAATCATCAGCAGCACTGAGACTGTCTGTTGTTGGTTGCTGATTTTGTTTGGAAAAAGTCAACTCATTTTCTTCCGAATCTAAAGCAAGGCAGACCTCATAAGGATAGGGTAATACCAATGTCTGATCATTATAGTTAGATGGTAATCGTGAGCTAATATGGGAATAAAAATCAGTACTTAGTGTATCAAAAGTTGTGGGACCCTTCGATCTTCTATATTTTAGAAGTATTGCTAGCATCACAGTGAACAGTAATAAAAAGGAAATCAAAGCTAGAGCTATTACTAAATATATGTTTACATTTGATTGGTAGTCTGAGTTACTAGATTGATTGCTTAGTACTGGAAGAGCCTCTCGAAGTGTTTCTGCAAATACAATGCTCAGAGTAACTGTAGCTGAAAGAGGAGGATGCCCATTGTCCTTCACCAAAATGACTAATTTCTGCTTCACAGCATCTCCGTCCACAAAGTAACGGGTCGTCCTAATTTCACCACTATGATGTTCAATGCTAAATATTGTAGGATCTTGGATCTGGATCAGATAGTAGGAAAGCCATGCATTGTGTCCAGAATCAGCATCCACCGCTACTACTTTAGTCACCAAAAAGCCTTGACCAGAAGAAGGCGGAACCATCTCGAACATGGCAGACCCATCGGATCCAAGTGAAGGGTACAGGATTTGAGGCGCATTGTCATTTTGATCTAGAATAAACACTTTAACGGTTACATTGCTACTGAGAGCTGGGATTCCGTTGTCTTCTACCTTTACTTGGAACTGAAACTCCCTGAACTGTTCATAGTCAAATGAGCGTTGAGCATAAATAACTCCAGTTTGTGAATTGATAGAAACATAGGAGGATATAGGTATCCGATCAAGGTCGTGGTTAAGTATGGAATAAGTAATTAGGGAGTTTTGATCCCAGTCGACATCTGAAGCGTTTACCTTGTAGACAGAGGCACCTGGCGAATTATTTTCTTGAACATAAGCAATATAGGAAGCTTGATAAAAAACAGGTGGATTATCATTGACATCAGATATTTCTAATCGGATAGTTGAACTACTGAACAGAGGAGGAGAACCATTGTCTTTGGCCACAATTGTAATATTATACTCTGAGTTCTTTTCTCTATCCAGGATATCTGTTGTAAGGAGTTTATAGTATTGACTAGCAGAAGACAGCAATTTAAAAGGAACATCATTTTTTATATGACAGCTAATCTCTTTATTTTCTGCTGTATCACGGTCATGGACATTAATTAATGCTATAACTGTACCAGGAGGAGAGTCTTCGGGAACTGGACTTGAGACCGATGTGAGCGTTATCTCTGGGGCATTGTCATTCACGTCAATAATATCTATTTGAAGTTTACAATGGGAAACCAGACCTCCACCATCTTTTGCTTCTACCACCATTTTATAGCTCTTTGTTTTCTCAAAATCCAAGAATTGTTTGAGTTTGATTTCACCATTTTCAGGGTTGAGAATAAACGTATCACGAGCATTGTGCTGTATATTGATAAAAGAGTAGGTTATTTGTGCATTGGATCCTTCATCTTTGTCACTGGCTTTTAGTTGAAACACTAACGAGTCTTTTGGGATATTTTCTTTTAGGCTGATTTTGTAGACTTCTTCATTGAATATCGGTGCATTATCATTAGCATCAGTAACAATAATGTTAATTTGAATGGTGCCAGTTTGGACTGGATCTCCGCCATCAGATGCTATCAAAAGTAGGTGATGGGCACTCTGCTTTTCACGATCTAAAGGTTTCTCTAGCACCATTTCGGCATATCTATTACCATCACTGCTCTCTTTTTCTTCCAAGATAAAATGTTGAGTGGGAATGAGTTGATAATTCTGTAGAGAATAAATACCAACATCTGGATCTCGAGCATAGCCTAGAACAAAGCGCGCACCTGGTAAAGTGGACTCACTTATTTCCAAGTCAACGGCATTTTTCAAGAAACTTGGCGGATTGTCATTAATATCCTGTATTGCGACTTTGACGTGGAAAACATTCAAAGGATTTTCAACAACTGTTTCGAAACTTATAAAGCATTCGGGTGCATCTCCACACATTTCCTCCCTGTCTATCCTTTCGTTTACGTGCAAATTCCCGGTTTCTAAATTCACTGTGAAATATTGCTTCTTTATAGCAGAAACAACACGGAGTTTCCGATCTGACGATTCCTGTATGTTCAAACCCAAGTCTTTAATGATATTTCCCACTAAAGAACCCTTCTTCATTTCTTCAATAATTGAGTAATAAATTTGTCCAGAAGCTGCCTGACATAGCCACAAGAATAGGAAGGTAAGCGGTACTTGCCGTCTATGTCCGTGGTTGATGTTTCCGGTTCTGATTTCCATTCTTGCCCTCGTCAAATTGCTAATTTTCCGGTTTAAATTGTTTCGTGAACATATAGCATTCGAAAATTTTCGAGATAACTGAAAGCCAGTATCCCGAGAAACAAATGCAATCCTTCTCGTTGTGATATTGATGAGAATTTAAGGAGGATTACTCCTGCTAGCGAAATGCTGCCAAAACCTCTCTGCTGTTTCTTCTCCGATCTGCACTGCACAAGTAACATTGCAGGAGGCTCAGTGGATCTCATTTGTCGGCTCTCGCTCCGCATTGGCCAACAGCGGCACACTGCGTCTCAACCTATGAATTGCAACGGAGCTGAACGGATCTTATGCTAAGACTGCCAGCGTTTGAGAACAGATTGAACATAAACTTCACTCTGCAATACAGCAGATGCATAATTGCATGAATCTTACTGTAAAGAAAAAAAAAGGTATTCCAGGATTCCTCTAAGAATTGTATTTTTATTCCTTCCAAACTTGTCTCATGTAGTGTACATATAAAAGCAAGTGATATTTTCTTTAAAAAAAAAAAAATCTTTAGAACCGATGTTTTCTTGATATATTGTGACTAAATGAAAATAGCTCAAATATAGTTGTCATAATATCTATCTACTACATAATCGACCCAAGCTAGTTTTTGGTTCCAAACTAAAGAGTAGTTTCTGCTCTGATAACCAAAAATTTAAACAGTTTTAATTTTTCACCTACTTAAGCAAGCTGATGGGTGCCTTGGGTAGTATTTTAGGAGCCTACTAAAAAGTTATTTCAGGATCTATGTACAAGGAATCTTATAATTTTATCCTTAGTACCTGAATCATATTCATCATTCAAATGAGAATTATAGGATTCTTCAGAGAAACAGAAAGAGGTGCAGAAAAAGAGCATAGGGCCTATCTAGTCTGCTCATCCACATTAATTGCTCAGCTTTATAATCCCAACCACTCTCTTAGAGATCCTCTGTGCTTATCTCATGTTTTCTTGAATCCAACTACTGTTCTTGCCTCCACCACCTCCTCCTCCTTTTCACGTTTGCTTTTTTTTTCATTTGTTTCTTTGCTTTCCTGACTACTCTCCCAGCTTCTCTTAACTTTTCCAGATGTCTCTTTTTTTTTTTTGTGATCTCTTACTTTATAAACACTAACCATTTTTTCCTTACCTTTTCAGCTACTTCTTTAGAAAACCATGGTGGCCTCTTTTTCCCCTTTAGTTTACTTTCATAACAAAAATGTTAGTTGCCCTTATAGAAACAGAGAAACAGAGAAATGATGGCAGAAAAGGACCAAATGATCCACTCAGTCTGCCCAGTAAGCTTATGCCAGTATCTGCTGCCCTGTGCAGGTTATCCTCATGCTTATCAGTTTCCTAGACCGTAAAAATCAGGGCCCTTGGATGCTGTCTGAATCCAATTTTCCCTAACTCCTGCCATGGAAGCAGAGAGCAATGATGGAGCTGCATCAAAAGTATCAGGCTTAATGAATAAGAGTAGTAAAAGTCGCATCAGCAAATTACCCCCATGTTTATTTTTTCTCCAAACTACAAAGTCGGGGTTCTCGTTGGTTGCTGTCTGAATCCAATTCCCATTTTCCCACTGCTGTTGAAGCAGAGAGCAATGATGGAGCTGCATTAAGCCAGGATACTGTTATTTGTTAAGGGTAGTAATTGTTGCCACACCAGCAAGTTACCCCCAATTATGCCATGCACTCTTTTCTTTAATTTCATCCTCTAGCCTTTAGGGATCCACAGTGTTTATACCCTACCCCTTTGAATGTCTTCAATGTTTTTGTCTTCACCACCTCCTCTGGAAGAGCATTCCAGGCATTCACCACCCACTCTGGGAATAAATATTTCCTGACATTGTTTCTGAGTCGTCCTCCCTGGAGTTTCATTTCATGACCTCTAGTTCTATTGATTTTTTTCCAACAGAAAAGGTTTGATGATTGTGCATCATTAAAACCTTTCAGTTATCTGAAGGCCTGTATCATATCTCCCCCCTGCACCTCCTCTCTTTCAGGGTGTACATATTCACATCCTTCAGCCTCTCCTCATAAGTCTTCCAGTGCTGATCCCTCACCAGTTTGGTCGCCCTTCTTTGGACCGCCTCAATCCTGTCTTTACTCTTTTTGAGATACAGGCACCAGTACTAAATGCAGTACTCCAGGTGAGGCTTCAACAAGGACCTGCACAAGGGCATTATAACCTCTTTTTCTTACAGGTTATTCCTCTCTCTATGTAGCCCAGCATTCTTCTGGCTTTAGCTATTGCCTTGTCACATTGCTTCACATGCTTCAGATCATCAGATACTATCACACTAAGGTTCCTCTCCCAGTCCGTGCATATTAGTCTATCACCACCCATCACAAACAGCTCTTTTAGGTTGCCACACCCCAGATGATATCTCCTTTTAGTTTTGCCTTCTTCTTTTCTACTTCCCCTAAATTTTGCCAACCAGTTAATGACTCATTGAGGTCTGCTCCCATTTTAACAAAGTTAGTTTTCCTAAAGTTTAAGAGCCTTGCCTTTGAATATACCTTCATCACCTGTGATCTAATACTGAACCATGGCATCCTCATTTACCATTCCATATAAATCCATGTACTCCTTTAGTTTATAGATTAAAACAATTGGACCAGTTCCTGTAAATTTGAATACATCTATACTAGATTCAACACCGCCTAGACAGACATGCAAATGTCTTATTGTTGCGGTATATACAATTTTTTAAATAAATAAATAAACATGTATGATCCAAGGATCAAGCTAAGGTATTATCTCATCTCTATCAACTGGATACTAATTTTCAAGTTCACTTGCCTCTTTTTCAGTTTATTATTTCTGAACCACATTTAACATGGGAGGAGGGGATACTGGACCTGTGCTTACCAATGGGGACCGTATTTCTGATGTAGTGAATGATCATCTGGGAACCAATGACAACCGGATGCTGTGGTTCAATATTAGGACACAAGAGATGAAGGTTCATTTTAAAGCAAGGGTCCTAGACTTCAGGAAAACAAACTTTCTCAAAATGGGGGAGCACCTCAAGGAGTCATTAGCTAGATAGGAAAATCTAGAGGAAGTAGAGGGCAGTGGGAGAAACTAAACAGAGATATCATAAAGGCGACTAATCTTTTGTTAGGAATGTAAATAAAAGAAAGAAGAAAATAGACATGGTTTTCTAAAAAAGTAGCTGAAAAAGTAAGGGAGAAAATGTTAGCATTCATAGAAGGAGGAAGGCAGGCAACAATATCTGGAAAAATTAACAGAAGCTGGGAAAGTAGTCAGGAATGCAAAAATTCAAATAGAAGAAAAAATAGCAAATATGGTAAAATGGGGGACAAGAATATTTTTTTAGCTATGTTGGTGATAGAAGTGCAAAAGTGGCATTCTGAGACACAAAGGTGAAGGGGAAGAATATGTAGAGACTGATGAGGAGAAAGCAAAATTGCTTAGCAAATATTTCAGTTCAGTGTTCACTGTGGAAGGGCCTGGAGCAGGACCACATAAAACAAATACAAATAAGTTTGGAAGTGAAGTAAACCTCAATCAATTTTCAGAATACAGTGTTCGTGAGGAGCTAACTAAACTTAATGTAGATAAGGTGATTGGGCTGGATGGGATACATCCGAGGGTACTAAGGGAACTTAGAGATGTCCTGGCAGCTCCACTGGCTGACCTTTTCAATGCTTCTTTGGAGTCTGGTATAGTTCAGGAGGACTGGAAAACGATGGTTGTGGTTCCTATTCATAAACATGGAAGTAAGGAGGAGGCTGGAAACTTCAGGCTAGTTATTCTGACCTCTGAGGTGAGCAAACTAATGGAATCTCTTCTAAAACAGAGAATAGTGCAATTTTTGGAATCCAATGGATTGCAAGATTTATTTATTTATTTATTTATTCATTCTTTTTATATACCGATGTTCCTGTAAAGAATACATATCGCACCGGTTTACAAGGAACTGAACAGTCGCCTCCAGGGCGGAAATACATTAAAAGTCGCCCCTTTAGAGAGGGTGGTGGATGTTTGGAATATTCTCCCAGTATAAGTGGTAGTGACAAAAATAGTATCTGGATTCAAGAAAGCATGTGATAAATACAAGGATTTCTAAGGAAGTGATGAGAATTATAATGCTAAATTAATTGGATGGATGGGCAGACAGGTAAGGCCATATAGTCTTTTTCTGCAGTTATGTTTCTTTGTTTCCATTATTCAAGGAGGCTTTCTCTTAAAGATGCATATTAACCTAATAGATAAAATGTTTTGCTATCATGTGACTAGTTGTGTATCTGTTAAGCAATATTTATATTATTTAGTTTCAATTTGTATTTTGTCATTTTATGTTTGATATTTACATTTGTTGATTCTGACTTCCTACATTTGTGCAGACATCAACACCACTTAAAAATATCTTTTTGATAGACACAAATAATCCTCTTTTTCAGAAAAGGTTCTGTTTAGGTGTTGCTGATGATAGGAATTCTAAGAAGAATCAGCAGTTGACTTTAAAATAGATCTATAAACACAATAAATTAAAAATTGAAACTAAGTTGTATTGGAGATACTGGCCTTATAAGCAGCCACAAGTGTGACAAAACTGTAGCAGAGATTAATGATCTACATTGAAAATTTAACATCTGAAATATTGATATAAATGAAATCATTGTAAAACAATTTAGCATAAACATTGTTATGATATATAGTAAACTTCTACAAATTCCGAGTTTCCGTTATGGCTATTTTTATTTAGTTTAGGAAAGCAAGAGAAAAGGAACTTAGTTTTGGGGTACTTGCCAGGTTCTTATGGCCTGGATTGGCTACTGTTGGAAACAGGATACTGGGTTGATGGACCCTTGGTCTGACCCAGTATGGCATATTCTTATGTTCTTAACTTTGAACTTGCTAAAAAAAAAAATCACCTACTAAACCTTAAGGGGATAATTTCCAAAAGCATTTATACACATAATACAGGGTTCTTGCTGTAAATTGGCATTTAAAAAATTATTCCAGGGATTGTGTGCACAAAACTATGTATGGACTGATTTCATGTGTATTTTTTTGCAATCTAGAAAGAAGCATTCCCAGGGGCAGAGTTGAAGCAGAGAAACCATTTCCATGCATACTTTTGATTTTTGAAAGTATGTGCGTAAGTGCACATGTTCACAATTACACCTGCTCACAAGCAGGCAGAAATGTTTGCATGTGTGTGATGCAGGGTTCCACCTACACCCACTAATATTCACAGTTGACTTATGCTTCCCCTACTTATACTTCCCCTACTACCCATAACTAATCAAGCTTGATATTTCACTTGGTTGCAGCTCCATCACTGCTCTCTACATTAATGGTGGGGGTGGAAGGGAAATAGAACCAAAGAGCTAAGAGAAACAGATAAGTATGAGAAAAAAATGTGAAGCTTGCTGGGCAGACTGGATGGGCCGTTTGGTCTTCTTCTGCCGTCATTTCTATGTTTCTATGTTTCTATGCTCCTAGTCCTCTTTGAAAATTAGGGCTGAAGTTCACATATACTTTCTATATGTAGTCTTCAGCTCTACATGGATTGTTTTAAAATTACACTAATTAAGGAGGTAATTTTGAAAGCTTTGCATGGTAGTTACATCTGTAAAATCAGCATATGTGCATATATAGCATGTAGCTGTGTATATGCTATGTTGGAAACATCCTGAGTTCACTCCTACTTGTGGTTTCATTCATAAATGTTAACAGGGAGAATAAGTGGTGGTATAGAGGCATTCTGGGTCATGGCTCAGAAGAACCTACATGTTGCTATTTGTAAGTGGTATACATGAGCACATTGCCAGACTTATCCATGTATTTTTATACCTGCTAGCTAAGTCACAGAAGTGAACTTGCACTTATTTTATTGTCTTCAGTTTTTGGGTGGGAGATATGGGTTAAGTGGTAGAGGGTCCTGTCACACAGTTTGTAAAATATAAATAGTAAAATAAATCTCCACAGGCCTACTTATAAGCATATTTGGTGACTTACTCAGACTATTGAAAATTGGTATTCTTACAAACATACAAATAAGAATGTTTCATCAAAGAAATGACTTTTTTTTTGTGCAAAAGATAAAAATAGATGGCCCTATTTTGGATTTCATTTCTCATCTATCCAAATCCATCCTCAAGGAAAGTTACAATTCAGGTGCAATAGATAGGTTCCTTCCCCAAAGAGGTATTACAATCTCAGTTGGTACCTGGGGCAAAGGAGGAGAAAGTGACTTAACCATGGTTGATTTTGATGTTGATTTTATTTGATTTAAATATATATGCTGTTACTAGGACTTTTACACATGGATATATAACTAAAGAAGATATCAAAGCATAGATATCAATTGCAAAGCTCTTCTAGACTGCCCATTTCCCTTTCCTACTGCAATAAAGCATTTCCTATTTCATTTTTCTCTTTACTCTTTTTTTGGCTACAAGTAAGGATAATGTATTTAGCCCATATAGTCTTAAATTCTGCTACAGGTTTTCTGTCTTCAGCTCCATTATGAAATAGTTTCATGTATCCAACACCTTTTCTCAAAAGAAAACTTCCTTACCTGACTCCCGAGTCTACCCTTTCCAATTTCATAAACTGAAGGCTTGTTCTACAACACACCCATTTCTTAATCAAATTGAAATTGTGGGAGTATAATAAAAAATTTACCAAAAGCACACAAATTTCTTTTAAAAACTTAATTTAGATTTCAGATTCAGGAGAAAAGGGTTGCAAATTAATTAACTCACCTGAATAAAGATTGGATCCTTATTATCTAAATCATCAGAAAGTAAGAAAAAATCTTGTTGTTCAGATGTGAAGGTATCAGTAAGAGTATTTGATTTTCCTGAACATGGAAGTTTGTACTGACTCTTTCTAGAATCTGTGGTTAAAGAAATTTCGTGAGAGTAAGTCTGAAGAAAGGCCTTGACGCCATCAATGCCCACAAACTGAGAAGCAGGAACAGCGCTGAAATTAACATTGGAAGACTCAAACATTGTTGAATCTTTCCATTTAAGGAGCTTGAAAGCCAACAGCACTATTATGAAAATAAAGAACAAGCAGGACACAGCAGCAACAGCAATAACCAAATACAATGTGAGATTCGATTCGGTATCTGTAGGAGCTGAAAGACTGCTCAATTCAGAAACCATTTCGGAGATGCTGTCTGCCACCACAACCGTGACAGTAACCGTAGCAGAGAGAGAAGGCTGACCATTGTCCTTCACCAAAATCACTAGATTTTGTTTGAGAATATCTTTGTCTAGAAAGTAACGAGTTGTCCTGATTTCTCCAGTATGAAGCCCCACAGTGAAGAGCCCTGGATCTGTAGTTCTTAGAAGTTCATAGGAAAGCCAGGCATTCTGTCCAGAGTCAGCATCAACAGCAATCACCTTCGTTACCAGATAACCCGGATCGGAGGAACGAGGTGCCAACTCAGCACCAGTGGAACCATCGGTAGGAGGTGAAGGATATAAGACTTCAGGTGTGTTATCATTTTGATCCAATATGAAGAGAGTAAGAGTAACATTGCTGCTAAGAGAGGGGTAACCACCATCTTCAGCCTTCACTTGAATTTGCAGCTCTTTGAATTGCTCATAATCGAAGGATTGCAATGCATAGATATCGCCGGTCTCTGAGTTAATGGAGATGTAGGATGTCAGTGGCACTTCAAGAATGTGACTTTCCATTATGGAGTAAGAGACTTTAGCATTTTTATCCCAATCTAAATCTGTTGCTTTTGCAGAAAAAATAGAAGTTCTTGGTGGTATGTTTTCCATAACATAATCTGTATAAGATACCTGATCAAATACAGGTGGATTATCGTTGATATCAGAAATCAGCAGGAGAATGTTTGTGACTGCAGACAAAGGAGGTGTTCCTTTATCAGTGGCTGTGATAGTTATATTGTATTCCGAAACTTGCTCCCTGTCCAAGGTTCTATCTGTCTTCAGACTATAATAATTGCCAAACGACCTATCCAATTGAAACGGAAGACTAGTTGGTATAGAACAAATCACCTGGCCATTTTCGCCTGAATCTCGGTCTTCTACTTTTAGAAGAGCGACTACTGTACCAACAGGACTGTCTTCTTTTACCGAGTTGACAAACGATGATATTGAAATTTCTGGGATGTTATCGTTTACATTAACTACTTGCAATATAAGTTTAGAAAGGGATGACAGACCCCCACCGTCTTCTGCTTGGACTTCAATCTCGTATAATTCAGATTCCTCAAAGTCCAGATTTCCTTTTACTGATATTTCCCCTGTTTTTGAGTTCAGTTGAAATATCTGAGAAGCTTTTTCTGAAATTTTTTTATATGAATAAGTTACCTCTGAATGTATTCCTTGGTCCTGATCAGTGGCGCTTATGATTAATGCCACAGTTCCTTCCGGCACGTTTTCCAAAACATCCACTTTGTATACAGATTGAGTAAATACTGGCGCGTTGTCATTTGCATCCAGAACAAGGACGCGGATTTGCACTGTGCTGGATCTGACAGGATCTCCTCCATCAGTGGCTGTGAGGATTAGGTGGTGAACTTCTTGTTCTTCCCTGTCCAGTGATTTCTCAATCATCAGTTTGGCATTTTTTACCCCATCTGTTCCTGTTTGTACATCCAGAGCAAAATGTTTATTTGCACTGAGTTCATAGCTCTGGAGAGAATTTTTGCCCACATCTGGATCTTGTGCATCAGGCAAAATAAATCTTGTTCCTGGTGTTGTCATCTCACTGCATTTTAACAGTATTTCTTTGTTTAGAAAGCTGGGCGAATTATCATTTATATCTTGAATCTCGATTTCTATTGCATACAGCTTTACTGCATCCTCAAGAAGAATCTCTAAATTTAACAAACACTGAATTATCTGTCCACAAAGCTGCTCTCTATCTATTTTTTCATTGATATATAGATATCCATTTTTCGAATTGAAAGCAAAGTACTGCGTCCTACCTCTAGAAATAATGCGGATTCCGCCAGCCGAGAGCTTTCTTAAATCCAGTCCCAGGTCCTTTGCAGCATTTCCCACAAAAGATCCTTCCTCCATTTCTTCCGGAATGGAATAACGAATTTGCCCATAAACAGCTTCCCAGGCTGTAACCAGTATCCAGCAAAACAGCACTCTCTCTCTCAATTGCCGGTTTCTTTTCGTGATTGCCATTTCTCTCTGTCTGTTGCCTCGTGTCCGATTCCAAGTTGTGAAGGATTATGATATTGTGTGACCGCTTTTAAAGGAAGGCAGTACTTTCAAGACCTGTATATATGTGGTAGTCGATGAGAACCTGAATGTCTAAGCTAATGTCGGACTCTTCACTTACATGTCCCTCTGCTGTGTAAGTGCAGTGGAAAGAGCGCTGGATCTCTTATTTTATTTCAGCGCCTGATTGGTGAACAGCGGCGCTCAGAGTCCCAACCAATAATTGCAAGAAGAACACTCACAATGCAGAGCTTTAGTCATTTCCCCCTCAGCGATTGTATGCATGTACAATCAACATTCTAGGACTTGTAATTGGAGAAATGTATTTCTTTGTTTTACTATTGATTGAAATATCTACTTAGTGGCTGGTTTTTTGTTGTTGTTGTTGTTGCAAATAACAAGGTGCTGAAGTACAATTAATTTCCTATAATATCAGTAATGATGTTTATACAGTATAGTGGCATTAGTATCCACCTCAAACAGCCTGCAACCTCAGGGCAGATGTAGAAAGGCTTTTCTTCCATTTTGTGTCTACAGTAAAATGCTTAATATATAGATGGCCCTCAGTTTGGATACAGTGAAGTAAAATGGAGTTTTCTGGGTCACTCTCCAACAGTTCCATATTTGGATCTCTAGGTTACATTTCCAATGTTAATTTTTCAGGAAGCAACACAATATGCTTCTTTCCATTGTAAATGAAATAAGAAACCTATAAACTACGCCTCATCTACGCCCCCCCCCGGTATGCTGGAACAGGACCCCTCCCCCCTCATCGAATACATCACCAACTTTATAAAGCCAGACACCCCAGCAGTGATACTTGGAGATTTCAACCTCCACGTAGACACCCACCCCCTCACCACATCCTGCGAAACCCTACTTGTCTCTCTCAAAGCCCTGGGCTTCAAACAGCTCATCTCCAAACCCACGCACAAAGCTGGGCACACACTCGACCTCCTTTTTGTTAATACCTGCATCTCTACACCCCATGCACCAATCCCCACACCCATCCCCTGGTCCGACCATTACCTCATCAATGCCCAACTCATCATCAACAACAATGCCTCCAACACAAAATCACATAAAAAGACAATCTCCTACCACAAACCATGTTCCTCGGAAGAACTCTCCCAAGCCTTCATTAAAGTAAGTGAAAACCTCGACCTTACCAACCCAGATAATGCCCTCCTCTCATGGGATTAGCTCACCGCTGACATAGCCAACGACACCTGCCCCATCATCCACAAAATAATAAACCCCAACCAAACAGAAAGAAAACCATGGTACACCAGTGAACTTAAAAAATTAAAACAAGACCTTAGAGCCAAAGAACGCTCCTGGCGTAAGCAACCCACCCCTACACTCAAAACAGTCTACAAACACACCCTACACCTATACCGACAAGCAACACTCCACGCCAAACGTGACTTCTATGCAGCAAAAATTCACAACTACAAATTCAATCCCACCGCCCTATTCTCCTATGTAGCAGAACTCACAAAATCCACTACCCCATCCCCCCCAGGAAGATAATAGCATAGAGAAATGCAATAAACTCGCAGATTACTTTAAAAATAAAATCAGCAATATTCTCACTCGCCTCCCCCCTAACCCCACTCCCATCGATCTTCCACCCACCACCAACAACATTAACCTCACATCCCTTGATCTCACCACCACGATGGAAGTCAAATCCATCTTAAGAAAGATGCGGCCAGCCACCCACATCGCCGACAACATCCCATCTAAACTCCTCCTCAATATTCCTTCCGTCATAGCAAGACCCTTAGCGGATATCATAAACTGCTCCCTCGCCTTCGGGACGGTTCCTGACCCGCTTAAACTCGCCATTGTAAAGCCCCTACTGAAAAAGCCCACCCTTGACCAAAATGACCCTGCAAACTATAGGCCCATCTCCAACCTGCCTTTTATTTCTAAAATCCTGGAGAAAGTGGTCAACACACAACTTACCGACTTCCTAGAAGACAACAATATCCTCCACCCCGCCCAGTACGGCTTTCGTAAAAACCGAAGTACGGAAAAGCTCCTTCTTGCATTAACAGATACCATCCTAAAAGGTATGGACCACGGCCAATCATACATTCTAGCCCTCCTAGATATCTCAGCAGCGTTCGATACGGTGAACCACAAAATCTTAATATCACGCTTAGCAGAGATAGGCATCGCAAACACAGCCCTATCGTGGTTCTCCTCTTACCTTGACCACAGAAAATATTTAATCAAACTCGATAAATCCGAATCTACACACATTCCTCTTGCACAAGGCGTTCCCCAGGGCTCCTCCCTTTCCTCCACCCTCTTTAACATATATCTACTCCCTCTTTGCCACCTCCTATCTAAACTGGAACTAAAATTCTTCTTGTACGCTGACGACGTACAAATACTTATCCCCATCCAAAAATCCCTCAACGAAACCCTGCACTTCTGGGAAACATGCCTTGCATCTATCAATTCCCTCCTTTCCAACCTACACCTTGCACTCAATACCTCAAAAACTGAAATTCTTATTATTACTAATCAACCCAGCCTTTCCATCCAACAAACGCATCAAAACACTTCACAAAATCTCACGCATCCACCCACTGTCAGAGACCTAGGAGTTTCCCTAGATACTCAATTAAGCTTCAAATCTCACATCAACTCGCTCCTAAAAGGGGGCTTCTATAAACTACAAACCCTCAAAAAACTAAAACCTCTCCTCCACGTACACGACTTCCGCACTGTTATGCAAACCACCATGCTATCAAGACTTGATTATTGCAACTCACTGCTAATAGGCCTTCCCTCCTCCACAATCAAACCCCTCCAAATCTTACAAAACGCCATGGCCCGCGTCCTCACAAACTCAAGAAAGACTGATCACATCACCCCCATACTTCAAGACCTCCACTGGCTCCCAATCACCTATCGCTCTCAATACAAAACACTCACTATCATACATAACACACTATACAAAAATAATTCCCCATGGATCGAAGATATGCCACACTTCCGCCAGGCCAACTGCCCCACCAGAAACGCCCTTGCTGGCACCCTCTACACCCCCTCACTCAAAATCGCTCACCTCACCACCACCAGAGAGAGAGCCTTCTCCATCGCCGGCCCCACCCTCTGGAACTCCCTCCCTGCCGAGCTCCGACTAGAACCATCACGTAATCAATTCAAAAAAGGAATCAAGACCTGGTTATTTAAACAGGCCTATCCCAACACGTCACAATCCTAGCTCTGTAACTCCTTCGCAACACTTTTATTTCCCCACACCCTCACTGTTTCCCCTGCCTCCTGCCCCCCCCTCACCTCCCCCCACCCACCTCCACCACCTTCCTTCCTCTAAGCAGCTTCCTCTTTCTGTTACCAACTCACCATCCTCACCGTTACCCACAGCTCACTTGTACAGTTTCACCCCCTCCCCCCCCACTTATTACACCCTTCCCCCCGCCTCTTGTACAATTACTCATAATGCTCGCCATATCTCGTGTACAGCACCCCTCCCTCCCTCCACCACCCTACCCTCTTCCCCCCTCCCTTTTATTGCCCCTGCTTCCCCTGTCACCCTCCGCCTCCCCAGCCCCTCCTCCTCCCCCTCCCCCCCACGCCCTCACCTTCCACCCCCCGCCCCCCGCACCACCTCCCCCTGTAATTAATTAATTTGTCTAACTTTGTATAATATTATCTAATTCTTCTCTAATATGGTTTATCATATAATTCTAATATGGTTTATCATATAATTCTTCTCTAATATGGTTTATCATATATAATCGCGTTTTAACTGTGATGCATGTTGGCACCACAGTAAAGTTAACCTACCTTTTAACTATTTATCTTTCTTCCACCTATCATTGTAATTTCCTTTCTCAGTTACATGTAAACCGACATGATGTTTTTTACGAATGCCGGTATATAAAAGTTATAAAATAAAATAAATAAATAAAAATATATTTTTCTTTTTAAATTGCCAATATGATTTTACAATTCCATCCTAACTAAATGCACAGGGAAAAGAAAATTAAATTGTCAATTCATATATTTATAGAGCCACTATACTGCTGATAGTTATACATTATTTACTTGACATGGCCGTTAAAGTCCTGACCTGCAGTAAATTTGCTAACTTTTAAATTAAAGTCAATTTGTAATAGTACTTTTTGCGAAAGTCCTCCTAGCAGGAAGTACACCGAGGCTGTAAATTATTTAAAAAAAGAGATGTAATCAATAGCTGGATTTGAACTAGAGACAATGGTAGAATTTTCCACAAGATTTGATATTTTTATTGTCCATATATTTTCTGTCTGGAAGGTTACTCAAAATCGGATACTCATGTGATTATTTGTTCCTTGTGCTCTCTCTGTTCCTATCTGATTGTTTGGCAACATGGGTAACCTTACTTTGTGCATATTAATTGCTGCACATCAGTCACCAAAAGAAACTCCAGGCAGTTTCCATTGATAACATTCCTTTCAAATGTTATCTAGAATAATAATAATAATTTAATTCTTCTTCAGAATGAACATAATAAAGCAGTAGTGCACATTCTTTTTGGAATCTCGGCTTTGAAGATATGCTTTACTACACTGACCCACAGTAAATATTTCATTAGGCTACACAATTATTGGGTTTGTGCACAACTTGAGGTTGTCTGCCCTTATTTTTTTATGACAACATCTGTAGTTTTAAATGATAATTTATGTCATCATTAAGCTGTTGATAGAAAATTATTATTACTTGTTGTTAGGCCTTTCAATTCTAAATCTATATTCTTGAAAATATTGTTGATGAATTGGATAGGAGATCTGATCTTTGGGAAATAACATGGTGGAAGGAGGACAACCAACGGGACAGTGCTATACGGGGTACAAATTATATCGCAATGACAGGGAAGAGCACCTGGGAAGCGGTGTGCTGCTTTATGTCTGGGATGGCATAGTGTCCAACAGGAACATCCTGCATGAGACTAAATGCAAAATTGAATCTTTATGGGTAGAAATCCCTTGTGTGTCGGGGAAGACTATAGTGATAGGAGTATACTACCATCCACCTGGTCAAGATGGTGAAATGGACAGTGAAATGCTAAGAGAAATAGGGAAGCTAACCAAATTGGTAGTGCGGTAATAATGGGAGACTTAAAACAGGTAGAATTGAGGAACCATTAGTGGCCCACTTCACTGAATGCCATCATACTTTTGCCGAGATTAAATGGACTGTTGTAGAAATAGTAGCGGCACATTGCAGACGGGGCGATAGGATAAAGAGCCTTCGCCAATGTGAACAATGCTGGATCTATCAACTGAAGACAGTGACCCCTCATGGTCTCAATAAGGAAATCGAATGGATTCATTTCATGTGAGCATTGTTATTCAGTCAAATCAAACATAAATCAAACACACAGCTGTAGCATGATGGATGACATAAAACTAGCGGGTATTCCCGTGATAACCTAGCCTAGACGCCGACAAGAGGAAAAGGCGGCAAGGTCTGGTGAGTCTGTGTTTGTTCTCCAGTTTTCCCATGAATATCTTGCTTTATGTGCCTATTTTAATTTTAAGTTTATGTGCCATAAAACAACAAAATTATAGTGGCAATTGTCCTTTTTTAGAAAATAAGTTGAATGGTTGTGTGGATATGATGAATCCGATTCCTTAGTAATCTATATAGAAGAATTCATGCCTGTTGCAGTCCCTGAAGCAGCAAAGCAAAACGTACGTTGGACTGGACCTGTTGAACTTTTGTCTTCAGAGTGAATGGAAGCGCGGTAGCGCCATAAAAGAAAGTGGATTCAAGGGAAGTACCGTTCCATATTTCTTTTTAGAAAAAATCTTGAAAAATGAGAAAAAATTCATAAGTGCATATATACTTAATAATAAAGGACTTGGACCTATGATTAAATGTGACCTGCAGCGGCAATACATAAAGCTAAAATTGCTGGTATGCCGTGGGTGTTATGATGGTCCCCAATTCAAATTGATATAAATGAAATATTGCACATTGAAGAAAAGTTTGAGTTTCACAACATATTTTGATGAGATATTGTGTTTGTTGTGCATTGGAATTAACTGTCATTGGTTTCTGTAGACTTCAATTACCCCAATATTGACTGGGTAAATGTATCATTGGGACACGCTAGAGAGATAACGTTCCTGGATGGAATAAATGAAAGCTTTATGGAGCAATTGGTTCAGGAACTGATGAGAGAGGGAGAAATATTAGACCTAATTCTCAGTGGAGCACAGGATTTGGTGAGAGAGGTAACAGTGGTGGGGCTGCTTGGCAATAGTGATCATAACATGATCAAATTTGAATTAATGACTGGAAGAGGAACAGTATGCAAATCCATGGCTCTTGTGCTAAACTTTCAAAAGGGAAACTTTGATAAAATGAGAAAATTGTTAGAAAAAAACTGAAAGGAGTAGCTACAAAAGTAAAAAGTGTGCAAGAGGCTTGGTCATTGCTAAAAAATACCATCCTAGAAGCACAGTCCAGATGTATTCCACACATTAAGAAAGGTGGAAAGAAGGCAAAATGATTACCAGCATGGTTAAAAGGGGAGGTGAAAGAAGCTATTTTAGCCAAAAGATCTTCATTCAAAAATTGGAAGAAGGATCCAACAGAAGAAAATAGGATAATGCATAAACATTGGCAAGTTAAATATAAGACATTGATAAGTAGGGATGTGAATCGTTTTTCAACGATTAAAATTATCGTCCGATAATGTTTATATCGTCTTAAATCGTTATAGAACACGATACAATAGAAATTCTAACGATTTATCGTTAAAAATCGTTAAATCGTGTTAGTGCGCACTAACTCGAGTTAGTGCGCACTAACTCCCCGTTAGTGCGCACTAACTCGATTTAGTGCGCACTAACTGAAAATGATACAAATAAACACTTTCCAGGTCACTGAAGGTCAGTTAGGAATGAATATGTGTTCCTATTGGCTGGCTGCCCTCTTATCTATTGATGTTACCACTGAGGTGATGGTTGGGGGGATGGGAAATGGAACTGGAAACTAACGAACACCAACAGAAAATGAAACAAAGTGTTCACACTTCCCAGGTCAGTAAAGGTCACTTAGGAATGAATATGTATGTATGTATTCCTATTGGCTGGCTGTGCTCTTATCTATTGATGTTACCAATATGGTTGGGGGGATGTGAAATGGAAACAGTTGGAAGCTTGACAAAAAAAAGTAATGTAATGATCAGCACTCACCTGACTAGAACTTGTTTGTTTATTATTTTTGTTAGCAGGCACCTGAAATGCTAGTGCATGTTGAATTTGCCAATCACTGTGCATTTTAGAAAGGTGGTCCTGGCTGGAACTGTACACAGTTCAAATATATGTAATTGATTGTTGGTAAGTGTATTTTTTAAGTAGCCACACTGGCACCAGTATGTTTACTTTTCCTCCTACTTAACTCACTAGCTCAGCTTTGTAAGAAGGGCTTCTCTGCTTGTGTGTTGTTTTTGTTTGGTGTGAGGAGAGCAGAAACATCAGATCTTTATTCAATCTACTACAGTCATCTCTTACAGTGCCCTATCCCTATTAATACCAGGAGTGTTGTGATCTTCCTGCACACAGTGCCCTAACCCTGATACCAGTCTGAGACAGCTCCCTCCCTGCATTACTAGTGAGAGGCTGGCTTCACAGACAGGGGGGAGCTGCCTGACCCTCACTCCTGACTTCCCCCATGTCCCAGCTAGTGAATGGTGTGTGGGTGAGGGGGGGGGGAGGATGGTGAAGTCTGAGACAGCTCCCTCCCTGCATTACTAGTGAGAGGCTGGCTTCACAGACAGGGGGGAGCTGCCTGACCCTCACTCCTGACTTCCC
The DNA here is from genome assembly GCF_901001135.1 of Rhinatrema bivittatum. Lineage (NCBI taxonomy): Eukaryota > Metazoa > Chordata > Amphibia > Gymnophiona > Rhinatrematidae > Rhinatrema > Rhinatrema bivittatum. The sequence continues at coordinate 29,206,874 of NC_042632.1, read as the reverse complement.
CCATGTCCCAGCTAGTGAATGGTGTGTGGGTGAGGGGGGGGGGAGGATGGTGAAGTCTGAGACAGCTCCCTCCCTGCATTACTAGTGAGAGGCTGGCTTCGCAGACAGGGGGGAGCTGCCTGACCCTCACTCCTGACTTCCCCCATGTCCCAGCTAGTGAATGGTGTGTGGGTGAGGGGGGGGGGAGGATGGTGAAGTCTGAGACAGCTCCCTCCCTGCATTACTAGTGAGAGGCTGGCTTCACAGACAGGGGGGAGCTGCCTGACCCTCACTCCTGACTTCCCCCATGTCCCAGCTAGTGAATGGTGTGTGGGTGAGGGGGGGGGGGGAGGATGGTGAAGTCTGAGACAGCTCCCTCCCTGCATTACTAGTGAGAGGCTGGCTTCACAGACAGGGGGGAGCTGCCTGTCCCTCACTCCTGACTTCCCCCCATGTCCCAGCTAGTGAATGGTGTGTGGGTGAGGGGGGGGGGGTGGATGGTGAAGTCTGAGACAGCTCCCTCCCTGCATTACTAGTGAGAGGCTGGCTTCACAGACAGGGGGGAGCTGCCTGACCCTCACTCCTGACTTCCCCCATGTCCCAGCTAGTGAATGGTGTGTGGGTAAGGGGGGGGGGGGGGGGGATGGTGAAGTCTGAGACAGCTCCCTCCCTGCATTACTAGTGAGAGGCTGGCTTCACAGACAGGGGGGAGCTGCCTGACCCTCACTCCTCCAGGGTATTGTGATCTTCCTGCACACAGTGCCCTATCCCTGATACCAGGGGTGTTGTGATCTTCCTGCATGCAGTGCCCTATCCCTATTAATACCAGGAGTGTTGTGATCTTCCTGCATGCAGTGCCCTATCCCTATTAATACCAGGAGTGTTGTGATCTTCCTGCATGCAGTGCCCTATCCCTGATACCGGGATGTGTGCAAGAAGATCACAACACCCCCGGTCTCAGGAATAGGGCACTGTGTGCAGGAAGATCACAACACCCCCAGTATCAGGAATAGGGCACTGTGTGCAGGAAGATCACAACACCCCTGGTATTAGGGATAGGGCACTGTGTGCAGGAAGATCATAACACTCCTGGTATTAATAGGGATAGGGCACTGTGTGCAGGAAGATCACAATACCCCTGGTATCAGGGTTAGGGCACAAGTTCTAGTCACATTGACTGATCACATTACTTGTTTTGTCAAGCTACCAACTGTTTCCATTTCCCATCCCCCATATACTGTCAGTAGGAAACTTGGTAACATGAATAAATAAGAGGGCAGCCAATAGGAATACATATTCATTCCTAAACTGACCTTAACTGACCTGAAAAGTGTCAAATTGTATCATTTTCAGTTAGTGCGCACTAACTCCCAGTTAGTGCGCACTAACTCCCGTTAGTGCGCACTAACTCGAGTTAGTGCGCACTAATCGGAAAAAAACGATTTTTTAACGATTTTTTAACTAAAAAATCGTGCCTAAGACGATTTTCTTGCCCTGCCACACGATTTCTATCGTTAAGACGATATGGAAAACGATTCACATCCCTATTGATAAGACAGGCTAAGAGAGAATTTGAAAAGAAGTTGGTCGTAGAGGCAAAAACACAGTAAAAACTTTAAAAAATATATCCGAAGCAGAAAGCCTGTGAGGGAGTCAGTTGGACCGTTAGATGATCGAGGGGTTAAAGGGGCACTTAGAGAAGATAAGGCCATCGTGGAAAGATTAAATGATTTCTTTGCTTCGGTGTTTACTGAAGAGGATGTTGGGGAGGTACCCGAACTGAAGAAGGTTTTCATGGGTAATGATTCAGAGGGACTGAATCAAATCATGGTGAACCTAGAAGATGTGATAGACCTGATTGACAAACTGAAGAGTAGTAAATCACCTGGACTGGATGGTATACACCCCAGAGTTCTGAAGGAACTAAAAAATGAAATTTCAGACCTATTAGTAAAAATTTGTAACCTATCATTAAAATCATCCATTATACCTGAAGACTGGAGGATAGCAAATGTAACCCCAATATTTAAAAAGGGCTCCAGGGGCGATCCGGGAAACTACAGACTGGTTAGCCTGACTTCAGTGCCAGGAAAAATAGTGGAAAGTGTTCTAAACATCAAATCACAGAACATATAGAAAGACATGGTTTAATGGAACAAAGTCAGCATGGCTTTACCCAAGGCAAGTCTTGCCTCACAAATCTGCTTCACTTTTTTGAAGGAGTTAATAAACGTGGATAAAATGAACTGGTAGATGTAGTATACTTGGATTTTCAGAAGGCGTTTGACAAAGTTCCTCATGAGAGGCTTCTAGGAAAAGTAAAAAGTCATGGGATAGGTGGCAATGTCCTTTCGTGATTGCAAATTGGCTAAAAGACAGGAAACAGAGAGTAGGATTAAATAGACAATTTTCTCAGTGGAAGGGAGTGGGCAGTGGAGTGCCTCAGGGATCTGTATTGGGACCCTTACTTTTCAATATATTTATAAATGATCTGGAAAGAAATACGACAAGTGAGATAATCAAATTTGCAGATGATACAAAATTGTTCAGAGTAGTTAAATCACAAGCAGATTGTGATAAATTGCAGGAAGACCTTGTGAGACTGGAAAATTGGGCATCCAAATGGCAGATGAACTTTAATGTGGATAAGCGCAAGGTGATGCATATAGGGAAAAATAACCCATGCTATAGTTACACAATGTTAGGTTCCATATTAGGTGCTACAACCGAAGAAAGAGATCTAGGCGTCATAGTGGATAACACATTGAAATCGTCAGCTCAGTGTGCTGCGGCAGTCAAAAAAGCAAACAGAATATTGGGAATTATTAGAAAGGGAATGGTGACTAAAACGGAAAATGTCATAATGCCTCTGTATCGCTCCATGGTGAGACCACACCTTGAATACTGTGTACAATTTTGGTCGCCGCATCTCAAAAAAGATATAATTGCGATGGATAAGGTACAGAGAATGGCTACTAAAATGATAAGGGGAATGGAACAGCTCCCCTATGAGGAAAGACTAAAGAAGTTAGGACTTTTCAGCTTGGAGAAGAGATGGCTGAGGGGGGATATGATAGAGGTGTTTAAAATCATGAGAGTTCTAGAACGGGTAGATGTGAATCAGTTATTTACTCTTTTGGATAATAGAAGGACTAGGGGTCACTCCATGAAGTTAGCATGTGGCACATTTAAAACTAATCAGAGATAGTTCTTTTTTACTCAACGCACAATTAAATTCTGGAATTTGTTGCCAGAGGATGTGGTTAGTGCAGTTAGTATAGCTGTGTTTAAAAAAGGATTGGATAAGTTCTTGGAGGAGAAGTCCATTATCTGCTATTAATTAAGTTGACTTAGAAAATAGCCACTGCTATTACTGGCAATGGTAACATGGAATAGCTTAGTTTTTGGGTACTTGCCAGGTTCTTATGGCCTGGATTGGCTACTGTTGGAAACAGGATGCTGGACTTGATGGACCCTTGGTCTGACCCAGTATGGCATGTTCTTATGTTCTTATATTCTTAACATTTTTGTTGTCTTCTCTAAATCCAGTCATCATGCACTACATATCAGAGTCCATTTCACAAGGAGTATATGGAATGATTCCCCTATGAGGAAAGGCTAAAGAGGTTAGGAATTTTCAGCTTGGAGAAGAGACTGCTGTGGAGTGGAATGAGTAAATGTTGATCAGTTGTTTACTCTTTCGAAGGGTACAAAGACTAGGGGACACAGAATGAAGTTACTCGGTGAAACATTTAAAATTAATAAGAGAAAACATGTTTTTACTCCATGCATAATTAAGATCTGAAATTTGTTGCCAGAGCTATTACTGAAGTTGCATTTAAAAAAGGGTTGGACACGTTTCTGGAGGAAAAATCCATAAACAATTATTAAGGTGTACTTGGAGAAATCCACTGCTTATCCATGAGATAAGCACCAAGGAATCTATCTATCCCTTGGGATCCTGCAAGGTACTTGTGACCTGAATTGGCCACTTTGGAAACAGGATACTGGCTTGATGGACATTTGGTCTGACCCAGAATGGCTAGTCTTATACTCATGTTCTTATGCTTTACATTTATTAGTGAAGGGGTAGCCAACTCTGGTCCTTAAGAGCCATAAACAGGCCTGGTTTTCAAAATATCCACAATGAATAATGGAGGCAATGCATGTAAATCTATCTTATTCATATTCATTGTGAATACATGAAAACCAGATATGTTTGTGGTTTTTGAGGATTGGAGTTGGCTATCCCTGCACTAGTAGGATATAAGTTGGGATGACTGAACCATTTTAGAATATCAATAAATGATTGCTACACACTTCTATGCTGATATAAAACAATTCCCTGTAAACTAAACAGTTTGTCATCATGCTGCATAATTAATACTGTCTTTTTACAACTTGAACAATTACATAGATAATAAAAATGAGGATTCAGGACTTAATTTCCTCCACCTTGTCACTTATACTCCAGCTGAGTACTGTCTGTCTGTCTAGAGCAAGAGTCACATATATATAAAATGGAAGTACATCTGAACTCTGCTCTTCATATGATAAGTGACTGCCTATGCCCAATATTAGTTCAAGAATTTCACATTTTATTGGCCATTCCAACTCATAATTTGAGATGACTAGCTTCAACCAGGACAACAACATTTAAAGATCACTACAATATGGCTCACCCCATCCTTCAGACACTGCTAGCATAGTGCATTCAAAGCCACAAGCCTTTCATGAGAGCAGCTGAGACTTTTATTCCAGCAGAAGACTGTCAGAGCAAGGAGTGAATGGATCATGAAGGAATGCCAGAGAGAACATCAATTTGATGTTCTCTCTGGCAGCATTCTTTAACCCTTAAGGGTACAGCTTGCCATCTATGACATGGAGCAATTTAAATAATTTGTGAACAGGCATTGTGAATTTTAACCACTGTGTGGAATCTTTACATCTCCACAGCTGTAAATATAGAATAACAGAAGTGGTCAACCATTTGGTCAAGGAGTATCCCATTTACCATTTTATAGGGCTTTGCTTAAACAGCAAGTGCAGCACATAAGCATAAAAGCCCTATGAGATTAGTGAACATTAGAAATATGAACTAGAGATTCTGTTAAACAAAAATCAATCAAATGCTCTGGTGTTAGCACTGGGAAGATGGCCTTTCTTTGCTGACATCTAACTCTCTTTTACATTGGCCCTGAAGCAGAAATGGTTTTGTGACAGAAGCACTTGTCAGGGATTTGGGAGTTAATGTTGATAATCTGAAAAATTGCTTTTTTGTATATGTCAGGCTTTTGGCTATGAACTATTTACATTGGAAGTCAGCATCCTTTAGTTGGCTGATGGATCACGAACTAATGAATACTCTATGGAGCCCCATATATCACTTTAATTCCAGTAAATATATTTCCTTGATATAACCATATTGAGAACATTTATCTAAAATTACTCTTCTTAACCTTTCTATGATTTATGGATTCCTTGTCCTTGTATGTTTGATATAAGTTTTTATCTACACTAGAACATCCTGCAAAAACAAATAATTCAATTTATTTTCTCTATTATTTTATGAAAGGAACCAAGCAAGCAAATAAAAAAATGAGAAAGCTCTTTTTGGAAACAAAGTAGGAAGTACTAAATTGATTATAGTCTACATTTTCTGAAGATAAGTTTTGATTATATTTAAATCCCTAATCATATTTGCATTAGTTAGAACACACATTACTATGCATTATAAATTGTAAAGTGTAGCATTTAATAGTCAAAATAGCTGTGAAGAAAACCCTTATTGATCCAAAATCAGAATTATCCAAAGATGATGTTATACATGAATTTTCTAGATCACAAAATCCCTGATCATAATTGACACTAGTTGAAGCATAAATTACTAGGCATTATATATTGTAAAGAGTAGCATTTAGAGTCAAATTAGCTATGAAGGTTCTTTGCAGTATGAGAAAACTTTTATAGGAGAAAACAGAAGGATTATCCAAAGATGATGTTGTACATGAATTTTCTAGATCACATAGGTAATTGCACTAGATTCTTAAAGCAGGACTGACATTATGAACAGAGGTTCAAAACACATCACCTTCACTTTAAGGGTCTTAATCAACACAGATTTTTTCTTGAAACACATAATGGAGAAAAATATTTGGACTGCAGTTTTAAATCTGAAGAAGGGATCTAAGTGGTCTGGAAATCTTGTACATAGAATTGTCTTTGGATAATTCTTATGTTTATCCAATAAAAACCATCATCATTTCAGAATAAAAGATAAATATTTTGAAAATATGTTTATATCAGAACAGTCTTACAGATGTATAATATTGTAAACATAATTAATTAATTACTTAATTAATTAATTAATGAGTTTTATATACCGTCATTCGGAAACATCAAAATAACGCCATCATAACAGTTTACAAAATATAAATATGTTCATATATGTTGGGCATGAGATTTTGAGAGGACAGGCCTGTGTTTTCTAAGGCATGAGAGTACAGGTTATGTGAAGCAATTACTGGGTGATTGGCATAAACAAGCAGTACATACTACAGTGGGTTAATTTAATTATATTAACATTAACATAAATTAATATTGTTGATTTATTTGGTTTAAATAGTTGTAGCAATACTGCAAATTATGCACAGGTATGATATCAATAAGGCAGACATCAAAACATAAATAGCTACTGCAAGACACTATGAGCCTGTCAGATGTTCTACTTCACCTCTGTATTTACCTTAACTTTGCTATACTTTCTTAAATTCTGCTACAGTTTTGTCTTTACTATCTCCGCTGGGAAGCAATTTCATATCACTTTTTCTCTGAAGGCTACTTCCTTACTTTACTCCTGAGTTTCATAACATGACTGTTCTAGAACAAACCTAGTTGCAAATTCAAATGACATTTTGGGAACATGATTGCAGAATAAAAAACTTACCATGTTGGCATATGTGATATTTCTTACAGAAGGGTTTCAGCCTAGAATTAGATTCTACTACAAAAGGTTTTCCAACAAATTAACTCACCTGAGTTGAATTTGGATCCTTATTTTCTAAATCATCAGAAAGTAAGCAAAAATCTTGTTGTTGAAATGTATGGTTATTAGTAAGTGTATTTGAATATCTTGAACTGGGAAAATTCTGCTGACTCTTTCCAGAATCTGAGGTCAGAGAAACTTCTTGAGAGTAAGTCTGAAGAAAGGCTCTGACACCATCTATGCCCAAAAACTGAGAAGTAGGAACAGCTCGGAAATTAATATTGGAATTGGCAAACATTCCTGAATCTTTCCATTTATGGAACTTGAGTGCCAACAGTACTATTATGAAAATAAAGAACAAGCAGGACACAGCAGCAACAGCAATAACCAAATACAATGTGAGATTCGATTCGGAATCTGCAGGAGCTGAAAGACTGCTCAATTCAGAAACCATTTCGGAGATGCTGTCTGCCACCACCACCGTGACAGTAACCGTAGCAGAGAGAGAAGGCTGACCATTGTCCTTCACCAAAATCACTAGGTTTTGTTTGACGGTATCTTTGTCTAGAAAGTAACGAGTTGTCCTGATTTCTCCAGTATGAAGCCCCACAGTGAAGAGCCCTGGATCTGTAGTTCTTAGAAGTTCATAGGACAGCCAGGCATTCTGTCCAGAGTCAGCATCAACAGCAATCACCTTCGTTACCAGATAACCCGGATCGGAGGAACGAGGTGCCAACTCAACTCCAGTGGAACCATCCGTAGGAGGTGAAGGATATAAGACTTCAGGTGTATTATCATTCTGATCCAGAATGAAGAGCGTAAGAGTGACATTGCTGCTAAGAGAGGGGTAACCACCATCTTCAGCCTTCACTTGAATTTGCAGTTCTTTGAATTGCTCATAATCGAAGGATTGCAATGCATAGATAACGCCTGTCTCCGAGTTAATGGAGATGTAGGATGTCAGTGGCACTTCAAGAATGCGACTTTCCATTATGGAGTAAGTGACTTTAGCATTTTTATCCCAGTCTAAATCTGCTGCTTTTGTAGAAAAAATAAAAGTTCTTGGTGGTATGTTTTCCATCACATAACCTGTATAAGATACCTGATCAAATACAGGTGGATTATCGTTGATATCAGAAATCAGCAGGAGAATATTTGTGACTGCAGACAAAGGAGGTGTTCCTTTATCAGTGGCTGTAATAGTTATATTGTATTCCGAAACTTGCTCCCTGTCCAATGTTCTATCTGTCTTCAGACTATAATAATTGCCAAACGACCTATCCAATTGAAACGGAAGACTTGTTGGTATAGAACAAATCACCTGGCCATTTTCGCCTGAATCTCGGTCTTCTACTTTTAGAAGAGCGACTACTGTACCAACAGGACTATCTTCATTTACTGTGTTGACAAACGATGATATTGAAATCTCAGGGATATTATCGTTTTCATTAACTACTTGCAATATAACTTTAGAAAGGGTGGATAAACCCCCACCGTCTTCTGCTTGAACTTCAATTTCATATAATTCAGAGTCCTCAAAGTCCAGATTTCCTTTTACTGATATTTCCCCCGTTTTTGAGTTCAATTGAAATATTTGAGAGGCTTTTTCTGGAATTTTTATATATGAATAAGTTACCTCTGCATTTATTCCCTGGTCCTCATCAGTGGCGCTAACGATTAACACCACAGTACCTTCCGGCACGTTTTCCAAAATATCCACTTTGTATACAGATTGAGTAAAAACTGGCGCGTTGTCATTTGCATCCAGAACAAGGACGCGGATTTGCACTGTGCTGGATCTGGCAGGATCTCCTCCATCAGTGGCTGTGAGGATTAGGTGGTGCACATCCTGTTCTTCCCTATCCAGTGATTTCTTAAGTATCAGTTTGCAATGTTTTACCCCATCTGTTCCTGTTTGTACATCTAGAGCAAAATGTTTATTTTCACTGAGTTCATAGCTCTGGACAGAATTTATGCCCACGTCTGGGTCCTGCGCAGTAGGCAAAATAAATTTTCTTCCTGGTGTTATAAATTCACTGCATTTTAACAGTATTTCCTTGTTTAGAAAACTCGGCGAGTTATCATTTATATCTTGAATCTCGATTTCTATTGCATACAGCTTTACTGCATGCTCAACAAGAATCTCTAAATTTAACAAACACTGGATTGTCTGTCCACAAAGCTGCTCTCTATCTATTTTTTCATTGATATATAGATATCCATTTTTCGAATTGAAAGCAAAGTACTGCGTCCTACCTCTAGAAATAAAACGGACTCCGCCAGCCGAGAGCTTTCTTAAATCCAGTCCCAGGTCCTTTGCTGCATTTCCCACAAAAGATCCTTCCTCCATTTCTTCTGGAATGGAATAACGAATTTGCCCATAAACAGCTTCCCAGGCTGTAACCAGTATCCAGCAAAACAGCACTCTCTCTCTCAATTGCCGGTTTCTTTTCATGATTGTTATTTCAATCTGTCTGTTGCCTCGTGTCCGACTCCAAGTTGTGGAGGATTCCGATATAGTATAACCTCTTTCTTTAAATCGGTGTATGTCGCAGTCGGAGAGATCACCTTCTGAAACCTGGCTCCATAAAGCAATGTCAGACTCTCCACTTTCATGTCCCTCCGCTGTGTAAGTGCAGTGGAAAGAGCGCTGGATCTCTTACTGTATTTCAGCGCCTGATTGGTGAACAGCGGCGCTCAGAGTCCCAACCAATAACTGCAACAGCACTCACAACACACAGCTTTTAGTCATTTACCCTCAGCTGTTGTATGCTTCTGACGTCAATATTTTAGAATATGGAAGTGGGGAAATGTATTTCTTTGTTTTACTATTGATTTGAAATATCTACTTATAGACTGATTTATTATTCTTTAGGAAGGCGCTGAAGTACAATTAGTTTCTTACAGCAAAAATGCAGATATTTATATAGCGGCATTCTTACCCAACCTCAAGGCCAGATGTAGAAAGAGTTTTCTTCCATTTTGTGTCTACGGGAAAATGCTTAATTTATGTAATGCCCTCAGTTTGGGTACACGGAAATAATGGGTTTCCTGGTTCTGTCCAGCAGCTCTCTGTTGGAATCAGTAGATTACATTTCCAGTGCTAGTTTTTCAGGAATCAACAAAATATGCTGATTTCCATTGTAAAAAAATGGAATTCTAGCTGTATTTTTTAAAATGTTAATATGATTTTATATTAGAATCCTACCAAAATGCACAGGGAAAAGAAACTGGATTTCTCAATTAATTTGTTTATAGAACTACTGAATTACTAGTAATTATATAGTATTTTTTGACATGGCATTTAAAGTTTCTTGAAGTGAGTGCAATAAATTATTTTAGTAAATTTGCTAACTAGAAAATTCAAGCCATTTTGTGATAAGAATTTTGCAAAAATCCTCCTAGCAGGAAGTGCACCAAGATTGTGAATTATTTCACAAAGAAAGCTGTAAGCACCATCCATGAATAGCTGGGTTTGAACTAGAGTCAAGGGTAAATTTCCTACAATGATTTGAAAAATATTGTCCATACTATTTGTGTTTGGAAGGTTACTCCAAATCAGTTTCTTGTGATTTATTGTTTGCTTCTACTGTTCTCTCTGTTCCTGTCTAATTGTTTGAAATGGGTTACCCTCCCTTGTGCATAACTGTTTGTTATCAGGCTTTCAGGCAGTTTCCATTCATAACATTCCTTCTGAATGTATCTAGAACAACTTAATTCCACTTCAGAATAAACAGAGTAAACCATCAGTACACATCCTTCTGAAATCTGGGCTTTCAAGATTTGGCGATAAGAAATTCTGTACTTTACTAGCTATTGTCACTTATTATTGTTTTATGTATGATATGGTTATTATGTTTTTTTAAATATTGTAAACAGATGTGGAGGTTAGGTCCAAACATCGGTATAGAAAAAAAATTATTAAATAAATAAATAAATATGCCTTATTATACTGACTTAGTAATCATTTTCATTAGGCTTGACATACATTGGATTTGTGTACAACTTAAAGTTTGATTGACTTTACTTTTTAATGATGGTATCTGTAGTTCTGAATGATAAGTTTTCATTAGGTTGCTGGTTGAAAATTAATAATGATTGCTACACCCTCTCATACTGATTTAAAACAAATCCTTGAATGTTATACAGTTTGACATAATTCTGCATAGTTAACACTGTTTTCTTACATCTGTATCAAGGATAAGATTACAGAGATAATGGAAATGAGGATTCAGTTGCCATAGAATAGCTATGAAAGGAAGCTTGAATAGATATTATGGATTGTGGTATAAAAATTTATGATCCAAACAAAAGCAACCTCCCAGCCTAATCACAGTTGTGGGAGGGCCTGATTGTTATACATCTCCATCAAGCAACTTTTAGTTTCCCATTTTCTTAGAGGAGAAAGAACTGATATGCAACACTTCATCTTTCATTAGATTTATTAGAGATAAAATTCTACATGGCTATGGCACAGTTGCTCTATTCTTGATCTCCCCTTAGCTTCCGGGGTCATTTCTAATATCTTTTATTAACAGGGCATGTAACCAATCAATGCTTCATTCCCTGATGACAAGCATTCTTACATCACATCATTATTCTTATTGATACATAATTTGTCCAAATACAGACCTAATTTAGGATCTATTGCCAATCATTTATTGACCCATTGTAACCAAGTCTGAATACTGAAACACCCATTTTCCATAAATACTAGGTGTCATTAATTATATCACGCTAGATGTCAATTGCAAAGTCTGATGCAACATTGCACAATCCATCCTTCAAGTCAGCATGTAGTCCACTCCATATTTTGACTACAAGATGTCCAAACAAAATCTAACAGTACATTCACTACTTGAGACAACAGCAACTCAGAACATAATATGCTTGCTAAGCTCTACAAAATCTGAAAAATATATTTTTCTTATAAATCCACCGTGCTCCTACATAAAGCCAATCCAACAAAAACAGAGACCTTTAAGAACCCAGAAAAAGCTATTTTTCTTAAATTCCACAGAATCATCATCAACAACCATGCTTTCTGGAAGGGTGAACTAACTGGGGGGGGGGGGGGGGGGGGGGGGGGGGGGGGGGGGAGGGGAGAATCTTGTATGCTTATCTGCCCTAGATAGTGGAGTATAAATGAAGATGATAAACTGTCCTGGATAAGGAGAGATATGTTAAAAGTGGTCATGCTATGCAATTTATAACTGGGATATATCCTTCAGTATAGACAGGAATAGCTGGGCAGAGTGGTTGGTCTTTTTCTTATATCATCTGCTATGTTACTGTGTTACTGTATTGTTTTTCATGAGCATGAAACGCATAGCACTATTACATTGACTGAAAAAAAATGGGGTTTATATTCCACTCTATGAACAATTATGCCTATTTGATATTAGTATTTTGGATGTGAGGTTGTTCATACAAGCATTTGGAGAAGAGGGATAATAATATAAAGCTGATTTTAGAGGTTTCAAATTTATTATTCTATTCTATTCGAGTGTACATTCATTCTTTAATACTTTTTTAACATTTTATTTCAGATTATAATTGATTTTGTTGATTTTATCGCTAATGTTTATTTTAATGTTTATTATGATGTATTTTTATATGCTTTATTATGATGTATTTATATTGTTGCAAACCAGTATGACTGTACCAGAATATCAGTATATAAAACAAACTAAATAAATAAATGTGATCTACTTGAGATTCTGGCAATGATATTCTCTGTCACAGTTGTTCTGGCCTTCAAAGTCTTTTGTAAGCTAGTGAAAAATTCTGGTCTAGAACTAAATCTGTGCATATATATTAGACTGAACTTCAATAACACTTAAATCAATGGATATATTCTGTCTGTTTCCATTATCTTGTCTGTTCTCAGTTTTACAATTGCATTTAAACTCTCTGTAAATAGATTTAGGTCCACCATTGTTCTATTTATACTTCTATTAATTATCTATGGTCCCTCATCAGCTTATTTATTTGTGATTACAGTACAAATATATTTGATCAGTATATCTGTTTCTTCCCAGTAGACATATTTTTGTTATGAAACTGAAGGTGGACCCTTAGTCTGAGGTAGAGTTGGCACTACCTAAGGGAGAATAAACTCTCTTAGGTCCCCACCATTGGAAGGCAAGGCCAGGTAAAGCAGACATTGAACAGTTACTTCACCACTGGAAGCCCACGGTCCCCCCAGGAGAAGACCGTAGGAACCCGAGCCGCTTGGACTTAGGAAACTTCCTGAAGACTGGTATGGATGCAGGCGCCTCCTGCAGGTCATGGGATCCAGGCCGCTGGTGCCTCCAGCAGGTCATAATGCAATCCGGAAGTCGAATCCAAGGAAAGGTTGGAAGCCGGTCCAGTGGTCGAAACCAGGAGAAGAGGAGAAGGGTCGAAAGCTGGCCCAGTGGTCAAAGCCAGGAGAATCCGACCAACAAGAGGAGAAGCAGGAACTGGGAACAGAAGGACAAGACCAAGGAGAACAAGAAGCGGAGTCCAGGAGCAAGAAACAGGAACTCGGAGCTCAGGAACAACACCAACCAGGAGCCAGGATACCAAGGCAAGGTCTGAGGAGCAGACCTTGCCTTAAAATAGTAAACCAGCAGGGAAGGTTCCCCGGAAGGAGCTTCAGCAATATCTGGTAGTGGTCCCTTTAAGAATCCTGCTTAGTCGTGCGCGCGGCTCTAAGCAGGCTCGGCGGGGGAGGAGTCAGTGGCAGAAGGACGTCAGCAGGATCGCAGCCAGGCTTCAGCAATGGCCACAGCCATGAGTCGAGCGTTGGAGCTGGAAGCCCACTCCCGCGGGCACCCTGGGAGTGTCCCGACACCACGGGTGAGTGGCTGGCCCTGGTTGTGGACTGCCGCGACTGGCGGCCATAACAATTTCTCCCCTTAACCATTGTTGTTGATACATTTTGTGAAGACTTAATCGTCATTTGACATGCTGTAGTTTCACCAACAGAGGATAATTGAGACTCTCTACTCCCATTCTATAGTTCAAGTCCAACAATTTTGCAGCTGTTCCTTTTGAGAAAGAGCATAGATCATTAACCATCTTCAATAGAGATTTATCAATTCTATTAACTACCTTCCAAAATTCTGTAAAGTAATCTCTTCTGGTTCTCCATCATGTGAGGCCACAGAAGGTGAAAGAAGGCAAAGAGCCACAGGAGAAGGAATAGCTACCCCAGGATCTTGCAAGGTACTTATAGGTAGAATCCTGGTAGGGTTCTGAGTTATCGCATCATCTAGATTAGTTGTACTCACATATTCCACAGAAATATCAGTCCCTAATGATCCAGAGCCAATAGCCACTCCAAACAACTCATCGTTCACCTCCCATGGCAGACACTCTGGTTGGTGAGTGGTTAATGGCATCGGTGGGGGAGACCAAGGGGCCAGCCTTAAGGAGGTTTCCTCATTAGCTATACTCATATTAATTTGCAGTTGTGTGTGAGGTCAGTACACATGACTATCCATGGGTCCTCTTAACAATGTCGGATTTGGAGAGTCTGATGAAGGAATTTTGCCTTTCCTTTTTCTCCCCATAATGGTAACAAAGGGGGAGGAAAAAAATCAATAAAGGGTGTGTCCCTTTGCCACACAGCTTAGGCACATCGGCAGCAGCTGCGTGCCACCATACACTGGTTCTTATTCCTCCAGGGGCCTTGAGCAATGCCTGCAGAGTCAGACCGTCCACCTCACTGCCTGCAGCTCTTCTTCTTCTCGGGTCCTCGGAGCAGGTAACAGGCACTGGTAAGCTCCCCAACCAGGATGCCATTGCACGTGTTCTTATTCCTCTGAGGGCCTTGAGCAATGCCTCTGGAATTGGGCCGCCCACCTCACTTCCTAGAGAGCTTACTCCTTTTGGGTCCTTGAAGCAGGCAACAGACGCTGGTAGGCTCACCGACCAGGACTCCACTGCACTGGTTCTTATTCCTTTGGGGGCCCTGAGCAATGCCTGCAGAGACAAGCCATCAGCCTCACTGCCCACAGCGCTTCCTCCTTTCAGGTTCTCAGAGCAGGCAACAGACACTGGTAGGCTCGCCGACCAGGACTCCGCCACACTGATTATTATTCCTCTGGGGGCCTTGAACAATGCCTCCAGAATTATGCTGTCCACTTCTCTGACCACAGCACCTCCTCCTCTTGTGTCCTTGGAGCAAGTAACAGACACTGGTAGGCTGCCTAACCAGGACTCCGCCACCATGGCTCTCATTCCTCTGGGGGCCCTGAGCAATGCCTCTGGAGTTGGACCGCCCACCTCACTGCCCACAGCATCTCTTCCTCTTGGGTCCTCGGAGCAGGTAACAGACACTGGTAGATTCCCTGACCAGGACTCTGCAAAGCTGGTTCTTATTCCTCCAGGTACCTTGAGCAATGCCTCCAGAGTCAGGCTGTCCACCTCACTGCTTGTAGCACTTCCTCCTCTCAGGTCCTCAAAGCAGTTTGGTGTCCCCCCCACCCCCATCCCAGTTTTTCTGTTGATAGATATCTTGTGTTAAAATATATAAAGTAAAAAAGTTTAACAATAATAATAAAACATTTTCTTCAACAACATTTATAAGCAGCGACTAATAAGTTCTCTGTTCCATATATCTAGTTAAAAATAAACTTTGCAATACTTTACTTCTAATCTTTTTTTCATTGTTACCTGAGATTTTTTCTTCATTACTCTACAATCTGACAAGACTTCACAATGGTTATAATGGTTGTAAAGTTACATGGAAAAGCAATTCTAGAACTCAAAAGAATATTTATAGAACATACTCCATCCTTTAACTAAAAAAAAGTAGGAGTGTTGTAATAATAAATCCTTTTGAGCAAAAACTATAAAACAGGCAAAATACAATTCTTCAGAATGTGAAGCATAAACTCCAAGTAGAGCTCTTTCAAGGGATTAACTTGCAGTGGAAAATGTGCAGTGTAGACAGGAGAATAGGACTTTACTACCCTATTCTCTTCCACGCTGTCACTTATATTCCAGCTGAGAACTGTGTGTCTGTTTGAAGGAAGACTGCACTTACATCAAAAGTGGATGTACATCTGAATTCTGCCCTTCGTGTGACAAGTGGCTGCCCATGCCTAACATAAATTCAAGAATTTCACAATTTATTGGGCATTCCAACTCAATTTGCGATGACTAGCTTCAACCGAGACAGCAACATTTAAAGATGACTACAACCCTGCACACCCCATCCTTCAGAAATTTCTGACACAATGCCAGCAAGCCAGAGTGGTTCAGGTTTTTAGTCCATCAAATGAATACTAGGGTAAAGAATACCATTAGGTAATGGTGGAAAAAAATAACCCTTTGACAGACTTGAGACAAAAGCTGCCTGTATTCTTTAACCATTCCAGTCATAATAAATTCATAACAAGTGATAACTATGTTTGAAAATATAGTTGTATCAGAACAATTTAATACATTTTTAATAATGCTATTATGATGTAAACATGTTTTCACAAATGTTGGATGAGATTTTGAGAACATATAGCTTGTTTCTCTAAGCCATGAAACCACAGACTATGTGAAATATGAGCAGTACATGTTAAGGTGGATTATGTTTTATTAACACTAAAACTTCCACAAATTAATATTGTTGATTTTATTTGATTTAAATAATTGTAAGAAAAGTGATAGTGTGGCAGGAACCCTCAAACATCAGTTTTGGTCATGTCCAAAAATTAATATCTTTTGCCTAGAGGTGTTGGGACTGATCTTTTCAGTTACGGGGTCTCCAGAGCCTTTAGATAGAAAAATAATTATTTTTGATGACCCTACATGTGATGGTTCCCACCAAACGATGGTATAGGAAAAATGTTAAAAAATAAAAATACCCTTTCATAATAGATATTTGCACCTATGGAGAAGGAAGGTGTTTTTGATAGTAAATTTGCAGAAATGGATGGTATCCAAACTGCTTACTATAACTCAGCTAAGGAATGCAATATTTCAGTATTTTAATATGGAAAAATGTGTCTTTAAGTATGACATGTATAAAGCTAAGCCAGCTTTCTTGCAGACTTGGACTATGTATCTGCAACCATTACCACTCAGAGCTGGTAGCATGATCATGAATGATTTGTCTACTGAGTAAAGGGATCGTATGATGATTTGAGTATGGACATAAGAAATGTTATTATTAGTTCTTGGTAGGACGGTTCAAGGGAGAAGAATTGAGGGGGGAGGGGGGGGGGGGGGAAGTGGGAGGATGGGAGATTTCTTGTTCCCCTGCAGGGGGAATTGTATTGTTCAAATTCTTATCCAGTGATATATAAGCATATCCCATTGTTGAGATTTGTATCTTATTGTGGTAAAAATGAAATAAAAATATTTAAGCATAAATAATTGTGATTATAATGGGAATTATAGAACATACATGACATCAATAAAACAGACATTATAATATAGATAACAACTGCAAGGCTCTTCAAACAGTCAAAGTCCCCTTCCTGTTGCAATAATACATATCTTACTTCATCACTGTCATATCCTATTTCATCACACTAACTTAGCTTTGCCATTCTTTCTTACATTCCATTGCTGTTTTACCTTCACCATCTCTATTAGGAAGTTGCTCCATGTGTCCATCAACCGTTTGTCTGAAGAATAGTCTCATCTTTCTCCTAAATCTACCTTTCCAGATTCATAACTTAACATCTTGATCTAGAACAAACCTAGTTGTTAATTCAACTAAGATTTTGGGAACCTGATTGCAGAATATAAAGTTTAGTTTACCATGTTAGCACAAGTGATATTTCTTACAGAGGGCTGCCACTCTAGATTTTGGTTTCAGAAGAAAAGGATTCCAAACGAATTAACTCACCTGAATTGAGATCTGATCCTTATTATCTAAATCATCAGAAAGTAAAATAAAATCCTGTTGTTGAGAAGTATGGGTATTACTAAAAGTATTTGAATATCTTGACGTGGGAAAATTCTGCTGGCTCTTTCCAGAATCTGTGGTTAGAGAAACTTCGTGGGAATAAGTCTGAAGAAAGGCTCTAACACCATCAATGCCCACAAACTGAGAAGTAGGAACAGAGCTGAAATTACCACTGGAGGACTCAAATATTCCTGAATCTTTCCATTTATGGAGCTTGAGGGCCAAAAGCACTATTATGAAAATAAAGAACAAGCAGGACACAGCAGCAACAGCAATAACCAAATACAATGTGAGATTTGATTCGGTATCTGTAGGAGCTGAAAGGCTGCTCAATTCAGAAATCATTTCGGAGATGCTGTCTGCCACTACAACCGTGACAGTAACCGTAGCAGAGAGAGAAGGCTGACCATTGTCCTTCACCAAAATCACTAGATTTTGTTTGAGAATATCTTTGTCTAGAAAGTAACGAGTTGTCCTGATTTCTCCAGTATGAAGCCCCACAGTGAAGAACCCTGGATTTGTAGTTAGGAGTTCATAGGATAGCCAGGCATTCTGTCCAGAGTCAGCATCAACAGCAATCACCTTCGTTACCAGATAACCCGGATCGGAGGAACGAGGTGCCAATTCAACTCCAGTGGAACCATCGATAGGAGGTGAAGGATATAAGACTTCAGGTGTATTATCATTCTGATCCAATATGAAGAGAGTAACAGAGACATTGCTACTGAGAGGTGGATAGCCTCCATCTTCAGCCTTCACTTGAATTTGCAGTTCTTTGAATTGCTCATAATCGAAGGATCGCACTGCATAGATAACGCCGGTCTCTGAGTTAATAGAGATGTAGGATGTCAGTGGCACTTTAAGATTGTGACCTTCTATTATGGAGTAAGTGACTTTGGCATTTTGATCCCAGTCTAGATCTGCTGCTTTTGTAGAAAATATAAAAGTTCTTGGTGGTATGTTTTCCATAACATAACCTGTATACGCTGCCTGATCAAATACAGGCGGATTATCGTTGATATCAGAAATCAGCAGGAGAATATTTGTGACTGCAGACAAAGGAGGTGTTCCTTTATCAGTGGCTGTAATAGTTATATTGTATTCCGAAACTTGCTCCCTGTCCAAGGTTCTATGCGTCTCCAGACTATAATAATTGCCAAATGACCTATTCAATTGAAATGGAAGATTAGTTGGTATAGAACAAATCACCTGGCCATTTTCTCCTGAATCTCGGTCTTCCACTTTTATAAGTGCAATTGCTGTACCAACAGGACTATCTTCTTTTACTACACTAACAAGAGATGATATGGAAATTTCTGGGACGTTATCATTTACGTTAACAATCTGTAAGAGAAGTTTAGACCTGGATGAGAGACCCCCACCGTCTTCTGCTTGGACTTCAATTTCGTATAATTTAGATTCTTCAAAGTCCAGATTTCCTGTAACTGTTATCTCACCAGTCTTTGAGTTCAGATGAAATATTTTGGAAGCTTTTTCTGTAATTTTTTTAAATGAATAAGTTACCTCTGAATGTATCCCTTGGTCTAGATCTGTGGCACTTATGCTTAATGCCAAAGTACCTTCTGGCACGTTTTCCAAAATGTCCACTTTGTATACAGATTGAGTAAAAACTGGCGCGTTGTCATTTGCATCCAGAATAAGGACGCGGATTTGCACTGTGCTGGATCTGGCAGGATCTCCTCCATCAGTGGCTGTGAGGATTAGGTGGTGAACTTCTTGTTCTTCCCTGTCCAGTGATTTCTCAGTAATTAGTTCTGCATATTTTACACCATCGGCTCCCGTTTGTACATCCAGAGCAAAATGTTTATTTGCACTGAGTTGATAGCTCTGGAGAGAATTAATCCCTACATCTGGATCCTGCGCGTCAGGCAGAGCAAATCGTGTTCCCAGTATTGTAATTTCACTGCATTTTAATAGTATTTCTTTGTTTAGAAAGCTGGGCGAATTATCATTTATATCTTGAATCTCAATTTCGATTGCATACAGCTTTACTATATCCTCAACAAGAAGCTCTAAATTTACCAAACACTGAATTATCTGTCCACAAAGCTGTTCTCTATCAATTTTTTCATTGATATATAGATATCCGTTTTTCAAACTGAGAGCAAAATACTGTGTCCTACCTCCAGAAATAATGCGGACTCCGCGAGCCGATATCTCCCTTAAATCCAGTCCTAGGTCCTTTGCAGCATTTCCCACAAAAGATCCTTCCTCCATTTCTTCTGGAATGGAATAACGAATCTGACCGGACACTGTTTCCCAGGCTGTAATTATTATCCAGCAAAACAGCATTATCCCGTTTAGTTGTCGGCTTTCATGCATTTCTCCCATTTCTCTCTGATTCCAAGTTCTGAGGGATAGCGATACTCGTATATCAGTTATTTAAAGGAAGATACTATGCTCAAAGTATTACAGAGCGCAGGCAGTGAGATCCCTTCTTGTATTCGAGCTCCAGAAGCTAATGTCTGACCCTTCACTTGCATGTTCGTCTCCTCCGTACGAGCAGAGGAGGGGACTGCTCCATCTCTTGCATTTCAGCGCCTGATTGAACAGCGGCGCTCAGAGTCCCAACCAGTAACTGCAACAATTCTTACAAAACAGAACTACAGTAACAGTATTTATGCAGAGAGCACTCAGTGCACCTATCTCAAACAGTTTCAGCAGAGGTAAAATAACTGGATTTTTCTGGTGCTTTCTTTAGCAGCCCCATATTTTTATCGCTAGGTTGCATTTGCCAGTGCTAATTTCTCAGGGAACATAAAAATATGTTCCTTTAGATTAAACATGAAAAAAAAATTTAGATATCAGATGTATTCTTAAGGTTTAATATGAATATATCAGTAATACCCGGACTGCCTAATGTCACCAAAAGTAGAAACTGAAGATCTTAATGAATGTATTCATAGAAAAAGTAGTACTAGTGGATATAAATATTATAATTTGCTTGTATGGTAGTTAAAGCTCGGTAAAGAGCCATGCTCATTTTAGTAAACTTGCTAAAGTGAAAATTCATGTCAGTTTTCAACAATACTTTTAGAGTAATTCTAAGTGGGAAGTGATTTGAGGCCTGAGCATTATTTATAGAAAGAATTGTAAGCCCTAAACACTGTCCATCAATGTCTGGGCTTGAACCAGAAAGAGAGCTGAGATTTTTCACCATGATCTGATGGTTTTCTTGTCCACACATTTCTGATTGAAAGATTGCTTAAAATCTGTTTCTTATTTCACTTTTTGCTTGTTTCTGTTCGCTCTGTTCCTATGTGATTTCTTGATACTGATTACCTTGCTTATTTTCAGGTTCTCAGTTACCAAAGAAAATACCGGGTAGTTTTGATGGAAAAAATTCCTTCCAAATGCCATCTTAGGTAGTTCACATTCAGAATACATAAAGCAGCAATGCTACCCCGAATTAAAACTTTTCATTAGGCGACAATTTCTGGGTTTGTGTACAACATAAAGGTTGTTTCACTTTAATTTGCAATAACAGCATCTATCGTTTTAAATGATAATTTATATCATCTTTGGGCTGCTGGTAAGGAAGAGGTTTTCTCCATAATTATTGGGAGATATTTACATTCTAACGTAGGTATTTTGGAGTTTAATATTGATGAATTGGATAGAGTATTTGATCTTCAGGAGATGCTTTCTTCTTTGTATCTCACCATTATTCATTGCATCTCAGATTTCATTTAATAAGGATTATACTGAGTGATCCTTTATTATTTACATTCACTTGTTACATTCCATAATAGGATGGAATAATTGAACCATCTTAGAGCAATCAATTAGTGTTTCTGATCTTAAAAACACCTCCCTGTATCCAAGATGGTGGATCGCCAAGGAGCAGGAGAGGCAAGCTCTGCCTTTTTGCTTTTCCTTGTGATGAATTACCTTCTGGAACTCAATATGCCACACACAAAGTGGAAAGCTGAACTCCGCGAAACTTTAACTTTTGTTTCTGGAGATTCTTCTCAGCAGAAAGTCAACAGATTCCTCTCATCCATGCTGAAAACACTGGGAGATGCAGCTGTGGTGGGGGTTGGTGAGGAGTGAGCACCACCCTCCTTGGCCGAGGAGATCTCGCTACACCCCGGCGTGCCAGAAATGCCTTTTCTACCCCACAGGGCTCCATTGGAGGGTCTAACATCAACCCTTACACCTAGAATGGTGAACTGAAGAGACCAGATATTGAGGGGAGAAAGACAGATGACCCCAGGAATAGTTGCAGAGGCTGCTGCCCTAGAAAAACAACCAGAAGATTTTCTTCTGTTTGAAGTTACCACAGACTCAACCTCGAACAAAATTCTGGGAGGAATGATATATGTGTGTGCCTGAAGTCTGAAATCAACACAGAGATTCTGGCTTAAGCCAAGCTGCAAAGGAGTCTGGGTAACAAACTCTGGCCATAAGAACCTCAGATTGACCCTGGCTTGGAAAGACTCTGGGAGACATCTGGACTGCATTTAGAGCTGTTCAAATATGATGGAGAGTCATGAGGTCACAAAAAGCACATGGACAAGGTTACATTCTCACAGGATACTGTCTCGACTTGAGGAGCCCCAGTGAAATCAGAGAATCCTGGAGATTTCCCTGAAGATAAAAGATTGACATGACAAAGAACTAACAGAAGATAGACAGTGAGTGGCAGGCACATGGGTCTCAACTGGGCCTTAATTGGGCCTCAAGGTGGGAGGAGAAACAGGATACTTAGATTTTAGTTTGTCTTATTTGGGCATGAGACATGTGGTACGTGATACTCCCATTCATGGATTCCTATTAGGGATTATTGTATGTTTTACCTATAAAAAGCCAGCACTCACTGAGATATGGGGAGATATACAGGAGCAGTTTTGTAAAGATGAAACTGCTACTCTATTTTCCCCCAGAGGTCCCATGATTGCCTTTTGATATGCAATAATAAACTTAAATTTGTTTCTACTAAATTTGGTATTGTACCTCTGTGTTCATGGGGCAGCACCTTTAAGCTGATTTAAAGCTCAATATTTTTGGTGCTGTGACTCGGATCTGACAGCAGCTGTGGCTACTGTACCTTATGTAGTCTTATGTCTGAATCTGCTGGACAGAATCGGACCTAACACTGATTACCCAGACAAATTGGTTCTGGTCCAAAGAGCTTACTGCATAGTAAATCCCAGATTTCTCTGGATGGCTGTTTATTGAACAAGTGATTCCCAGAAGACAGTAGTACTCACGAAGATGGCAATGCTCGCATCAGCGAAAGACAGTTCTGTAAGTAGAATTATTTTTGTTTGCAAGTAAGATTTTCTTTGGCCAATTGTAAATAAAAGTGCACTAGTTAGTTTGATTTTGTTGTGGGGATGTTTAGATTATGGAAACTTGTTAGGCATGTTTCTGGTTCGTTTGCCTGTATAGTTGTCAGTAAACTTCCATTACCAAGGGGTTTTAAGACAACAACAGTTATTTCTTTGTTCTAAGGTCTTGCCTTGGCGGTCTGCTGCTATGGTGTAAATTACAGCAGTTTCAAGTTACAATTGCCATGGAAGTTTTAGCCTTTGAAAGGCTACTGGGAGCTGGAGAATTAACTGTATTGAAAAATATGGGAGTGGGTCTGTTTGGAAGTTATAACCAGTTTGCTGAGGAATTAAAGGTATGGGGGCATGTGTTGATTTCTACAGAAAGTGGATTTATGTTAGTGGATTGTTTACACAAGTTTGGTTTCGCCGGCTTTCTCTTGATGGCTAGCATTGAGTTTGGGCAGATAAAGGATGGTAAAAATGGCTTTGAGGCTCTTTTGTTCAGTTTTTTTTAATATAATGTATGTTTTGGTCCTGAAGCAGACTAACATGTCCGTTAGATGCCTGTGTTTCTTTCAAAGAGTATGTTGCTTTTAAACTGAATGGAAGGAGTTTTCTTGTAAGTGTTTTTGTTGGCTTGATACTGTAAATTGTTTGATGGTCAGGATACATTAGGGGATGGAGTGCGGTGAGTTCGTTATGCTATGGTAATGTGTCAGAGAGGAAATAAATTAAGGATGTGAGTTATTTAATTAAACAGATGGCAGAAAAAAAAGAGAAAAAAAGAAAGAACGTATATGCATATAATCCATGCTAAAGTTTTTGTTAATTAAAGAACTTATGTCATGGGATGATAAAAAGTAGAAAGGGAATGAATGGCATAGGAGTTGGTTTTGATTCTGATAGGAGTACAGGTATTGAATGCTGGTATTGTGGAAGGTTTGGACATTTTGTGGGTGAGTGTGGAGCAGGTTCTAGAGGAAGTTCCTCATATGCAGTCTTGGATTTGGCTAATGCATAATATGGTGTGCTTTCAGCTGCTGCAGAGTAGGAAATTAACAGTTTCCCAGTCCCATGGGGTTTTGTAGAAAGCTTTTTTATTTCTAGTACAGTTAGCATTGAATGCACCTAGTTTGGCTTTTGTTAATTTATCACCTCAAGAAATGGAACAAAAGGGGTTTTTAATCTGCAGATGGAGAGCAGCTCTCACAGCACAACTTGGGGTAGTGCCTTCTAGAGGTATAACAATAGAGACAGGAAAGTAGCTTTATGACTGCTTTTTGCTAAATTAAGGCATATCAGACATTTTAGTTTTAAGGAAACTGTAATGTCACTTTAAAATTTTACTTTAATCATTACATTAATCTTGTCGTATGCCAGATCTTATATTTTCCAGATTGACAGCCTTCCTGCCATGGGAAATATAATGCTTGAAGATTATATTTTTTCCCAGTTTGATTTCTTTTCATTTTTAAATAGATCTATTCTAATTCTGACTTTTGTTTTATTTTTTGCATTGATCCAATCACTTTCTAAACATTTTCAAATACTCTTTGGTCTAATTTTTGAGTGCAAATATCTGTCCATTGTTCTCTGTCTTTGTGTGTCATTGCAAATGAAGAATGAATGAAAGCATGAATTTATGTAATCAGTTCAGTGAAATATATGTTTTTATGTAATATCTGAGTACCTAAGTTGTTTGTGGTTTGGACTATTGAACGTTGTCTTATAACAATGTGGGAATATTATGCAGATTAGTAATAGGGATTACTAGATGCAGGGAGGTATTGACATGATGGAATTTTCTTATTGATTAATTTGATTTGTTTTGCTCTTATACTAGGCTCTAATCCATAACATATGCATCTAATCTAATAATGAGTTAAGAGGCTATGCTCCGATGTCAAAAACTGAGAGAATTGTATATGCCATGCGTTATTGATTTCAGAAATCATCCTTTGCCACAGAATTCATCTTGCACCCTGCATTATATGGACTGAAATGCTTATAATTCATACCTGATCTTTTCTTTATGGTTTTTTCCTTGTTCTATGGGAGTGACCTTACCTAGATGTGGGTTTCTTTTGTTTTCTGAGGCAATGTACCTTTGACATGTGATAACTGATTGTCACAAAATTATTTTTATGACATACCTAGTTAATATCTAGTTATGTACCTATTTGCAAATGCCATTGCTTAGGTTTTCAAATTACTGACATAGTATGAATTGAGAATGCCCTTAGGTTTTTAAACCTGAGGGTTATACATTTTCCAGTAATTCATAAGATTCCTACAGCTGAACGTTTCAAAAATTACCTCTTAAATATTTTGAAAATACCTAAAGATGCAATGCCATTGATTACAAAAGCCTTCTACATATCTCTGAAGATACCCCAAAATAGTAAAGAAGAAGAACAGAAATCTTTGGATTTAACGGGACTTCTGGAAATTTCCCAGGACACTGTGATACAACAAAGAGGAACTCTAGTAGTATTGCTCGCTTCTGAGCAAGAACATAATAATGTCATGAGATTGTTTTTGAGAAATAGAAATGAGCTATTTCATGGATATCGGATTTGGATAAATCTGGATATTATTAAGTCAACACAAGATCAGAGAAAGAAATGTTTAGAGATGAGATCAGAAGTTACCACATTGGGAGAGCAAAAAGCATATTGAAATACCAAAATGTGAAGTATATTTACTATGATCTTATGCAATTAAGGTTGTTTATAAATGCACACTCCTAATTAGGCTCTGACTTAGTAAATGGTAAAGGAAGGCTCCTTATTTTCTTATAATTTTTCCAGAGAAGTGTTTGGATAGCAAGGAAGTTGCTAGAAGGTACGAGAATGTGAAGAAGATACCGAAATGTGAAAACGAAACTTAAAAACAGACAAAGGAATGGATCCAGCTTCTGCGCATGTCACAAACTACACAGGGAACAGTGTTAAAACCCTTAGTAACAAGGCAGGTACATGTGTGAAAAATTTACTAATTGGTCAAGGGATAAGTAGCGTGTATACGCAGACACCTGCTGATTGGCTGAAGGTAAACCCTTATAATATTGTGCACAGATGATAGAACAATGAGTAGAGTCTGAGCTTGCACTGCTTGATTGTGACACTCACTGCTCCTAAAGAAACTATGCCTTTCTTTACAATAAATTTCTTAGATTGACAAAGCTGGTCTTTACTAATCTTTCTTTACCAAGGTTTTTAAACAGAAGTCAATCTATTTGACTTGGATTTCTCTCCTATTTACTTTAATGTGGGGTTGTACAAGAGAGGTACATTTCTTGATCTATTGTAATGTCTACTTACAAATGGTTGTATTTTTCCTTTTTTTTCTGTAACATGATTATAATATTATGCTATTGTATTTTGAAAATTACAAAAAAAAACCCAAAAAACACGTCCCTGTACACTACTCAGTTTTGTACTCTTTTATCAACTGAGTCAGATGCTTTAGGAGAAAGCTTGAACAGATACTGTTTACTCTGGACCAATTCAGATGATAGCCAGTACTATTGCTCCTGGTAAGAATTAAAAACATGCCACATTTATATTGATTGAAAAAAATGGGGTTTGTGTTCTATGTTATAAAAATTACATCTACCTGATATTGGCGACTTGCCTGTGATCTACCTCAGATCCTGGCATTGATCTTCTGAATTGGAGGAAAAATCTAGACCAGAATAGAAACTAGTTTGTAAATACTAGTGAATTTACATAACATTTGAGGTTATCATAAAATTGAGAGTTCAATTATAGTAAAATACACAACACAATAGATATTAATAGACAAGAGCCATTTGGACCACTCAGTACATGAATGTAATCTGCTGTGAAGTTTTTGAAAGGTGGCATATAAATCAAATAATTAAATAGTCCCTGCCTATAACAGTCTGGTTATTCTGTATTTGATTATTGTTTTGAGATACATAGTCAAAATGAAAATCATGAAATTGAGGAAAGTTCAGAAATTGTGAAATAGGCTGAAATCTAAAATTCAGGATGGGTTAACATATGAACTAAAAAAGACAGTCCTTTTGGAGCCAAATAACTGAATATTCAAACATCCTTCAAGAGAGAAATGAATGTGGGTCAGCTTTCCCAGCCCCATTGGAGGGTCAAGTGTAGGACTATTAAAAGTGGAGCATTCTTTTTCATACAGGGAGGACCAGAGGAGAAAGGAAACATCTATACTTTTCAATAAATTTATAAATGATCTGGAAAGAAATATGACAAGTGAGGTAATCAAATTTGCAGATGATACAAAATTGTTCAGAGTGGTTAAATCACAAGCAGATTGTGATAAATTGGAGGAATACCTTCTGAGACTGGAAAATTGGGCATCCAAATGGCAGATGAAATTTAATGTGGATAAGTGCAAGGTGATACATATAGGGAAAAATAACCCATGCTATAGTTACACAATATTAGGTTCCATATTAGGAGCTACCACCCAAGAAAGAGATCTAGGTGTCATAGTGGATAACACATTGAAATCATCGGTTCGGTGTGCTGCAGCAGTCAAAAAATGAAAACAGAATGTTGGGAATTATTAGAAAGGGAATGGAGAATAAAACAGAAAATGTCATTATGCCTCTGTATTGCTCCATGGTGAGACCGCACCATGAATACTGTGTTCAATTCTGGTCGCTGCATCTCAAAAAAGATATAGTTGCAATGGAGAAGGTACAGAGAAGGGTGACCAAAATGATAAAGGGAATGGAAGAGCTCCCCTATGAGGAAAGACTAAAGAGGTTAGGACTTTTCAGCTCAGAGAAGAGCTGGCTGAAGGGGGATATGCTAGAGGTGTTTAAAATCATGAGAGGTCTAGAATGGGTTAATGTGAATCAGTTATTTACTCTTTTGGATAATAGAAAGACTAGGGGGCACTCCATGAAGTTAGCATGTGGCACATTTAAAACTAATCGGAGAAAGTTCTTTTTCACTCAACACACAATTAAATCCTGGAATTTGTTGCCAGAGGATGTGGTTAGTGCAGTTAGTGTAGCTGTGTTTAAAAAAGGATTGGATAAGTTCTTGGAGGAGAAGTCCATTACCTACTTTTAATTAAGTTGACCTAGACAATAGCCACTGCTATTACTAGCAACAGTAGCATGGAATAGACTTAGTTTTTGGGTACTTGCCAGGTTCTTATGGCCTGGATTGGCTTCTGTTGGAAACAGGATGCTGGTCTGACCCAGTATGGCATGTTCGTATGTGCAGAATTTTAAATCCTGAAAGTATTTATCTGTAGTCTCTTTCTATAAGAACATTTTCTCTAGCTTCTGCAGTTATACAGATGCCAGACCCTATTTGACCACTGGTATTACCATCCTACTACTGTTCTTGACCTATAGGTTTTGAATCCTAATACTATTTTACCTCCCTCATCTAACTGGAAGGCTGATCCATGTACAATTACTATTTAATGTCAAGAAATGCTTAAGCTGCTTCAGAGTCTGCCTTGAATCCTCATAATTTGTCTACATTTTTTCTTTTCCATCAAAAATGTTTGCCTCCTGCATTATTTAATCCTTGAGGTATCTAAATAATTGGTTTCTATTTGCTTGCCTCTCCACTCCTTCCCCTCCGCCAAC
Organism: Rhinatrema bivittatum; assembly: GCF_901001135.1. Taxonomy (NCBI): domain Eukaryota; kingdom Metazoa; phylum Chordata; class Amphibia; order Gymnophiona; family Rhinatrematidae; genus Rhinatrema; species Rhinatrema bivittatum. The sequence goes on along the minus strand of NC_042632.1, from coordinate 29,178,102 downwards.
ATATTTGTAGAGAACGTCTACATCTCCCTGCCTCCAGTCCCATGCAATTCTTCAATCACTAATTGAAGATATGCATGGGACTGGAGGCAGGGAGATGTAGACAATTGTTATTTTAATGTTTAACAACATTTAAAAAGAAAACAAAGCAAACACCTCAGCAACCCAGAATTCTATATCAAGTTCCTACAATATTGAAAATTAAGTGGTAACCATCTAGATATCTTCTTTAGCAATACATCACAAATCGGTAAATAACATACTTGAATTTCTAGTTCACAATACTGTTTCTCCAAAGCATAAACAGTAAATGAAATAACTTTTCAAAGGCAATCACTGTTTCATTTTTCTCTACCTCGTTCCTCACCTTTTCATTATGACTTAGTTTTGAAAAAGCTTTTTAATTTCAATATAAGATCACGCAGTTGTACAAATAGCAGAAATATTGAAGTTCACTTAGAAATTAGCTCACCTCTTGATAAGGATCAGTCTCAGATTTATCAGTGAAATCTTGCTTGCTTCTATACCGTGTTCCACAGTTGTCAGTAAACATGATACCATCCAGTTTTTCAACATTTGGCTCCAGGAAAGAGAATTCATTCTTTCCGGACTCTGTTGCTGTGCACAGTTGGTAAGTATAAGGTAAAGTCCCATCGCTGTAGTGTGGGAGAAATCTTGGATCAGATTTTGAATAAATATCAGAACTTAGGCATTGAAGAACCGTTGGCTTCCTTAATCTTAGATATTTGTTCATTAGCAGCAGCAAAATCGTCACAAGAAACAAAAATGAGATCAAAGCTAAAGACAGTACTAAGTAAAAATTCAATTCAGAATGTTTTTCCAAGTCTTTGGATTGGTTGCTTAATTCTGGAAGAGCCTCTTGGATGTTTTCAGCAAATATCATATTCATTGTAACTGTTGTTGACAGAGGCGGCTTTCCATTATCCTGCACCATGATTACCAGTCTTTGCTTCACAGCGTCTTTGTCCATAAAGGCACGAGATGTCCTTATTTCTCCAGAGTGGAGCCCGATGCTAAAGAGCACTGGTTCTGTAGCCTGGAGCAGTTTATAGGACAGCCAAGCATTGTGGCCAGAATCTGCATCCACAGCCACCACTTTAGTAACTAGATATCCTCTGTCAGCAGAAGGAGAAACCATTTCGAATAAGGCAGAGCCATCCGATCCAAGTGAAGGGTATAGGATTGTAGGGGCATTGTCATTACGATCTTCAATAAGCACTTTCACAGTGCAATTACTACTAAGAGATGGGGACCCACTATCTTTTGCCTTCACTTCGAATTGAAACTCCCTGAATTGTTCATAGTCGAAAGAGCGCTGAGCATAGATGATCCCAGTCAATGAGTTGATGGAGACGTAAGAGGACACAGGTAATTTTTCAATACTATTGTTCACTATAGAGAAAGTGATTCTAGAGTTTTGTTCAAAATCTGGATCTGAAGCATTTACATTGAAAATGGAAGCTCCCGATAGATTATTCTCTGGAATATAAGCAGTGTAAGACATTTGCTCAAAAACAGGTGCGTTATCATTTATATCCGTAATTTGTATTCGAATTGTTTTTCTGGTGGAAAGAGGAGGATATCCTTTATCACTTGCTACAATTGTAACATTAAACTCCGAGATTTCTTCTCTATCTAGGGTATCGTCAGTTAAGATTTTGAAATAATTACTAGAAGATAATGTTAGCTTGGTAGAAAAATCACTTTGGACGCCACAAGTGACCTCACTATTTTCTCCATAATCTTTGTCATGCACTTTTATCAGTGCAATCACTGTTCCAGGAGGAGAATCTTCAGGAATTGGAGTGGAAAGAGATGTAATTGTAATCTCAGGTGCATTATCATTCTCATCAAGAACCTCAATTAGCACAGTACAGTGAGATACCAGACCACCTCCATCTTTTGCTTCCACATTCATTTTGAAATACCTGATTTCCTCAAAATCTAGATGGCCATTGATTGTTATTTCTCCACTTATAGGATCCAGACTGAAAATATGTCGAGCGCTGTCTGGTATCTTTTTGAAAGAATAAGCAATTTGTGCATATGAACCTTCGTCTAGATCTGTGGCTTTCACTTGAAGTACTTTTGAGCCAGTAGGCATATTTTCCTTCAGGCTTGCTGTGTAGGTATTCTGAATAAACGTGGGCAAATTATCATTTGCATCAGAAACTTTTATGTAAATATCGGCAGTGCAGGTTCTGACTGGATCTCCTCCATCAGATGCAGTCAGGGATAAAACTGAAAGTATTTTGTTTCTCCCTATCCAGGGGTTTTTCCAGCACTAGTTCTGCATATCTCTTTCCATCAGTGCTCTCTTTCTCTTCCATGATAAAAAATTGATTGGGACTAAGCTGATAATGCTGCAGCGAATTGGTACCTAGATCGGCATCTTCTGCGTTTCCTAGAGGGAAACGAGCACCTGGTGAAATAGACTCACTTATTTCTAGATCAATGTTACTGTTAAAGAAACTTGGCGTATTGTCATTAATATCCAAGATGGTCACTTTTATATGAAAAACATTCAAAGGATTAACAACAACTATTTCAATGTTAAGGAAACAATTGATGGATTCTCCACACATTTCCTCCCTATCTATTCTCTCATTTACATACAAGTTTCCATTTTCTGAATTTACGGTGAAATATTGCCTTTTCGGCACTCGAAACAATACGGAGCTTCCGACTTGAAAAGTCTTTTATATTCAGACCCAGGTCATTTGCGATATTTCCTACAAGAGAACCGGTTTCCATTTCTTCTGGAATAGAATAATTAATCTGTCCAGAAACTGCCTGAGAGAGACAAAATAGAAAGGAAAATAGTACTTGCCGTCTCACTCTCCATTCAATCTCCCAGTGTTTTATTTGCTGCACTGCCATATTCATAAACAGGATGATCGGTTTCCAGACGTCTGAGCAAATTCAGCATTCGATACATAAAGTCATTATTAAAAATCTAAATTAGGATAACCTTTTTGTGGTAAAGTGGGTAATGCTATTCCTTTTCCTGGTGTAAGTGCGTGATGAAGTGTTCCTTTCGGATCTGCACCGTGTGACTGCAGATTCACAGGGGGAGGCTCCAATGGATCGCCAGCTCCTGCTCTTGCTCCGCATTGGCCAACAGCGGCACACTGAGTCTTAACTAGAGAAGTACAGCAACTTAATGCCAAGATGCTGCTATTCATTCATCAAATAAAGCTTAGATTGGTAGGAAATTCCTCACTTCGGTTGTAAATAAAAAATCTGCTTTTATTAGCAGAGGTATATAGAATTATGCTTCTTTCCAAAAATATTTGAATTGAATAGCATAGTTAATAATTGCACAACATTTATTTACTTCTTTTCATACAGATGACTAGCTATAGGATTTTGATCTAAAAAATAAAATCCGGAAATGGTACTATAGTAGTAGTATATATTTAAATATTAAACTGCTCCAATATGAAATTGATAATGAGCCATGCAGAAACTGGAACTTTTGGTTTTTGATATATTTTCATGATTTTGGTTATTCTTGAGTATCATTATGTGCTGGGCCAAAAAATTATTAGTATTTGTATTGAACTTCAGTAGAGAAAAAAGTACGATGAAAATTTTCTTATCACAATTTGCGCCAGTACATTATAATAGATACAAATCTCTAGAGCTGTACTGTCATACTACAGCAATATTGCCATAAACTGTACAAAATACTACTGCTGTAATGTTTCATTTTTCACATATCCATACTGTACAGGGAAACATAGGCATATCTATGTGTTTGCAATTGTATACTAGATAGCATATGGTTCATAGCACTGTCAATTGATTGTTTCTAGAATTCCATTATTGTATAAGTCTGAATGCCAAATATGAAGTACTTTATTTAATTTTATTTATTTATTTGTTTTTATATACCAACATTCATTGGGGTATATCACATCAGTTTACATTATAACTCATGAATAATATGACTAAGATGTCTTATTATTACATTATAACATTATAACTTACAACATTGTAACAGGGAAAACAGAGTAACTTAGATAGAGAACTCTGAGTGGAGAGCATCCACTGTGGCGTCTTAACATCTTAGTAGTAACATGAGTCTGGAAATTTAGAAAACAAATTGGAACTTGAGACTGACAGACTACTGGTGGGAAAAATACTAGGATGAAGATCTACAGGGTGGTAGTCGAGCTTTGGAGGTGGTGCTTAAGTAGAGGGGATGAGAGGTTAGATGATGTAGATCTGAATGGGGACAATGGATGTTAGGGGCTGAGCTGATTGGAGCTTAGAATGTGGTGATTTAACATATAGGTTGGTAGGCTTTTTGGAATAACCAAGTTTTCAGGTACCTTTTGAATGACTGGGTAGAGTTGAGTAGGAAGTTTGTTCCATAGGGAGGGGCCCACTATTGAGATGGCGCATTCTCTGGTTGTGATGAGGTGTGCTAGTTTTGTGGAGGGGATGGATAACAGGCCAGTGTTTTTGGACTGAAAATTTCTTTGGGAGTCATGATAGTGGAGGGTGTCCTTTAGCCATTTGATCTTTTCATTGTTGATGGTCTTGTACAGAAGTGTTAGGGTTTTGTATTGTATTCTATAGGTTACGGGGAGCTAATGGAGGTCTTTCAGAATGGGTGTGATGTGTGAGGATCGATTGCTGTTTGTGAGAGATCTGGCTGCTGCATTTTGCAGAAGTTGGAGGGGTTTGAGGGAGGATGCTGGGAGCCCAAGGAGGAGGGAGTTGCAGTAGTCCAGCTTGGAAAATAAGAGGGACTGGAGTACTGTCCGATAGTCATGATGGAAGAGGAGGGGTTTGAGATTTTTGAGGACTTGTAGTTTGAAATAGCCCTCTTTGATTTAGCATTAATGTGTTTTTTTTTAGGTTAAGTTCATTGTCCAGTGTGATGCCAAGGTCTTTTACTTTGGTTATGCATTGGCAGTTTGGTTGTGTGGATATGAGGTCTTGGATGATCATTGTGGGGGGTTGTTTGAAATGAATAGTATTTCTGTTTTTTTGTGGTTGAGTGTGAGCGATATCTGAGTGAGAAGGTTTTTTATTTGGGCTGAGAGGGGTTCCCATAGAGATAGGGTGTTTTGTATGTTGTCTTTGATGGGGAGTAGTATCTGGACGTCATCTGCATAGATGTAGTAGAGGAGGTCCAGGCTGGAGAGGAGTTTGCAGAGGGGAATCATATATATATATTGAATAGGGTGGAGGAGAGTGAGGATCCTTGTGGTATGCCATGGGGGAGTGGGAATTGTTTTGATTCACTGTTGTTTAGATGTACTTTGTAGGATCTTTTAGATAGGTAGGAGCCAAACCATTTTATGGTGTTTCACCTAGCCCAATCTCCATTAGCTGGGTTAGTAATATATCCTGGTTGATGGTATCGAAGGTGGTGGTGTTGTCCAGTAGTATCAGGAAGTAGGAGTGACAGGTGTTGATGCCTCTTAGGGCAGTATCTGTGAGGGACAGGAGGAGAGTCTTGGTGCTGAGAGACTTCCTAAAATCATGTTGGGTGGGGTATAGTATATTATAGTTTTCCAGGTGTTCTGAGAGTTGGAGGTTTACATGTTTTTTCCAGGATCTTTGAAATGAAGGAAAGATTTGAGATAGGTCTGTAGTTGGCTGGGTTGGAGGGTCCAGTTGCAGTTTTTTGAGAATGGGTTTGATTACGGCACATTTCAGGGCTTCAGGAAGAGACCTTGTTCAAGGGATGTATTTATTATGTTGGCAATAGGTTTGGTGATGATTTCAGGGATGAGTTGGAGGGTTTTGACTAGGATGTGGTCCAGCGGGTGGGTGGCTGGGTTTATTTTTTGAATGATCTTTTTGACTTCGGTTGTGGCAATATGTTCGAAAAACTTCATAGCATCCTGAACTCTCTTTCTGTGAGATACATTTTTAAAAATACTAGACAAGAGGATAAACAAAATATCTATTCAAAGAACTCAGTTCCTAAATCATCTGATTAATTTCAGTTTGTTTAAAATAGTAAATTAAATTAGATATTGCTGTATTTGAGTACATTCTGTGTTGAGTAATCTGCAATCAAGAATTAACATTACAAACAACGTCAATAGAGGTGCATGATATTAAATATAGATTTATGCATATCTAATGCTTCAGCTATAGTAATTATCCTATTGGACAAAGCCAATGAGTCAGTGGCAAAACACAATTTTTAAGAGAATAGTGGGGGAGAGGGCATAACTTGTTGATTAAACATACAGTTTAATTTATATAAATAGCGGTAGGCATAGAGCACTAAATGAAACATGTTTTAGAAATTTGGCAATAATGATACCACTACACAACATTCTGGAACATGAGCACTTAGACAATAATGCTCAATTGCGAGTCATCATGTAAACTTCACTGAAACCAGCATACATCTCTGGATATTGAAAATAAGAACGTGATGCCCAATGCATTCTGTATATGTCTCATACTAAAAACAAGATAACCACAACTGTAGAATGTTTATATGAATAGGTCAGAAACTCAGCTAGAAAATAGTCATCATCAATTAGATAATGGCAGAGAAATTCATTATCTCTGTTTCATGTCAACTTCATTATTTTCCAATCTACAAAAAGTACACCAACATTTAGGCCTCTTCCTCATGGTACATCACAAATCGTTGGCTTGCTCTTTGCACTTACGAAAATGACAACTGATCTTTAACACTGAAATTATATCATTGAGATCTTTGTCCCTTATTAACTACTGTGTCCCTTGCCTCTTCTTCTGGCATGCTGTAAAGCACGTGGAGATCTTGGATTTACTTTCTGTCCATGTGCCTAAACTACAGAAGACTTAAGATCAATTGATGAAACTGAATTTTAATAATTAAACATATTCATTTCTTGAAATTTGACTACATACTTATAAACCTTTAAAATAAAGCCCAAATACAAATTATAAATGTTTCAAAAAAGTAGCTCACCTGAAAGAGGTTTAGGTCTTCATCTCTGATATTTAATGCTTCTGTAATTGGGTCTGATGAAGACTGTTTCTGAGATACTTGGTTGACAGCAAGAGTATTTGAATGACTTGAATTAGGATATTTAAACTGGCTCTTTCCAGAGTCTGTGGTTAAACAAAGATCATGGGAGTAAGTCTGAAGAAATGCTCTGACACCATCTACACCTATGTACTGAGTTGAGGGAAATGAACTGAAATTAACATTGGGAGACTCAAAGAGTTGAGATCCTTTCCATTTACGAAGTTTAATGGCTAGTAGTACTATGATGAAAATAAAGAAGAAACAAGAAATTGTAGCAACAGCGATTACCAAATATAGTGTGAGGTTGGATTCGGTGTCTATAGATGATGAAAAGCTACTCAGATTGGAAAGAATTTCCTGGATGCTATCTGTTATCATAACCGTCACAGTAACTGTGGCAGACAGGGGAGGTTGACCATTGTCCCTCACTAAAACCACCAGAATTTGCTTAACTGAGTGTTTATCTAAAAATAAACGGGCTGTTCTAATTTCCCCAGTATGAAGTCCAACAATGAAAAGCCCCGGCTCTGAAGATGTGAGGAGAATGTAGGAGAGCCAGGCATTTTGTCCAGAATCTGCATCAACTGCTACCACCTTAGTCACCAGATAGCCTGGATCACAGGAACGAGGTACCAGCTCCACACCAGTTGAACCTTCGGTTGGAAATGAAGGGTACAAGATTTCTGGAAAATTGTCATTTACATCTACGATGAAGATATTAACGGTGATATTACTTTTGAGAGATGGAGAACCTCCATCTTCAGCCTTCACATGGATTTGGAAATCTCTGAATTGTTCATAATCAAACGACCGTTCTGCATACATTACTCCAGTCTCCGAGTTAATGGATACATAGGAGGATAGAGGGGCTTCACGGAGCTGACTCTCAATTACAGAATAAGTAATTCTAGAATTCTGACCCGAATCCAAATCTGTTGCTTTGGTGGAATAAATGGATGTTCCCGGGGGTACATTTTCTGTTACATAAACTGTGTAAATTGATTTAGCAAAGGTAGGTGGATTATCATTTTTATCGGAAATCAGTAGTAGAATACTTTTGATTGTAAAGAGAGGGGGTGTACCTTTGTCAGTGGCTGTTACAGTTATGTTATATTCCAAAACTTGTTCCCTGTCCAGATGTCTATTAGTCAGTACATTGTAGTATATGTCTGATGACTTCTGTAATCGAAACGGTAAATTGCCAGAAATAGAACAAGTTACACGGCCATTTTCTCCCGAATCGCGGTCGTGGACGTTTAAAAGAGCGACGGTTGTTCCAGGAGGACTATCCTCTGCTATTGGACTGAAGAAGGACGTGACGGTAAGTTCTGGGACGTTATCATTTAAATTAATAACCTGGATGAAAACTTTGCACCTGGCTGAGAGACCTCCATCATTTGCCTGAACTTCGATTTCATGTATTTCAGACTCCTCGAAATCCACATTTCCTACAACAGATATTACTCCAGTTTTAGAGTTAAGTTGAAATATATGTGAAGCTTTATCAGTGATTTTTCTAAATTGATAGGTTACTTCTGAATTTATTCCTTCGTCCTTGTCAGTAGCGTTCAATGTAACCACCACAGTGCCTACTGATACGTTCTCCAAAACATCTGCTTTATATACAGATTGATTAAAAACGGGCGCATTGTCATTTGCATCCAGAACAATGACGTGGATTTGTGTAGTTCCAGATCTGACTGGATCCCCTCCATCAGTGGCTGTCAGGGTAAGAATGTGAACAGCCTGTTGTTCCCGATCCAGAGATTTCTCAAGAACTAGTTCTGCATATTTCACACCATCATCTCCTATTTGTACATCCAAGGTAAAAGTGCTTGCTGTTGCTGAGTTGATAGCTCTGGAGAGAATTATTCCCCACATCTGGATCCCGTGCGTCCAGTAAAAGATACCGCACTCCTGGTGGGGTAGTTTCACTGATTTTTAATGCTATTTGCTCATTAAGGAACGTGGGTGAATTATCATTTATATCTTGAATCATAACTTCAACTGCATAAATTTTCACTGTATCCTGAACAATAATATCTACATATAACAAGCACTGACTTGCTTGTCTACAAATCTCTTCTCTGTCGATCTTCTCTTTAATGATGACGTTTCCGGTTTTTAAATCGAGAGCAAAATATTGAATCTTACCTCTGGAAACAATGCGGGCTGCGCGATCCGATAGCTCCTTTATACCCAGTCTCAGATCCTTTGCAATATTTCCCACAAATGATCCTTTCTGCATCTCCTCAGGAATGGAATATCGAATTTCCCCCAAAACCATTTTGAAAACAGCGAGCACCACAAAACAAAATATCACAAGTCGTTTGAAATTCCCGTGTCTCCCTTTAGCTTGCATTCCAATTTAGCCGTCGCGTTGTTTCCGATAAATAATTCAAATTTTCCTGTCTTCTGTTTATGATATTGGTACTCCAGTAATTGATTCCGACGAGCCCTGAACTTAATTCAGTCCTAGGCAGACAGGATTACGATTCTGTTCTGTGTCCAGACCCTATTTCTGAACCTTTTCTTCAGTGTCTGTAAATGAATCCAGTGAAAGAGATCTGTGCTATTTGCCAGATTTAGCATTTCTCTACCTGATTGGTGAACAGCGGCGCCCAGAGTCTCAACCAATAACTGCAGCAGCACAGACAAAAATTAATTACCTGGAAACCGAATTACATTTTTGAGGATTCCTTTTATTTATTGCAATCTCAAGAGTCTGTATAAAGAGTGGGACAGTCATATAGTACAAATACAAATGCTGTGGCAATATAGCAGCTAGCACTTGTCAAGTTTGAGTACCCCTCAGTGTATTAAAACTTGGATTACAACCTTTCTGTGGTAGACATATTATGTGAATAATTTTTACAAAGTAAAATAAATGTTGAAATAAAGATATAGAATATATATTGTATGCTCATCATCTACATTTATTTCAGATGTAAATTGTTTTTAGGAATTATTCTAGTAAATTGTTTAATGTGATTTTTAGGGTGCAGAAATAGAATGGAACTGTAAAACACTGTTGTAAACTACTGATTTCCACAAGAAAGTGCAACAAAAAGGTGGCCAGAAACATAGGAAGAGGTATATCCAGTAGAAAAAAACGAGGTGATAATGGTTAAAAGTCATTGGTGAGACCTCATTTTGAGAATGTGTCTAATTGTAATGATTAATACCACCTATATAGAGAGTGAAGAGGTAGTATAGAAAAGGACTTTCAAATGGTGCAGAGGCTACACCAGGAGCCCTTTAATATGATCCTTAAGCACATAAATATGAATAGTCTAGAGTGGATATTGGGAGATATGGTGGAGAAATTCAAATACATCAAAAGTAATGCACAAAATACAACACTTTTGAATAGAAAGCAAAATATAAATCAAGAAGCCATGATGCAAGGCTCCAGGAAGAGATTCAGGAATGTTCATTTGGTATATTGAGGTTCTTCATATGTTTTCTTTTATAATATTAGGTACCCGTTATTAAGATACCTTCAATATAATATTTCTTCATAGAAAGGGTGGAGGATGCATGATTCAAATTCTCAGAGAGGTGTTGAGAACAAAAAAAATAACAATTCCAAGAAAGTTTATGATAAATATAGAAGATTCTTGACCATAAATAAATGTAGAGAAAGCCAGAGATCAATTGGGGTGTGTGGCATTTGCAACACTTTGGAGAGCTCAAAATCTTTCCCTCTATATATTATTTATTTCTTCTATATTGTTTTACCACTTCAAAATCAGAAGATTAGAACAATTTGATCAGATATGAACAATATTTTGTATATAAGCATAGAATCTATTTACCTTTTGAGGATTCTGCCAGAATCGTATGACCTGGATTGTTCCACTGTTGGAAACAGGATACTAGGCTGATGGACTTTTGGTCTGACCCAGTATGGTAAATCTTATGTTCTTATGAGAAACTCATCCTAATTGCCTCCCAACCATCTTCCTCCACCCCCATTACAGTATTTATATTCGCCTTTTGGATACTTCAAAGTGCATTTAGGTGTGTGGGCATTTCCTGTCCATGGAGGGCTCAAAATCTAAAGGCAATAGAAGTGATTTGCCCAAGATCACAAAGTGTTGCAATATGATTTGAACCATGACTTTGCAAGTTTACAGCTGCCTTCTCTAACCACTAGGCTACTCCTCCACACTAGGATCTGGATTTTAAAAGGGTTACACGCATAAGTTATGCGCGTAACCCTCTTAAAAGGCCCCTGCAGGCGCCGAGCCTATTTTGCATAGGCTCGGCAGCGCGCGCAAGCCCCAGGATGCGCGTAAGTCCCGGGTCTTTGCAAAGAGGGTGTGTCGGGGCGTGTCGGGTGGGCAGCGCAAATTTTGGGGTGGGGTGGGAGGCATGTCAGGGGCGTGACGCCGGCCCGGGGGTGTGGTTGAGGCCTCCGGCGTAAATCTGCCAACAAAGGTAGGGGGGGTTAGATAGGGCCGGTGGGGTGGGTTAGGGAGGGGAAGGGAGGGGAAGGTGAGGGGAGGCAGAAGGAAAGTTCCCTCTGAGGCCGCTCTGATTTCGGAGCGGCCTCGGAGGGAACAGGCAGCGTGCGCCAGGCTCTGCACGCGTAGGTTGCACAAATGTGCACCCCGTTGCATGCGCCAACCCCGGATTTTATAAGATACGCGTATCTTATAAAATCCAGCGTACTTTTGTTCGCGCGTGGTGCACGAACAAAAGTACGCGCGCGCGCTGTTTTTTAAAATGTACCACTAGGGGTAGTCTCTGCTTGTCTAATTTCCTTTAAGAGTTTGTTATTTATAGTGGACTGTCCTGAATTCTATTATGAAGGAAGAAAAATTCTAAATGAGTTCTTATTCAATTCCTGTTACCGTATATATTTCACCTATTCAGCTGAGAAACTGAGGCTTATCCTATGGAATGCAGCATGTTTATCTATGACCAGGGAAAAACACTGATTTTTGGTGGCCACCAATTTACATGCCTAAGAGCCAGATGTGGCAACCGGAGGAGATTGATTTCATTAATATATGTCTGTTGCTATCCATTATGGAGTCTTGTGTGTGTGTGTGTGTGTGTGTGTGTGTGTGTGTTGTGTGTAAGTGTTTTTTCATTTGACATTACTATCTCTCTTTTCCTCTATATTGGTTGTGTGATGTTGGTGCAATAGGCCACAAATCTGAGTTAGGTTATTTCCTCTAAACCAAATTAAGGGGGTCATTTACTAAAGGTTTTCTCCCATTCTGTGTCTATGGGAAAATGCTTAGAAAATGACCCCCTAAGATGGAAGAGCGGCTATGACTTTAAATTTTGTTTTAAGCCTGGAAAATGCAGATATTATAGAAAAACAAGGTAATAAACCTTATTTGACAAGATACCATAAACTATTTACCTCTGGCTTTTGAAGAAAAAAAAGAACTCAAGCATGGATTACACATTACTTTTCTTTATGTGTTTCTAAGACTATGATCATCTAGGTCAAGATTAACTTTTCACTTCTCCAAAAAAAGGAGAATCTTCTGATCAAAAGCTGTGCTTGGCTCTCATAAAAATGCATGACTGATTGCTTACTTCTTAGAAAGCAAGTAAACTTCTGGGCAGCAGGAACCCTCAGAATCATCAGAGCCATCATCTGGAGCCTGTCATCATACAGGCCTATCCAGTGATTAATACACTCTTGAGACAAGCATTGCCACTGCTGGAAAGTAAATAGAAAATACCTTCAGTTCCTATGTCTGAAGACAGTCATTGACTAGAGATCTATATATTGAATCTGCAAGCTGAAAATTACTACAGAAAAGTTGCTACATCTCTACCTGATATTCTGTGATCAGCCTACATACAGCTGACTCTGAGTACCTGTACCTGAGGATGATGTTTCTGTATTCCTTTCCAGCATGAAAACCATCCATTCAGGGAGAGAAAAGAAGGCAATGGATGATTGACGCCAATTTAAAAAATGGCAAGGCCTGTCCATTGCCCCTACCATGTGATAGGGGCTGGCCAATGGCACCAGTAGCCCCTGTCACATGGTAGGGGCTAAAGGCCACCAATGCCATTTTGGTTAGTGGCAGCTGATGACTCAGGAGTAGCAGATCACTCCTGGACTCCCCCGCTGAACCAGCAGGGGCTTTTGTGACTCTTGTGTGGGTCAGGAGGGTGGGGGGTTATATTTAATTAAATTTGAGGGGGCAGTACAGTGGGTGGGGGGGGGCAGTGGAATGTGGTCCCCACCTCAGGCGGCACATTGCCTTGAGCCACCCCTGGTCCAGGGTGACTTACAACAAGGGAGTCATAAGCCCTTTTCAACATCTTCTCATGCAATATGGAAGGTATGGCCATCTTCCCTGGAAGGACAGGTATTGTAGTGACCAAGAGTATCTTAGCGGGATTGGTGATGTGCCTGGGAGGTTCTGGGACATCCTCAGTTTGGAAGGAGTGAGAGAGGGCATCTGCCCATTGGTTCTTGAGTGCTTGGTGATATTATAGTTCAAAATCAAAGCTAGTGAGGAACAAAGACCAACAGGCCTGTCTTGCATTAAGCTGCTGAGCTTGATGTAGATGTTCAAGATTCTTGTGGGTGGTATATATTGTAACACTGTGTTGAGCTCCTTCGAGTACATGGTGCAATTCTTCAAGTGCTAGTTTAACACCCAAGAGGATCTCAATCTCCAAGTACTGTAGTTACGTTCAGCTAGGGAAGAAACTCTTAGAAATGAAGAAAACATGGACAAAATACCCCTTCAGGAGTGTGATGACTAAGGACAGCCCCTATCCCCAGGGTAGAGGCATCTCTAAGATAAAGGTTCATGTAGAATCCAGGTGACATAGGCAAGGCATTCTTTAGTTTTTGGATTGCTTCAATAGCCTCAAGTGGTCAATCTTTGCTTTTGGCACCCTTGCAGGTAAAGGCAGTAAAGAGAGTTGCCATGGACAATTAATGTGGGATAGACTGACAGTAATAATTAGCAAATCCCAGACATCTTTGTAAGGCCCAGAGCCCTACAGGATGAGGTCAGTCGATGATGGCTTTTATCTAGAATCCATCTCATGATACTATGTAACCAAGGAAGGGGAGCTCCTCTTGTTCAAAGAGATATTTTTTGAGTTAGGCATAGAGATTATTCTCTCACAGTCATTGCAGGACAATGCTAACATCTTTTTGGTGGGAACTTAGGGTTTAAGAAAGATTAATAAGTTGTCAAAGTATACAACCACACAGGTGTACAGCAGATTACAAAATATTTCATTGACCATTTCCTGAAAAGCTGCCATGGCATTTGAAAGACTGAAGGGCATAACCATCTACTCATAATATCCATTTGTGAGTGTCAAATGCAGTTTTCCATTCATCACCATCCTTCACCCTCTGAGTTCCAACTTTGTGAAAATCTTGGTGTCCTGTAGGTGGTCGAAGAGCTCCACTATTAGAGGAAATGGATAATGATCCTTCTTAGTGCTGGCATTCAGACCACAGTAATCTATGCTTGGTCTGAGGGATCCATCTTTCTTCACAATGAACCCAGCCCTTGCCAGGGAGGAGAAAGGGCAGATGCATCCATGTTCCTGATTCACCATAATGTATGTGGTCATGGCCTGAGTCTCTGGGATAGACAGTGGGTAAACACATCCATGTGGGGACATGGTTCATGGGATGAGCTTAATGCCACAGTTGTATGTGCAATGAGGAATCAGTACTTTAGCACTCTTTTTTGAGAAGACATCCTCATAATCAACATACTGAGGTAGAAGTCCCAGAAGTAAGAAAGGGAAGGTGCAAAGAAACAAACCAGAAACCGATCCAATGTTGCAAGTAGCGACCAAATGAAGAAGATCAGTAAACACCAAGGAATTTATTGATATAAAAAGCCTGACTCAGGCTGAAGTTTTGCTCTATTTAGAGCTGCATAGGGGCTACATAGAAATAAATGAAATCAATATAAACATATATAAACACATATAAACATATAAAAATACATTTAAAATACTCATGTACAACCATACTGAACAAAATATTAACAAATAATAAAAATAAGAAATAATATACATACTATTAAATAATAAAAAAAACTATAAAATAAATAAAGAACAAACTATGATCAGGTAAATGGTACAGGGTGGATTCAACAACTGGTAGATTAATTATAAACTGATCAACTAATAATAATAAAGAACAGTGAAAATATTAAAAGAACAGTGATGATGTATTTAAAAGGATATCAGTTTTTCAACCAAGGGGTGGTATATTGTTTAGGACAAGTGATACAGATTGGAATGGATGGTCATCTCAAGAAACTGCATACTGTGACCAACTTATTATGTATTGTTAAGCACAAGCCAGGGTTTGGTATATCAATGTTACGGCATGACCCGCCCATTAATCAACTTTAATCTCCCATTAAAAAACTATAAAAATTATTAATAACAATATCTATAATTGGTACCTATATAAAATCTTAAATAACAAAAACAAAAATATAGAGCATGATAAAAATGTGGAATATGTAAGATGGAATATACAATTTTTTTAATACCTGTTAACCACTGAAAGTGGTGTTTGCAGCAAACATGCAGATAAAATGTCCAAGAGGGTGAGTGTGGTGATTTGTGGGAGCAGCCCACAGATCACCAAGTATAACAAGTGTGACTGTTATTCTTTCCTTTATATCAATTCACAAGGAAAAGTTAAGTTACAGTGAGAGAAAATTAACTTCCTTGGATCAAGTACAAACAAACAATGCCCATTTATGACAGTAGTTGAAATCAGTTAAGTGCAAATAAACAAGGATGCAGAACAAATACTTTCTCTAGTTCAGCAAATAGATATCAAAAGGGAGTACTTTCAAAGGTTATAGCAAAAATCAACAAGAGCCATTATAACTTTGATAAACTCCAAAAAGATTTACAATTAACTTGTAGTTAATGCCAACAACTTAATGAATAGCATCATAATCAGAGTTTGATTCTAATGACAGTTTAAAATTATTCCTCCACAGAAAGTTAGTATTTCAAAGAAATCTCTATTTGTGGAATATTATTTAAGAAATTATGAATGGCAAAAAAATATTGTTTGAGAATGCACCCCTTTCTTTTAGTAAGGAAGACAAGGTCTTTCCCTTTTAACCTATTCCAACAGATAATATGACGTTTAATTGCATTCTTATTTCTTAGAAGGAAGGAGAAGACAGATTTTTACCTTACCCCATAGAAAAGGGCCATATCTTTAGTTTGGGCAGTCAGATAAAGGTCTTCACAATGTTGGTAACTTTCAAACCATGCATATATTTGCGTGTACACATCAGCCTTTTCCAGGTATGTGGTCAATATATAACATAAATCAATCTAAACAGAGAGGATATATTCAATATATTTTATCCTATTTTTATTGCTATTTTAATGTTTTAATAACAAATCAATAGGAACAACACCATCAGTAATAGTGCAACTGTAGTCTAATCCACCGCCTCTCGCCACGCAATGGGCCGCAGGCAATTTCAGCAGTTTGTCAAGCACTCTGTTTTTAATCATTTGATGTTGTTCCTCATTTTACTCATTACATTTTATTCAATTTAATTAAAAAAAAATTATTTTTTATTTTTTACCCCAAAACCAAAAAGATTATTGTGTACTAAATCCTAACGTTTATAATTTAATGTCACTAACAACACTACATTTTAATATCATTCAATCCTAAGATTTATGTATTCAACCGCCCTATAGATTTTACTTCAAAACTGTCACTATCACAATCACTGTAGATTTTTATCATATCATTTTATCCTGAAGTATGTATACTTAGCCCCACTGTAGATGTTAATTCAAAACTGTCCCGACAACAGCGATTGTGATAGTGACAGTTTTGAAGTAAAATCTATAGGGCTGTTGAATACATAAATCTTAGGATTGAATGATATTAAAACGTAGTGTTGTTAGTGACATTAAATTATAAATTTTAGGATTTAGTACACAATAATCTTTTTGGTTTTGGGGTAAAAAATAAAAAATAAATTTTTTTTAATTAAATTGAATAAAATGTAATGAGTAAAATGAGGAACAACATCAAATGATTAAAAACAGAGTGCTTGACAAACTGCTGAAATTGCCTGCGGCCCATTGTGTGGCGAGAGGCGGTGGATTAGACTACAGTTGCACTATTACTGATGGTGTTGTTCCTATTGATTTGTTATTAAAACATTAAAATAGCAATAAAAATAGGATAAAATATATTGAATATATCCTCTCTGTTTAGATTGATTTAATTATTGGGTAAGGATACAGAACTTCTGTGTGGTGATTTCAATATATAACTTATGCATGCAATGCACACATATTATAAAATAGCCTGGCCATGCACATGTGTGCCAAATTTTAAGTGGGTGTGCACATATGCATACAAATCCCACGTCTTACCATGTAAATCAGATGATTTTAAAAGAGGTCTGCACTGACACCATTCCAAGTTTTACCAGTTCTCAGTTCACCCAGGAAGAGGTCCTCCAACCCCCCTCCCCCCAGTTTGATAATCTACTCCCCCCAGTTAGCCTCAACCCTTAAAACCCTGCAGATCTGCCTAGTTTTCTTTAAATTTTAACTTTCACAGCATCCATAACAGAAGTAAAGTTATGCAGTAATGGGGCCTCAGCATGCACTGGGTCATATCAGTATTTACATGCATGTATTTATGTGCACATCTTTGCTTCACGTCCCAAAATGCCCAAGCCCTACCCAGACCAATCCCATGCAACACCCCTTCTCAAAAACAGTATTTGAGTGTAAAGGGTTAGTAGATACTGCCTTTGAAGTCACATTATTTAACCAAGTTTAACTGCTTCCATAGAAGGAAAGACTGTAGTGAGAATTGTTCCTTGTGAAGTTTCCCTTACTAATTATGGAGATATTCCAATCTCCACAAAAAAAACCCAGTTCTGGCATACAATTCAAATAGGAACTATGACAGTTAAACACTCAGTCATAATTATGAGTGGAATGAAAGATGAATTCTTAATAGTTAATGAACTCCTAAAGAGAATCTCTCCTATCCTTGATTATCTACATGAAATCACATGAACTCAGATTAATCACTCAGTTTTTTATGAAAGATAAGAAGGAGGAAGGTGAACAGTTCAAAAAATTAATTTTCATAAATCAGCTGATCCTAGTATTTTAATATAAAAGATCTAAAGAGCCACAGAAAAGATAATAACATTGTACAGATTAATGAAAGTCAGTGACTAATACTGTTATTGATGCTGACAGCTTGAAAATTTTCTTAAACAATCCTCTCACTCCTCCAGAACAGATACAAGAAGAACACAAAGCCCAGGATTTGGAAGAGGTCGTAAAATTAAAATTGTCTAAGAATTCACATCTATACCATTTCAGAAAATATAGTTATGATCATAAGTTTACATGCCTCTGGCAGAATTTGTAAGATGTGTATACAAGGCTTCGTATGCTTACTTGCCTTGTATACAAGGCTTCGTATGATTACTTGCCTTGCATACAAGGCTTCGTATGATTACTTGCCTTGTACTCCACAATCTAAATTCTGTGCACTATTGTTGAGTGCACAAATTAAATATTAGTGCTCTGGTTAAAGTGGTATTGTCCAGTTTAATTGTTTGCCGCACATTACTCTGCTGTGGTGGGGCTTCGTATGATTACTTACCTTGTACTCCACAATATAAATTCTGTGCACTATTGTTGAGTGCACAAATTAAAATATTAGTGCTCTGGTTAAAGTGGTATTGTCCAGTTTAATTGTTTGCAGCACATTACTCTACTGTGATTTAATTAAATGTGTGTGCCTTTTACTCCGCCCCTTCTGTATGCTATAGCATTTTAAGAAAACATGAGTGATGAGACAAAACACATCTGTAATTTAAACTATTATACAACACAGAATACCACAATCATTAAACAAATCATAGCAATAAAGGAAATAATAAAAAGGTCCTGTTAAAAAGTTTGCATACCCTTGAATCTTTGGGCTAATAATATACACTCAAGTTGACACATGGCAATGAAGGGTAGGTATTCACACCTGTATCTTGTTTGATTGTAATTAATATCTGTGTATAAATAGTAAATTAACTCTTGAGCAACCCTTGTGCATTTCATTCAGGGCCACAGTGACTTTGGTGGTTGCTGAAGTATGAATAGTCCTCAGCCCTCCCTGAATTTAATGAAAGTTATTAAGTCTCTCTAAATATTCATAATGCCTTTTGACCCAGACTGAGGAATATCTATATATGAACACAATCATATTAGGGATATAGTTCAATTTTAGGTTTGTTTCAAAAAGTCAGGTTATATAAATATACTCTCTCAGAAAAAAGCCAAACAATTTTAATGCAACTACTTTAGGGCCTCATTTACCAATATCGCATTGGTAACGCATTAAGGGGCGGGTCCCATGCAAATGATGCTTTTTTCGTGCAGTGGGGAAACATCGCGTGTGGCGATGTTTTCGCGATTTGCGCAAATGTGTTTCGCAAATCGCGACATATCTTCGCGGTGCACGATAAAACCAACCAAAGAATCATCGCACTTCACGAAAGTGTCTGGACAGCCTATTTCCGCTCTTAGGTGCTGCAAGCAACATGTTGTATGAAACTGAGCAATTGTCTCACACCTCTTTTTAGATCCCGGACAGGCATTTGTCACATTTTCGACTACAATGGGGAGAGAGAGAGAGAGAGAGAGAGAGAGAGAGAGAGAGAGAGAGAGAGAGAGAGAGAGAGAGAGAGAGAGAGAGAGAGAGAGAGAGAGAGAGAGAACCTTGTTATAGATCCTACTCCCTAGACAGGTATTTGTATCCCCATGGTAGGCCCACCTAGTAACTCGAGGTGGGGATTAGGTATGAGCGTAGGGGGTTGGGGGCCACTTTCACATTCAACATGAGACGTACGAACAGAACAGTGGTCTCTTGTGAAGATTTGATGACCTTCGGAGTGAGGAAACTCACTCCAAGAAGAGATTTGGGCAACAATCTCTCAACCTAGCTTGTTGTTGCCCAGGTAGAGTGTCCATCAAGCTAGGTTGAGAGAACGTTGCCCAAATCTCTTCTTGCTCGACAGTTATTGAATAGTGCACAGTTTAATGCTTGTCTGAATGTATTTTCCAGTGATATCATCTGTAACTTGAATGATAATTTAGATCATATTTGAGCTGCTAGTAGGGAATTGTTGCAATCCCACTCATGGGTGGTCCCCACGATTGATCTCACTCACTTCCCCAGATGCAGCTGACATCACAGAGCTATACTGCACTGAGTCACTTCACTGCTGGCCTGATTTGTTGTGGCCTGAATGCCGCCACCTCCATGCTTCCTGTAGCCAGGTTGCCGCTGACTCCGCCTGTTCTTCGTGGCCTGAATGCCACTGACTCCAGCTCTCCCTGATGTCCCTTAGGTAACCACAAGCTTGCTTCTGCTGGCAATTTAAAGGGATTGTGGCAGGAAAAGCCCCGTGGCCCCTCTTGATGACATCAAGCCTGCATCCCTATAATAGGGCTCCTTAGTCACTTCCTGGTTGCCTTTGCAAGGACATTAATTGGTCTTCTTGTTCAATGTTCCTGGTCATCTGTCTGCTTGCAAGGTCTCGTCTTGTCTTCAGTGGTTCATTGTTCCTGGTTTCATTGGCGAGTTCCTGATGTCTTCATTTTCAAAAGTCCAGTTCGAGTCTTTGTTCAGTCCAAGTCTTCCATTCCAAGTTCAATGTTCCAGGTCTCCTTCCTTGTCTCCTGTCCTGAGTCTGCTGTGTCCAGTTGTGAGCTTGTTCCAAGTTCCTCCAGGTGTGCCAGCGACATAGTCTGTGTCCAGCCCACAGGTTGTATAGGGCACCTCATGTCACAAAGCCTTTATCAGAGTCTTCTCTGCTGGATCAAGTCTCCAGAAGTCTTTCCTTGATTTTGAAGTCTGAGTCTGAGTTCCAAATTCTTGAGTCTAGTCCCTGGTCTTCAGAGTTCTTCTTCCAGCTTCCACCTTGGTCCTGTTGTCAAGTTCTCATCATGTTCCAAGCCTAGAGTCTGTGCCACCATCAGTGTGATCTGTGAACAGCCCACGGGCTGTGTAGTGTGTGCAGTGGTGCTGGGCTCCCCCAGAGCCTTTGTTTTTTCCAAGTCTTTAGAGCCTTTGTCTTCTCCAAGTAGTCAGAGTCTTCATCTTGTCATAGCCTTCAGAGTCACATTCAAGCCTTTGTCACATTTTTTCTTGAATCCTCTGCCTCCGTCTGTCCCAACGCACAAGCCATTCCCAAGTGGCAGGTCTGAAAGGGCTATCAAGTGGCCAGAGGGTTTCCTCAGAGACTGTCCTCTGGCAACAAACTTCACAGTTCAATTGTGTGATGAGTGAAAAAATGCATTCTTAGATTTGTTTTAAATGTGCTACCTATGTATTTAATGGTCTGTAACCTTGTCTTTGTACTATTTGAAAGGGTAAATAACCATTCCTTATTTACCCATTTGACCCCACTGATGATTTTGTATACCTCTATCTTATCTCCTCTCAGCTATCTCTTCTCCATGCTGAACAGCCCTAACTACTACTAGCCTCCTCTCATAGAAGAGTTATATCATCCCTTTTTAGTTACCCTACTCTATCTTTTCTAGTTCTGTTATATCTTTTTTGAAATAAGGTGACCAGAACTGCACATTATATTGAAGGTGCAGTCACACCATGGATTGATACAGGGGCATTATGATATCTTCTGTTTTATTTCCCACTCGTTTCATAATAATACCTAACATGCTGTTTGCTTTTTTCTTTTTCTACAGCTGCACACTGGGCTGATGATTTCAAAGTACTGTCCATATGATTCAAAAATTCTGTTTCATGGATTTATGATGCTAGTATTGCACCCAGTATCATATAACTTTAGTTTGGATTATTCTTTTCTATATGCATCACTTTGCATTTGTCTACATTAAATTTCATGTACCATTTAATCACCCAAGCCTCAGTCTCGTAAAAATCATATTGCAATTCCTCACATTTGGCTAGTGATCAGAACAATTTTGCATCAACTGAGAATCACCTCCATTTTCCAGATCATTTGTAAATATATTAAAAAGCACTGGCCCCAGAAGAGATCCCTAGGGCACTTGACCATGTACCTGTTTCATAGAGATAATTGACCATTCCGTCTATCTCCTATCCTTTAGCCAGTTTCCAATCCACAACAGGACATTTCTTCTGATTCCATAACTTTTAAATTTCCTGATGAGTCTCTCTTGAGGAACATTGTTAAATGCCTTCTGAAAATCCATTCACTATATCAATTGAATCATCCTTGTCCATACATTTGTTAACCCCACCAAAAAAAATCTAACATATTTATAAGGCAAGATTTCCCATTAATAAATCCATTTTGGCTCTGTCCCATTAGTCTGTGTATATCCGAATGGTGAGTAACTGTTTTTCAGACTAGCTTCTACTATTTTGTAGGGTACTAACATCGGACTCACTGGTCTATAGTTTTCTGGATCATCTCTGCATGATGTTACATTGTCCTCCCTTCAATCCTCAGCTACCATAGTTCATTTGAATGAGATTACTAGTAATAAGGCAAAATTTTATATTTGAGTTATTTCAGAACTCAGGGGTATATACCAACTGGCCTTGGTAATGTGTTGTGCTTTAGTTTGTCAGTTTATTTATTTATTTATTTATATATGTATGTATTTTATTGCATCTATTTCATCTTCATGGTTCATGTGATTTGATTCAGTCCCACTCAGTCATCACCCTCAAGGAATGTTAGCAATGTAGGTGTCTCTCAACAACATACTTTATAAAGACCAAAGCAAAGAATTAATTTAGCTTTTCTGCTTCGGTCTTGTCTTCCCTGAATGCTCCTTTTACCTCTTCATCATGTAGTGGTCCAGCCCTCATTGCCTTCTTGCTTTGAATATAGTTGAAAAAGTTTTTAATTTTGAGTTTTGCCTCTCTGGGCAAGTTTATTTTCAAATTATCCTTAGGTCTGCCTTATTAATGCCTCATATCTAACTTTCCAGTGCTTATGCTCTTTCCTATTTTCTTCATTTGGAACCACCTTCCTGTTTTTGAAGGATGTCCTTTTGGCTTTAATAGCATTTTTACCTCACCATTTAACTATTTTGGCAGACATTTTTCTCTTCTTTCCACTTTTTTTAATTCACTTAAAATCCTAATTAAAATTAGAAGCATTTCTAAATGATTTAGGGTTTAAAATTTCAATCATATGTTAACTAGTATATATAATTTGAATTCCTGATCACCTTTGGTATTGGACAAAGCAGAAAATACAGCATATCATAAATTTGAATGTACAGGATTTAGTATCAACTTGTCCCTGAAGAAAACAAATCTGGTGCATTTGCAGTCTGAGAAACTGTTTATTGGCCTAACAAGGAGCCTTTGCAAAGATGCTATACATGAACCTTTAAGACCACATAGATCTGGATGCCCACAGCAGGACTATTAAAATCTATCATCCTCACTGTAAGGGCCTTATCCAAAAAGGATTTCTTCTATAGGCACAGAATGGTGAAAAATACTTTTTGAAAAGGAGCCTTAATCTGAAGAAGGGACATATGTGATCTGGAATGCATTCGTACAAAGCATGTTTGGATAATACTTAAATTAGCCCAATAATAGGCATCCCAAATTCAGAATAAATGAAAATGTCTTTGCATCAGAACAGTTTTACACATTTATTATAATAATAATGTTAAGTTTCTTGTTTTGGATTATTTAAGGAAAACAAATATTTGCTAAAATATTTGTATTCCTTATTTGTGCTGCAGTAGCAAGTTTACTGGAATCCCCTGAATAGAATATTTGATAGTTCTTTGTATGGTTTATCAGCAGGGTCATGCAATAGGGCAGTGCCTGAGGGCCCAAGGAAGTAGGGGACACATAGGCCCTCTCTGCCCTAGCACCAGATGGGTGGTTAGGGGTCAATGACTCTTATTGCCCAGGGACCTAGATCACTGTCAGTCTGCCCCTGTTTATCATGAATTAAAACACACTATCACTACCAACACATCATTTCAAATCAGTTCCTATAATACTGAAGATGAAATAGTTCTTTTGTGACATGATATACTAATCATTAAGGTGTCATCTTCATCATTAAGATCTCGATTCCCTGAATAGCAGAACCCTTGATTTCTCAAAAGTATTTATAAGTAATGAAATATCTTATTAAAGGTAATAAAATTATTTTATTTTATTTATGAGAGAAGCTTTTAGTTGTAGTTTAAAAAAAGATCAAGCAGATGATCAACTAGCACAAATTCTGTAATGCACCTAAGAAACAGGCTCACCTCTTGATAAGCTTTAGTCTCTGATTCACCACTAATATCATACTTGCTCCTATATTGTGTTGCACAGTAGTCAGTAAACATAATGCCATCCAATCTATGAGCATTTTGTTCCAGGACAGTGGAATCTTTCTTTTTGGGCTCTGTTGCTGTGTATAGCTGGTAAGCAAAAGGTGAAATCCCATCACTGTAGTGTATGGGAAATCTGGGATCAGCTGTCGAGTAAATATCAGAACCTAAGCACTGAAGAACTGATTGATCTTAGGTATGTCTTTATTAGCAGCAGCAAAATAGTCACAAGAAACAAAAATGAGATCAAAGTTAAAGATATTACTAAGTAAAATTTCAATTCAGATTGATTTTCCAAGTCTCTGGGTTGGGTGCTTAATTCTGTTGTCAGCAAATACCATATTCATAGTAATTGTTAATAAAGGATGTTTTCCATTATCATGCACCAAGATGACCATTTTATGTGTCATAGCGTCTTTGACCATAAAGGCACAAGATGTTCTTATTTCTCCAGAATAGAGTCCAGTGCTAAAGATCACAGTTTCTGAAATCCGAAGCAGTTGATAGGACAGTCAAGCATTGTGGCCAGAATCAGCATCCACATCTACCACTTTCATAACTAGATAACCGCTGAGAACAGAAGAAGAAACCATCTCAAATAAGGAGCAGCCATCTAACCCAAGTGAAGGGTGCAGGATTTTAAGTACATTATCATTAAGATCTACAATGAACACTTTCACAGTGGAACTACTACTGAGAGATGGGGAACCACAATCTTTTGCCTCCACTTGGAACTGAAATTCCCTGAGTTGTTCACAATCGAAAAAGCGCTGAACATAAACAATCCCATTCTATGAGTTGATGGAGACATAGGAGGACACAGGTATTTTTTCAATGTTAGTTTTCACTATGGAGTAAGGGATTCTAGAGTTTTGTTGAAAATCCAAGTCTGAAGCATTTACACTGAAAATGGAGGATGTGGGGAATTATGAGCTCTGCCAGCAGGCCATGTCAGGGTTTAACACTAACTTCCCTTCTCCCTGACCTTTGCATTAAATGAAGCAACACTTGTGCTTAAGCCTCTCTGCCTAGGAGAGGATACCTGACTGTCACGTATTTCTCTAGGTTATAATTAACCCTGATTACCTGAAAGAAGAGCTAGTTGCCCCTAGTCAGAGGCAGGACAAAGACAGGAGGTATAGGATTCAGCAGCCAATGAAATGATCCGCACACACCCCCTGAGCCAAGCCAATAGTGTAGTGACACGTCTGTATGCTATGGGGAGAGGAGCCAATGAGGTGATGACACATTGTATGCTATTGAATGTATGCACAATAAAAAGGGGACCCATGGGAGTGGCCCTCCCCTTTTCCTGCCTGCCATGAATCCTGCCTGATGTGTCTTCATTGCCTCGATAGGAGGATCCTGATAAATTATTCTCTGAAACATAAATGGTATAAGACATTTGCTCAAAAATAGGTGCATTATCATTGATATCAGTAATCTGGATATTAAAGGCCAGATTTTAAAAAGCCTGCATGTATAAAACCTGGGGTTTACATGTGTGGCTGGGAATTGCGCACTGCACAAATTTTCAAAGGGGCCCAGCCATGTGCGTAAACCCTGGTACATGCACAAGTGCCAGGCCCTCTTCAAAGGGGCAGGCTGGGGGGCAGACTGGGACAGCTCCATTGTACGCTGCCTGATGACTCTTGCACCGGCAACCGACCAGCGCATGGAACTTATTTCAGCTCTGGCCCTGAAGTTGAGTAAGTTGAGAAACAAACAAAAAAAATGATATATAGGTTGGCTTTAGGGGGTAGGGAACTGGGGAAGGCCCGATTGCGTCGCTGCACGAATTTGCAAAAGTTCATCCCCCTTGCACGCACCACCTGCACATGCACACATGGATTGTAAAATCTGGCGCACATGTGCATGCAGCCACCCAATGTTATAGCATGCATGTGCCAGCGCATGCCTGTTATAAAATCGGTGCATCCATGTGCACGTGCCAGGAACTGCACGTAGATGGACGCACGCGCACTTCTTTTAAAATCTACCCCTAATTGTTTTGCTGGTGGATAGAGGAGGATAATTGCTATCATTTGCTACAATTGTAACATTCTGAGATTAGTTTTCTATCTATGCTACTGTCAGTTAATATTTTGTAATAATTAATAGGTGATATCAACTTGATAGGAAACACCCCTTGCACATCTCCATAATCTAGATCACAGGCTATTATCAGTGCACTTACTGCTCCAAGAGGAGAATCTTCAGGAATTGGA
Organism: Rhinatrema bivittatum; assembly: GCF_901001135.1. NCBI lineage: Eukaryota > Metazoa > Chordata > Amphibia > Gymnophiona > Rhinatrematidae > Rhinatrema > Rhinatrema bivittatum. The sequence goes on along the minus strand of NC_042632.1, from coordinate 29,151,498 downwards.
GTGGAGAGAGATATAATTGTTATCTCAGGTGCATTATCATTCTCATCAACAACGTCAATAAGCACATTACAGTGGGATATCAGTCCACCTCCATCCTTTGCCTCCATATCAATTTTGAAATGCCTGATTTTTTCAAAATCTTTGTGCTCATTAATTGAAATGTCTCCACTTCCAGGAGCAAGGCTAATAATATGATGAGCACTGTCTGCATACTTTTGAAAGAATAAGCAATTTGTACATTTGATCCTTCATCTTTATCTTCGGCTTTCACTTGAAGTACGATGTAGCCAGTGGAAGTATTTTCTTTCAGGCTTGCTGAGTAGATATTCTGAATAAAAGTGAGTAAATTATTACTTGGATCAGAAACTTTAATATGAATGTGGGCACTGCAGGTTCTGATTAGCTCTCTCCCATTAGATGCAGTCAGAATAAAATTCAAAGAACTTTGTTTCCTCAGGACCAGCTCTGCATATCTGTTTCCATCAGTGTTCTCTTTCTCTTCTATGATAAAAGCTGATTGGTTCTTTAAGATTGGATGAGGTACTAGGCAGAGGTGCCCATTATCCCCACTACTTTTTAATTTTCTATTGAACCCCTGGCTAGATCATTTAGGCAGAGCCCTTTGATTCAGGGTATTCGCCTTAGGGGGAATGTACTAAGGTATGTCTTTATGCTGATGATGTGCTAGTATACTTAACAGCGCACCAGGTGTCTGGCCCTGCATTGTTGGATCTGCTTCAGGAATCTGGGAGCCTCTCAGATTATAAGACCAATTATGATAAATCAGAATTGTTTTCTTTTGGTAGAAAATTACCTTTACTGGAATGTTTGTCCATCTTTCACAAGGTTGATGATGGCTTTAAGTACCTTGCTATTCAAATTACTATGAATTTAAAGACCTTTACTCCAAAAACAATGGGCCTATGTTAATTTGTATAAAACAAGACCTGGCAGCATGGGAGCATGTATCAGTTTCATGGATGGTTAGGATTCATTTACTTAAAATGATTATCCTGCCTAAGTTATTGTATTTGTTTCAACACCTCCTATGCACTGTGCCTGCTTGGGTATTTGATGATTTGCATAGGGCTATGGCCAAGTTTATCTGGAGACAGCAAAGAGCAAGAATGATATTGAGCAAGTTGTGGCTTCTCAAAGTACAGGGTGGTATGATGCTACTTAATATACAGTTATATTATTGGGTGGCCAGATTGTTTGGGATGCATGAGTGGTTGAATGGGGGAGGGGGGCTCTTCCATGATTGGAAGAGAGAACAGGCCAAACTAGTTAATTTAGCCATGCTTCCATTTCTTGCCCCTATTTCACCACTGAGGCATAAAATAGGAAGAACTAGTCCTATACTTGTTCATACACTACTAGTCTGGAGCCAAGTTCAGACGTTCTTGAAAATAGATGGAGTAGGTTTGTCCCCTATTGCATTGATTTTTAAAAACCCTGTCTTGGCCAGCTGTACTTTTTCCTCTATTTTTAAGGCATGGAGAGATAAGGGATTGGTTTTCATTTCTCAATAGCAGGACCATCTATTTGGAATAACATCCCTTCAAGCCTCAGATTAGAACCCTGCCTCATAACGTTCAGGAAAAAACTCAAGATGTGGCTCTTTCACCAAGCCTTCTCTGATCCTCCAGACAATCACTAGTCATCATTATTCTCACCTGGACGAATGGTCTTCTATCCTCTCGAACGATGGACTCAGGCTCTTCCAGGTTAAAGCACCTTAAGCTTTAACCCATATTCTTTATTGTATCATGTTACAATTACTTCCTGCCTTTACCTTCTTCCAGCTATTTAAGCTTCCAAGTTTTTTACTCCTTGTTAAATGTAACTTTGCCTTATTCACCTCTATTGTTATGTACTTTATTTATTGCTTCAGTTATACCCTTGTTCTAAGTAAACCGATCCGATATGGTTATTACTATGAAGGTCGGTATAAAAAAGTGTTAAATAAACAAATACATAAATAAAGGGTGATATTCTATGAATTTTTCTGAGCTTGAGAGTGAGTTTGAGTTTTGCTCGGGTTCATATGCCTCCTTTTTTCAAATTAAGGTAGTTAAATGGAGTGGAAAAGTACCTGAGTGATCCTGGGGCTAAAAGAAAAGGAGTTGCTTTGTTGTATAGGGGCATCCTTATGGGGAAATATGGTTCAGCTACTTCGCTTTCTTTGACTGAGACATTTTATGTAGATCTGGGGGTAAATTTAGATGTTAGAGCCTGTAAAAGCATATGGCATTCTGCACATCAAGTATCAATTTGTACTAAATGGACTGAGCTAATTGTAAACTACTGCATACAAATTATTGCATGCCATATACTAATTTTTTTTCTGCTGTAACCATGTGATGATCTTCTCCTGAAGGGTTTCTTCTTTGATCTGCCTCCTTTGAATGCTCCAAGAGGTCTCCAGTTCCAGCTCTTGTTCCGCATTGGCCAACAGTGCAATACTGAGTCTCAGATAGAGAATTTCAGCAACTTAATGCAAAGATCCTTCTATTCATCTATCAAATGTAGATTGATAGGAATCTACTCACTTTGATAGAAATAAAAAGGCAAACTCTCCTTATTTGATTTATCCAGAATTTTGTTTAAATCCAAACAGTATTTTAAGTAGAACGTATGGGTTATAGATGCACAACATGTTTTCATATCAATGGCCAACTGCAGTATTCTGATCTCAAACATAAAATCTAGAACTGGTAAGAATAATTGTTGTCTGTTTTTAAATATTAATGTGTTCCAGTTTAAAGTGATTTTGATCCATGTAGAAACTTGAACTTTCACATTTTACATATTTTAATGATTTCAGCTGTATATGAGAAAGATTCAGTGTTGCGTGATGCTCGTGTAAAGAAGTATGATGGTGGATGTTAACAATACTGAATTTCAGTAGTGAAATAAGTAAGATAAAAAGTTGCCATTATATTATAATAGGAGGCTTATAGTGATGTCAATTGTTTACATATATAATTCCATCTTTGATAAGTCTGTTGAATATGAACAATTTAATAGAATCTGTATTTCAGGTAGACACATTTTTAAGTACTGCATACTGAGAAAAACAATGTCTGTCTTTAAAGGTACATAGTTCTCTATTCCCCTAGTTCACTCCAGGTTGTTTTAAATAGTAAATCAAATTGATATTATCTTAGTGTATTATAATAGTAATATGCAATCAGAAAATAATACAACAAATTGAGGCAATATCACTACATATGACTTTAAAGATGGATTTATGCATGGCTACTGCTTCCACTATACTGACTTTTTCACTTTGTTCAACATGATTGCAAATAGTTATGTTGGACAAAATGAAATGGTAAGTGCGAAAACATTTTTGAGAGAATTATGGAGGAAAGGGCATGACATGTTGATTAAGAATTCATGAAGTACTACTGTTGTATGGAAAGGGAATATGTTCTACTGAGTTCAAAATAATTCTTTAATTGCACAACACCCTAGTAAAGGAGAACTTAAGGAATAATGTCTAGCGCAATCTTAGGATATTATAATCATGAAATCAAAATGCATCATGTATGCACATAATACTGAAACAAGGCAACCACAAGTGCAAAATGATCATATCAAGTCATAAACTCGGCAAGAGTTTATGATAATCATCCATTAGGAAGGAATAGAGAAGACATCTTTCCTGATCTTTTCCAATCTAGAAAAAAGTACACTACCTCTTCCTACATAGTAACATAGTAACAGAAATGAGGGCAGAAAAGAACCAAAATGGTCCATTCAGTCTGCCTAGTAAGCTTCATATGGTAGTATCTGCTGCACCCATGCAGGTTAACCCATGTTTCTCTTTCTGGTAGCAACTGCTGCTCCCAGCAGTTGTTCCTAACCAGACATTGTGGTAAAGGAGAAAACCAGACATTGTGGAAAAGAAGAAAAGCAAGAGTGACATGCAAATAGAAGTGTCAATATCAAATGACTATTCTGTGGATGGTATGGCCAGTCAGAAGATCAAGTAACAAGAGATGTGATCAGAGACCAAAAAAGGGGGTAGAAAGACACAGAAATAGTCCAAAATGCACTCGGTGCCACGACCTAATTAAAAAGAATTTCCAGGTGCGCCTTGATATGTTTACTATATATATTACATCTTATGAACTACTGAAGAAAGCTCTTTTTTAGACAATGAAAGTACTGAAGCAAGCACTAGCCTTAAATTTGAGAGTTTGCGATGTATGCAACATACCCTGTCATATGAGTGAGGTTCATTATTGTCATGGTGTGTGCAAAATAAGCCATGCAGAGACATTACCCTTTGATAGACCAGAAATGATTGAACTGATTTTTCCACCTGCCAAAATAATAACTGACCTCCAACACTAAAATATTATCTTTGAGAACACTGCTGTTTTTCTTGCCTTTGTTTCTGTCTTGTTGCAAGGCACATAGAGATCTTCGATTTATTGGCGATCTCCATGTGCCTAAAACACTTTAGATCAATTGCTGAAACAGAATTATAATTGGTAAACATTTCTTTCTTGAGTGGAAATCTTTTAAACTCTTAAATCGTAGTAAAAAAAAAAAGTAGAAATCTTGAAATAAAAGTAAATGAAAACTCACCTTAAAGAGAGATTGATCCTCATCACTGATATTTAACGCTTCTGTAATTAGAATAGATGCTTGTTTCTGAGATACTTGGTTGACAGCAAGCGTATTTGAATGGCTTGAATTAGGATATTTAAACTGGCTCTTTCCAGAGTCTGTGGTTAAACAAAGATCCTGAGAGTAAGTCTGAAGAAATGCTCTGACACCATCTACACCTACATAATGAGATGTGGGAATAGCACTGAAGTTAACACTAGAAGATTCAAAGAGTTGAGATTTTTTCCATTTACGGAACTTGATGACTAATAGCACTATGATAAAAATAAAGAAGAAACAAGATATAGTAACAATAGCGATTATCAAATACAGTGTGAGGTTGGATTCGGTGTCTGTGGGAGATGAAAGACTGCTCAGATCGGAAAGAATGTCCTGGATGCTGTCTGTCACCATAACAGTTACAGTAACAGTAGAAGACAGGGGAGGTTGACCATTGTCCCTCACTAAAATCACCAGAGTTTGCTTGATGGAGTGTTTTTCAAAAAATAAACGGTCTGTTCTGATTTCTCCAGTATGAAGTCCAACCGTGAAAAGCCCCGGCTCTGAAGATGTGACGAGAATGTAAGAGAGCCAGGCATTTTGTCCAGAATCTGCGTCAACAGCTACAACCTTAGTTACCAGATAGCCTGGATCACAGGAACGAGGAGCCAACTCTACACCAGTAGAACCATCTATGATAAATGAAGGGTATAAGATTTCAGGAGAATTGTCATTTTGATCTAAGATAACGATTTTAACAGTGGTATTACTTTTGAGAGATGGGGATCCTCCATCTTCAGCCTTCACCTGGATCTGTAAATCTTTGAACTGTTCATAATCATATGATTTTAATGCATATATTACTCCAGTCTCCGAGTTAATAGATACATAAGAGGATAGAGGGACTTCACCGAGCTGACCCTCAATTATAGAATAAGTAATTCTGGAATTCTGGCCCTGGTCCAAATCTTTTGCCATAGTAGAATAAATGGAAGTTCCAACGGGTATATTTTCTGTTACATAAACAGTGTAAAATGACTGATCAAAAATAGGTGGATTGTCATTTTTGTCGGAAATCAGCAGTAAAATGTTTTTAGTTGTAGACAGAGGGGGTGTACCCTTGTCAGTGGCTGTTACTCTAATGCTATATTCTGTTACTTGCTCTCTATCCAAGTTTCTATTGGTTACTAAACTGTAAAAGTTGCCAGATGATTTCTTTAGTTGAAACGGTAAATTGCCCGAGATGGAACAGGTTACACGGCCATTTTCTCCCGAATCTCGGTCGTGCACATTTAATAGAGCAACGGTTGTTCCAGGAGGACTATCCTCTGATATTGGACTGAGTAAGGATGTGAAGGTAAGTTCTGGGATGTTATCATTTAAATTAATAACTTTAATTAAAACTTTACACCTGGCTGAGAGACCGCCTCCATCGTTGGCCTGAACCTCGATTTCATATACTTCAGACTCCTCGAAGTCCAAATTTCCCACAACAGATATTGCTCCAGTTTTAGAATTAAGTTGGAATATTTGGGAAGCTTTATCGGTAATTTTCCTAAATAGATAGATTACGTCTGAATGTATTCCTTCGTCTTTGTCAGTAGCATTCAAACTAATCACGACGGTGTCTAGTGGTACGTTTTCCAAAACATCTGCTTTATATAAAGATTGATTAAAAACGGGAGCATTGTCATTTGCATCCAGAACAATGACGTGAATCTGTGTAGTTCCAGATCTAACTGGATCTCCTCCATCAGTGGCTGTCAGGATGAGATAGTGGACAGCTTGTTCTTCCCGGTCCAGAGATTCCTCAAGAACTAGTTCTGCATATTTCAAGCCATCATCTCCTATTTGTACATCCAAAGTAAAGTACTTGCTGTAGCTGAGTTGATAGTTCTGGAGAGAATTATTCCCCAAATCTGGATCTTCCGCATCCTGCAGGAGATACCGCGCTCCTGGTATTGTGCTTTCACTGATTTTTAACACTATTTCCTCATTAGGGAATGTTGGTGAATTATCATTTATATCCTGAATCGTAACTTCAATAGCATAAATTTTCACTGTCTCTTCCACAACAATATCTACATTTAAAAGACATTGACTAACCTCTCTACAAATTTCTTCTCTGTCGATCTTCTCATTAATAATAACTTGCCCGTTTTTAAAATCGAGAGCAAAATACTGATTCCTACCTCTTGAGATTATGCTGGCTGTAAGGACCGATAGCTCCTTTATATTCAGTTTCATATCCTTTGCAATATTTCCCACGAAAGAGCCTTTCTGTAGCTCTTCAGGAATGGAATAACGAATCTGCCCAAAAATCATCTCGCAAACCGCAAGTATAAGAAAGCAAAATACCACTTGTCTTTTGAAATCCCGGCGTCTTCCTGTAGCTGCCATTTCCATTTAGCTGTCGCGTATTCTTTTTCTTTTTTGACAAACTCAAAAATTTTCGATGTCTTCCTTTTTTGATTTTGGTACTTCAGTAATTGATTTCGAAGAGCACTATAGTAAATTCAGTCATAGATAGACAAGATTAGGATTCCGTTCGGTGTCCAGACCCTGTACTTGGGTCTTCTCTTCACTGTTTGTAAATGTTGTAAATGAAAGAGATCTGCGGTATTTGACGAATCTCTCGATGCATTTCTCTACCTTATTGGTGAACAGCGGCGCTCAGAGCCTCAACCAACAATTGCAACAGCACAGACACAAATTAATGGCTGAAAGCTGCATTGTATTTTTGAGAGTGCCCCGTCCTTTTTACTTTTTATCACTTCAATAGTCCATGTAAAGATTGGGGTATATATACAGTACAATTACAAATGCACTGGCAATGTGGCAGTTAGCACTCAGATTTGTCAAGTTGTAGTACCTCCTGTTTTTCAGTACCTTTATTAATTATCAAGGTTTATTGAATAAGTTGATTGCAATCTTCTTTTCGGAAAACATATGCTTATATTTGTAAATGACGTATGTATTAATGTTTAAATATAGGTAATTAATTTAGACTGCATTGCTGGCTCATTATAGATTCACATCTTAGTAAGAATTTTTAGAATTTAATATAGTTGATTCTGTCGCTATGACTTTTAGTCATACATTGAGGTGCAGAAATCCAATTCAGTAACTGATGCCAACCAAACTCGAGGGAGTTCTTAATGATGATCATATCTGATGATACCTATTGTACCTGAAGAGCCTGAAAAGTGGAGTATTAATAAATAAGTAATCTCATGGCTGGAAAATAGTGCAATTCGGCAGTAGCCAGAGCCAGAGGAATACTAAGATACATAGAAAGAAATATATCTAGTAGAAAATTGAAGGTAACAATTCCTCTGTGCAAGTCATTAGTGAAACCGCATCTTGAGTATTGTTTCCTGTTCTTATGATAATACCTCATGAAGAATACAAACAGAGCAGGAATAATCCAGAGAAATACTACCAAATGGCAGAGTCTGTAGCTGGTGTCCTCTGAAATAGGGCTTCAGAACAACATACTGGTATCATAGAAGAATAAAGGGTGAAGAGGGAAAGATTGGAGAAAATCAAACAATACAAAAGTAAAAGTAAAGAACAAAAAGCAAATATGTTTGAAGGTAAAGAAAGATAATAAAACAAGAGGTCATGATGTGAGGATCAAAGGGGAAAAACATTTCTTCACAGAAAGGGAGGCAGATGCATGAAACAACCTCTCAGTGGAGTTGTTGCAGGCAGAAACAGTAACAGATTTCAAGGAAGCTTAGAACAAGTACAGAATATCCTTAGCTGTGAAGATGTAGGAAAAGCCAGAGATCATGTGGTGTCTAAAACATTGCAACAGGAAGAAAATTACTAGACTAGATGGGCCTTATACTCCTATCCTGCTATCATATTCTATTCTATTTACTTATTTATTTACTTATTCAAATATATGTATTCCTCACCTTAACACAGGTCAAGGTGGGGTATAAATAAACAAAATTCACAATAAAACTATATCAGATTACACTGGGGAACACAATTTTCGTTGAGTTAGATCTGACACTTGTTTTTGACTAACTTTTGACATCTGAATCCATAAATGACCCCTGTTTTTCTCTATCATGTCAACTTTTAAGGTACAGGATACCCTCCCTTTATCCCAAAAATCATACAAAATGTACATACAAAGGAAATAAAAGAAAATATTTTCTGAATATACTATTTATTTAGAGTCATTTTATTCATACAAAGGCTATATATTGTTACTGTAAGTCAAATTGTGTACAAGTAGTAAAGTTCTGCTACCAAATATACATATTAAGGTAAAAATGTATGCTTATAGCTTTTCTGGCAGTGTTCAATCTGTGGACAATCTCGTCTGATGCTCCAACAATAGTCAGCCATCATATGTACATCCCATCTACCCTGATACCTTGCCTCCATGAACTTCAAATCTTGGTGAAATCAAAATCATTCACCTTGCTCATCATTGACTGCACCAAGGTTTTTCGGGAAGTCAGCAAGATAGCTATGCAGAAAATGTGCCTTGATGCTCATGTTGCAATGAAGCATTTTGAAGCTCTCCAAGAGTTTCTCGACAATTTCGGTGTAATTCTGTGCCCATGTATTTCCAAGAAAGTCCTTGACAAGGTTTTTGAATGACAACCAAATATTCTTTTGGAGATCTGACATTGTCTCGATGAAATATTCATCTTTAATGAGCTGCCGAATCTGTGGACCATCAAACACACCGGCCTTTATCTTTTCAAATGACAGGCTAGGAAATGCCAAAATGAGATACTTGAAACAGTCTCCTTCAGTTGGCAAAGCTTTAACAAATTGCTTCATGAGATCCAGTTTTATGTGCAGAGGTGGGAATATAATGTTCTGTCAACAAGTGGCTCATGTAAAATGTTTGGATCACCAGGTTTGAGGTCAGATCTTGGAGGCCAATTTGACTGCACCCAATGCTTCTCATGAGCTCTGCTGTCCCACATACACAGAAACCAGGGATACTTGGTGTATCCGATTGCTCACCAAAAGGAAGCAGACCATTTTAAGGTCAACACAGATAATCCAATTGTGCTTGTGATATGGCAACAGATTAGTGACTCTCTTTATGTCTTCATAGTTTTCACGAAAACAAACTGAATGTCCAATTGGGACTGCACCAAATAAAATGTTATTGTGGAGGAGGATAGGCTGTAGAGAAAAAGCTTGATGTGATAGAAGAAAGCTAACTGCAGTTTTGAAATCAGATGCCTATGTAAGTCTAAAGCAGCTGAAAAATTGAACTCAACAGGAATTATGTTAAAAATTGTTCCCCAGTGTTATTATCAAATTATTAAATTAGTGTGAGTGTAAATTTTGTAATGCTATAGAAATATGAAGTTGATCACATTATGCTACATATTTTCATTTTTATAATACATAGTAATACGCTTGTTCTTTGGGCTTTATATGTATTTATTTTGATTCATTAAGATTGATATAGTATGCTTAATTCCTAAATATATTAAATGCAAAGGGAAATTAAGCATTGAAATTACATAATAATTTGTTCAACAAGTTAAAATATTCTTTGTATCTCTGCATCTCACGCTCCATATATACTGGTAGATAAATTTTGAGAATTCTAAATTCTACATTGTGTTGAAGTTCTACATTTGTTAAATCAAAACAGGGAACAGCCTGGGACATCTGTATAGACCTGATCTACCCAGGTTCAAATTCTTGCATGATCAGTTCTTTATCTATACATTCTTTCAAGACAAGAAAAAAAATCAATGCTAATTATAATTAGAAATAACAAGAGTAAAAACAATAATTGTACAATCTATCTATAATGCACCCAAGAATTGTAAAAGAACAAATATATTATAAAGTTCTTGTGATAGGTCATTTAGGGATATTCTTTAAGAAATGATACTCTACACTTAAATGTCCTAGTGGAAATCATAGCAATTACTATGCCAAATTATGGTGTTACATTGCTTCTTGTGTTGAAGTTCTACAGGAAGAGGTAATAGCTCAATCATCATCTCCAAATTTCCTATAAGAATTATGTTGTAAGATTAACAGCTATAGATCTAAAGGATTTGAAACAAGTTCTAAAGTTTGACAAAGTGACGACAAATAATAAAATAGGGCTTGAGTCATCCATTTTAGAGCCAGAAAGAGGTTTTGGCAAATAGGAATTCAGGAGTGACAAAGAATAAAAATATTTGCCATTCAAAACATGAGCAAAAGCTAAGAAGCGAGAGAAAAAAGGTGATGAATTAGGTGATAATGAGTGGGTAATGAAACATATTATGTCAGTCCTATTTTGAGCTATGAAATGCATTAGCTGCTTCATTTCCCTATGCATGGACCCAATTATCCTTTTTTCGCCATGCAAACTCACTCTGCTGATACCAGTCCCATATAGAAAAAGACATTCATGAAAAATGAGATGCTAGTGTGTTCTAAGGCAAGAAATAAAACTGTTCTGCTCATATATTAATCTTCATACTACCTCATTTGTATAATTTCTGAAAAGCATATTCTCCTTAACTCCATAGTAACCTCTGGAAAAACCTCAGTAATCACATAGACATTTAGCAGCCCCCACCTCCCCCCCCCCACAATTTACAGCAAGAAAATAAAGCATGAATGCATTAGCAATCAGCAAAGAATTAACAATTGTTAGAATGCAAGACCAGCATGTGTTCAAATAGAAAACACCTTTTTCCTATCCTGATAGCAAACATGTGACGAATGACAACATTCACAAGACACTAACCTCATATCTTTCCCATGCAATCCTCCACTTCTGAATTGCTGTCATAGCCCCTTAATTTCATAAGCATTTTTCACATTACTCATCAAAGCTAGGAGAATTAGCAAATGGAGTCTCACACACATGGCCTCCATCATTGCATCACCTTCACTGCATTCCCATAACTCATGCTTATTTTGAAGATGTTGCCTTCATTCATCCTTCCATCCAATTCCTGCAAGCATCTTGCCATCTTCAACACACAACTATGATGCATATTTTCTGGCAGAGCACCTTCTGTCACTGCTTTGAGCAGCACATGTCAGTACTCATGAAGGAAATCCAGCCATATACAAACCAATGGATACATCTGGTGGGTAAAGAGAGAGTGTTGTCTTCCTCTTTTTTCTCCTTCTCTAAAACAGTTGTTTGGGTTCATTGAAGAGCACAGAATGCCTACTACATATGCCTAAGCAGCACAAACAAACTTGGGCCTGTTTAATACTGCCAATGCATGGACGGAAGGATATGAAAGTTATTAAATCAAAATGGGTATTTAAGTTAAAGTTAAGTCCTAAAGATTATATGGAGTAATATAAAGCATGATTAGCAGAAGTTGATTATGATCAGCAGTATGAAGAACTATATTAACTATTAAATGAAAATGACAACTCTTAGATAATTATTGGCTTTAGAAAATGAAATTCAATTATAAGACAATTTGTTGTGAAAACAGTATAGCTTCATGTGGAATTACAAAAGAAGTCTACAGAGAGTAATGTTTAGGGACTGATGTAGAGGAAAAGATGACAAGAGTTTTCAAACTCAAAAGGGCAATTATATGATTTAAAACAATCAGATTATATACATAGTACATGGCATTAGACCAAATGCTATGTGACAAGGGTTATCAACAAATAGAATCTGATCAATCCATTTATATAATGTGACAAGGAGAAGAATTTATTTATTTCATGTATTTATTTTATCCACCACATATTCTCAAGATCATGGAGTATGTAATGAATAAAATAAAAACATACATAATAACATAAAATCATGCAAAACTCATAGACAATTTCACTAATACTTATAGACAATTCAAAGTAGCCCCTTCTAGTTTTTGCCCAAGATTCCAGGTTAGAATTTACTGCTTGCTCATTCCATTATCGTCTCACATGACTGAAGCCCAAAGGCTTGTAAAAAAAAAAAAAAAGCCAAATTTTTAAGCCTTTCTTGAAAAATGTTATGTCTCTTTTTACTGATAGTTCTTCAGACATTGATATAGGGGCCTACTACTGATATTACAAGATCTCTCATAAGCAGAACAACCAGTCAAAACATGAGCAGTCAAGTTTTGTACTTATTGAAATGTTCTGAGAGAGAATGAGCATGGTTTTAAGAAGCATCTGAAAAACGTCAGGTTCTAATAATGGTTTTAGCTGTTGTAACATATGTAACTTGTAAACTCCATTGTTATTAAGTTGTGAATATGAACTTTCATTCATCCTTTATTATTTAAGAGCATCCCCAGATCACAAACATGATGCACAATGACCATCAAATTCAAGTTGGGGTAACTCCATATCATTTGAACTCCTGGTCAGGTAGATTATTTGAGTTTTTATGATATCTAATGCTAATCTATTTTGGAATATCCATTTATTTACAGCAATTAAGTAAATGTCCAACATGGAAATAGAGCTATTAAAAGGAATGAAGAACTGAATATCATATGTAGATAAACAAAAATTTAAACTTATCCCTCCAAGCAACTTACATAATAGCAAAAAATGTGGGACACCTGTTTTGATTTTAGTCCAGTTTGAAGCTCTGTGATCTATATGGATTTGTTGGGACTGATTGGATATGAATGAACTAAACCATTTTAAAACAGATCCCATAATGATGAATCCTTCATGACATTTCATTAAATATTTTTGTTGGTAGCATCAAAAGTGGCCAAGATATTGAGAAGTACTGGTATATAGCCTTGACCCTGTCAAAACTGTGCCACATTATATCGAACATAGATAACAACTATGTTTCCATACTATGATTAATTCTAAAGCCAAATTAGTTTGGATTAAGCAGGGGTTATAAGATAGCCCTGCTTAATGTATGGCATTATGTTTTATTTCGTCTCAGTTTTGTTCTTCCTTAGCCATCCTTTAGTTATTTCTCTAGTTATTAGTCACTGTTATCCCATCCCCATCCCCTGTTTTATGTAATTTTCTATCTGCAGTTTGGATGTAAACCGATATAATGTACCCACTAATATCGGTATAGAAAAGGCTCTAAATAAAATAAATAAATAAATACATAAATTTTAAATTATTTTTCCAATAAAGGGCAATGAAAATATCAATCTATATTAGGCTTCAGGATCAAGATGATGATTCTTTAAAATTGGTTTTATAGATGTCTTTTGAATCAACTCTGGAAGGACACTTTCTGTCAGCAAAATATTGAAATTTTCACCACACAGGGTGATATATCTTCCTAAATACTTTCTAGTGTGCATGTAGAAATAGAGTTCAAAGCACAATATGTTGGATATAAGTTAGCAATTAATTGTTGACTGTCTGTTATGGAAACCAGAGAGAAATATTCCCAACCTTATGATTAATAAAAGTTAGTATATCATAAGATTGGGGATCATGGTACAACCTTATGATTAATAGTGAGTAGTGAGTCTGTTAAAGGGGGGAAATCATATAATTTTACCCTCTTTATTAAAGAAAAATTGCAAACTTTTCACATTTTGAAGGGGATAGTCAAGACCTCATGTTCTTCTGAATCTCAAAAGAGGATTTAGTGAAACTTTCTACAGTAGAATATAGAAATTTTCCATTAAAACCTATTTTGTGAATTTTCAAAGGAAAATACTTTTTTGCTATATTAATGGAGTCTCTTTATTTCTGTAACAGGGCCAATACAGCTCTAAGTTTGAATTAGAATTATCTGTTCTCCGTTTATGTTCAACATGTTGCAGCACCTGTTTGACCTCTCTTAATTTGGCTGAATACAATAGTCACTTTTTTCTTTGGTTCCCTATCAGCTATACTAGATATGTATGTAGATGTCATGAAATGAAGTTGGCCATAAAAGCAAAAACTCAAAATTAAAAATTAAAAAAAATATATCCAAAGCAAGAAACCTGTGAGTGAGTCAACTGGACTGTTAGATGACTGATGGGATAACGGAGATCTTCAGGAAGATAAAGCCATTGCAGAAAGACTAAATTAATTCTTTGCTTCTGTGTTTACTAATGAGGATGTTGGGCAGATACTGGTTCTGGAGATGGCTTTCAAGGGTGATGAGTCAGATGAATTGAACCAAATCACTGTGAACCTGGAAGATATAGTAGGCCAGATTGACAAACTAGAGTAGCAAATCACCTGGACTGGATGGTATGCATGCCAAGGTTCTGAAGGAACTAAAAAATGAAATTTCCGATCTATTAGTTAAAATTTGTAACCTATCATTAAAATCATCCATTGACCTGAAGACTGGAGGGTGGCCAATGTAACCCCTATATTTAAAAAGGGCTCCAGGGGTGATCTAGGAAACTTTAGAGCAGTGAGCCTGATTTGTGCTTGGAAAAATAATGGAAGAGGTTAGACCTATTCAGCTTGGAGAAGAGACAGATGAGGGGGGATATGATAGAGGTCTTTAAGATCATGTGAGATCTTGAATGAGTAGATGTGAATTGGTTATTTAGAATTTTGGATAATAGAAGGACTAGGGGGCATTTCATGAAGTTAGCAAGTAGCACATTTAAGACTAATTGGAGAAAATTATTTTCATTCAACGCAACGCACAGTTAAACTCTGGAATTTGTTGCCAGAGGATGTGGTTAGTGAAGTTAGTGTAGCTGGGTTCAAAAAAGATTTGGATAAGTTCTTGGAGGAGAAGTCCATTAACTGCTATTAATCAAGTTTATTTAGGGAATAGCCACTGCTATTAATTGCTTCAATAGCATGGGATCTTCTTGGTGTTTGGGTAATTGCCAGGTTCTTGTGGCCTGGTTTGGCCTCTATTGGAAACAGGATGCTAGGCTTGATGGACCCTTGGTCTGACCCAGCATGGCAATTTCTTATGTTCTTAGCAAAGCATATAGAAAGACATGGTTTAATGGAACACAGTCAGCATGGATTTACCTAAGGCAAGTCTTGTCTCATAAATCTGCTTCATTTTTTGAAGGGGTTATTAAACATGTGGAAAAAGGTGAACTGGTAGATGTAGTGTATTTGAATTTTCAGAAGGCGTTTGACAAAGTCCATCATGAGAGGCTTCTAAGAAAAATAAAAAGTCATGGGATAGATGGCAGTGTCCTTTTGTGGATTACAAACTGATTAAAATCAAGAAACTGAGAGTAGGATTAAATGGTCAATTCTCTCAGTGGAAAAGGGTAAACAGTTGAGTGCCTCAGGAATCTGTACTTGGACAGGTGCTTTTCAATATATTTATAAAAGATCTGGAAAGGAGTATGATGAGTGATGTAATCAAATTTGCAGATGATACAAATGTATTCAGAATAGTTAAATCATAAGAGGATTGTGATATATTGCAGGAGGACCTTGTGAGACTGGAAAATTGGGCATCCAAATGGCAGATGAAATTTAATGTGGACAAGTGCAATGTCATACATATATGGAAAATAATCCATGCTGTGATTACACAATGTTAGGTTCCATATTAGGAGCTGTATCCCAGGAAAGAGATCTAGGCATCATAGTGGATAATACATTGAAATCATTGGCTCAGTGTGCTGCAGCAGTCAAAAAAGCAAACAGAATGTTAGGAATTATTAGGAAGGGAATGGTGAATAAAACAGAAAATGTCATAAAGCCTCTGTATTTCTCCATGGTGAGACTGCACCTTGAGCACTGTGTACAATTCTGGTCATCGCATCTCAAAAAAGATATAGTTGCGATGGAGAAGGTACAGAGAATGGCAACCAAAATGATAAAGGGGATGGAACAGCTCCCCTATGAGGAAAGACTAAAGAGGTTAGGCCTATTCAGCTTGGAGAAGAGATGGCTGAGGGGGAGATATGATAGAGGTCTTTAAAATCATGAGAGGTCTAGAACAGGTAATTTTTGGAAAATAGAAGGACTAGGGGGGGAACTTCATGAAGTTAGCAAGTAGCACATTTATGTTCAAACAATTTTTATTGATTTTTACACAGCAATACAACATTGAGGAGGGCGTGTTCCTGAACCCAACTAGCAAGTAGCACATTTAAAACTAATCAGATCCTCTAAAGTGACTTTAGAAGAAAGTCTGAAGGCTATATCATCTATTGAGAGATCAATCACATCTTTAACGTTAATGGTGAAAGAGAGTATTACAAAAAATCAGATTATAGAGAATAGAGTTGAGAAAAATGAAGTTGCAATGGTTGGATTGGAAAAGAAAGTACTTGAGATGGAATAATAAGGCAATTTGATTAAATCAAAAAATCTCCAGATGATAAAACTGGAAAACCTTGAAAATCATATAAGGAGAAATAATCTAAGAATTCTTAATTTTCCTAAGATGCCACTATTAGCTCATCATGAACTTTTTAAGAGCTATCTCCTCAATATACTAAAAATATAGGAGCAGGAAATACCAACTATTGTTAAAATCCATTATTTACCTCAAGTGGACAGAGGGAAGAATCAAGAACAGGATGAGAAGGGAGCAGAATCATTTGATTTGACATCCATTTTGGAAAAATCTCATGAACTGGTTGTGGAAGATAGAGCTATGCTGTTTGTACAACTTGCTACTCCATCTGATAGAGACTTAACTCTGAGAACATGTTTCCATAATCAATCTAAAATATTTTATGGTTATTCAATAAAAATATTTCCAGACATAACTAAGATCAACCAAATAAAGAGGAAGAAATGTTTAGCTATGAGAGAGGAAGTTCAGGCGAGTGGAGCTAAATATATGCTCCATTTTCCATGCTATTGCATTGTTGTATATCAAAAGTCTAGATATATCTTTAGAGAACCTGAACAGCTACAGGTATATCTTGACTCCCACTCTAGTTAACCTTTAAGGGGGGGTTGGCATTAAGATTAATATACACTGGTTAATTCCGAAGCAAATATGGTTATTATATATTGGTATAGATTTTCCTGTAATTCTGCTTAATATTACATCTTGCCTCTCAGATTTCCTGTAATATTGACATATAGCAGGGGGAAATGTTAGTTTTGATTTAAAATGAGTTGTTTATTTTAAATTTAAACTATAATGTCATATTTTCTGAATGCATGTTCTGTAAATATTTTTGAAAAATTCAATATATAAATAATTAAAACTAATCAGAGAAAATTCACTCAATGCACAATTAAGTTCCGGAATTTATTGCAAGAAGTTGTGGTTAGTGCAGTTATTGTAACTTGGTTTAAAAAAGGTTTGGATAAGTTCTTGGAAGAGAAGTACATTAACTGCTATTAATCAAGTTGACTTAGAGAATAGCCACTGCTATTACTGGCATCAGTAGCATGGGATCTACTTAGTGTTTGGGTACTTGCCAGGTACTTGTTG
The DNA here is from genome assembly GCF_901001135.1 of Rhinatrema bivittatum. Classification (NCBI taxonomy): domain Eukaryota; kingdom Metazoa; phylum Chordata; class Amphibia; order Gymnophiona; family Rhinatrematidae; genus Rhinatrema; species Rhinatrema bivittatum. The sequence goes on along the minus strand of NC_042632.1, from coordinate 29,133,605 downwards.
CCTGGATTGGCCACTGTTGGAAACAGGATGCTGGGCTTGATGGACTCCTGGTCTGACCCAGTATGGCAATTTCTTATGTTCTTGTAGAAACATACAGCAATTTTTTACAAGGAGAAAAACTTTCTAGACATCAAGATTAAACTAAAAGATTTAGGAGAGCCAAGACAAATGTTAGGCATTGACAGAGATTGAAATGTAGACAAATCAGTTGTAAATCAGTTAAAAGAACTATATTGAAGAAATTCTAAAAAGTTTTTGTATGCATGAATTAAACCAATGTCAATACCCATTGAGCTAAGCCATAAAGAAAATGAATACATCATCCAGATGTTCTATACTAGAGTCTTATTGGACATTTCAAATATCTTGCACAGGTGACAAGACAAGATACTACATTTGCAATTTCAATATGTGCCATATGACTTAACACTGGAAGATGGCCAAATGTATCCTCAGATACCTTCAAGGAACAAAACATAATATTTTGTGTTATGAAGCTTCTGGAGAAAGAATAATTGGTCATTCAGATGCAAGCTAAAATTCTTGGATTCAAGATGGCAGATCTACTGGAGGTTATGTATACAAACTATCACAAGCAGCAATTAGCTGTATAGCTGTTAAACAACAAATGGTGTGCTTATCTATGTGTGAGGCTGAAAATATCAATCTATGTGAAACTATCAAAGAAGGCAAATGGTTAACTAAATTCTGGAAGAACTTGGATTTTTAAGTACCATAAAACCCTGTTGACATAAAACCTAATAGCCAATTTGTGAAGAAAGTTGACATCAAACAAAATGTATAGATCTTAAAAACTTATTCATAAGAGATAATAAAAACAGGGACAATTTCATCCCAACATAAGAAATGCCTTGACCAAACTACTTCAGAAAAATAAAAATGAATCTGAACTCATTAAAGATTACCATTGCAAGTGACATTCACATAAATGGGAGAGTTTTGGATACATGTTTCATGTCAATGTACTGGATTGTATTGAGTTAACTAGTACTGAACTGTTTTGGGCTATTATGGCTTCTGTACTCCTCCATGGGTGTACTGACATGCTTCTTGTTTCTGTATGAGTTTACAGCTCCCTTTTACCTTATATTAGTAACAGCAGTGCTATTTTACTGCTTTTGCAAAGACAAAACCTCCCTGGCTTGTTTGATTTTCTTTAGAAGACATTCTCTTATGCTATAAATCACTAACATAAATTGCTAGTTGTGGGCAGGAACACAGGTGGTGTGTTATAATAGGCAGGTTTCATCTCCTACACATTCTGAATATATTTTTTGGTTACTTTAAAGATCTATTTGTGAGTATCATAACAGCATGAATAAGGGGAGAATAACCCATTTGATTATAATGGGGATATTTGAGAGTCATAGGGGCATGGGAACGAAGAAATTATGTTTCATGTAAAATAAGTGGATAAGAGTTAAAGCTTTATAGAGTGTTTTGGATTTCACAGAATTTATTTTTCATTTTTGCACTTTTTGAAAAGAAAGTTTTTTTTGAACTGATGATTGGTTAATAGCTATTTACTTAGAGCTATTACTCTAGATGGCATTCTGAAGTCATTTTCCTCCTTCACTCAGGGTGGTGGTATCTATTTTCTGAAGTTCTGTTTCTGTGTTCCATATATGTAGTCCACTGTTTCCATTTATTATGTGGATTATGTATTATTTATATATCTATCTAAAGAACTGTTCTATAGTCAATTGACTTCCCTGTAGCTCCACTTCTGTGGTAAAGATATACATGTCTTTGCCACTAGTCCTATGCAAACTCACCTCTCTTCAGCTACTAATGGAACAGACTAGAACCCTGCTTCCAACAATTTTCTAAGTTGGACATAACACCCTTGGCTTCATTACTTTTCTCTCAGTTGGTTTTTTTCTTTTTTTTTTTGTGGCTGCATCCAGATCCTATCTATCATGAATGGACTGATGTCGACCCTTCTTCCCTTAGTACCTTTGTTTCTTATCTATAGTCTGTCAACATTTTATTTTTCTTTGAATACTGCATAACAGTATCTATTCAGTATAGCTGCTTTTTTCCAGTACACATATTCCTCCCTTTTCCAGTCTTGGTATAACAATTCAAGTCATAGAGTTTTCCAATAATAAATTAGTTTCATAATTTAATATTAATAACTATAGTAATATATTCAGCTCCTTGTTTTGAATTATTCATGGAAAGGGAAAATGTGTTGAAATATATTTGTATTATTTTCATAAATCATATTTACTGCAATAATTTAAGTATATTTTACTTGTAGTTTACCAGTATTTGTTCTTTTTAATGATTAACTGAAATAAAAAAACAAATAAAATCAAGAACCAACCCAAAAACAGTATACTATACCAGGTTGTAAAATATTGGACATGAAATAGTTAATTGGGGAAATTATGTGCAATAATCTAGGTCAAACCTCACAATTCCCTAAATAGCAGAACCCTTGCATTCAAATTTTATTATGCCCATTTGCCAAAGAAGTAAATCATCTAAAACTATATTCACACATATGTGTATACATAAACAGAGACTAACACAACATAACATAATATTGTATACTAAACATATAATGATATATTCTAAACTCTAACTCATAAAACCTTGGTACAAACTAGCTCACCTCTTGATAAGTTTCAAGCTCGGATTTATCAGTGGTATCTTGTTTGTTGGTATAGCATGTTGCACAGTTGTCAGCAAACATAATGTCATCAAATCTTTTAACATTTGGTTCAAGGAAAGTGAACTCATTCTTCCCGGACTCTATTCCTGTAGATAGTTGGTAGGTATAAGGTAAAGTTCCATCACAGAAGTGTGATGGATCAGATTTTAAATTCATATCAGAACTTAAACACTGAAGAACAGTTGGCTTCCTTGATCTGAGACATTTGTTCATTAGCAGCAGCAAAACAGACACAAGAAACAAAAATGAGATCAAAGCTAAAGATATTACTAAGTAAAAGGTCAATTCAGATTGATTTTCTGAGGCGCTGGATTGGCTTAATTCTGGAAGAGCCTCTTGGATGTTTTCAGCAAATATTATGTTCATAGTAACTGTGGTTGAAAGAGGCGGTTTTCCATTATCCTGCACCAAAATGACCAGTCTTTGCTTCACAGGGTCTCTGTCTATAAAAGCACGAGATGTTTTTATTTCACCAGAGTGGAGCCCGATGCTAAAGAGCATTGGTTCTGTAGTCTGGAGCAGTTTATAGGACAGCCAAGCATTGTGTCCAGAATCAGCATCCACAGCCACTACTTTAGTAACTAGATAACCTCGGTCTGCAGAAGGAGAAACCATCTCGAATAAGGCGGAACCATCAGATCCAAGGGATGGGTACAGGATTTTAGGTGCATTGTCATTATGATCTTCAATAAACACTTTAACAGTGCAATTACTACTAAGAGATGGGGAACCACTATCTTTTGCTTTCACTTCAAATTGAAAATATCCAAATTGTTCATAGTCCAAAGAGCGTTGAGCATAGATTATCCCAGTCAATGAGTTAATGGAGATGTAGGAGGACACAGGAAATGTCTCAATGTTTCTGTTCACTAGAGAATACATGATTCTAGAGTTCTGTCCATAATCCGGATCTGAAGCATTTATTTTGAAAATGGGGGCTCCTGATAGATTATTCTCTGGTACATAAACAGTGTAAGACATTTGATCAAAAATGGGTGCGTTATCATTGATATCTGTAATTTGTATTTGAATTGTTTTGCTGGTGGAAAGAGGAGGATAACCTTTATCAGTTGCTACAATTGTAACATTATATTCCGATATTAGTTCTCTATCTAGAGTATTGTCAGTTAAAATTTTGTAATAATTACTTGACGATGAAATTATCTTGATCGGAAAATCATCCTGAACTTGGCATATTATTTCACCATTTTCTCCATAATCTTTGTCCTGTACTTTGATCAATGCAATCACTGTTCCAGGAGGAGAATCTTCAGGAATTGGAGTGGAAAGAGATGTAATTGTAATCTCAGGTGCATTATCATTCTCATCAAGAATCTCAATTTCCACATTACAGTGGGCTGCCAGACCACCTCCATCCTTTGCTTCCACATCCATTTTGAAATGCCTGATTTCTTCAAAATCTATATGCCCATTGACTACAATTTCCCCTGTAATGGAATGAAGGATAAATACCTGATGACCGCTGGGTGGCATATTTTTGAAAGAATAATTTATCTGAGCATTTGATCCTTCGTCTTTATCATCGGCTTTCACTTGAAGTACTATGTAGCCGGTTGGTTTATTCTCTTTCAGGCTTGTTGTGTAAATATTTTGAGTAAAAATGGGGAAATTATCATTTGCATCAGTAACTTTAATATTAATCTGAGCAGTACAGGTTCTGATTGGATCTCCCCCATCAAACGCAGTCAGGATAAACTTAAAAATACTCTGTTTCTCCCTATCAAGTGCTTTCACCAGCAGCAGTTCTGCGGATCTCTTTCCATCAGTGCTCCCTTTCTCTTCCAGGATGAAAAACTGATTGGGACTGAGCTGATAATTCTGCAGCGAATTCGTGCCGATATCAGGATCTCGGGCGTTTCCTAGGAGTAATCGCGCACCTGGTGAAACAGATTCACTTATTTCTAGTTCAATGTTATTGTTAAAGAAACTCGGCGCATTGTCGTTAATATCCAGGATGGTCACTTGTATGTGGAAAACATTTAAGGGATTTTCAACAACTGTTTCAATGTTAAGGAAACAATTGATGGATTCTCCACACATTTCCTCCCTATCTATTCTCTCATTTACATACAAGTTTCCATTTTCTGAATTTACAGTGAAATATTGCTTTTCGGTACTTGAAGCAATACGGAGTTTCCGACTTGAAAAATCTTTTATATTCAGACCCAAGTCATTTGCTATGTTTCCCACAAGTGAACCGCTTTCCATTTCTTCTGGAATGGAATAACGAATCTGTCCAGAAACTGCCTGAGCGCTCCAAAATAAAAAGGAAAATAGTACTTGCCGTTTGACTCCCCATTCAGCCTCTCTGGGTTTGATGTGCCGTTCTGTCATGGTCGGAAACTGGATGCTAGATTTCCAGTCGTCTCAGCAGTTTTAGAATTCGAAATATTCCTCAGACAGTACAAGCCAAGATTAAAACTGTACACGGAAACCCAGTACTCATTGGTAAGCTGGGAGATGCTTTTGTTTTGCTGTAATAGCGTGATTTCCTGAAGTGTTTCTTTTCGCCGGATCTGCAGGAGTATAAATATAGGGGACGAGGCTCCAATGGATCTCCAGCGCCAGCTCTTGTTCCGCATTGGCCAACAGCGGCACACTGAGTCTCAACTAGAGAATTACAGCAACTGGATGTCTTCAGGATACTTCTATTCATTCAACAAATAAAGATTGCATTGGTAGGAATTTTCTCACTTTGATGGAAGTAAAATCATAGACTGTTTTCATTTGCCGAGATATTCAGAATATTGTTTAATTCCGAAGTAAATGTTATCTTTCATAAATTCACAAATATGTATTTTCTTCCCATTTTCATACTGATGGTCAAATAAAATATCCTGATAAAGGTGAAATCACAAAGAAGCAGAAAAGTATAACTATGTGACTAAATGTTAAAGTATCCTGGTTTGAAACTGTTATGGATTGAAGCAAAAATTAAACTTTACACGGCTTACATATTTTAATGATCTTGATTATAATGGGCACTCCCTGAAGACTCAGTATTACTGGTATAGTCCACAGTATCAAAATATAATGTTTAGTTTCAGATGGCTTGATTGTCTGGCAAACGACGGTGCGTAGAAAGGCTCTTTATACTGACTTGTAGTACTGACCAAAGTAAGAGGAAAAATTGTATATCATTAATCGTTAGAACGGCATTGGTATAGGACAGCCATATTGCCAGTGGGAGATTTAGACATAAGCTACCTAATGTTTAGGGTCTCATAATATGAGGGACCTCTAAATACTTAAAAAATTACTAAATTTCCATTGTTTCGTTTTTGGGTTTTTTTGGGGGGGGAGGGCTAATGCTATGGGGTCTCTTAAACTTGACATAGTTTAGGGTCTCAGTATCTTAGTCCAGCTCTATTGAGTAGATGCTATTGTTCCAATGTTTCAATCTACACATGTCTACACATCTACACAGGAGAAATGTAGAGATATCAATGAGTTTATAGTTGATATGTGGTTCATAGTATCTGGATGCCAAGTAGGAAACATTTAATATAATCCCTAATTTGGTTTCTGGTAAATACATTTTAAAATACTACACAGAAAGATAAACAAGGACTGGTTAATTTCTTAAATCACTTGGTTGGCTTCAATTTGTTTAATAATTCTAAATTAAACATGATATGCTATTATCTCTGTAGTATAATCTGTGTTTCCTATACAACCAGACAATAATACTACAAAAGGAATTATTAATACATATACATTTTAGATATGGATTTTTGTATGGCTAACACTTCAGGTATGGTAGTTGTCTTCTTAGACAAAGTGAAAGGATAAGTGCCAAAGCAACTTCTGTAAGAGAATGTGTGGGAGAGGACATACATGGAATACAGACTTAGAAAGCCTTACTGTTGTAAGGAAAGGTGGACACTTGCGATACCAACATGCATTAATTGAGACAGGTTCTAAAGAGCTGGAAATCAATTCGAAAGCTGCACAACTTCCTGATAAAGGAATATTTAGGAACTGGTGTACAATTATGAGATATCAAGTGAGCTTGACAGAAACCGGTACAAATCTCTGGATATTGAACATAATTATGTAATGCAAAATGCTTTCTTTGTGTTCATTATATTACAAATATCTAATGTTTAACTGAACAAATCAGAAACCCAGATAGGAAAACGGGCCTAATTGAGTGGGCAGGGAAAGAAAGAGCTGTTATCTTGGTATTTCAACTTATTATAGTTGTTGTTTTCCAATGTAGAAAAAAATACACCAACATTTAGAACACTACTATTTCCTCATCAAAAACTACAAATCTTGGCTTGGTCTTTCCATCTGGGAAAATGACAACTGTTCTCCAAAATTGAAATTTTATTATTGAGCATTTTGTATTTTCTTTACTGTTGTTTTCCTTACCTCTGCCTCTAGATGTGAGTAATGCACGTGGAGATCTTGAATTTATTGGCTCTCTCCATAAGCCTAAAGGAGACTTTAGGTCAATTGATCAATAGAAATATAATTAGCAAACATATTCCTTTCTTGAAAGTGGATTGCATCCTTATAAGCAAAGAGCCCAAATACAAATATTTAAATAAGTTTCAAAAAAGTAGCTCACCTGAAAGAAGCTTAGGTTCTTATCGCTGATATTTAATGCTTCTGAAATTAGGACTGATGATTGTTTCTGAGATGCTTGGTTGACAGCAATTGTATTTGAACGACTTGAATTAGGATAGTCAAACTGGCTCTTTCCAGAGTCTGTGGTTAAACAAAGATCCTGAGAGTAAGTTTGAAGAAATGCTCTGACACCATCTACACCTACATACTGAGATGTAGGAACTGCACTGAAATCAACAGTGGAAGAGTCAAAGAGTTGAGATTCTTTCCATTTACGGAGCTTGATGGCTAGAAGTACTATGATGAAAATAAAGAAGAAACAAGAAATAGTAGCAACAGCGATTACCAAATACAGTGAGAGGTTGGATTCGGTGTCTGTGGGCGACGAAATGCTGCTAAAATCGGACAAAATGTCCTGGATGCTGTCTGTCACCATTACAGTCACAGTAACCGTGGCAGATAAGGGAGGTTGACCATTGTCTCTCACTGAAACCACCAGAGTTTGCTTGACGGAGTGTTTCTCTATAAATAAACGGGCTGTTCTGATTTCTCCAGTATGAAGTCCAACCGTGAAAAGCCCCGGCTCTGAAGATGTGACGAGAATGTAAGAGAGCCAGGCATTTTGTCCAGAATCTGCATCAACTGCTACCACCTTAGTTACAAGGTATCCTGGATCACAGGAAGGAGGCACCAACTCCACACCAGTTGAGCCATCGTTTGGAAATGAAGGGTATAAGATTTCAGGAGAATTGTCATTCTGATCTAAGATAAAAATATTAACGGTGATATTACTTTTGAGAGATGGAGAACCTCCATCTTCAGCCTTCACTTGGATTTCAAAATCTCTGAACTGTTCATAATCAAAAGATCGTACTGCATATATTACTCCAGTCTCCGAGTTAATAGATACATAAGAGGATAGAGGGACCTCATGGAGCTGATCCTCAAAAATAGAATAAGTAATTCTGGAATTCTGACCCGAATCCAAGTCTATTGCCTTGGTAGAATAAATGGAAGTTCCAGCAGGCATTTTTTCTGCAATATAAACTGTGTAAAATGATTGATCAAACATTGGTGGATTGTCATTTTTATCCGAAATCATCAATATAATATTTATGGTGCTAGATAGAGGAGGTATCCCTTTGTCACTAGCTCTTATAGTTATATTATATTCAGATATCTGTTCCCTATCCAAGTATCTGTTAGTAACTAAACTATAAAAATTGCCAAATGATTTCTTTAGTTGAAACGGTAAATTGCCCGAGATGGAACAGGTTACTTGGCCATTTTGTCCTGAATCTCGGTCGTGCACATCTAATAGAGCGACGGCCGTTCCAGGGTGACTATCTTCCGGTATCGGATTGACGAGAGATGTGACGGTAACTTCTGGGACGTTATCATTTAAATTAATAACTTGGATTAAAATTTTGCACCTGGCTGAGAGACCTCCACCATCATTGGCCTGAACTTCGATTTCATATAATTCAGACTCCTCGAAGTCCAGAGTTCCCACAATAGAAATCGTTCCAGTTTTAGAGTTAAGTTGGAATATTTGTGAAGCCCTATCTGTAATTTTTTTAAATACATAGCTTACTTCCGAATTTATTCCTTCGTCCTGGTCAGTAGCGTTCAATGTTACCACCACAGTGTCTACAGGCACATTTTCCAAAATATCCACTTTATAAAGAGATTGATTGAAAACGGGAGCATTGTCATTGGCATCCAGAACAATGACGCTGATTTGAGCCTTTCCAGATCTAACTGGATCCCCTCCATCAGTGGCTGTCACAATCAGATGGTGGACAGCCTGTTCTTCCCGGTCCAGAGCTTTCTGAATAACTAGCTCTGCATATTTCACGCCATCATCTCCTATTTGTACATCCAAAGTAAAGTACTTGCTGTTGCTGAGTTGATAGCTCTGGAGAGAATTATTTCCAATATCTGGATCCTGCGCATCCTGCAGGAAATACCGTGCCCCGGGTGTTGTGCTTTCACTTATTTTTAGCTCTATTTCCTCATTAGGGAACATGGGGAAATTATCATTTATGTCTTGAATTAGAACATCAACTGCATGCATTTTCACTACATCGTCCCCAATGATTTCTACCTTTATCACGCACTCACTAAGCTGCTTGCAAATCTCTTCTCTGTCGATCTTCTCGTTAATGCTAAGATATCCGTTTCCTAAATCGAGAGCAAAATACTGAGTCCTACCTCTGGAAACAATGCGGGCTGCGCGATCCGATAGCTCCTTTACATCCAATCTCAGATCCTTTGCAATATTTCCCACGAAAGCGCCTTTCTGCATCTCCTCGGGAATAGAATAACGAATCTGCCCAAAAGCCGACTCCCAAAGCATAAGCATTAGAAAGAGAAATACTAGTCGACCTTTTAAATCCCGGTGTCCTTTTGTCGCGGCCATTCTCAATTAGCTGCTGAGTTGTTTCCGAGAACGATCGAAAAGGTTTGTATGTTTGGCTTATAAGTTTGATACTTCAGTAATTCCGATCAGCACTAAATTCAAAGCAAGCCGAGGCAGACAATACGAAGATTCTCTTTAGACTCTAAACCCTGTGTCTGAACCGTCGCATCAGTGTTTGCTAAAATATCTGATGAAAGTGAAGAATGGTACGTGCCTGATCGCTTATTTCAGTTCTTTCTTCCTGATTGGTGAAGAGCGGCGCTCAGAGGCTCAACCAATAACTGCAGCGAATGAAACGTTTACTGTTACTGGCCTTGAATCTGAGTTGCGTTTTCAAGGACTATTGATATTTTCTTCGCATTATAACTCTACGATTCTGTGAACTCAGAAGTGCATTTACACAATACAACTATAAATAGCATCGCAAAGTAGCAGTTGGAGCTGAGACCTGCCACCCTAGCAGACGATCCCTGTCCATCAATGTCCAAATTCACTGCATAACCTGTACGACGCTTCTCTGGTATACTCAAACGTAAAGACTGCAGGATCTTTCCTACAGTAATAAAACTTTGTGACGTAATTCATGGAAGTTGTGCACAATGCACACTAATGGAGAAAGAAAACGGTTTACTCCTTATCGAGAAATTTTGGTGCTACTGTTTATGAATAAGTGGAGGCGTTTTTAACAAACTAGGTTGCATTTACAAAAGGGTTTTGCCCATTTTGTTGACTTTGGAAAGGATGCTTACTACATCTGGCCCAAAGTTATATTTTTTGAGCTTGAGCTGTATTTTTTTTAATACAATAGTGAAATAGAATCAAACTATTTGTAATCTAGATAATGAATTATATTACATTCTATACTGATTCTTGAGAGAATTTTATAGCTAAAATAGTTTTGATCTTTATAAGGATTTGAAATTATTCTGGGGCATAAAGTGGAAATTTGTTGAATTGGACATTGTCATTAAAAAAAGAAATAATTGAAATTAGTTTGCCAAATGGATATATCAATGTGAAGCTATATATAAGAGCTATAAATATTAATTTTTGTATTTATCAATCAATTGGAAATTAACCTCTGCTGCTAGCAATGTATTACCAATATATTGGCCGTAGAAGTGCATGAACCCATACTGTGGTAGTAAATAGATTGCCTCAGGTGGCTTCAAAATTTATGTCCTCCTGAACCTCCACTATTGCTATCCACCAGGTCTCCACTGTCATTCTTCACCACTCTCCCCCACTCCTTGCCTTGCATCCACCACTGGACCTTCACTTCTGCTGCCTTCTCCTTCTGTACCTGCTCAGAACCTCAAATCTGCTCTGCATGTACCTGCATCATGTTTTATATGTAGGGACCATGAGCTACTGTATATTCACAGTCACAGTGTCATAATCGTGCTTCTTCTGTAAGCATGATGGCTGGCAGCTCCTGCATTCACACACAAATAGACTTATGCAGGACCACTCAGTCAGTATGGCAGTGAGGAACTGAAGGGATATATAATGGAAGGGATGGCAGCAAGAAGGAAGTGTGTGGTAACAATATAGACTGAGGTAGCTGGGATAATTTTTTCCACCCTTTTTAGCTTGTTTCCATAAACAGCAGGTTATGTAGCTTTATAGATAACTCTGGTCTGTTTATGCTAAGGGCAGACTCACAAATTGCAGTGTTATTCATACCAGTGCTAGGGATGAAATTCATGCATTGATGAAAAACAGATTGGTCTAATGTCACTGTTATACATTTCACTTATTATTTAACATTAAATTTCTCCTCATTCAGCTACTTGCTGTTCTAGATGGATTACAATTGAACATAAACAATAACAATCATAACATTTAAAATGTACACAACATACAGAAATTTCAATAAGTTTCCTTAAAATGTATACAACATAATATAATCAGGACACATCAACAGGTCCAACACCTCCCCCTTTCTTAGTTATAGATGTCAAGAAATTGTCCTCATGAATATCTCATGCATATAAATTTATGGGATACAAATTATTTGATCATATTAAGAAAAAACTTGCCTAAATACAGTAAGCACCTTAATGTACAAATTACAGGTTGGTGAATTGTCCTGCAGATTCTTAATTTTGTTAATAGAATTTTTTCCCAGTCTGTCTTGCAAAAATAGCACATGCACAGGTCTCAACCCAGTTGGTTAAAGCTCAGTGAGAAAAACATTTATTCTACAAATCTTATAAAATGCCCATAATGTAGAAACATTTTTGAGACATGTCTTTGTGTATGTACTAGCTACTACAAACACAATATTTCCCTTTAATCTGCCCTTTACCATCTCCTACCCCATTCTCCTCTTGACCTTTCCCTCTCTTAGATTTCCCCACCACTTTCCATCTCACCCTCACATATCTCATCCCTCCCTCTTTCTTTCTTTTCTCTTAGCTGATTTTCACTGCCTTCTCTTTCCTCCTCTCCTTTCCTTCTCCCCTGCTGATCAGACTCCAGGCAGCCTTTGGAATTGCAGTTGAGCAGTGTGTGGGCCTGTGGCCATCAGGTAATTCAGTGATTATAGTATCAGATCTTGCATGTCAGTTGAGATGGGGCAATCCTGGTGAGTGCTATAGGTGTAATCTTGTAATCAGCTGTCACACTACCTCCATGTGTCAGAGAGATAAGGTAATCATTGGCAGTTCTGGTCATTCTTGTGGGTCAAAGAGAAACTCACCAGCATAACATGATTATGTGGAGAAAGCTTGTGGTCATTCATCCTGCTCCCTTGGTTTGTCTCTATGGTTGTGGTATTCAGTACACGCATAATTGACAAACAGCACGTGTACTCCATAAGAATGTTCTTCTCAATTTCCTACTCTGTTTCTATTCAGACCAAATAAACCAGAACATCAATCTCAGACTCTTTTTGGCTAAGTCCTACGTGCAGGGTCTTAGTTATTAGCTGAGAATGGTCCCTTCTTGTCCTTTAACTGAAACTGAGTACCTATACAGTTCAGTATAACACTGAACTGGTGATATTCTTTTGTCTCTTCATGCAATTTTCCCAGTAGCTATGAGGAGACTTTTCTGCTTCCTAGATCACATAATGTACAATGATCACTTGGTACACCAAAGAGCACACCTAAGTGTGATAGGATATTCAGTAAATGCTGTCACAATGTATTAAACTGTAGTGGATGGTGCAGTGGATAGTTAAGAAATCATTTATTTATTATTTATTTATTTATTTAAGGTCTCTTTTATACCGACATCCGTTGACACATCGCATCGGTTTACAAAAAACAAAACATTTGGGCAGAGCCCTTACATATAACAGCGGAACAGGATTAACTTTTGGGCAGGGCCCTTACATATAACCAATAGAGTACATTAAACAGGGGGTGAAAACTAGATATAAATATAACTCAATATGAGTAAAAAACTATATACACATATAGGAGAGTTCAAAATACAAAAATCATCAGAAACAAATACATTTGATTGAATAAATTAATTATCATATAGAAATTAAGGTGAACATAGTTCAAGTATGAAACTTTTAAGTCTCCGTATTGATCCTCGCCTCATCTCAACAAGTTTATTTTCATGTATATGATCATTTGAAATTGAAATAAAAAAAGCAAAAAAAAGACAAAATTCCACCAAAAACTCATCCAGTCCTAGTGACTTATGAGGAATTAGAGATTTAATGGCTTCTTGAATTTCCTTTGCATAATTGTAGATCCCATTTGCTGCTTTCTTCCAGATTTAACTGGGACTGGTCCAATGTATTAAGAAATTATTATTTATTTGGGTCTCATATTTGTAGAAACATGACGGTAGAAAAAGACCAAACGGTCTATCTGGTTTCCCCTTCCACACCATCTAAATCAATTTTATAATCTCTACCACTTCCTCAGAGAACTCCTGTGTTTATCCTAAGCTTTCTTGAATTCAGTTAATGTTCTTGTCTCCATCACTTCCAAGGGATGGCTGTTCCACTCTATGTAAAGATTATTCCTGAGTCTACCCCCTTTCAATCTCATCCTATGACCCCCTTGTTCTACAGTCTCATTTTTGTTGAAAAAGGCCATCCTTCGGTGTATGGAAACCTTAGCAGTATTTAAATGTCTATTTTGCCTTTCCACTAGGGTATATATATTTAGATCTTTAGGTCTGACCCATATGCTTTAGATCATAGGCTAATGATCATTTTAGTAACTACTGGCTTAAATGCTATTGAAGGTGTGGCCTTCAGAATTGTACACAGTATTCCAAATGAGGGCTTATTTGGAACATATAGATGAGCAATTTCACCTCTCTTTTTCTGCAGACCATTCCTCTCCCTAAGCATCCAAACATCTTTTTGGCCTTTTCCATTACTTTATGCACCTGTTAGGCCCCCTTAAGACCATCAGATATTATCACCCCTAGATCCCACTTTATTTCATGGTTAGAAGAATTTTACCTCCTATTCTGTACCTGTCCCAGGTGGTTTTACAGTCTAAATACATAACTCTGCATTTTTTAGCATTATACCTTAGCTGTCAAACACTAGATCAATCCTCCAGTTTCACTAGATCCCTCCTCATGTTTTCCGCACTCTCCTGACTTTCTGCCCTGTTGTAGATTTTGGTATCATCAGTAAAAATACAAACTTTCCCTACAAACTTTCCTAAATGTCACTCAAAAAATGTTGAAAGGAAGCAGTCCACTTCATATGCCAATTTTCCAATAGTTCAAAGCAGAAAATAAAATACCAAACTATCCTGATTATTACCTTTAGTTTCTGATTGATACAGATTGGAACAGCACTCCATAAACTGTTAGTCAAACTCATTATTCTCATAATTCATCTTATTGTATGACGATTGTACAGCCTGAATTCTTTTCCTATTCCTTCTTGCTTTCAAATATTGTACAAATAAATGATCATTTTGCTTACTGTCTGAATTATTCTACATTGATTTGATTGCTTATTGACTACAAATGGTATTACATTTATATGTTATCTTTCCAGTTGAACAGTTGATTCTCTACTGCCTGATTTCCTAATATTTTATTTTCTCATAGACACAAATTAGGAGAAAAGCAGTGGCAAATTAGGCCCATATGTGCTTAATTTCTCATTCTAAATTGTGCAGTTCTTGCTTCCTTAGCATATTCTTTTCAGCACTAAAGTTTATCAAAATCCCTCCCTTAACAGCTTCTTAAAATGCATCAGTTTAATAATGAAACCTCACATGAATTATTAAATTACTGCTATTTATAAAATATTTCACAATTGCCTTACTAATATGATCTAGTAAATCAAACCCTACAGAAGCCTAGTGTTACATTTCCTAATTAGACTGCGAAGACTTACATCATCCCAAATTAAAATTAAAGTGATTCCAGCATGATTATATATTACTATAGATCTCTGTCTGAACTACTGAAGGGATAAGCAATTTGACTACCAAAAGATGGACTTTTTTGGTAAATGATTGATAAGAAAAAAGAGACAAAATCTTTACCTGCAGGTTGCAAAATTCTCCAAGGGTCTAAAAGCCTTTCATGCCTCATCACTGCTTCTGATTTAATCAACTTTACAGATCTATTATATTTCTATATATTTAGACTGCCTATTCAACTCCAAATCTAGTGGCTGATAGAAGTGCCCTCCTATAATAATAAGTATGTCCTGTCAAAAGGAAATATGATTTGGACAACTTTGAAAGCATTCTGGGGTATTCACTGCTGGGGATGTATATACTTATGACAAAATCTTCCCTTTACCTTTGTGACACCTGTACCCTTCTTTCCACATAAAACTTTTTTTTCAACACTGTTGGCAAAAAGGCTCATTTTTTGATTCAGCCACTATCAACTGCTGTCATTCCTTAAAAGAGAGATGTGTTTCTTATACTGCATAAGGACTCTTCTTATTAACATAAATGTTAATCATATTTTTAATTGTGTGGTTCATCCCATTCATATTCAAAGATACTACTTTAAATTTAGACATAGGCATCATCCCCATATTAACTTAGTTATTTATTTCCATGCATGAAGATTTTAAATCAATTTTATCCAAGAAATGTATATATAACATTGTTTTAGAAGTCAATATACATCGTACCTTTTGTGATTTCTGCAGTTGACTTCTGAAAAAACAAACTCCTATAAACTATAAAATTATTTTTAGAGCAAACATTTTGCCCCACAGGTTGTATTCAGAAGACATATATGAGGAATTTGCTATTCAATATTTTCTCCTGTAGGGCCAAGCCCATGACACTCTTAAAGGACTTGTGTGCTAGATGAACCAAACAAAATGGATCACAGCAACACAAGATGGACACTGAGCTGTACTGAGAATAAAACTTATTGCTCAATAAACAGGACATTGTCTACAAAGCTGAAATTAGCTAGCATAGCAGGATATATATAAACTTGTTGAAACTGCTATGGTCTTAATAGGCATTGTATCAATCTAAGCAACATATTCAGGTAAAAAAGTTGTCTCTGCCAGTACACATCCTCATCACATGAATTATGAATGAATATGCCTGCTAAAAAGAAAACATCTTCTAAAACTTCACCAATCATATACCAATGGAATGTGAGATATCCAATCACCTTCTTTACATTTGGAACCTGTGTATTTACATGAAAGACCCAACAATGCCCATCAACATCTTAAAAAAGAGACTAGGACATAGGAACAGCCTTTCTGCTTACTAATTCATTGAGGCCTCCTGTTCATTCTTATCTGTTACAGGTTCCTGCCTGCAGCTTACTGGATCCCTGCCTCCAGCTTGCTGAGATTCCATCTGAAAGTACTCCTAGCTTACCATCTCTGGACAATATTGACATTGTGAACTGGTTGCCTGGCAAAGCTAAGGCTGTAGCTGGACTGCCTTCATTTTGACTGACACAGACCAGACAAAGAAACATCTAGACCAGGGGTGTCCAACTCTCGTCCTCGAGAGCCAGAAATGGGCCTGATTTTTAGTATATCCACAATGACTATGCATGAGATAGATTTGCCATTATGGAGGCAATGCATGCAAATCTATCTCATACATAGTCATTGTGGATATCCTGAAAACTTGGCCAATTTGTGACTCTCGAGGATCAGAGATGGCCACCACTGAGCTAGACTCACTCCAGAGATGGATAGACTGATTGGATATCTGCTAGCATATGTAAGACTGGGCTAGTTTGTTATCTGATGCTGGGTATTAAGATACCAATGTATTAGGAAAGTGCAAATTGAGATTACAGTTGGGTATAGTGTATTTTAAGGAATTTGGACCAAGAATAATCTGTATATGTAAAAACACAAATGTAAAGCAATGTCTAATACAATTGTAATCATTGTGAGCTTCAACTGCCACAATAAAACTACAATGAACCATGATAAGTGTAAAGAGATCTAGTCTATAATGTGCTTGGGTTGTTTATTCTGAGATCTAAGCAATTTCAGATAAACTCTGGGAATATATACTCCTACTGATATTTGGAGGTTCCACCAAAATTTAGAGACAAACAAAAAGTTGTTTACACTTGATTTAAATGGAATCTGCTATCAGTTCAGTAGAATTGTTGACTGAGAGACAAACATGAAAGATTTTTCAATGAATTATATAATATGCCGCCAGCAAAACAAAGTTCCATCAGACAGATTAGCTGACTGGATTATGGACTTGCATATCTTCAATGAAAAGTTGAAAAACAATCTCTCCCATATGAATGTTTTATAAAGAGTGTTAACTAAGGAATTTAAGCAGTTATCAGAATAATTAACAGAGGTATTGGAGTGAGTTTTTGTCTTGTTAATTATAACAAACAATTTTAGGATGATTCACAAGTTCAGCAAGGACAGCTTATAGTAATGTAGCTTTATATTGTGAAGTTAGAGACAAAACCTGGAGTGGATTTTGAATCAGAGCACATGTTACAAAGTGATTTGAATAGAATTACTGATTTCACTAGACAATGTCAGAAGAATGGAGTTAGGAAGTCAGATAACTATTGTGAACTGTCAAGGAATGGTGTAAAATTGTTACTCAGCAAAATTCAGAGCAGAAAGAAATAATGAAAAAAAACCCCAGGAGGGATCTTATAATATTGGGAGCTGAAGAAGTGAGTCACCAGGAGATCTGCTGTTTGGGAAGGCTCAGTTATTTCTAGAAAGAAGAAGAGACTCTCCAAGCCCCCCAAGTTGATGTAATTCAAACGTGACAAACAGCTGTATAAGTGTCATGTTCTGTGGCTGCTCCTTAAGGGACCTTACAGCATTGGGAACTAGGAGATCTGGGAGATCTGCTGCATGGGTGGGCTCAGTTGTTCCTGGAGCCAAGGAGAGACTCTCCAACTCCCCCAAGTTGATACCATTCAAACAGAACCAGCAGCTGTAAGTGTCATGGCCCATGGTGTGCAGCCATTGATGCACAACTAATGCCATGTATCAAAGGGGCATGCCCTTTGGGTAGCACTGTGGGATTAGAATGGATTGATGATTGCCTCAAACTGAGCAAAATATTCAGCATCCTGGAATTGCAGTGTTAGTGGTATAGGGAGTTTGCCCCATTTAGTTGCCTGTCCATTCATACCTTATAGGTAAGAGGAGGAAAGGATGCATTTGGGCTGCTCTGTCAGAGCCTCTGGCATCTCCTTATTTGGCATAGACAACTTTGGATGGGTTTATGACTCTCTTGCTTTAAAGTTCATTGTTGGAGGTAATGAGCTTGGTGCTTCTGCAACTATAAGTGTGACTGAAGTCACACTTAATCCTGACAGCTGCACACCTCCAGGATTGAGAAGAGGAGTCTGTAGCATGGTCTGCTGCAACTAGGGAGATGTCAGAAGTCAAATTCCATCAACTGTGTGACAGAGGTACTGTTGCTATAATTCTGAGGCCCAACTGGAAGAAGGGTATTGACAGTTTCTCAATTTCAGCTACAAACACCAGAGGTTAAGACACTTCCTATTAAACCACATAAATTGACTCTTGAGATTCTATGGACTGCTGTTGTAGAATTGGAGAAAGCCTTGATGGCTAGATTTGATGGTACTTTATTATCCCTCACTAAAATACATAGTTAGATAAAAATCCAGGCACAAGTGAATGAAGACCAAGGACAGAGATTGGCTAATGTTGAGACTCTGCAAAAAGTAATGCATGGATGTGAAGCTGCCTTTTTTAAAATAAGAATCTAGTTCCTCATAACCTAGAGCTGTTAGAAAATCAATGTAAGAGGTGTAACCTTTGTTTGTTAAATTTTCCAACGTTTCCTTTGATTCTCCTATAGATATGTTGAAAACATTTTATCAGGAATTTTTGAAGGTTCTCTTGGACTCCATTCCATCAATTGCCCTACTGGCCCTAGAGGAGCTTTGATTTAGATGTTTCTTAGAATCCTGAATTGTCTACAGACAGTTTAAATCTTACAGCTATTTTGAAAGATTCACAGTCAGAAATTATTTCTAGGGAAAATGACAATGAAACATCCACTGGTAATCATCAAGAGTTCATGGGAAGAATTCCTAAATGGGAATGAGCTTTTGAAGAGGTTGTCCCTCATTTTTTTACTATGTTTAGGATGTTATTTGGACTCAGGTAAAACACCTAATCCCTTATGGCAGAGTTCACCAAGGGGGGGGGGGGGGGGAGGTCAAAGGACCTTGTTCTTTGAGCTTAAGGAAACCTCTATAAAAATTAATTTTCAAGGGTCATCATATCCTAATCTCCTACAGCTCCATTGTGAAGCAGCTTGAGAGAAAGTAGAAAAGAATGACAATGTTATATGTATCAATAAAGGTTGAATAATTTCATGTTCCAGAGAAATTATTTTCACCAGTCTATTAAATTATATGCCACTTTATAAGAAGTCAGATAGGAATGTTATACCTGAAAAATATTGACTGACTAATTTGACTGCTATGCTGGAAAAATCCAGAGATGAAGATACTGTTTCCTTTACATTGATATTAAACTTATTGGTGGATTTCAAGAGATTATTTGTTGAGGCAGTACTTTCATATGAGAAATATATTAGTTTGTATTCAGAAAGTAGCCATGTTACTCAACATAGCCAAGTTCAATCAAGTTTGGAGGAAATACTTTTTTCTTTTAAGATCTAGAGTACAATTAGGGAGTCTTTTCTAGCTAAATTTTCCTTGCAAGTATATTGTTAAGCTGGTTGGAATCAAGTATGTCTTCTATGATTCTGCTCATTTGATTCATTGCAAACATGAGAAGCAGGCCTCATCCCAACCTGAACCAGTTTGTTCTGCCAGAAGAGGCCTTATAAGCTTTCTTTCATGCGTTTGGATAAAATAGTCTAAAGCAGTGTTTCCATTACTATTCTTGTAATTTCAGTTTTGTGTTTTTTCTTCTTGGTATTTGATAACTCTACCCCATATGTGGACTGCAGTTGGCTGTGGAATTATTTTTTAAATTATTTTTACTGTTTATAATGTTTCTTTGTTAAACATTTCCTATATTGGAATATATTTATAAGAATTTCAGTTACAATCTTTCACAAAAAGTGAAAGATTCAATAATTAACATTGTTCTTAATACCGACAGCTTGAAGATATTGTTGAAGGAATCATATACTCTATTACAAGACTGAAGGAAAGCAATAAGTTGAGGAAGCATCAATGTCTACGCCCTAGAGTTCTCACCTGACATACCTTAGGAAATTGATATCCGCCATGATGGGGAAGCCATTATATTATTCACAAGGAGAATTGTCAGAGTATTCAAGCATACCCATTACTGAATAGTTACAACTAACTAGTGAATCATTCTTCTTCTAACTAAATGGCAAAATAGCACTTTATTCTGTTAAATAGACTAACACCTGGGTAAAGGTAACACAACCAGATACCAACTTATTAGTTGGTACTGGTAGCATTACACTGAAGTTTGGTGATATTAAATTCAAATACAATTTAGGTCTTGAGTTACCACTTTACTTTGGCTCAGATCATGTTATTAGACTTGGAGCCCATCTGGATTTGATAAACAGCATCCTTTGCAGTCATATGAAAGGTGACTCTGTGGTCTATCGAATGCTCTCCAATCACATAAATCAGAGCATAGTGTTCCCAGAGTTTGTGAGGTAATAAGTGCCACTGATAATTGTATGCCTGGAAAATCAAGAACCTACTCTTGAAATGATGGATACTAATCCAAAACCTGAATAATCTGTTTTCTTTTAGAAATGTAGAACAGAACTCTTGAGTTTCCTTTCCATGATTTTTATTTATTTATTCTACTGACAGGAGAAGAATCTGCCAAGTTAACATTCTCGGATTCTCTTTTTGGCATTGTAATGCAAGATACTTATGGATTCCTAATTACACAATCAAAGTCACATAAAAAGTGTTTGCATCACTGGATCTTTATCATGTTATCCTGAAACATTTAACATCCCCCCCCCCCCCCCCACACACACACACAAATGTGGTTGAAGGCACAAATGAACTATGCAATTGCTTATGTGCAGATTATCTGAGTCAGTTTGATAAAATCATGATCCAGCCAATCAGAAAGGAACAAAGAAAATTCAGATTCAAGTCACTGTCCACAAGGGAAGTGCCATTCCTCTATATGTTGTGATGCACATATTAGAAATTGCTTATGTTCTAATTTACCTTTTAAATTACTTGGCAATGTCTATCAATTGAAACAGGTGTTTAATGAAGGCATCTAGTTGATAATCTATTTCTTCATGTTGAAGCTCCTGCTTTTTGGGTATATCAGATTGATGACTCACAGCAATATTTAGTGTCCAATTTAGGAATGTGTTAAGCGAATGAATACATTGGTTGTATCCTGTTGAACTATAAAGATTTTCATGCTTTTGAATTGTCTATTGGCCAAAATGCAATACAGATCATGGACTACAATTAGACTCTCAATGCAAGCTGTAAGGGTCAATTTGATGATACCTCCAAGGCGGGTAAATGCAGGGGTCAGGACAGGAAGGTCTGGCATGAGATCTTCTGCCAGGCCAGTCACTGTCTCTTTAGGTTGGGCACTCTGGTGCTGGTGGCTGACAGGTCTTGTGGTGGGCGGTTCTCTGTATCGGGGACTGGGCACCCACAGGGACTGGCAGGCAGCGGCAGGCAAGGGACATGAAGATGCCCTGAACACAAACACAAACAAGGAATGCACCAGCAGGACAGGGGTAGACAAGGAAGTTCAAGGCAGCAGAGGTATACAGACAAGCAAGGGGCAAGGCAAAGCATGGAACTACAAGGACAGTACAAGGGAAACACATGGACAAGGGGGTTGTAATAAGACCAAGCACAGGACAGGGACAAACTAGCAATACGGTGATAAGAAGGACCACAGGAAGGCCCAGACAATGAAAAAGCAAAATTGTGAGCACATAAGCACAGAAAACCCCTGAGATAACTCAATAGAGTAAAGAATCATGTAAATGACTCAAAGGCAAGATAGGTCTCAGGGAGGACTTGGCAAGACAAGGGCAAGAGAAGGAACAGATAGAGAGGCCCAGACAGAGCTAGGACAAGGCTAGGAGTACACAGACTAGATAGGCTACTAGGAGGCCTAGACAATGCAAAGGGTTCACAGACTAGATAGGCCACTGGGAGGTCAAGACAAGATAAGAACAAGGCAAGGAGCACAGAGGCCACAGTGGGACTAGACAGGACAAGATCAGTACAAGAGGCTCACAAACTAGAATGGTCACTGGAAGGCCCAAACAGGGCTAGAGCAAGGCAAGGGACCAGAACCAGGATACTAAGAAAAGAATACAAAGACAAGGGACCAAAGGCAGAGAGCAGACTCCATGCTGAGGCAGGGAGTAAGTTATGAGGGAGGATTTTATAAGGCTGGCCTTGCTGCAAATTGTAGAATTCAAGGCAGAGGCTGGAACGGGTCTGCTTGGTCTACTGAGGACCGCTGCTTACAGGGGGGCTGCTAGCAACCAGTTTTGTTACACTCAAGATAAAGACATTCTACTGACTGATTGTGTTTTTGACATGTGTTGTTTTTTTTTCTTCTTTATGTCGTCTTGATTGGACAATATAAAATTTTCTTTTTCCTTGGTAAAAAGATTAAGGTTATGACTCAAACTGAAAATGACTGCTTTACTGTTTCTCTGAATTTGCAAGACTTAGTGGAACCCAAGCTTACAGAGATGTAATTACACATACACTACTCTTACCTTTGTGTTACCTGAATTATGATAGCTTGATAAAGTGATATGATATACTTAGATAACATTAGCTATATTTTGTTTCTGATTTTCATATATTAACAAATATTATATTATCCATGACTAATTTAGTCAAGTGATGTTTTAAAGTTATAATCAGTAATTATTCATGAATTTACTTGTGATCATGAGGTGTAAGAGCACCCCTGTATTACAATATAAACATCTATTAATTATGCATGAATGCCTTATTCAGTTTTGCATTGATTATATCATTGCTTATTAATCTCTACTCCCAGTTCTAGTACCTTGTTATTTGTAACTGCTTCCTCCTCACTAATAGGTTACTCATTTGTTCTTTGTACACCCCTGTTCTATGTAAACCGGCATGATGTGATTGTATCATGAATGCCGGTATATAAAAATTTTAAATAAATAAATAAATAAATAAAATATGTCACTCTTTGATTCAACTTGCATAATTAGGTTTCAACTTGCTTTGTTACACTTAAGAGGTAAAGTGCTCCTTTATAATGAATTCCATATTAAAGGGGGGGGGGGGGGGGGGAATGTAGGTCCTAGCCAAGGCCACCCATAAAGGAACCATGTGCTAGCTGAACCAAACAAAATGGAGTCCAAGCAACACAAGATGGACATTACAGAACTGTATTAAGATTAAAACTGATATTATTCAATAAACAAGATATTGTCTTCAAAGCTGAAATAAGCTGATATAACTGGATACAAATTCATTGAAGCTGCTATGACCTTCACAGTCATTGTGTTGATCTAAGCAATATATTCTGATCAACAAGGTATCTCTACCAACACATGTCCTCATCACAAAAGCTATTCATAAAGGGGCAGATTTTTAAAAAGTACACGCACACGTACTTTTGTTCGAGCAACTGGGGCAAACAAAAGTACACCGGATTTTAAAAGATACGCGCATAACCATCATACACGTCATACGGTGACGGTCGCCCGTATGACATAGTGAGGGCAAAGGTAGCGCCGGCGCCATTTTGAAGATTGGCAATACGGCCCGCGTGCAGGAGATCGCTCCCGGACCCCCCCTGGACTTTTGGCAAGTCTTGTGGGGGTCAGGAGGGCCCCCCCCCAAGCTGGCCAAAAGTCCCTGGGGGTCCAGCGGGGGTCCGGGGGTGATCTCCTGCATGCGTGACGTCGGGAGCCAGGAACCAAAATGGCGCCGGCGCTACCTTTGCCCTGTCACATGATAAGGGCAAAGGGCCACGGCGCCATTTCTCAATGCAGCCGTGGTCAGAGAGAGAGGGAGATCGCGTCGGGACCCCCCCCCCCCACTGGACCCCAGGTAATTTAATACATTTTGGGGGGGTTCGGGAGGGTGGGGGATTTGTTTTAAAGGTTCGGGGTGGGTTTTAGGGTTTTTTTGGTGTGCCAGTTTTCTCGCACCCTATTTAACGATACAATACAAATGCCCCTGACGATAAATCGGGGGCATTTGTATTGTATCGTGCACTCTAATGATTTTGGACGATTTTAAAATTATCTGACGATAATTTTAATCGTTCAAAAACGATTCACATCCCTAATAACTTCAATGAAGTTTGGCTGCCTGATATAGAAGAGCAGCTGTTGCCATGAGCCCTTTACTCGTGGTATGACTTAATGCCAGCTCCAGAGCTGGAGTTAAATCTGCCGCATTAACAAGTGTGTGTTGGGCACCAAGGGATTTTCTGCACCAGGGGGTAATAGCTAATAGTCTCATCTACATGGAATTTACATGTGATGAATGCCATTGGCTAAGGAGCTGTCTGGGTGTGCATTTTGGATGTACTAATCCCCTTATTGCATTCAGTGTTAATCTAGCACATCCAAAACACATGTTCAACCACGCGTTAAACTGTGCGCTAGGTTGGGCACACTTTGTCGCATCGGCCTATATGTAGGACTCTGCATCTCTGCAGAATTCTCTGACTACTTTCCTTTCCTTTCCATGTAAAACTTTGAGTCTCAAGAATAATTTATATTTGCCATATCTTTTGTCAGTGAATATTTTCTCACATTGCTTATAATACATATACTCCCATAGAAGATCTCCATATCAGGTTTCGTATCTTTATCTCCATATTTTCTATTAAAAACATAGGTTGCTTGCAAAAATCCTTATTTCATATTTAATAGGGATGTACACCACAAAAATATTCATTTCCCTTCATTTTTTTCATTTCTGGGTTGTTTTTTTAATTCAGTTTCAGTTTCTTAAATTTGCATTTAAGTGCGTTTCATTTGCTGAACCAAAATAAACATGAAATTAAAAAATAAAAAAAAAACTACTCAAAACTAAAAAAGGACCTAAACATGGCCTCCCCAGGCCTCTCAACACCCACATGCCCACCACTACTGCTACCACTGCTGCTCCTGCCTCTGCAAATTAGCTGGGGCCTTCCTGGGCCATTCTGTGACTGAGCCAAAGCCTCTCCAGACCCCACTTTTCAATGCAGAAAGGGGCTGGTGTGATCACCAGTTGCTCCTGCCCTGCTGGTTCCCACTGAACACTGGCAATGGCCAGCCCTGAGACTGGCATCAGTGTTTCATGGCCATAAAGCATATGGCTATTAAATAAAATAACACTGATCTTAGAGCCAGCAGACACCATTTTGGTGTATTGCCGTATGTTTGTTCAGCTGTACAACTTGTCCTGAGACTGGCTGGCACCATTGTGCAAGTGGGAGTTAGTGGGGCAGGAGTTACTGGAGATCAATCCTACCTCTTTATACTTTGAAGACCCATGGAAGGGTTAAATAAGTGGGGTCTGGGGATTCCCCATCTGAGCTGGGATGGTGGTAGGGAGATCCTGAGAGGCCACATTTTTTGTTTTAACAAACCAAAAATATCCAAAAATGTTCAGATAATTTTGGCTATGTTGATTTTTGGTTCATTCCATTTATAGCAAAACAATAATCAGCTTATTAATAGCAAAAAGCCAAATTCATTTAAAACAAATGCATCTCACTAATATTTATAGTTTAATGAAGTATCACACATATCAGCAAGCTTTCTATAGAGAACTGGATTTTTATGACACATTCTTGGCTGCATGCCCATTGAATTTTATAGGAATTCTCTGGAAGATTTTACACATTGCACAGAGGCACAACTCTTCATTTTGTTTTAAAGATAAATTATCACAAAAAGTGTACAGGCCAAAAAAATTCATATATATGCCATTGAATTATTAATAGGTTTTACCCACATTAAGTGCACTTAACATGGGGAAATGGTTTTGAAAATTGCTATGATAGTATGTCAATTTACATGCACAATTCCTTCGAAAATTCACCTGAGGATGTTTTAGTGGGTACTAATTTGACTAGTATCCCTTTCTCTCCCTATTATCTCCAGCTTCACCTCACTCTCTAGCTCTGCCCCTCTCTTTGTATGGGAATTGAGTTCTGCTCTTCTCTTTCTTTCTATTCTTGAGCTCTGCCCCTCTCTTTCTATGGGAATTGAGCACCAGCCCTCTCCCTCTACTCTTCAGCTTCGTTTCATTCTCCAGTCTGCCCCTCTTTCCCTGTCTTGCTCAATTCATTATCTACTACCACATATAGAAATTGAGTTCCATCACTCTCTCTGGCTGTACTTTCCAGCTCTGGCCCTCTCCCTCTCTCTCTGAATAGTCAAACCACTCTCTCTACCACACCCCTCAATTACACACTTCCTGAACATCCTTGGATGGGCTTTTACTACTAGTAGTATATAAAGCACACTGTCTTACTCTGGTATTATCTGTTTCCTTCTGCTGCACATATGAATTCACTCAGTCTCTATTTTGTTTTCTGAAGCAAATCAATATAATCTTGCAGTTCTTCAGGACTCTCAAATGTTATTTACAGTGACTTTCATCTTGGCTGGATAGAACAATCCTAACTTTGCTTTCATTTTTCTCAGTTGCTCTCATATCGCCATAAGCTTCTCCCTTTTCTATGCTGTGATATTTTTAGATCCATGACAATCAAAATGTTCTTCCCTCATCCATTGACATTTCTCAGGATTTTCAATAGTTGAGAGCATCTTAAGCTATGAATCACTGTTCATCTTGGATATTTTTTATTGGGCAATTACCCAAACACTAAGAAGATCCCATGCTACTGATGCAATTAATAGCAGTGGTTATTCCCTAAGTAAACTTGATTGATAGCAGATAATGGACTTCGTCTCCAAGAACTTATCCAAACCTTTTTTGAACGCAGCTACACTAACTGCACTAACCACATCATCTGGCAACAAATTCCAGAGCTTAATTGTGCGTTGAGTGAAAAAGAATTTTCTCCGATTACTCTTAAATGTGCTACTTGCTAACTTCCTAGAATGCCCCTTAGTCGTTCTATTATTTGAAAGTGTAAATAACCGATTCACATCTACTCATTAAAGACCTCTCATGATCTTAAAGACCTCTATCATATCCCCCCTCAGCTGTCTCCTCTCCAAGCTGAACAGCCCTAATCTCTTCAGTCTTTCCTTTAGGGGAGCTGTTCCATCCCCTTTATCATTTTGGTTGCCCTTCTGTACCTTCTCCATCACAACTATATTTTTTTTAGATGTGCTGTGAGATAAGCTATCTCCATTTTAATTTCTTTAGTTGTATTATAATTCTCAGTCATTTACACTTTCAAGGATTGCAACTTTTTCATGGTTATAGAAATGGAAGATTTAATTTCAGTTTCCTTGCATTTTCTGTTATTTTGAGTGTCCTGTTTGAACCTTTTAATTTTGTGTGACACTATAAAAGTCACTTCCATTTTACCTGGTTTACTACTGACCATAACAGTTATCACTCAGAAAACATATTTGGAAGCGATAGCAATTATACTTGTAGGATTTACAGATTAGTGTGCATTTCTGTAGAGGTTGCCTACCCCTAGTTGCCCCTGAAGGTTGAAAAACATAGTGATAATGGTGATGTTGGGTCTTCTGTGAATATATTTGCTCCTACTGAGGTCTTCTTCCTGTGCTCAAGCTGCTGGGAATTTGGACCTGCCTGCAGATATGAAGGAGAAGGGATTCCAAGCAGAGCACCTGCAGATGGGGTTTATCTGGTGATTATAGGTCCACTGAAAGCATGTGGCTCAGGGAAATTGCCCTAATTCATCCCTTCTAAGAGTGCCCCTTTGTGCAAGTTCTGAAAGATAGGCTCCTTGAATTATGTTTGCAACTTCTTAAATTATACTAAATAGAACAAGAAGCCTAATTACTAAAGATTATGATCTGTTTATATACAAAGCAAGTACATTAAAATTAAGGGATTTCCTTCTGTATATTATTAGAAAATTCATTATAAATGAATTCACTAAATCAAAGATCAACTATATTCCATGGAGGTTTACTTATCTCATTAAGCAAATTATTAAATTAGAGAGAGAAATAATTTTGTAATGCTATAGAAATAAGAAAGTGATGTCATATCACATATTTACAACCTTATAAATTTGCACTGTCTTATATTATGGGCCTAATATATATTCACATTCTGACTGAGTTACTGTGATTAATTCTCAGATCCATTAAATTTATCATATTTATTTAATTTAGTTAAAAATACTTATATTCTGCAACTTCCAAATTTAAAATTTGTCCAGGGCAGATCACATAAGTACATACATAATACATAAGTATCCACAAATATATAGCAAATGGAAAATAATTTTGAGCATTGGGGTTTTAAACAAGTTTTTTTGTTTAGATTTAGCACCTGTTCTCATTGCTTTAGAAGAGACAGTACTGAGATGGTCATGCTGCCTATGCCATTAATAATTTAAGGGAACTAGCTGGAGGAAGTAGGGTGGTCACTTGGCACAGCCAAAAGACATTTTGTGGTCATGTCTCATAATTTACAGCAGCCTATATAAAAGGATACAAGGATAATGGAATTTTCCTTTCCACTTGCTCTAACCAAAATGAAAATGCATTTGAGATACACCTCAATGGTTTAAAAGTGCATCTATTATTTTATGTAAATTTCAGGAGATGCTAGACCTTCTGCACCAAATATTTAATCACATGGAAAATTCAGAGGACCTAACTTAGAGAATGCTTCTGAGTAGATTCAGATTGACTTTAATTCTCATTTCCCAGCTCCTTGAGAATTTCCATGGCTATTTAGTGCCCTGTATTGATCCCCCTCACAATTTGTCCATTGACGTGAGAGCGAGGACAGCTTTGACTTATCTAGTTATTGGAGCCTTCCAGAGCGTGGTAAGGAGATATAACTGGCATCAGTCAGTTCTCTGCCATCAGGTGTATTAATTCTTAAATAGAGGCCCATTTTGACCATATTCCTGACTACATCTAATATTCTTGTATTGAACAAGGGTGAAAGCAGGTGGAAAATGGCTTGTTTGATATTATTTAGTTCTCTAATGTCATTGGAGCTCTTGATTGTACTCATATGGGTTCGATTGTTGCAAAGAGCGAGAAAGCCACTGGAAATGTAAGCATTCAGATTTATTTATTTATTTATTTAGCATTTTTTTATATACTGAGGTAGAGCAGAGTAGCCTTCACTCCGGTTTACAATTATAACAGATCACAATCTGAACACAACATTCAGGTCTCATTTGACTGTTGTTTAATAGAGCAGATGTATTAGCCAAGTTTCCTAACTCTTGCCACAATATGCATATATTAGGCAGACTAGATAGCCATATCTTATCAAAACCAACTATTCATCCTGACAATTCCTATCACTCCCTCAAATATCTTCTTTGTTTATCTCATGCTCTCTTGAATTCAGATACAGTTCTTGTCTTCACTACCTCCACAGGGAGGCTATTAATGCATCCACTACCATCTTTGTAAAGAAATATTTCCTTAGATTACCCCTGAATCTATCCCTTTCACCCTTATCCCATGATCCCTCATTTTAGAGCTTCCTTTCATTGAAAGTTGCCTACTTCTATGGCATGGAAAACTTGTAGCTTTAAATGTCTTTATTATATCTCCCCTATCCCACCTTTTATTTATTTATTTATTTATTTATTTTTAATTTTTATATACCGACCTTCTTGCATAAAATGCAAATCAGGCCCGTTTACAGTGAACGTTGAACAAGCAGGAAATACAATTCCTTAGTCTAATACATTGAACATCTAGTACTGGAAAAATATAAAAGCAAACTTTTTAGACAGCTTAATAAAGGTTAATTAAATAATAAACTTAACTAAACTTATTTTACAAAACGCACGACGGTTAGCACGAAGGGGAGCACAAAGGGGAAAGCCCCTTTGTCGCGCCCCTTCGGCGCGCGACGCCGGATGTAACGTCGTCGTTTACCGGCTCTGCCATTAGCGTGATGATGTCACTATGGGCAGGTCCAATCTTCTCCGAGGACTCCCTCTGTTGTAAGTTTCATGGCGATTATTCAGTTTTTTGTTTTGTTTTTTCAGCCCGGGATTGCCTCTGAGGGCTCCTGATGTTAGTAGGCTGCCCCCCCTTAACTGCCCGATGTAACGGCGTCGTTTACCAGCTCTGCCGTTAGTGTGATGATGTCACCTTTCCTCTAGGCTATACATTTTTAAGTATGTCCCCACATGCTTTAGAACAAAGACCACTGATTATTTTAATAGCCACCCTCTGGAACAACTCCAACTGGTTTGAATCCTTTTTAAGGTATGGTCTCCAAAACTGTACATAGTTCTCCAAATGAAGTTTCACTAGTGACTTGCATAGGGGCAATATTACCTCTTCTTTTAAATATTTTTGCTGACCATTCCTTTTTCCTATGCAGGAAAACTGCCATTCTGACTTTTGGTATCATCTTATTGACCTGTTTAGACACCTTAACATTATCAGATATGATCATTCCCAGATACCACTTTTCTTTCATGCCTAGAATAATTTCACCCCCATATTGTACTGCTTTCTTGATTTTTTGCAGCTCAAATGCAAGATGCTGCATTTTTTAGCATTAAATTTTAGCTGCCAGACTCTTGATAACTCCTCAAGCTTTGTTAGATGCCTCCTCATGTTTTCCACTCCTTCCAGCTTGTCTACTGTTTTGAAAATTTTGGTAACATCTGCAAAAAGGCAAACCTTTCCTGACAATCCATATGCCTTGTTGGAAAAAACACACAATCCAAGGACTGAACCCCTATGGCATACTGCCAGTAACACCACTCTCCTCAGTGTGAACTCCATTTACTACTACACTTTTTCACTTCCCATTCACCCAGGTTCTAACCCTATTAGTTACTTTAAGGCATACATCAAGAGTATTCAATTTATTTATAAGTCACTTACATGGAACTGTGTCAAATGCCTTACTGAAATTAAGGTATACTACATCAGATTTCCCCTGGTCCAACTCTTTGGTCACTCAATTAAAGAAATTAATCAGCTTAGAAATCATGCTGCCTCAGATCTTGCAATCCATATATCACATTCGGACAGATAAGGCCCCTTTTAACCTTATTTCTACTTTTCCACTACTATTTTGTCCTGGCTTAAACTTATCTGCAGTGTCTTGTCACTATGCTATTGGGAAAGTGGAGTAGTGCCTCCTGAAATTCATAAAAAGATGGGTTTAACCATCTGAGTAGGGTGTGTTATCCCTTTTTAGCTAGAATATTAAATATTGTGATAGTAGAAATGAATTTTGCATACATGTTTTCTCGTAAAGAGTGTAGCACATAATGATGTGTATCTTCCAAAGCCATTGATGGCAATGTTTACCCAGGAATTAGCAAAATTTTGCATACATATGAGTGCCAGATATTACTCCATTTATTTGTATTTCAAGGTGAATAAGTGTTTCAAGGGATATGCAAACAAGGTGGCAAACAAGGTGGCATGGAGAGTAAAATGTGAGCAGGAATTTTTGGCTTAGTAATCTTATTTCACACTAATCTTATGGTCTGTTTATGGTCAGTGCAGTTTCTTCATTTTTTCTACATGGAATAGACATCACCCAAGGGTAATAAGGTGATTAATAGAGATGTGAATCGTGTCCTCGATCGTCTTAATGATCGATTTCGGCTGGGAGGGGGAGGGAATCGTATCGTTGCCGTTTGGGTGTTTAGAATATCGTGAAAATCGTTAAAATCGTGAACCGGCACACTAAAACCCCCTAAAACCCACCCCCGACCCTTTAAATTAAATCCCCCACCCCCAAATGCCTTAAATTACCCTGGGATCCAGCGGCGGTCCATAGCTAAATCGGGGGAAGGGGGAGGGCAGGAAAACCGGCACACTAAATCCCCCTAAAACCCACCCCCGACCCTTTAAATTAAATCCCCCCCCCCTCCCGAACCCCCCCCAAATGCCTTAAAGTACCCTGGTGTCCAGCGGCGGTCCGCGTATGGCCGGCGCCATTATCCGTACGGAAAACGATTCACAGCAGGAGATCGCTCCCGGACGCCCGCTGGACCCCCAGAGACTTTTGGCCAGCTTGGGGGGGCCTCCTGACCCCCACAAGACTTACCAAAAGTCCAGCGGGGGTCCAGAAGCGACCTCCTGCGGTCGAATCGTGTTGGTCTATGGCCGCCGCCATTTTGCGGTGGCCATTTTGCAAAATGGCACCGGCTGAAGACAACATGCTTCAACAGCAGGAGCCCGTTTCGGACCGCCGCTGGACACCAGGGTACTTTAAGGCATTTGGGGGGGGGGATTTAATTTAAAGGGTCGGGGGTGGGTTTTAGGGGGATTTAGTGTGCCGGTTTTCCTGCCCTCCCCCTTCCCCCGATTTAGCTATGGACCGCCGCTGGATCCCAGGGTAATTTAAGGCATTCGGGAGGGTGGGGGATTTAATTTAAAGGGTCGGGGGTGGGTTTTAAGGGGTTTTAGTGTGCCGGTTTTCCTGCCCTCCCCCTTCCCCCGATTTACGATTTTTTGACGATAAATCGGGGGAATTGGTATTGTATCGTGGCCCTAACGATTTTTGATGATTTAAAATATATCGGACGATATTTTAAATCGTCAAAAAACGATTCACATCCCTAGTGATTAATGCATTCTGCACTCATTCAAGGGTGGGCCAAAATACTTTATTATACTCTCATCATTGGCCAATTTCCCACCTTTTGTGATCCTGCTCAATAAATGGTCCAGCTTTCAAAAGTAAATGTTTGCATTTGTTAGCTTTTCTGAATACTGGTATTTATTTGCCTCATTCTCCTTTTTGGCTTCAAAATGGAAGACTTGCGCCATATGTTACAACATTAATAGTATTAGTTCTGAAAATTAGAAACAGGCCCAAAGTGATGACAAAAGGACTACAGATGATCAAATAGTAATAACACCTGGAATTGATGTTCTACATTGTGAAATAATGCAAGAAATGTCATATATTAAACAGAAATGAAGTACAATTATCCCATGCTATGAGATATCCTAGAAATAGACAATTTCGCAATAGTCAGGTCTTCATGGTTATTCATTTAGGAATCTATTTTCCAATATTTTAGGATGAGTGAATGAACAAATATCAAGAGATATAAAAACATAGATCAATAGACAAAGTTAATATACAATCTGTAGCATATTTTTTCATGCAATAAAAAAATCCTAAGCAAACTTTGATGAAATCCTACACAGATTTACTTCTGATTAAAACTATTCATATATAGCTGAGTTTTACTATATGCCGATTTCAGTTCATTTTGTGTAGTGATACATAAAATTACAAAAAGACATATCAGCTCTATAGAGGCACATTATGTGCTGAAAATGCTTTTGGTTGGTTTGAATTTTTACAGCATTTAGTCAGTAAGTCTGAAGGTGACTGGATAAAAGGTTTGAAATAAGTCCTTGAAACAGTTACTATGTATTCTTCAAGGGATATTTTTTCTAAAAGCTTTTTATAATTTTTTTATATGAGCAAAATATGTAGAAACTAGAGCACAAATTTTCTCAATGCCAATAATTATTTATTTTGTATTCTACTAGAGTTACTAAAATGAAACACAAAAAATTAAACCTTTCTTTTTATCACGTGGGGTTCTTACTGCAGCATTAGCTGAAGAATATGTATTTCTCTGAATCCTTCACCTCTAAGGACCCTGGCTTGACTTGACTATACTACATGTCACAAATAATTAGGTAGATTAGAAATGACCAACTTCAGTCTTCCAGGACTACAAGAGATCTGGTTTCCAAAAAGCCACAATTAATATTCATGGGATACTGTATATTTGAATTTTCCATATTTTAGTAATCTTGATAAACTGAGAGCTGAAAAAAATGGATATATGAAAAACATAAAAATTGAAAAAAATGGTTTAAAGTATTTACTGGCAAATGTATAATATATTTATATTCTTGTACTACTGGACACACATTTAAAAACGTTTTGGAATTAGATAAAACAAAAGAAACTAGCATCCACTTTATTTCAAATAAATATATATTTTTAAAAATAGTATTTTGAAAGAAAGCACAGGTAGGGCAGAAAAAAATATAGGAGAAGGAGCAATGTCTTATTTTCATGTTTAGGCCACATCTTTTAAATAAGGTTGCTCATTTATTATACTTTTACATCTATGTTTTTCCCCTTTGGGAATAACGGGATATTTTTGTTAACAATTCTGGTTCATTATTTGCATCTGAGGAATATGGGCACACAATTTTAATAAGCAAGATTTGTTTACATAGCATTCAGAGTTCATTAAAACAGATATGACTCACTAATTTCTAGCACTTTACTTTTGAAGAAAATTGGAAGATCATCATTAATATCCAGTTAAGTCACTAGGATATGAAAAACATTTAAGAATTTTCAATAAATTTTCAATAAATTTCAAATCTCAGTATCTAGGCAAATATATTCCCTATCTATTCTGTCAGTATTACATGGTTCTATTCTAATTTACATTGAAATACTGTTTTGTTTTGGGGTTTTTTAACAACAGAGACAACATGCAATTTCCAATTGATTAAGTCATTTAAATTTAGTCAGAACTGAACTATCAAAGATTATGGAAACATGTTAAGGCTTATCTGTTTTCTAATATTTGAGAGGGTGTAGGTTTAATTTTTGTTTTTTGTGTAGCAATGAAGAGAGTGATTATGTCTTTTATTTGTTGGTTTGCTTTTATATTTTAGGAATGTTATTTTTTAATTCTAAATTACTGTGATAGCTACACTTATGGTGCAGGATAATAATGTTTAAATAAATACCTGGAAATATTAAGTCTTCAATATCTTTTCTCATGCTAAAATATACAGCAGTTGGGACACATCCATGGATATTTTAATCTGTTCCTTGGAGCTCAAATCCTGTTCACCAGATTTTACAGACCTCTATTTTTTTTTTAATGAAAAAAGCCACAGAGATTTAACATGCTCATTCCCCTCATTGTTCTTTTCCCATCATCCTCTACTTGGCCTCAGATTTTTTCCAAATTAAAATTTTCAGATTCAAAATCTTATGGCGAAAATTCTATGAAAGCCCTACCTCCATCAAAAGCCATTCTCTCTCCCGCTCTCTCTTTTTTTCAAATTCTCATTTTCTCAGTCCTAGCAAAGTTCAGCTTTGTCTTAAAATTGAAAGAGAAATGGATCTGCTCACCTTTCGATCTGGATCATTCTCACGCTTTAGGTTGATATCTTGACTGCTCATAAATAATATCGCAGCGTTATCAGCTGAATTGTGATTATTTATTATTTCTCTTTGTTCATTTGCTTCAAGGAAAGTAAACGTATTCTTCCCGGATTCTTTGGCTGCGCAGAGTTGGTAGGTATAAGGTAAAGTACCATCGCTGTAGTGCGATGGGAAGCTGGGGCCAGTTTGGGAACAAAGGTCAGAGCTTAAGCATTTCAGAACCGTTGACTTCTTTGCTCTTAAACACTTTTTTACTAACATCAAGAAAACAGTCATAAGAAACAAAAACGTGATCAAAGCCAACGCCGTCACTAAATA
This sequence comes from Rhinatrema bivittatum, assembly GCF_901001135.1. Taxonomy (NCBI): domain Eukaryota; kingdom Metazoa; phylum Chordata; class Amphibia; order Gymnophiona; family Rhinatrematidae; genus Rhinatrema; species Rhinatrema bivittatum. The sequence continues at coordinate 29,097,837 of NC_042632.1, read as the reverse complement.
CAAATGTAAATTCGACTCGTAATCCGAATCAGCGGATTGGTTACTTAATTCTGGAAGAACTTCCTGAAAGTTTTCCGAAAATACCATGTTCAGCGTAACTGTGGTGGAAAGAGGAGGCTGTCCGTTATCCTTTACCAAAATGACCACTCTCTGCTTCAGAGAATCCTTCTCCAGAAAAGCACGAGATGTCCTTATTTCTCCGGTATGAAGTCCGACTTTAAAGAGCGCTGGTTCTGTGCTTTGTCGCAGGTAATAGGAAAGCCAAGCATTGTGTCCAGAATCCACATCAACTGCCACCACTTTAGTCACCAGATAACCAACCTCGGCTGAAGGAGGAATCATCTCAAAGAGCGCGGAACCATCAGAACGGAGTGAAGGATACAGAATTTTAGGAACATTATCATTCTGATCTAGAACGAATACCTTCACAGTGACGTTACTACTGAGAGGGGGCGTTCCGCTGTCTTCAGCTTTCACCTGGAACTGAAATTCCCTAAATTGTTCATAGTCGAATGAGCGCTGAGCGTAGATAATTCCAGTCTTTGAGTTGATAGAGATGAAGGCAGACACGGGCACTCCTTCAACGTTTGTGGTTACTACTGTGTAAGTAATTAGAGAATTATGCTCCAAATCTGGATCCGAAGCTTTAATACTAAAAATGGAGACTCCTGGTGAATTATTCTCAAGAACGTAAGAAATGTAGGGTATTTGCTCAAAAGTGGGCATATTGTCATTTATGGCCGTTATCTGTAGTTGCAAAGTTTTCATAGTGGAGAGAGAAGGAGACCCTTTGTCAGTGGCTATAATGGTAATATTGTATTCTGAGACAGATTCTCTATCCAGAATATTTTCAGTGACAAGTTTGTAGTAGTTACTAGAAGATGATATTAATTTAAGAGGAGCATGGTCTTTGATATGACAGATGGCTTCACCATTTGCTCCAGAATCCCTGTCATGAACGTTGATTAATGCTATTACTGTACCAGGAGGAGAATCTTCAGGTACTAATGTGGAGATGGACGTTAGTGTTATCTCTGGCGCATTGTCATTCTCATCAATAATCTCTATCAATACCTTACAGTGGGCAACTAGGCCACCTCCATCCCTTGCTTCCACCCCGATTTTTAAATTCCCGGTCTCTTCAAAATCAAGAGACCCTTTAATTGTGATTTCACCATTTACAGGATCCAGGGTGAAAATGTCATGAGAACTGTCTGGTATGTTCCTTAGAAGGTAGGTTATTTGAGCGTTTGTGCCTTCATCTTCATCACTTGCTTTCAGTTGAAGCACAAGAAAGTTGTTTGGTGTATTTTCTTTAAGTCTCACTTTATAGCTCTCTTGACTGAAAATGGGAGAATTATCATTAGCATCAATAACATTTACCACAATCAATGAAGTGCCGGTTCTAACTGGATCTCCCCCATCCCTTGCTGTTAAAACTAAATGATGAGTACTTTGCTTTTCCCGATCCAAAGGTTTTTGTAACACTAGCTCTAGGTATTTCATATTATCAGTGTTTTCCTTCTCATCCATGATAAAGTGTTCATTGATTTCAAGTTGATAGCTCTGTATCGCATTGGTTCCGATATCTGGATCTCGCGCGTTTTCTACGGGAAAACGCGTACCTGGCATAATTAATTCACCGATTTCTAGGACGTTACTTCTGAAGAAACTTGGAGAATTGTCGTTAATATCCAGGATACTCACTTGGATATGAAAAACATTTAGAGGATTTTCAACAACCGTTTCGAAGTTAAGGGAGCAAATCTCGATATCTGGGCAAATTTTCTCCCTGTCTATTCTCTCATTAATATATAAGTTTCCATTCCAGTTTACACGGAAATACTGCTTTTTAGTACCAGAGACAACCCGCAGTTTCCGATCGGTTAAGTTGTTTACATTCAAACCCAGATCCATGGCGATATTTGCCACAAGGGAACCTTTTTCCATTTCTTCCGGGACTGAATAATGATGAATATGTCCACAAACCGACCGACAGAGCCAACAAATTAGGAAGGAAAATGGTACTTGCCGTCTGACTCTCCAGTCCGTCTCGCAGGGTCGGATCCTCCTCACAGCCATTGTCAGCGGTGCTGGATTTCCACTATGTTAGATTTTGACTGTCTTTGCCGTTTGCAGGGCACATCAGATGAAAAGCCGTTGTAGTGAAAGAGATTTAAATGCAGATTGTTATGCTATGAAGAATTTACACAGGATGATTCCTTCTGTTTAGGTGGAGTGATTTCCTTCAGCGTTTCCTTTCCGAACCATACTGTACGAGAGTGCGGAATGAGAAGGGAGGCTCTGATGGATCTTTAGCTTCTTCTCTGACTCCGCATTGGCCAACAGCGGCACTCTGAGTCTGAACTTGAGAACTGCAATAAGACCAACGATCTCTTTTGTTGATTAGTACTAAAAATTTGACTGAAAGATTCCTTCCAGAGCAGTAAATTAGATGTTCAAAGATATTATATTATTATGAAACTGATGAGAGCAAGTCTCTTGCATTGCAAGTATCCAGCCATTCAACTAAAATCCAGCTAACATTACATACCAATTATGTCTTTGTATTTGTTTGCCATGTTTTTTGTTTATATTTTGTGCCTTAAAATGATCTGAAATCGAGGCAAAAATGATTGGCTATGAAAAAAATCTAAGGTAAGCGAGAATTTAAACATTTTCAGCTTTAAAGGAGTACTATTAGCATCTCATCATGGAGTAGAGCTATCACTAATCTACTGAATGTTTTACTGTCTTGCTACTACCTGCAAGTAAGTTTATGTCGTAGATACAGGGAAGTGCAATCTATGGGGTAATTTGATTAGTTTCTTCATACACTGTAACCCTTTTATTGTTGATCCTATAAAAGATATCACAATCCATAGAGATAAAGGGACAGTTTCCATAATTACTTGCTAAGTCTTGAAGAAAGAAAAGCAGAGATCCATCAAGTTCAAACTACTTCTCGTTACTTTAAAGAAGTTTCTGCCTGTTAAATTAGGACAAAAATACATTGTGCACCTCTGTAGCCAGAAATGTACACAGTGGGGAAAAAACCCCCCAAACAGTTCCTCCTAATGTAAGCTTTCTTTGTAGTATAATTATATTTTTTTCCTTCATTTTTTAAGTTATAGAGTTTAATAGTTGTTGCCATCTCTCACACCAAAATATTTCTTAATTCCACAACTCTTTAAATGTAGAGTTCATGCCTTTGAAACTGGTGAAATCTCATTTCCATTTTTCTGAATTCCATCCTGGAAAAGTAACCTGGCAATGGCCCTGTCCTGCAGGAGAATGGCATCTTTCACAGTTTTATTTGCACAATTTAATTCATACCAACCTGTCTCTAGGTTTTGTGGCCACTGGCTTTACTCTTAATCATAGCAACTAATACTCTCGGGTATTTTTCCTGGTCAGAACCAGCAAGTATACTTCCTCCAAAGTGCATATTACCTGCCTTCTCGTCTGACCCATGGTCTCCATATTAAACCTGATCTGACATTTCTGCTATTTTTTCAGGGTGTCTGTTTTTCTCTATGAAATTTGTGATCCCTGCATATTTACAAGGTGACGCAATGTGTTATTGTCAAAATGAAAAGTATTGCTGTTTATTCCATTCTCCCGAATATCTACCTTATAAATGGGCTCTGACCGACGGCCTGCAAATGCGCAGTAGAGAGCAACTCTACCGCGCATGCGCAGGCAAGAGAGCACGTCGATCAGAGCACAGCGGCGCCGGGAGGAAATGGAGCCGCGCGAGTGCCGCGGCGAGGCGCGCACGCGTGCGAGAGAGAGAGAGAGACCCATGGCTCTGAAGGACGGAGAGAGAGCACGTCGGTCAGAGCGGAGCGGCGGCGGGAGGAAATGGAGCCATGTGAGGGCTTTGGCAAGGCACGCGCGCGCACGAGAGAGAGACCCCGCGGCTCTGACAGACGTGCATGCAAGATGAGTGCAAAGGGACAGAGGGTGGAGGGAAAAGAGGATAGTAAAAGAAAGGGGAGGGCCAGAAAAGGGGAAGTGGGAGAATAAGGAAGAAAAGGGTGCTGAGTAAGTGAGGGAAAGGGGAGTGTAATGAAGAATGAGGAGAGAGGGAGGCTGCAGGGGCAGACCAGCGGGGAATAGAATGGGAAGGGGCTACAGGGGAGGACCTGTGGAAGAAAGGAGGAACATTGGGAGGATGACAGATGAGGAGGAGCGGTGGGAGGGGGTTGGGGAGATGGGGGAGCTGGAGGAGGGAGCATTGAGTGCAAGGGGGGTGCAAAGGGAGAGAGGGTGGAGGGGGAAGAGGATAGTAAGAGGAAAGGGGAGGGCCAGAGGAGGAGGAGGAGTGGGAGAATAAGGAAGAGTGAGGAGCAGTGAGGGAAAAGGGAGTGTAATGGAAGAATGAGGGGAGAGGGGGGCTGCAGGGGGCAGACCAGCGGGTGATAGAATGGGAAGGGGCTGCAGGAGAGGACCTGTGGAAGAAAGGAGGAACTTTGGGAGAATGAGAGATGAGGAGCTGTGGGAAAGTGAGAGGGGGAGGGGTTGGGGAGATGGGACAGCAGAAGAGGAGAGGGGAGCTGGAGGAGGGAGCATTGAGTGCAAGGGGAGGGCAAAGGGAGAGAAGTTGGAGGGGGAAAGAGTACACATCCGGACACCTCCACACACAACACTTAGCTGGCATTTGGAACAAATGCCCGTTTAACGGGCTTAACGGCTTGTTAGTAAATATTAAATAGCAGTTTTCCAAGTATGATCCAGACAGCACTGCCTGAATCTCACGTGCTACTTTATTCCAACCGGAGTTTATGCTTATACCAAAAACAAGGTAAACTCAAGTGCAAATATATATCTCAAAAGTAAGAACACAGCCCTCACTACTTCGGTAGGGACACAGGAAATCTTTTATTCTATGTTTCAAGTAATTCTTTTTTGTTAAGCTTCAATTGACCTACTACAATGAAAATCATAAAATTGAGATAGTTGTACATTCCAGACTGTTGTTTTATTTAACTTTGCTTCAAGGTGTAATAATGCAATGTGGAAATTTCGGACTTAGTGGCTCTCTCCAATTCATAAAATTGAGGGGCACCTTAGCATATTACTTTCAATGAAGATTTCTGTCTCTATCACATTTTCTCTAGTATAGATCACGTGACAGAACTGAATTGTAATGATTTAACATTATTTCCTTATAAACAGACTGTACTCATATATCTTAGAACACCCCTCTCACACTCGCATACACAAATCCTTAAAAGAGTTCCAAAAAAATAGCTCACCTGAAAGAGGTATTGGTCCTCATCACTGATATTTAATGCTTCTGTAATTAAGCATGATGCTTGTTTCTCAGACACTTGGTTGACATCAAGCGTATTTGAAGGACTTGAATTGGGATATTTAAACTGGCTCTTTCCAGAGTTTGTGGTTAAACAAAGTTCCTGAGAGTAAGTCTGAAGAAATGCTCTGACACCATCTACACCTGCATACTGAGAAGTAGGAACTGCACTGAAATCAACAGTGGAAGAGTCAAAGAGTTGAGACTCTTTCCATTTTCGGAGCTTGATGGCTAGAAGTACTATGATGAAAATAAAGAAGAAACAAGTAATAGTGGCAACAGCGATTACCAAATACAGTGAGAGGTTGGATTCCGTGTCTGTGGGCGACGAAAGGCTGCTCAGATCGGAAAGAATGTCCTGGATGCTGTCTGTCACCATTACAGTCACAGTAACCGTGGCAGAGAGGGGAGGTTGACCATTGTCTCTCACTGAAACCACCAGAGTTTGCTTGACGGAGTGTTTCTCTATAAATAAACGGGCTGTTCTGATTTCTCCAGTATGAAGTCCAACCGTGAAAAGTCCCGGCTCTGAAGATGTGACGAGAATGTAAGAGAGCCAGGCATTTTGTCCAGAATCCGCATCAACTGCTACCACCTTAGTTACAAGGTATCCTGGATCACAGGAAGGAGGCACCAACTCCACACCAGTTGAACCATCGGTTGGAAATGAAGGGTATAAGATTTCAGGAGAATTGTCATTTTGATCTAAGATAAAGATATTAACGGTGATATTACTTTTGAGGGATGGAGAACCCCTATCTTCAGCCTTTATCTGAATTTGAAAATCTCTGAACCGTTCATAATCAAATGACCGTACTGCATACATTACTCCAGTCTCCGAATTAATGGATACATAAGAGGATAGAGGGACCTCACGGAGTTGACCCTCAATTATAGAATAAGTAATTCTAGAATTCTCGCCCGAATCCAAATCTGTTGCCTTGGTAGTATAAATGGAAGTTCCCGGAGAGACGTTTTCTGCTACATAAACTGTGTAAATGGACTGAGCAAAGATAGGTGGATTATCATTTTTATCAGAAATCATAAGAAGCATGCTTATGGTTGTAGACAGAGGGGGATTACCTTGGTCAGTGGCTGTTACAATTATGTTATATTCAGAGACTTCTTCTCTGTCCAAGTTTCGCTTAGTCACTAAACTGTAGTAATTACCAGAAGATTTCTTTAGTTGAAATGGTAAATTGCCAGAAATGGAACAGGTTACAAGGCCATTTTCTCCTGAATCTCGGTCGTGGACATTTAAAAGCGCAACTGTTGTTCCAGGAGGACTATCCTCTGCTATTGGACTAAAGAAGGATGTGACGGTGACTTCTGGGACGTTATCATTTAAATTGATAACCTGGATCAAAACTTTGCACTTGGCTGAAAGACCTCCCCCATCATTGGCCTGAACTTCCATTTCATATACTTCAGACTCCTCAAAGTCCAAATTTTCTAAAATTGATATTGTTCCTTTTTTAGAGTTTAGCTGAAATATTTGAGAAGCTCTATCTGTGATTTTTCTAAATATATAGGTGACTTCTGCATGTAAACCCTCGTCCTCGTCAGTAGCCTTCAATGTAAGCACCACAGTGTCTACAGGAACATTTTCTAAAAAATTCACTTTATATACAGATTGATTAAAAACGGGCGCATTGTCATTTGCATCCAGAACAATGACGTGAATTTGTGTAGTTCCAGATCTAATTGGATCCCCTCCATCAGTGGCTGTTAGGGTGAGATAGTGGATAGCCTGTTCTTCTCGGTCCAGAGATTTCTTAAGAACTAGTTCTGCATATTTCACGCCATCATTTCCTGTTTGTACCTCCAGGGTAAAGTACTTGCTGTTGCTGAGTTGATAGCTCTGGAGAGAATTATTCCCTATATCTGGATCCTGCGCATCCTGAAGAAGATAACGCGCTCCTAGTGCTGTCGATTCACTGATTTTTAATACTATTTCCTCATTAGGGAATATGGGTGAATTATCATTTATATCTTGAATAATAACTTCAACTGCATAAATTTCCACTGTATCCTCTACAATAATATCCACAGTTAATATGCACTGACTCGCTTGCCTACAAATTTCTTCTCGGTCGATCTTCTCGTTAATTATAACGTTTCCAGATTTAAAATCGAGAGCAAAATACTGAGTCCTACCTCCGGAAATAAGGCGGGCTGCGTGATCCCTTATCCCCTTTACATCCAGCCTCAGATCCTTTGCAATATTTCCCACGAAAGCGCCTTTCTGCATCTCCTCAGGAATAGAATAACGAACCTGTCCCAAAACGATTTTGCAAACAGCAAGCACTAGAAAACAGAGTGTCTCTACAACCTTGAAATCCCGGTGTCTTCCTTTAGTTGCCATTTCCTATTTAGCCGTCACGCAGTTTCCGACAATCGATTCAAATTTTCTGTTCCTTCGATTTATAATATTGATATTTCAGTATTTGATTCCGATGAGAACGAAATTCAGTTCAGCCGTAGACAGGCAGGATTAAGATTCCGTTGTGTGTCCAGACCCTGTGTCTGAACCTTCTCTTTAATTTTTTTAAATGCATCTAGTGAATGAGATCTATGGGATTTCCTGAATCTCTCTTTGTATTTTCTACCATGATTGGTGAACAGCGGCGCTCAGAGGCCCAATGAATAACTACAGCAGCAGAAATAAAAATTATTGGCCTCAAGGCTGATTTACAATTTTGAAGATTGCCTGGTTTTTTTTTTTTTAGTTATTGTAATTTCAAGAATTTGTTATAAAGAGTGAGACACTTACACAATACAATTACAAATAGAATGGCAATGTAGCAGTTATAAGATCAGACTTTCCAAGTTGTAGGACCCTCTATATATAACTTATCCTCTTACATGTGTACTGAAACCTGGATTGTAATTTGATTTAGGAAGATATGTTTATTTCAATTAATGTGTACAAAGAAGTATATATTAATATTGAAATAGAGATAAATCTAGAATATATAAAGATCATTAGAATACTCGTTTCAAATGATAAGAGTTTTTAGGAATTACTGTTTGCTTTGACATATAGTCATGCATCTGACGTACTGAAATCTAAGGGAGCAGCAGTAAACCATGGGTAAGATAATGATATCCATCAATCTGGAGTGAAATGCTAGGATTAATATATCTGATGATCTCAAAGTTTCAAAAAAGAGTGACAAGGCAGCGAACAGAGCCAGAGGAATGTTAGGATGCATAAGGAGATGTATATGTAGTGAAAGGATATGATAATGCTTCTGCAGAAGTCATTGGTGAGACCTCATTTGGAACATTAGGACCAATTACAGTCACAGTTCTTTCTAAAGAATACTTGCAGAGAAGAGGCAGACCAGAGAAGATCTATGAAAAAGGTGCAGAATCTGCACCAAAAGCCCTCTAAAAGGAGAACCTATATATGTTTATTTTAGCACTGCAAAGGGAGATGGAGACTTCAAATACTTCAAAGGCACATGCACATGAAGCAAATATTTTTCAATTGAAAAGAAATTATAAAAGAAAATGTATTTATACCATGCTCTGGATGGGTAACAAAATAACATTTTATCTTGGTAGACAATAGTAGAAAAAGACCAGCTGCCCCATTCTTCCCACACTGATAAGGATATATCTCAACTGCCAATCATAGAACATGACCAACTGTAAAATCTTTTTCGTTATCCAGGACTATTTTTCTTGTCTTCTTCATTTGTATTCTACTATCCTGAGGTGATAAGCAGGCAAGATCTTCCAGTTAGTTCATACTGAACACCCCTCCCTTCCCTTGTCTAAACATACAACTTTGTAATAATCTAAATAGTTACTATACTAGCATGACTGTTGCCTGAATATCTGGTCTCCAAGGTCCCCTATATAACCTGTAAGTTAGAACCAGCTTCATGAGCATCTGTATCCCTTCTAGGACTTCTAGTTATTACTGTACTCAGCCTGCTGGGCAAAACCATCTTCTACATTAATTCTATCATCACAGATTAATTTAAATGGCTATCAATACCACTCTGACAGTTGCTCAAACATCCAGAATCTTAGATCCCCTACACTGCCTACCAGACAGCTTAGGCACCTGCAATACAACTAGGACTACTTTCTATTAATGTACTTGTAGACCAAACTGCTACAATGAGACCCAGGAGAGACTCAGCTGTGTGGTTGCCTGCATTTCTATTAGGACTTCTAACATTTCTTATTACCCACTTTGCCATTCATTCCGAAACCCCCAACACTATAGGGTTTTTTTTTAGTTTTTGCATACATCATTATAAACCTGATGTACTAAACTGTGTTTGCATTTGAAAACACAATAATATGTGAAAAATGCACTGTTAATGTGTTAATGCAATTACATGTGTAAGCAGTGCATTTAACATGTGATAACTTGCATTTGCAAACAAAACAGGAAAATATATGCCAAATATGTGATGAGCTGAAAAAGCAAGTAAATCAGCTCATTTTATATATTTGCAGTTTTTTGGGACTCAGAGTGGCTAACAGGTATGATAATAATCAACATATTATTCAATAACTATTTCTATAGACACCAAGCAGAGAAACATCATTTTGAATAAGGCCTTAAACCTGAAGAAGGAATCAATGTAATACAGAGACTGCAAGTACAATTTTATCTTGGTATAATCTTCATGGAAAGGCATCATACATTCAGAAAATCTTATGACTAAAGTAAGAAACAGTGCCCAGGAAGAGCAGCAAGCTGAGTGAGAAAAAACTGGAAAGCAATGTGCACAAGTTCTCATATACTGTCGGTATATAAAATCAAATAAAAAAAAAAAATAAAAAATATTCTGAGCAAAGTTTCAAATCTGCAGGCCGTGACATGTATATTGTTGCTATTACATGTTTAAATGAGTATCATGAATGGGTTATAGCTATCCCAGGCTATAATTGTTTGAGGAAGGGTAGATTGGACAGAAAAGGAGGAGTAGCTCTATATATTAAAAACAATATCCTAGTAATTGAAATACAGGGGGCATGGGGAAAATAGGAACTGCTGATGGCTGTTTTAGAAAAGATGATGGAATTTCCATTTATACTGGTGTCACCTACAGGCCTTCTAATCAGACATGGCTAAAGAAATCCAAAAAGTGGGAAGGATGGAAAAGTGGTGCTCATTGGAAATTTTAATCTGCTGGATGTGGATTGAAGATTCTCTGCTGCAGAATCTGTGAGAAGTAGAGAGATTGTGGATATCCTTCAGGGTGCTCTGCTTAGACAAATGGTGATGAAACCCTTGAGGGAAGGAGCTATACTGGACCTGGTGCTCACAAATAAAGATAGTATCTCTAATGTTTGGGAAGATGTCCACCTGAGCACCAGTGATCATCTAATAGTATGGTTTGATATAGTTCCCAAGATGGGGAAAAGTCACATGAATATCAAAGTATCAGATTTAAAAAAATACACGCTTTATTAAAATGGGGAAGTACCTTGAAAAGGAGCTAGAGGACTGGGTAAAAATGAGTGAAGTGGAATAATAGTGGAACAAATTTAAAGGAGCCTTAATAAAGGTAATACATCTTTGTGACAGAAAACTAAAATAAGAGGAACAAATCTTTTAACAGAAAACTAAAAGTAGGAAGAAAAGGAAAAATGGTTTTCTAAAGAGGTGGCTGAAGAAAACAAAGGCAAACAGATCAGCATTCAAAAAGTACAAAGGAACTAAAAAAATGAGGAACACAAAGAAGATTATCTAGTGAAACTGAAAGAGATAAGGAATATCTCAAGTGAAAGAAAAGATTGCCAAAGAGGTAAAGCAAGATGACAAAATATTTTTCAGATATATCAGAGAAAGGAGGAGGGCCAGAGGGGGTTTTGTAAGATTTAAAGGAGACAAAGATCAGTGAGTGGAGAAAGATGAAGGAAAAACAAATATTAAACAAATATTTCAGTTTGGTGTTCACTAAAGAAGACTTTGGAGAGGACCATTGCTGGTTGTTAAGGACACAGATGGGAGTGGGGTAAATACAACCCCATTTGCAAAAGATAATATTTGGGTGGAGCTAGCAAAACCGAATGTGGACAAGGCATGGGGCCTGATGAGATACATCCCAGGATGCTAAGAGAGCTCAGAGAGTTGCTGGTGGTTCCACTGAAAGACCTGTTCAATAGATCCTTGGAAACAGGTGTGGTGCTGCAAGATTAGAGAAGGGAACGTTTGGTCTTGCTGACAAAACTGGTAGCAGAGAGGAATCTGGAAACTACAGACTAGTTAGTAGGGATGTGAATCGTTTTTTGACGATTTAAAATATCGTCCGATATATTTTAAATCGTCAAAAATCGTTAGGGCCACGATACAATACCAATTCCCCCGATCTATCGTCAAAAAATCATAAATCGGGGGAAGGGGGAGGGCAGGAAAACCGGCACACTAAAACCCCCTAAAACCCACCCCGACCCTTTAAATTAAATCCTCCACCCTCCCGAACCCCCCCCCCAAATGCTTTAAATTACCTGGGGATCCAGCGGTGGTCCAGAACAGCGGCGGTCCGGAACGGCCCCCTCAATTGAATCGTGTTGTCTTCAGCCGGCGCCATTTTGCAAAATGGCCGCCGCAAAATGGCGGCGGCCATAGACCAAAACAATTCGACGCAGGAGGTCGTTCCGGACCCCCGCTGGACTTTTGGCAAGTCTTGTGGGGGTCAGGAGGCCCCCCCAAGCTGGCCAAAAGTTCCTGGGAGTCCAGCGGGGTTCTGGGAGCGATTTCCTGCCACAAATCGTTTTCCGTACGGAAAATGGCGCCGGCAGGAGATCGACTGCAGGAGGTCGTTCAGCGGGGGTTCCAGACCGCCGCTGAACGACCTCCTGCAGTGGATCTCCTGCCGGCGCCATTTTCCGTACGGAAAACGATTCGCGGCAGGAAATCGCTCCCGGAACCCCGCTGGACCCCCAGGAACTTTTAGCCAGCTTGGGGGGGCCTCCTGACCCCCACAAGACTTGCCAAAAGTCCAGCGGGGGTCCGGAACGACCTCCTGCGTCGAATCGTTTTGGTCTATGGCCGCCGCCATTTTGCGGTTGCCATTTTGCAAAATGGCACCGGCTGAAGACAACACGATTCAATTGAGGGGGCCGTTCCAGACCGCCGCCGTTCCGGACCACCGCTGGATCCCCAGGTAATTTAAAGCATTGGGGGGGGGGGATTCGGGAGGGTGGGGGATTTAATTTAAAGGGTCGGGGGTGGGTTTTAGGGGGTTTTAGTGTGCCGGCTCACAATTTTAATGATTTTCACGATAGTTTACACACCCAAAAGGCAACAATACGATTCCCTCCCCCTCCCAGCCGAAATTGATCCTTAAGACGATCGAGGACACGATTCACATCTCTACTAGTTAGCCTTACCTCAGGGGTAGGAAAATTAATGGAAACAATGCTGAAGCAAAGAATTGTCAACTATATAAAATTCAGTGGGTTACAAGATCCAGGTCAACATGGTTTTATGAAAGAAATGTTGTGATGAATGAATTTGATTTTTTGATTGGGTGACTAGAGAATTAGATCAAAGATGAGCACTTGATGTGATTTATCTGGATTTAGGTAAAGCTTTTGATATTGGCCTGTACAGGAGGCTTATGAAAAATATGAAATGCCTGGGAGTAGATCCCATGTTGGTGGAATAGATTACAAATTGGTTGACTAGTGGCTAGTAGTGGTAAATGGATCCTGCTTAGAAGAGAGAAGGATGATAAGAGAAGTGCATCAAGGATCAGTTCTGGGGCCAGTTCTGTTCAACATCTTTCTGAGTTTTTTTATAGCTACAAAGTTACAATGTTTTTCACTACTTTTATGTTACATAGAATACAAAGTTACAATTTTTTCACAGCTTCTATATTAATTTATAATCCCAATATCTGTGGTTATCTTGTTACATATGTTACAAGGTTAGAATGTTTCTCACTACTTCTTTAATAATATATAATGCCACTTATGACTCTCCACAGTCCAAACTGTTACTCAAGTTACAAAGTTTCAATGTAAAAAAGTCTATTTTATTAGATTCCCATGTTACACTGTAAACCAGCGTGATATGTCTAATTGAACATCGGTATAGAAAAACAAATAAATAAATAATATAGTGTAAGGGTTTGAAGGAAAAGTTTGTCTTTTTGCAGATGTCACTAATATCTGTAACAGAGTGGACAGTTTTGAAGAAGTAGAGAATGAGATCTAAGCAAGCTCCAGATGTGTTCAAAGGTTTGGCGGCTAGAATTAATGGTAAGAGGTGTAGAGTCATGCACAAGGGGTGCAGTAATCCAAAGGAGCTCTAAATCATGGGGGGGGGGGGGGGGGGGGGGGGGGGGGGGGGGCAGAAAAAGACTGATGTGCACAGACTGGGAAAGAGACCTTGGGGTGATAGTGTCTGATGATCTGAAGGCATCTAAGTTATGGACAAGCTGGTGACTAAGATACAGATTTTTAAATACTTGAAAGATACTGATGTACAAGAATCAAACCTTTTCCCAATGGAAAGAAAGCTGTAGCACTATGGATCATGATATGAAACTCCAAGAGGTAGACTCAGGAATAACATCAGGAAATATTTCTTCATAGAAAGGGTAATGGATGCATGGAATGCCCTACAAGAAGAGGTAGTGAAGTCAAGAACAATAATGGAATTCAAAAGGGCATGGGATAAACACAGAAAATCCCTAGTGACTATATGATGGAAACAAAGAAAATGAGTAACCTGTGTTAACTGGGGTAACCTGGACAGAGCATCAATTATTACCCTTAACAGAAGAGATAACCTGCAAGGAATGACAGTTACTATCATTAAAAAATACTTTTGTTGGACAGGCTGAATTGACCATTTGGGTCTTTTTCTGCCACCATTTACTATGTTAATATGTAAGCACATTTGTTTTTGTTTTCTTTAGAGTTTTAGGAGATAATCATAAATTGAAATATTCATCTTTAACAAAAGACACCAAAATAAGTGATATTTGATATGTTATATTTTATGTCTTCCACTTTGTATTTCGTAATTTGTTGCCCCCCTTTTTATTTCGGTACATCTGTTTTTTCAAGAGGATAATGTGCATAGGATAGTTTGGTGATGATTAGATTAGATTAATATGATAGTTTTTAAATATACTTTCTAAAAAATATACCAACTATTTGCAGTTGACTCAAACCTCCACTGGATTCTAGTGTTTTATAGAATTCATTTTAAGATTTGTATGCATTCAGGCTATTCAGGGAATGGGGCAGGTTACTGCAAAAGCACTTGGGGACTTATGTCTCCATCCATGTCTTAAGCTCCTTTCAGGGCACTTACCTTGCCAATCTATCATTAAATGAAGCAACATTGCTATGCACCCAGGAGAAGTGTTTAAGATTTGTTGTAGCTAAGCATTGGAATGAATTGCCACTGGATCTGAGACATTGTCAGAATTATTTAGGATTTTCTAAACAACTGAAATCCTTTTTGTTTTTTAAAGAAGCATTTCCCTGATAATAAGGAGGGGGAAAGAGTTTTATTGTTATTGCTTGACTCCATTTTTATTTCTGTGTTTCAACTATTGTTCTGACGTTTGTAGCTGAATTTTAGCATGCAATAAAAGAGAATAAATAAATGAAATAAAACTAGCAGAAATACTGTAATACACTTGGGAAACTAACTCACCTCTTGATAAGTGTCAATCTCAGATTTGTCAGTGATGTCTGCTTTGCTCATATACCAAGATGTACAGTTATCAAATCTTTCAACATTTGGTTCCAGGAAAGTGAATTCATTCTTCCCAGATTCTGTTGCTGCGCACAATTGGTAGGTATAAGGTAAAGTCCCATCATGGTAATTTGGTGGACACGTGGGATCAGTTTTGGAGTAAATATCAGAACCTAAGCACGGAAGAATTGTTGGCTCCCTGGATCTTAGACATTTCTTTACCAAAAGCAGCAAAATAGTTACAAGAAACAAAAATGAGATCAATGCTAAAGTCATTACTAAGTAAAAATTCAATTCAGAT
Organism: Rhinatrema bivittatum; assembly: GCF_901001135.1. Taxonomy (NCBI): domain Eukaryota; kingdom Metazoa; phylum Chordata; class Amphibia; order Gymnophiona; family Rhinatrematidae; genus Rhinatrema; species Rhinatrema bivittatum. Next base: position 29,082,528 of record NC_042632.1, on the reverse strand, counting down.
TGATTTTCTGAGGCTCTGGATTGGTTGCTTAATTCTGGAAGAGCCTCTTGGATGTTTTCAGCAAATACCATATTCATAGTAACTGTTGAAGACAGAGGCGGCTTTCCATTATCCTGCACCAAGATGACCAGTCTTTGCTTCACAGCATCCCTGTCCATAAAGGCACGAGATGTCCTTATTTCTCCAGAGTTGAGCCCGATGCTAAAGAGCACTGGTTCTGTAGCCTGGAGCAGTTTATAGGACAGCCAAGCATTGTGGCCAGAATCTGCATCCACAGCCACTACTTTAGTAACTAGATGACCTCTGTCAGCAGAAGGAGAAACCATTTCGAATAAGGCGGAGCCATCCGATCCAAGTGAAGGGTACAGGATTTTTGGGGCATTGTCATTACGATCTTCAATAAAGACTTTCACAGTGCAATTACTACTAAGAGATGGGGACCCACTATCTTTAGCCTTCACTTGGAATTGAAACTCTCTGAATTGCTCATAGTCGAAAGAGCGCTGAGCATAGATGATCCCAGTTTGTGAGTTGATGGACACATAAGAGGACACAGGTAATTTCTCAATATTACTATTCACTATGGAGTAAGTGATTCTAGAGTTGTGTTCAAAATCCGGATCTGAAGCATTTACAGTGAAAATGGAGGCTCCTGATAAATTATTTTCCGCAACATAAACCAGGTAAGAGGTTTGCTCAAAAATGGGTGCGTTATCGTTTATATCCGTAATTTGTATTTGAATTGTCTTGCTGGTGGAAAGAGGAGGATAACCTTTATCAGATGCTACTATGTTGACATTATATTCCGAGATTAGTTCTCTATCCAAGGTACTGTCAGTTAAAATTTTGTAATAATTACTAGAAGATGAAATTAACTTGATAGGAAAATCATCCTGCACTTGACAGGTGACCTCACCATTTTCTCCATAATCTTTGTCATGCACTTTGATCAATGCAATCACTGTTCCAGGAGGAGAATCTTCAGGAATTGGAGTGGAAAGAGAGGTAATTGTAATCTCAGGTGCATTATCATTCTCATCAAGAACCTCAATTAGCACAGTGCAGTGAGATGCCAGACCACCTCCATCCTTTGCTTCCACATCCATTTTGAAATGCCTGATTTCTTCAAAATCAAGGTTTCCATTTACTGTAATTTCTCCACTTCCAGGATCTAGGTTGAAGATATGATGAGCGCTGTCTGGTATATTTTCGAAAGAATAAGTAATTTGTGCGTTTGAACCTTCGTCCTTATCATTGGCTTTAACTTGTAGTACTACAAAGCCTATTGGTGTATTTTCCTTCAGGCTTGCTTTGTAGATATTTTGAGTAAAAGTGGGGAAATTATCATTTGCATCAGTAAGTTTAATATTAATTTTGGCAGTGCAGGTTCTGATTGGATCTCCCCCATCAGATGCAGTCAGGATAAAAGTAAATGTATTTTGTTTCTCCCGATCGAGAGATTTCTCCAGCACTAGTTCTGCATATTTCTTTCCATCAGTGCTTTCTTTCTCTTCCATGATAAAAAACTGATTGGGACTGAGCTGATAATTCTGCAGCGAATTAATACCAACGTCCGGATCTTCTGCCTTTCCTAGAACGAATCGCGCACCTGGTGAAATAGACTCAACTATTTCTAGTTCAATGTTATTCTTAAAGAAACTCGGCGCATTGTCGTTAATATCCAGGATTGTCATTTTGATGTGAAAAACATTTAAGGGATTTTCAACAACTGTTTCAATGTTAAGGAAACAATTGATGGATTCTCCACACATTTCCTCCCTATCTATTCTCTCATTTACATACAAGTTTCCATTTTCTGAATTTACGGTGAAATATTGCTTTTTGGCACTTGAAACAATACGGAGCTTCCGATTTGAAAAGTCTTTTAAATTAAGACCCAGGTCATTTGCGATATTTCCCACAAGAGAACCAGTTTCCATTTCTTCTGGAATGGAATAATGAATCTGTCCGGAAACTGCGTGAGAGAGACAAAATAGAAAGGAAAACAGTACTTGCCGTCTGACTCCCCATTCGGTCTTCCAGTATTTTACGTGCAGCATTGCCGTGGTCAAAACCAGAATGTTAGATTCCAGACGTCTGAGAAAACTCAGCATTAGAAATCTTCGTCAGATATATGAAGTCGTTAAAAAAATAAATGAAAATCCCTCGTTTTCTGTAGTACGATAGGCGATGCCATTCTTTTTTGCTGGTAGAACTGCGTCCGTGATAATCTGAAATGCTTCTTCTCCGATTTGCACAGTGTGACTGCAATTTAATACATGGGAGGAGGCTCGAATAGATTTCCATGGTCAATTCTTGTTCCGAATTGGCCAACAGCGGCACACTGAGTCTCGATTAGGGAATTACAGCATCTTAATGTCGTCAAAATAAAGCTACATCATTTCACCCATCAAATAAAGGTAATATTGGGAGGAAACTTATTACGTTTAAGGAAAAGAAAATACATTCTCTTCCTATTCACAGATGCATCTAGAATGCAGTTTAAATCCAAACAATATTTTAAATCAATAGCATCTTCTGTAATTTGACAAGTATATATATTTTCTTCCCATTTTCTTGCTGCTGGTCACCTACAACATCCTGATCCCAAACATGAAGTCCATCAACACTAGAATGGTAGTCATCTGTTTGTTTTATAAATGTTAAAGTACTCCAGTCTGAAATTGATTAGGATCCAAGCAGAAACTACAGTTTAGGCGTCTACATATACTTTATAGTATCAAAATACAGAGCTTATACCGAGAAATATAGATGGATTCCCTACCAGAAGCGATGATGACTGGTAAGATTATTAACATTAAATTGCAGTAGTGACACAAATAAGATGAAGGTTGCACATCATAATATGTACCAGCATGTAAGTTCAGATACTATTTACTAGAACAGTACTATTGAAGGAAAGCCATATTGCATTATACTGCAATATTTCAGTTTATACATTTCAGTGTTGTAAAAGAGTAATGTGGGAAGGTCAGTATATTTGTGTGCTAATAAACAGTATATGGGCCATAGTGACGTCAAATAGAATTCAATATTTTATACTATATTGGAAAAGCAAATCTTAGACTTTAAAAAAGTAAATTGATAAAGAGTAAGTCTTACAGAGTGAAACAGAATACAGTGTCATATTTCAACAGATAATTGCAATGTTATAGTTGAAATGATCTCAGTGATGTCATGAATGCCAAATATAAATCCTATCAGAACATCTGTAAGTATGATTCCAGTATACTTACACATAAAAAAGGCCTTTGTTTAAAGAAACTAATTTCTCTGTGCATCAGATTGTCTAAATTTGATTGGAATGTAAATGAAAACTGATATTGCTATATTTGTATATTATAATAATCTCTATTGAACACTAGGCAATCAGGCAAGAACATTAGAAATTGAGGTAGTTTTAATTGCTATGATTTTAAATATCCATTCAAATATGGACAGTGCATTGGTTATAGCAAACTTTCTGTTTTGTTGGACAAAATGAAAAGGCCAGTGCAAAAATACCTTTTCTATGAGAGCTGTATGGGAGAAGGCATGACAAATTAAAAAATTACAATGTGTTGGTCATTAAAGTGTATTTTATAAAGCAGGAAAATAATTCTATAACTAAAAATTATCATGGTATAGGAGCACTTTAGACCAGATTTCCTAAGGACTATTTCCAATTCTATATCCAATGGGGGGAAAAACCTTAGTAAATGAGGCCTTTGGTAGATGGTGCACAATTCTGAGTCAAATTGTTCTTTTGCAAACAAATGTACAAATTCCTGGAAATTGAATTATAACCATAGAATGCCAAATATGTTCATTGTGACCTAGAGGACCCTTAACAGTACAAAGACCAAGAAGATTACCTGTCATAAATGAAAGAGTTAATCAACATAAATATTTCCCTGTAGATGTATCTCATAGAGACTGTTGTGTGGTACTTTATGTTTATACAGCATGTGTTTTCAAATGTGTTTTCATTTGAGGTTTTTATCTGTTTGTTCCTTTGTCTTAGTTCTGAGTGTCATTTGGTCTAAACTTTTGAATAGTACAAGCTTTTTCCATCTCTGCCTCTGTATTTTCTAGGGTTGTGAATCGGGTGCCTGATTGTTCCCATTTTCGGGATAGTCTGGCCACGGGAAAAAATCGTTTTCAAGCATTTCCCCGGTTTTTTTTTTTTAGTGAAAAATCATTTTTCTGGTCAGTGTGCGCTAATGGGAGTTAGGTCGCACTACCGCCCCATTAGTGCGCGCTAACTCATGTTAGCGCGCACTAAAAAAAAATAGCAAAAAGTAACAAAAATAAACAGTTTTTTGTTAGTGCGCGCTAATATGAGTTAGCACGCACAAACACGAAAAATGATTTTTATGAAAAATCGGGGGTAAAATTGATCATGTCTTTCTTTTAACTGATTTCTAACGAATTGAAATATCGTACGATATTTCTAAATTCGTTAGAAAAACAATTCACATTCCTAGTATTTGCTGTGGCATTATTTCCTTTATGTGCTTTCGACAATGCCCTATATTGCATATATTTAATTTTGTCCTTTCTGGGCAATATTAGTCATGTTGCTTGTGTTTTCATTTCTTGGCTATATTTTATTTTTCATTTCTTCTGTTCATCCAGCTAATCTGCATATTATCTAATTGTAAAAACTATTGACTGTATGTTGCATTTTGCTTTTTCATTTCTCTATGGATTGCCCTAAAAGAAAATGTGCTATCTGCCAAGTCATTCACATTTGCAAAACACCTCTGTAAACTTTTGTTTATTTATTTATTTAGATTTGGCTCATGTCTTTTCATTAGTAGCACAAGATGAGTTATATTCAGGTACAATAGGTATTTCCCTGTCCCCAGAAGGCTTACAATCTAAAGGCCTGATTTCCTAGGCATTTTCCCTATAGACACAGAATGAGAGAAATACCTTAGTAAACGAGGCGCTAAGTGTGTACCTGAGGCAATGGAGTGTGAAGTGACTTGCCCAACATTTGAACCCTGACTTTCCTGGTTTTCAGCCTGTTGTTCTAACTACTAGGCTACTCCTCTACTCCTCCCTTCATTACATTCACTTGCCTAGCTGTATGATTTCTACAGTATATGGTGGTGGAGAAGGAATAAAAAGCACAAGGGTATTGAAAGTTTATCTTTTCCATTATCTGATGAACCCCAGAGTAATATGGGTGTTTGATGGCCCTTCAGCTACCAGATGTGCCTCTGTGTCCTGCCAGATTGAATGGAATAAATAGTAGTACAATATCCACTTTTAGGTCAGTAGATATTCAGGAAATGTCATTATTCATCATGTGGAGGCCAAAAGCAAGGGGATGAATCAAGGAAATGATGATAACCTTAGGGAATTCCAGGCCCTTACTGAGAGATCATGCAAGAAACTCCATCAAATAATTCCAAGAATGATTAAATAGTCTAGTTTCTGTATTTTGAGATCTGGTATGAATAGGCAATTTCTCAAAGCTGTTACAGTGCCATGAGTGTACCTACTTCAAATAGATTAGAAGTTTCAGTACAGGAAACTTAATTGGTATTTCCTTGTTCTCGCCCCTGAAGGTCTGTAGCATTAGGAAAAAATGCTACACGATTTCATGTTTCATTTGATGTAATTTCCAATATTTAAAAAAAATGCAAAACCCAATGAAATTTCATTATGTATTTCAAGTCATTTCATTCCTGGATCTGTCCTGTAATCACTCAAGGATGCTTTGCCCCATCGGCAGATAATTTTGCCCCTGATATTATATACTCACCTCCTACCCCTCTATTCATGCCTACAACACAATTGGCAGTTCCAATTTATTTATTTATTTATTTTAAAACGTTTTTATACCAACATTCATTTGCATATCACATCAGTTTATATAAAACGGGGATAAGAACAAAAAATTGGAAAGTGAAAAATAAGTTACATTAAACAGGGAGGTGAAGGAACACGTGGGAATGTAGAGGAAGAACAAAGAGTCCAACTAGAGAGTTGGTAGGCTGATAGAATGAAAGAAAAAGCATAGAATAAAATTAAATGAGAAAAAAGGAGTAGCTAATTACAGGCTGCTGTGTTGAGGTTCTAATTTCTCCTACATTATTTGGAGGTTCCACTGAAAGTAATTAGATTGGCAGCATTTCAGTTGAAAGTTTCCCAGCAAGATTAGTCAAATTGTAAAAAATATTACATTATTTGAAAGATTTCCATGAGATTAATTAGATTGTTAAATATTTAATTATAAATTGATAGATTAGCTTTCTCTTAAGATAAGAAAAATAATGAATTTTCTAACCTCCAAAGATTTAGAGATAGAGAAGTTAGTTCTATTAAATTGAAAATCAAAGGATATTCCACAGCAATTGTCTGATATTTAAATAAATCATATAATTATCCTGTTGCTCATGAGAGAACTGTTTTGTGTGAAAATATGTTGGAACTTCTGCTTCCAGTAAAATGTATGCATCTGTTGTGAAGAATGTAGTTTTATTTTCACATAGCATTGAAGATGGCAGGAACATTATGTTCATGTTCTAGATTTAAATAAGATTTTGTAGCATAAGAAAGGAACTTTGCTTGCAATGTCAGTAGAAGCCTGTACCAAGGTGTGCCCTACACAGCTACCCATGGCTGGTTGCGGACCACGCTGGAATGGCACAGGGTCAGTCAGAGCCTTAGGCATGGATGGAACAGCCACCAGAACATCTAAGGGCCGAGACAATTTCCAGGGTAGACCAAGACGAGACTTGGCTTCAAGCATAGGGTAGGGGGCCAAGATGAGACTTGGCTTTAGGCATGAAATATGGGACAAAGACGAGACTTGGCTTCAAGTGAAGATGACCCTCCAGAGACTAGTGCTGCGAACAAGAAGGCAGGCCCATGCCATGAGGTGAGGAGACATGACATGACATGCCAGAGAAGGTAGCAATGAGGAACCAAGGGTCCAAGAAGCAGAAGCGGAGATGAGGCATCAGGGAGGAACATCAGGAAGACCACGAGACATCTGGAAGATAAGGGATAATCCTGAAGAGACCAGGAACATGAAGAACAATGAGGGATCCCATGAAGAACAGGAAATATCAGCAGGAGCAAAGACGAGAAGTCCTGGAAAGGAACTAACTCCATGCAAAGGCCACTAAGGACTGGAAGCTGAGCCCTAATATAGGGCTGAAGATCAGGAGAAGCCCTGGGAGGAGTCCAGGTGGGGCCAGGAGGCTGGCCCTTTAAATCAGTGAAGGAGGCGTGGCCCGCGAGTGGCCATGTTGCACTGACAGGAGCAGGCTCTCACGTCAGCAGTGGCTCCTGCCGCTGCAGGAAGCACCGAGGGCAGCTCCAGCCATCAGGAAAGCCCGGGGACTGCAGCCTCTGGGTGGCGAGGCTGAAGATGGCGGCACCGGCGAATCCGGCCGCACTGAAGCCCCAAAGTCCATGGGTCCCTGCTGCAGTGAAGAGAGGAAACATCTGAATGCAGCTCCTGCTGCAAAGAACGTCGGCAGCTCCGTGTCACATTGGTAAGGACAGAGTCATAACATATTGTTCTAATTTTGTGTGATGCTATAAAAGTCAATTCCATTTTACCTGGTTTACTACTGATCATAACAGTTATCACTTAGAAAACATATTTGGAGGAGACAGCAAGTATACTTGCAGGATTTACTGATTAGTGTGCATGTCTCTAAAGGTTTCCTACCTCTAGTTGCCCCTGAAGGTTGAAAAACATGGTGATAATGATGATGGTGGGTCTTCTGTGTCTATATTTGCTCCTACTCAGGTCTTCTTCCTGTGCTCAAGCTGCTGGGAATTTGAACCTGCCTGCAGATATGAAGGAGAAGGGATTCCAAGCAGAGCAACTGCAGATGAGGTTTATTTGGTGATACAGGTCCACTGAAAGCATGTGGTTCAGGGAAATTGCCCCAATTCATCCCTTCTAAGAGTGCCCCTTTGTGCAAGTTCTGAAAGATAGGCTCCTTGAATTTTGTGTGCAACTTCTTAAATTATACTATTTCTTTTATTTATTTATTTATTTATTTATTTAAAATCTTTTCTATACCGTCATTAAGCTGTTGCCATCACAACAGTTCACAATAGGGCACATAACTATATGTTGTAAATAGTGTCTAGAATTCTAACAAGAAGCCTGATTACTAAAGATTATGATCTGTTTATATACAATGCAAGTACATTAAAATTAAGGGATTTCCTTCTGTATAGTATTAGAAAATTAATTACAAATGAATTCACTAAATCAAAGATCAACTATATTACATGGAGGTTTACTTAGCTTATTAAGCAAATTATTAAATTAGAGAGAGAAAGAATTTTGTAATGCTATAGAAATAAGAAAGTGATGTCATATCACACATTTACAACGTTATAAATTTGCACTGTCTTATATTATGGGCCTAATATATATCCACATTCTGACTGAGTTACTGTGATTAATTATTAAATCCATTAAATTTATATTATTTATTTAATTTATTTAAAAAGACTTATATTCTGCAACTTCCAAATTTGTCCAGGGCAGATCACATAAGTACATATATAATATATAAGTATCTACAAATATATAGCAAATGGAAAATAATTTTGAGCATTGGGGTTTTAAACAAGTTCTTTTGTTAAGATTTAGCACCTGTTCTCATTGCTTTAGAAGTGACAGTACTGAGATGGTCATGATGCCTATGCCATTACTAATTTAAGGGAACTAGCTGAAGGAAGTAGGGTGGTCACTTGGCCGAGCCAAAAGACATTTTGTGACCATTTCTCATAATTTACAGCAGCCTATATAAAAGGGATACAAGGATAATGGCATTTTCCTTTCCACTTGGTCTAACTAAAGGGGTTTCTAACCCTATCACCTGCGAAAAGGGACTTTTCGCGTGCAAAAAGTCCCTTTTTGCATGCAATAGCTAGATTGGGATTGAGTCGGGGCGGCATCGGCATCGGAAGAGGAGGAGTCAGGGTGGAGTCGGGGCAAACTCTGTGGAAACTTCACTGGCTGTGATAAGGTAAGACCCCTTATCACAGCCAGTAGCAAGCCCAATAGCACCACCTTTCATGATGGCGCTATTGGGTGCGAAAGCTGGCAGTGATAACACCGCGGTGGTGCGATTGCTGCCAGCTTTCACAGACCCGCCCCCCCCTTACCGCCGAATTCAGAGAGCTGCACTACAGGCCTAAAATGGAAATGCATTTGAGATACACCTCAATGGTTTAAAAAGTGCATCTATTCTTTTATGTAAATATTTATTATTTATTTATTTTTTATTTTTATATACCGATGTTCCTGTATAATATACATATCACACCGGTTTACAAGGAACTAAAACTGTCGCCTCAGGGGCAGAATACATTGAAACATAATAACAATAAATAACTTAAAGATACATAAAAGGCGTAATATAGCTGAGATATAGTATTACTCTGAACATATGTACAGGGGAGATAGGGGATCGGAGACTATAATGTCATTCTATTCCTCGGGTCTTAGTTCTCCGGGAATGCTTGGGTGAAAAGCCAAGTCTTTAGCTTCTTTTTGAATGTCATAGAGCAGGGTTCTTGGCGCAGGTCCGGAGGGAGCGAATTCCAGAGTGGGGGACCCGCAGTGGAAAGAGCGCGTTTCCTCAGTGAGGTTTTTGCCGGCTGGGAGAGTAGCGTGTTCTTGTATGCACTTCTGATCAGTCTCTTAGCGATGTGCTTCTGCAGTTGAAAAGTTAGATTGAGAGGTGAGATGTTGTGCAGGGTCTTGTGTATCATCATAAGGGCTTTAAGTGAATCCTGTATTTAATCGGTAGCCAGTGAAGGTGCTGTAGATGGGGGTGATATGTTCCCTTTTGTTGGTGTTTGTCAGAATTCTGGCCATCGCGTTCAGGACCATCTGAAATGGTTTGATGGTGCTAGCGGGAAGGCCCAGCAGGAGTGAGTTGCAATAATCCAGTTTCGGGAGGATGATGGATTGTAGTACTAAGCGGAATTCTCGGAAGTGTAAAAGTGGTTTTAATTTTTTTAATACTTGCAATTTAAAGAAGCATTCTTTTGTAGTGTTGTTTATGAACTTGCTGAGGTTGAGTAGGTTGTCTAGTAGCACACCCAGATCTCTTACTTGCGAAGTGAGGTCAGTTGAGGTGATAGAATATTGACTAGAAGTAGGAGGGAAGAACGGTATGTAGTTTTCTGGAGCTATCAAGAGGATTTCAGTTTTGTTGGTGTTTAGTACAAGGTTGAGGCTGGAGAGTAGGTTGTTGATTGCTGAGAGGCAGTTGTTCCAGTAAGACCAAGTTTTGTGGAGAGATTCCGCTATAGGGATGAGTATTTGTATGTCATCCGCGTATAGGAAGTGTGTTAGCTTGAGGTTGGTTAGTAGGTGACAGAGTGGGAGAAGATAAATATTGAAAAGTGTGGGTGACAGGGATGATCCTTGAGGTACCCCCAGCTTTGAGCCAATGGGGTGAGACTCTTTGTTATTTATCTTGACCTTGTAAAACCTGTTTTCAAGGAAAGATTTGAACCACTCAAATGCTGATCCTGTGATGCCTATGTCGGCTAGACGCTGAAGGAGGCAGGAGTGATTCACTGTGTCAAATGCTGAGGAGAGATCCAGTAGTGCAAGAAAGAACGGTTGACCTTTTTCCAGATTAAGGAGGATGGTGTCTGATAGTGTGGCTAATAGAGATTCGGTGTTCCGGGACTTACGGAATCCGAATTGGTTTGATGTGAGGATGTCGTTTTCGTCTAAGAATTCTGATAGTTGTCTGTTTTCTACTTTCTCCATGATTTTAGCGATCATTGGTAAGTTAGCTATGGGTCTGAAGTTGGCTGGGTCTACAGGAGGAAGGTTGGGTTTTTTGAGGAGAGGCTTGAGCATTGCCATCTTGAATTGGTCAGGGACTTGACCTTGTGAGAGAGAGCGGTTTATGATGTCTGCTACAGGTTTGGCAATGATGTTAGGGATGGAGAGCAGCAGATTGGATGGGATGTGGTCTACAGGATGAGACGAGGGTTTCATCTTCTTGAGGATGTTCTCTATTTCTAATGCAGACGTCGGCTCGAAGGTAGCAAGGGGAGCTGGGGTTGCGTTAAGATGTTGGAGGATTGGGTGCAATGGTTGAGAGCTGGATAAGGATGAGTAATTCGGATGATGAGATGGCCCCTTGAGGGGGGCGACGAGAGTGGTGATTTTTCTCTCGAAGTAGTCCGCCAGTTCGTTGGCTTTGTTGGTAGCTTGTTCGTCTGGTATGATGGGCGTAGCTGGTTTTGTGAGGGCTGATATGTAGGCGAACAGAGCTCTTGAATCAAAGATGAAGTGGTGGATCTTTTTGGAGAAGAATTCTTTCTTGGTTCTGTTAATTTCATTTCTGTATGAATTAAGACAGGATTTATAGGCTAAGATTGTTGTTGAGGAGGGGCTTTTCCGCTACTTATGCACCTTACCTCTGAGCTCCTGTTTGAGCGACATTAGCTCCGAGGTGAACCAAGGTTTCCTGTTGTCTAGCATTTATTCATTTATTTATTTATTTATTTATTTATTTATTTAAAATCTTTTCTATAATCAGGAGATGCTAGACTTTCTGCAGCAGAATATTTCATCACATGGAAAATTTAGAGGACCTAACTTAGAGAATGTTTCTGAGTAGATTCAGATTGACTTTAATTCTCATTTCCCAGCTCCTTGAGAATTTCTATGGCTATTTAGTGCCCTGTATTGATCCCCCTCACAGTTTGTCCATTGACATGAGAGCAAGGACAGCTTTGACTTATCTAGTTATTGGAGCCTTCCAGAGAGTGGTAAGGAGATATAATTGGCATCAGTCAGTTCTCTGCCACCAGGTGTATTAATTCTTATATGGAGGCCCATCTTGCCCATATTCCTAACTACATCTAATATTCTTGTATTGAACAAGGGTGAAAGCAGGTGGAAAATGGTTTGCTTGATATTATTTAGTTCTCTAATGTCATTGGAGCTGTTGATTGTACTCATGTGGGTTTGATTGTTGCAAAGAGCCAGAAAGCCACTGGAACTGTAAGCATTCAGATCACAATCTGAACACAACATTCAGGTCTCATTTGACTGTTGTTTAATGGGGCAGATGTGTTAGCCGAGTTTTCTAACTCCTGCCACAATATGCATATATTAGGCAGACTAGATAGCCATATCTTATCAAAACTAACTATTCATCCTGACAATTCCTATCACTCCCTCAAATATCTTCTTTGTTTATCTCATGCTCTCTTGAATTCATATACTGTTCTTGTCTTCACTACCTCCACAGGGAGGCTATTAATGCATCCGCTACCCATTTTGTAAAGAAATATTTCCTTAGATTACCCCTGAATCTACTCTTTTCATGCTTATGACATGATCCCTCATTCTAGAGCTTCCTTTCATTGAAAGTTGCCTACTTCTATGGCATGGAAAACTTATAGCTTTAAATGTCTTTATTATATCTCCCCTATCCCACCTTTCCTCTAGGCTATACATTTTTAAGTATGTCCCCACATGCTTTAGAACAAAGACCACTGATCATTTTAATAGCCACCCTCTGGACCAACTCCAACTCATTTGAATCCTTTTGAAGGTATGGTCTCCAAAACTGTACATAGTTCCCAAAATGAGGTTTCATCAGGGACTTGTATAGGGGCAATATCACATCCATTTTTTTTTTTTTTGCTGACCATTCCATTTTTCCTATGCAGCCAACTACCATTCTGACTTTTGCCATCATCTTATTGACCTGTTAGACACCTTAACATTATCAGATATGATCATTCCCAGGAACCACGTTTCTTTCATGCCCAGAATAATTTCACCCCTATATTGTACTGCTTTCTTGATTTTTTTTGCAGCTCAAATGCAAGATGCTGCATTTTTTAGCATTAAATTTTAGCTGCCAGACTCTTGATCACTCATCAAGCTTTGCGAGATCCCTCCTCATGTTTTCCACTCCTTCCAGCTTGTCTACTGTTTTGCAAGTTTTGGTATCATCTGCAAAAAGGCAAACCTTTCCTGACAATCCTTATGCCTTGTTAGAAAAAAAAACACAGTCCATGGACTGAACCCCTCTGGCATACTGCTAGTAACACCGCTCTCCTCAGAGTGAACATTTACTACTACCCTTTTTCACTTTCCATTCACCCAGTTTCTAACCCTATTAGTTACTTTAAGGCCTACATCAAGAGTATTCAATTTATTTATAACTCACCTACATGGAACTGTGTCAAATGCCTTACTGAAATTCATGTACACTACATCAGATTTCCCCTGGTCTAACTCTTTGGTCAACCAATTAAAGAAATTAAGCAGATTAATCTGACAAGATATACTTCTGGTAGAAATCATGCTGCCTCAGATCTTGCAATCTATATATCACATTCAGACAGATAAGGCACCTTTTAACCTTATTTCTACTTTTCCACTACTATTTCGTCCTGGCTTAAACTTATCTGCAGTGTCATGCCACTATGCTATTGGGAAAGTGGAGTAGTGCCTACTCAAATTCATAAAAAGATGGGTTTAACCATCTGAGTAGGGTGTGTTATCCCTTTTTAGCTAGAATTTTAAATATTGTGATAGTAGAAATGAATTTTGCATACATGTTTTCTCGTAAAGCGTGTAGCACATAATGATGTGTATCTTCCAAGACCATTGATGGTAATATTTACCCAGGAATTAGCATAATTTGGCATGCATATGAGTGCCAGATTTTTCTCCATTTATTTGTATTTCAAGGTGAATAAGTGTTTCAAGGGATATGCAAACAAGGTGGTATGGAGAGTAAAGAGTGAGCAGGAATTTTTGGCTTAGTACTCTTACTTCACACTAATCTTATGGTCTGTTTATGGTCAGTGCAGTTTCTTCATTTGTTCTACATGGAATAGACATCACCCAGAGACCTTTGCAGATCTAGGCTGTTCCATAGGGTAATAAGGCGATTAATGCATTCTGCACTCATTCAAGGGTGGGCCAAAATACTTTATTATACTCTCATCACTGACCAATTTGCCACTTTTTGTGATCCTGCTCAATAAATGGTCCAGCTTTCAAAAGTAAATTTTTGTATTTGTTAGCTTTTCTGAATACTGGTATTTATTTGCCTCATTCTCCTTTTTGGCTTCAAAATGGAAGACTTAAGTCCTATGTTATAACATTAATAGTATTAGTTCTGAAAATTAGAAACAGGCCCAAAGTGATGACAGAAGGACTACACATAATCAAATAGTAAAAACCCCTGGAATTGATGCTCTACATTATGAAATAATGCCAGAAATTTTAAACAGAAATGAAGAAGTATAACAATCCCATGCTATGAGATATCCTACAAATAGGCAACTTCTCAATAGTAAGCTTTATGGTTATTCATTTAGGCCTCTATTTTGCAATATTTTCGGATGAGTGAATGGACAAATATCAAGAGATATAAAAACATACATCAATAGACAAAGTTAATATACAATCTGTAGCATATTTTTTCATGCAATAAAACAAAAATCCTAAGCAAAATTTGATGAAATCCTACACAGATTTACTCTTCATTAAAACTGTTCATACATAGCTATAGGCCCATTTCAGTTCATTTGTATAGTGATACATAAAATTACAAAAAGATATACATCAGCTCTATAGAGGCATATTATGTGCTGAAAATGCTTTTGGTTGGTTTGAATTTTTACAGCATGTAGTCAGTAAGTCTGAAGGTGACTGAATAAAAGGTTTGAAATAAGTCCTTGAAACAGTTACTGTGTATTCTTCAAGGGATATTTTTTCTAAAATCTTTTTATAATTTTGTTATCTGAGCAAAATATGTAGAAACTAGAGCACAAACTTTCTCAATGCCAATAATTATTTATTTTGTATTCTACTAGAGTTACTAAAATGAAATACAAAAAATTAAAACTTTCTTTTTATCATGTGGGGTTCTTACTGCAGCATTAGCGGAAGAATATGTATTTCTCTGAATCCTTCACCTCTAAGGACCCTGGCTTGACTATACTATATGTGACAAATAATTAGGTAGATTGGAAATGACCAACTTCAGTCTTCCAGGACTACAAGAGATCTGGTTTCCAAAAAGCCACAATTAATTTTCATGGGATACTGTATATTTGAATTTAATCTAAGAATGTAGATATTTTCCATATTTTAGTAATCTTGATAAACTGAGAGCTGAAAAAAGTGGATATATAAAAAACATAAAAATTGAAAAAAATGGTTTACTTTAAAGTATTTACTGGCAAATTTATAATATATTTATATTCTTGTACTACTGGACAGACATTTAAAAACCTTTTGGAATTAGATAAAACAAAAGAAACTAGCCCCCAATTTATTTCAAATAAATATATATTTTTAAAAATAGTATTTTGAAAGAAAGCACAGGTAGGGCAGAAAAAAATATAGGAGAAGGAGCAATGTCTTATTTTCATGTTTAGGCCACATCTTTTAAATAATGTTGCTCATTTATTATACTTTTACATCTATGTTTTTCCCCTTTAGGAATAACGGGATATTTTTGCTGACAATTCTGGTTCATTATTTGCATCGAGGAATATGGGCACACAATTTTAATAAGCATGATTTATTGTTTACATAGCATTCAGAGTTCATTAAAACAGATATGACTCACTAATTTCTAGCACTTTACTTTTGAAGAAAATTGGAAGATCATCATTAATATCCAGGATAGTCACTAGGATATGAAAAACATTTAAGAATTTTCAATACATTTTCAATAAATTTCAAATCTCAGTATCTAGGCAAATATATTCCCTATCTATCCTGTCAGTATTACATGGTTCTATTCTAATTTACATTGAAATACTGTTTTGTTTTGTGTTGTTTTTTTTAACAACAGAGACAACATGCAATTTCCAATTGATTAAGTCATTTAAATTTAGTCAGAACTGAACTATCAAAAATTCTGGAAACATGTTAAGGCTTATCTGTTTCCTAATATTTGAGAGGGTGTGGGTTTAATTTTTGCTTTTTGTGCAGGGGCATAGAGTATAACAATGAAGAGAGTGATTATGTCTTTTATTTGTTCTTTTGCTTTTATATTTTAGGAACGTTATATTTTAATTGTAAATTACTGTGATAGCTACACTTATGGGGCAGGATAATAATGTTTAAATAAATAAATACCTGGAAATATTAAGTCTTCAATCTCTTTTCTCATGCTAAAATATACAGCAGTTGGGTCACATCCAGTGGATATTTTAATCTGTTCCCTGGAGATTAAATCCTATTCACCAGGCTTTGCAGACTTCTAATTTTTGATGAAAAAAGCCACAGAGATTTAACATGCTCATTGCCCTCATTGTTTTTTCCCATCATCCTCTACTTGGCCTGAAGTATCCTCAAGCTTGTACACTAGTTTCTGATTCAGGTTTTTTCCAAATTAAAAATTTCAGATTCAAAATCTTCTGGTGAAAATCTATCAAAGCCCTACCTCCATCAAAACCCATTTTCTCTCCGGCTCTCTTTTTTTCAAATTCTCATTTTCTCAGTCCTAGCAAAGTTCAGCTTTGTCTTAAAATTGAAAGAGAAATGGATCTGCTCACCTTTTGATCTGGATCATTCTCACGCTTTAGGTTGATACCTTGACTGCTCATAAATAATATCGCAGCGTTATCAGTTGAATTGTGATTATTTATTATTTCTCTTTGTTCATTTGCTTCAAGGAAAGTAAACGTATTCTTCCCGGATTCTGTGGCTGCGCAGAGTTGGTAGGTATAAGGTAAAGTACCATCGCTGTAGTGCGAAGGGAAGCTGGGGCCAGTTTGAGAACAAAGGTCAGAGCTTAAGCATTTCAGAACCGTTGACTTCTTTGCTCTTAAACACTTTTTTAATAATATCAAGAAAACAGTCATAAGAAACAAAAACGTGATCAAAGCCAACGCCGTCACTAAATACAAATGTAAATTCGATTCGGAATCCGAATCAGCGGATTGGTTACTTAATTCTGGAAGAACTTCCTGAAAGTTTTCCGAAAATACCATGTTCAGCGTAACTGTGGTGGAAAGAGGAGGCTGTCCGTTATCCTTTACCAAAATGACCACTCTTTGCTTCAGAGAATCCTTCTCCAGAAAAGCACGAGATGTCCTTATTTCTCCGGTATGAAATCCGACTTTAAAGAGCGCTGGTTCTGTGCTTTGCCGCAGGTAATAGGAAAGCCAAGCATTGTGTCCAGAATCCACATCAACTGCTACCACTTTAGTTACCAGGTAACCAACCTCGGCTGAAGGAGGAATCATCTCAAAGAGCGCGGAACCATCAGAACGGAGTGAAGGATACAGAATTTTAGGAACATTATCATTCTGATCTAGAACGAATACCTTCACAGTGACGTTACTACTGAGAGGGGGCGTTCCACTGTCTTCAGCTTTCACCAGGAACTGAAATTCCCTAAATTGTTCATAGTCGAATGAGCGCTGGGCGTAGATAATTCCAGTCTTTGAGTTGATAGAGATGAGGGCAGACACGGGCACTCCTTCAACGTTTGTGGTCACTACAGTGTAAGTAATTAGAGAATTCTGCTCCAAATCTGGATCCGAAGCTTTAATACTAAAAATGGAGACTCCTGGTGAATTATTCTCATGAACGTAAGAAATGTAGGGTATTTGCTCAAAAGTGGGCATATTGTCATTTATGTCCGTTATCTGTAGTTGCAAAGTTTTCATAGTGGAGAGAGAAGGAGACCCTTTGTCAGTGGCTATAATGGTAATATTATATTCTGAGACAGATTCTCTATCCAGAATATTTTCAGTGACAAGTTTGTAGTAGTTACTAGAAGATGATATTAATTTAAGAGGAGCACGGTCTTGGATATGACAGCTGGCTTCACCATTTGCTCCAGAATCCCTGTCATGAACGTTGATTAATGCTATTACTGTACCAGGAGGAGAATCTTCAGGTACTAATGTGGAGATGGACGTTAGTGTTATCTCTGGCGCATTGTCATTCTCATCAATAATCTCTACCAATACTTTACAGTGGGCAACTAGGCCACCTCCATCCCTTGCTTCCACCCCGATTTTTAAATTCCCGGTCTCTTCAAAATCAAGAGACCCTTTAATTGTGATTTCACCATTTATAGGATCCAGGGTGAAAATTTCATGAGAACTGTCTGGTATGTTCCTTAGAAGGTAGGTTATTTGAGCGTTTGTACCTTCATCTTCATCACTTGCTTTCACTTGAAGCACAAGAGAGTTGTTTGGTGTATTTTCTTTAAGTCTCACTTTATAGCTCTCTTGACTGAAAATGGGAGAATTATCATTAGCATCAATAACATTTACCACAATCAATGAAGTGCCGGTTCTAACTGGATCTCCCCCATCCCTTGCTGTTAAAACTAAATGATGAGTACTTTGCTTTTCCCGATCCAAAGGTTTTTGTAACACTAGCTCTAGGTATTTCATATTATCAGTGTTTTCCTTCTCATCCATGATAAAGTGTTCATTGATTTCAAGTTGATAGCTCTGTATCGCATTGGTTCCGATATCTGGATCTCGCGCGTTTTCTACGGGAAAACGCGTACCTGGCATAACAGACTCACTGATTTCTAGGACGTTACTTCTGAAGAAACTTGGAGAATTGTCGTTAATATCCAGGATACTCACTTGGATATGAAAAACATTTAGAGGATTTTCAACAACCGTTTCGAAGTTAAGGGAGCAAATCTCGATATCTGGGCAAATTTTCTCCCTGTCTATTCTCTCATTAATATATAAGTTTCCATTCCAGTTTACACGGAAATACTGCTTTTTAGTACCAGAGACAACCCGCAGTTTCCGATCGGTTAAGTCGTTTACATTCAAACCCAGATCCTTGGCGATATTTGCCACAAGGGAACCTTTTTCCATTTCTTCCGGGACTGAATAATGATGAATATGCCCACAAACCGACCGACAGAGCCAACAAATTAGGAAGGAAAATGGTACTTGCCGTCTGACTCTCCAGTCCGTCTCGCAGGGTCGGATCCTCCTCACAGCCATTGTCAGCGGTGCTGGATTTCCACTATGTTAGATTTTGACTGTCTTTGCCGATTGCAGGGCACATCAGATGAAAAGCCGTTGTAGTGAAAGAGATTTAAATGCAGATTGTTATGCTATGAAGAATTTACACAGGATGATTCCTTCTGTTTAGGTGGAGTGATTTCCTTCAGCGTTTCCTTTCCGAACCATACTGTACGAGAGTGCGGAATGAGAAGGGAGGCTCTGATGGATCTTTAGCTTCTTCTCTGACTCCGCATTGGCCAACAGCGGCACTCTGAGTCTGAACTTGAGAACTGCAATAAGACCAACGATCTCTTTTGTTGATTAGTACTAGAAATTTGACTGAAAGATTCCTTCCAGAGCAGTAAATTAGATGTTCAAAGATATTATATTATTATGAAACTGATGAGAGCAAGTCTCCTGTATTGCAAGTATCCAGCCATTCAACTAAAATCCAGCTAACATTACATACCAATTATGTCTTTGTATTTGTTTGCCATGTTTTAGTTTATATTTTGTGGCTTAAAATGATCTGAAATCGAGGCAAAAATCATTGGCTATGAAAAAAATCTAAGGTAAGCGAGAATTTAAACATTTTCAGCTTTAAAGGAGTACTATTATCATCTCATCATGGAGTAGAGCTATCACTAATCTACTGAATGTTTTACTGTCTTGCTACTACCTGCAAGTAAGTTTATGTCGTAGATATAGGGAAGTGCAATCTGTGGGGTAATTTGATTAGTTTCTTCATATACTGTAACTCCTTTATTGTTGATCCTATCCCTAGCGATAAAAGGACAGTTTCCATAACTACTTGCTAAGTCATGAAGAAAGAAAACCAGAGATCCATCAAGTTCAAACTACTTCTCGTTACTTTAAAGAAGTTTATGCATGGTAATCTAGGACAAAAAATACACTGTACACCTCTGTAGCCAGAAATGTACAGTGGAAAAAAAATCCCAAACAGTTCCTCCTAATGTAAGCTTTCTTTGTAGTATAATTATATTTTGTCTTTTTCCTTCATTTTTAAAGTTATAGAGTTTAATAGTTGTTGCCATGTCTCACACCAAAATATTTCTTAATTCCACAACTCTTTAAATGCAGAGTTCATATCTTTGAAACTGGTGAAATCTCATTTCCATTTTTCTGAATTCCATTCTAGAAAAGTAACCTGGCAATGGCCCTGTCCTGCAGGAGAATGACATCTTTCACAGTTTTATTTGCACAATTTAATTCATACCAACCTGTCTCTAGGTTTTGTGGCCACTGGCTTTACTCTTAATCATAGCTTCTAATACTCTCGGATATTTTTCCTGGTCAGAGCCAGCAAGTATACTTCCTCCAAAGTGCATATTACCTGCCTTTTCGTCTGACCCATGGTCTCCATACTAAACCTGATCTGACATTTCTGCTATTTTTTCAGGGTGTCTGTTTTTCTCTATGAAATGTGTGATCTCTGCATATTTACAAGGTGACGCAATGTGTTACCGTCAAAATGAAAAGTACTGCTGTTTTCCAAGTATGATCCAGACAGCACTGCCTGAATCTCACGTGCTACTTTATTCCAACCAGAGTTTATGCTTATACCAAAAACAAGGTAAACCCAAGTGCAAATATATATCTCAAAAGTAAGAACACAGCCCTCACTACTTCGGTAGGGACACAGGAAATCTTTTATTCTATGTTTCAAGTAATTCTTTTTTGTTAAGCTTCAATTGACCTACTACAATGAAATCATAAAATTGAGATAGTTGTACATTCCAGATTGTTGTATTCTTTACCTCTGCTTCAGGGTGTAATAATGCAATGTGGAAATTTCGGACTTAGTGGCTCTCTCCAATTCATAAAATTGAGGGGCACCTTAGCATATTACTTTCAATGAAGATTTCTGTCTCTATCACATTTTCTCTAGTATAGATCATGTGATAGAACTGAATTGTAATGATTTAACATTATTTCCTTGTAAATAGACTGTACTCATATATCTTAGAACACCCCTCTCACACTCGCATACACAAATCCTTAAATGAGTTAAAAAAAAATAGCTCACCTGAAAGAGGTATTGGTCCTCATCACTGATATTTAATGCTTCTGTAATTAAGCATGATGCTTGTTTCTCAGACACTTGGTTGACATCAAGCGTATTTGAAGGACTTGAATTAGGATATTTAAACTGGCTCTTTCCAGAGTTTGTGGTTAAACAATGTTCCTGAGAGTAAGTCTGAAGAAATGCTCTGACACCATCTACACCTACATACTGAGAAGTAGGAACTGCACTGAAATCAACAGTGGAAGAGTCAAAGAGTTGAGACTCTTTCCATTTACGGAGCTTGATGGCTAGAAGTACTATGATGAAAATAAAGAAGAAACAAGAAATAGTGGCAACAGCGATTACCAAATACAGTGAGAGGTTGGATTCCGTGTCTGTGGGCGATGAAAGGCTGCTTAGATCGGAAAGAATGTCCTGGATGCTGTCTGTCACCATTACAGTCACAGTAACTGTGGCAGAGAGGGGAGGTTGACCATTGTCTCTCACTGAAACCACCAGGGTTTGCTTGACGGAGTGTTTCTCTATAAATAAACGGGCTGTTCTGATTTCTCCAGTATGAAGTCCAACCGTGAAAAGTCCCGGCTCTGAAGATGTGACGAGAATGTAAGAGAGCCAGGCATTTTGTCCAGAATCTGCATCAACTGCTACCACCTTAGTTACAAGGTATCCTGGATCACAAGAACGAGGTACCAGCTCCACACCAGTTGAACCATCGTTTGGAAATGAAGGGTATAAGATTTCAGGAGAATTGTCATTTTGATCTAAGATAAAAATATTAACGGTGATATTACTTTTGAGGGACGGAGAACCCCCATCTTCAGCCTCCACCAGAATTTGAAAATCTCTGAACCGTTCATAATCAAATGACCGTACTGTATATATTACTCCAGTCTCCGAATTAATGGATACATAAGAGGATAGAGGGACCTCACGGAGTTGACCCTCAATTATAGAATAAGTAATTCTAGAATTCTCGCCCGAATCCAAATCTGTTGCCTTGGTAGTATAAATGGAAGTTCCCGGAGAGACGTTTTCTGTTACATAAACTGTATACTTGGACTGAGCAAAGATAGGTGGATTATCATTTTTATCAGAAATCATAAGAAGCATGCTTATGGTTGTAGACAGAGGGGGATTACCTTGGTCAGTGGCTGTTACAATTATGTTATATTCAGAGACTTCTTCTCTGTCCAAGTTTCGCTTAGTCACTAAACTGTAGTAATTACCAGAAGATTTCTTTAGTTGAAATGGTAAATTGCCAGAAATGGAACAGGTTACAACGCCATTTTCTCCAGAATCTCGGTCGTGGACATTTAAAAGAGCGACTGCTGTTCCAGGAGAACTATCTTCTGCTATTGGAGTAAAGAGGGATCTGACGGTAACTTCTGGGACGTTATCATTTAAATTAATAACCTGGATCAAAACTTTGCACTTGGCTGAAAGACCTCCCCCATCATTGGCCTGAACTTCCATTTCATATACTTCAGACTCCTCAAAGTCCAAATTTTCTAAAATTGATATTGTTCCTTTTTTAGAGTTTAGCTGAAATATTTGAGATGCTCTATCTGTGATTTTTCTAAATATATAGGTGACTTCTGCATGTAAACCCTCGTCCTCGTCAGTAGCCTTCAATGTAACCACCACAGTGTCTACAGGAACATTTTCCAAAACATCTGCTTTATATACAGATTGATTAAAAACGGGCGCATTGTCATTTGCATCCAGAACAATGACGTGAATTTGTGTAGTTCCAGATCTAACTGGATCCCCACCATCAGTGGCTGTTAGCGTGAGATAGTGGATAGTCTGTTCTTCTCGGTCCAGAGATTTCTTAAGAACTAGTTCTGCATATTTGACGCCATCATTTCCTGTTTGTACATCCAAAGTAAAGTACTTGCTGGTGCTGAGTTGATAGCTCTGGAGCGAATTATTCCCTATATCTGGATCCTGCGCATCCTGAAGAAGATAACGCGCTCCTAGTGCTGTCGATTCACTGATTTTTAATACTATTTCCTCATTAGGGAATATAGGTGAATTATCATTTAAATCTTGAATAATAATTTCAACTGCATAAATGTCCACTGTATCCTCTACCATAATATCCACAGTTAATATGCACTCACTGGCTTGCCTACAAATTTCTTCTCGGTCGATCTTCTCGTTAATTATAACACTTCCAGATTTAAAATCGAGAGCAAAATACTGAATCCTACCTCCGGAAATAAGGCTTATCCCCTTTACATCCAGTCTCAGATCCTTTGCAATATTTCCCACGAAAGCGCCTTTCTGCATCTCCTCAGGAATAGAATAACGAACCTGTCCCAAAACCATTTTGCAAACAGCAAGCACTACAAAACAAACTATCTCTACAGCCTTGAAATCCCGGTGTCTTCCTTTAGCTGCCATTCCCATTTAGCTGTCCCGCAGTTTCCGACAATCGATTCAAATTTTCTGTTCCTTCGATTTATAATATTGATACTTCAGTATTTGATTCCGATGAGAACGAAATTCAGTTCAGCCCTAGGCAGGCAGGATTAAGATCCCGTTGTGTGTCCAGACCCTGTGTCTGAACCTTCTCTTTAATTTTTGTAAATGCATCTAGTGAATGAGATCTATGGGATTTCCTGAATCTCTCTTTGTATTTTCTACCATGATTGGTGAACAGCGGCGCTCAGAGGCCCAATGAATAACTACAGCAGCAGAAATAAAAATTATTGGCCTCAAGGCTGATTTACAATTTTGAAGATTGCCTGTTTGTTTTTTTTAGTTATTGTTATTTCAAGAATTTGTTATAAAGAGTGAGACACTTACACAATACAATTACAAATAGAATGGCAATGTAGCAGTTATAAGATCAGACTTTCCAAGTTGTAGGACCCTCTATATATAACCTATCCATTTACATGTGTACTGAAACCTGGATTGTAATTTGATTTAGGAAGATATGTTTATTTCAATTAATTTGTACAAAGAAGTATATATTAATATTGAAATAGAGATAAATCTAAAATATATAAAGATCATTAGAATACTCATTTCAAATGATAAGAGTTTTTGGGAATTACTGTTTGCTTTGACATATAGTCATGCATCTGACCATGGGGTAAGATAATGATATCCATCAATCTGGAGAGAAATGCTAGGATTAATATATCTGATGATCTCAAAGTTTCAAAACAGTGACAAGGCAGCGAACAGAGCCAGAGAAATGTTAGGATACATAAGGAGATGTATATATAGTGAAAGGATATGATAATGCTTCTGCAGAAGTCATTGGTGAGACCTCATTTGGAACATTAGGACCAATTACAGTCACAGTTCTTTCTAAAGAATACTGACAGAGAAGAGGCAGAGCAGAGAAGATCTATGAAAAAGGTGCAGAATCTGCACCAAAAGCCCTCTAAAATGAGAACCTATATATGTTTATTCTAGCACTGCAAAAGGAGATGGAGACTTCAAATACTTCAAAGGCACATGCACATGATGCAAACATTTTTCAATGGAAAAGAAGTTATAAAACAAAAGGTCTTTATATGATGCTCTGGGTGTTATGACTGGTATAATGGACCCTTGGGCCGGCCGTGCGGAGTGACGACAGTACATGAGAAATACTCCACAGAGATAAGAAGGCTGGTAGGTGGCACGGAACTGGGAGACCAGACAGGAGCTTCGCCCTCAAAGCCCGAGGTCGCCCCAGGAGGAGCCCGTGAGGATCCGGACCGCTGGGACTTAGGAGGGGTCCCCCAGAAGGCAATTACAGCAGACTGAAGGACAGTCTCAGTTCAGAGCTGGTGGCAGACAAGAAGGTAACGAAGTGCAGACCAGGGTCACAAGCCAGGCAGACAGTCCGAAGGCAAGCTGGGCAGGAACAGGAATGGAGACTGGATCAGGAGTGGAGGCTGGAAAAGGAGCGGAGGCTGGATCAAGAGTGGAGGCTGGATCAGGAGCAGACAGGAGCCGAAGCAGGATCAAGCTGGAACAGGAAATGAAGCAGGAACAAGCTGGACAGAAACTGAAGCAGGAACAACCTGGAACAGGAACGGAATAGCAACTAGATACTCACAAGGAGTGAACCTCATTGCGAGGCGATCCTCTGGAGCAGAGCCCGGGTTTAAATCCCCTGCCAGTGTCTGACATCATTCCGGGGGCCGGCCAAGTTTTCCTGCGCCTGCAGCTTTAAGAGCTGCCTCCTCGCACGCGCGCGTACCTCGTGGGTGGTGCCAGGCTGGAGAGCTTGACAGCGTCTGCCTCGTGGAGATGCCACAATGGAGAAAGACCTGTACAGGACTTGAACGGAGTTGGGGAGACCTGCCTGTACCCGGGGACAGCTGCGGAGGTAAGAGCCCAGTCATGGGTGTCGCGACCAGGATCGCAACACTGGATGGGTAACAAAATAACATTTTATCTTGGTAGACAATAGTAGAAAAAGACCAGCTGCCCCATTCTTCCCACAGTGATAAGGATATATCTCAACTGCCAATCATAGAACATGACCAATTGTAAAATCTTTTTCGTTATCCAGGACCATTTTTCTTGTCTTCTTCATTTGTATTCTACTATCCTGAGCTGATAAGCAGGCAAGATCTTCCAGTTAGTTCATACTGAACACCCCTCCCTTCCCTTGTCTAAACATACAACTTTGTAATAATCTAAATAGTTACTATACTAGCATGACTGTTGCCTGAATATCTGGTCTCCAAGGTCCCCTATATAACCTGTAAGTTAGAACCAGCTTCATGAGCATCTGTATCCCTTCTAGGACTTCTAGTTATTACTGTACTCAGCCTGCTGGGCAAAACCATCTTCTACATTAATTCTATCATCACAGATTAATTTAAATGGCTATCAATACCACTCTGACAGTTGCTCAAACATCCAGAATCTTAGATCCCCTACACTGCCTACCGGACAGCTTAGGCACCTGCAATACAACTAGGACTACTTTCTATTAATGTACTTGTAGACCAAACTGCTACGATGAGACCCAGGAGAGACTCAGCTGTGTGGTTGCCTGCATTTCTATTAGGACTTCTAACATTTCTTATTACCCACTTTGCCATTCATTCCGAAACCCCCAACACTATAGGGTTTTTTTTAGTTTTTGCATACATCATTATAAACCTGATGTACTAAACTGTGTTTGCATTTGAAAATACAATAATATGTGAAAAATGCACTGTTAATGTGTTAATGCAATTACATGTGTTAGCAGTGCATTTAACATGTGATAACTTGCATTTGCAAACAAAACAGGAAAATATATGCCAAATATGTGATGAGCTGAAAAAGCATGTAAATCAGCTCATTTTATATATTTGCAGTTTTTTGGGACTCAGAGTGGCTAACAGTATGATAATAATCAACATATTATTCAATAACTATTTCTATAGACACCAAGCAGAGAAACATCATTTTGAATAAGGCCTTAAACCTGAAGAAGGAATCAATGTAATACAGAGACTGCAAGTACAATTTTATCTTGGTATAATCTTCATGGAAAGGCATCATACATTCAGAAAATCTTATGACTAAAGTAAGAAACAGTGCCCAGGAAGAGCAGCAAGCTGAGTGAGAAAAAACTGGAAAGCAATGTGCACAAGTTCTCATATTCTGAGCAAAGTTTCAAATCTGCAGGCCGTGACATGTATATTGTTGCTATTACATGTTTAAATGAGTATCATGAATGGGTTATAGCTATCCCAGGCTATAATTTTTTGAGGAAGGGTAGATTGGACAGAAAAGGAGGAGGAGTAGCTCTATATACTAAAAACAATACCCTAGTAATTGCAATACAGGGGGCATGGGGAAAATAGGAACTGCTGATGGCTGTTTTAGAAAAGATGATGGAATTTCCATTTAAACTGGTGTCACCTACAGGTCTTCAAATCAGATAGTTCTGGCTAAAGAAATCCAAAAAGTGGGAAGGATGGAAAAGTGGTGCTCATTGGAAATTTTAATCTGCTGGATGTGGATTGAAGATTCTCTGCTGCAGAATCTGTGAGTAGAGAGATTGTGCATATCCTTCAGGGTGCTCATGAAACCCATGAGGGAAGGAGCTATACTGGACCTGATGCTCACAAATAAAGATAGTATCTCTAATGTTTGGGTAGATGTTCACCTGAGCACCAGTGATCATCTAATAGTATAGTTTGATATAGTGGCCAAGATGAGGAAAAGTCACATGAATATCAAAGTATCAGATTTAAAAAATACAGACTTTATTAAAATGGAGAAGTACCTTGAAAAGGAGCTAGAGGACTGGGTAAAAATGGGTGAAGTGGAATAATAGTGGGACAAATTTAATGGAGCCTTAATAAAGGTAATAAATCTTTGTGACTGAAAACTAAAGTAAGAGGAACAAATCTTTTAACAGAAAACTAAAAGTAAGAAGAAAAGGAAAAATGGTTTTCTAAAGAGGTGGCTGAAGAAAACAAAGGCAAACAGATCAGCATTCAAAAAGTACAAAGGAACTAAAAAAATGAGGAACACAAAGAAGATTATCTAGTGAAACTGAAAGAGATAAGGAAAATCTCGTGGAAGAAAAGATTGCCAAAGAGGTAAAGCAAGATGACAAAATATTTTTCAGATATATCAGAGAAAGGAGGAAGGCCAGAGGGGGTTTTGTAAGATTGAAAGGAGACAAAGATCAGTGTGTGGAGAAAGATAAAGAAAAAACAAATATTAAACAAATATTTCAGTTTGGTGTTCACTAAAGAAGACTTTGGAGGAGGACCATTGCTGGTTGGTAAGGACACAGGTGGGAGTGGGGTAGATACAACCCCATTTGCAAAAGACAATATTTGGGTGGAGCTAGCAAAACCAAATGAGGACAAGGCATGGGGGCCTGATGAGATACATCCCAGAATGCTAAGAGAGCTCAGAGAGTTGCTGGTGGGTCCACTGAAAGACCTGTTCAATAGATCCTTGGAAACAGGAGCTGTGCTGCAATATTAGAGAAGGGAACATTTGGTCTTGCTTCAAAAAAGTGGTAGCAGAGAGGATGCTAGAAACTACAGACTAGTTAGCCTTACCTCAGGGGTAGGAAAATTAATGGAAACAATGCTGAAGCAAAGAATTGTCAATTATATAAAATTCAGTGGGTTACAAGATCCAGGTCAACATGGTTTTATGAAAGGAATGTTGTGATAAATGAATTTGATTGATTTTTTTTTTATTGGGTGACTAGAGAATTAGATCTAAGATGAGCACTTGATGTGATTTATCTGGATTTAGGTAAAGCTTTTGATCTTGGCCTATATAGGAGGCTTATAAAAAATATGAAAAGCATGGGAGTAGATCCCATGTTGGTGGAATGGATTACAAATTGGTTGACCAATGGCTAGTAGTGGTAAATGGAACCTGCTTAGAAGAGAGATGGATGATAAGAGAAGTGCTTCAGGGATCAGTTCAACATCTTTGTGAGTTCTTTTATAGCTACAAAGTTACGTTTTTCACTACTTTTATGTTACATAGGATACAAAATTACAATTTTTTCACTACCTCTATATTAATATATAATGCCACTTATGACTCTCCAAAGTCCAAATTGTTACTCAAGTTACAAAGTTTCAATGTAAAAGAAGTCTATTTTAATACATTCCCATGTTACACTTTAAACCAGTGTGATATGTCTAATTGAACATCAGTATAGAAAAACAAATAAATAAATAATATAGTGTAAGGGTTTGAAGGAAAAGTTTGTCTTTTTGCAGATGACACTAATATCTGTAACAGAGTGGACAGATTTGAAGAAGTAAAGAATGAGATCTAAGCAAGCTCCAGGAGTGTTCAAAGGTTTGGCGGCTGGAATTCATGGTAAGAAGGTGTAGAGTCATGCACAAGGGGTGCAGTAATCCAAAGGAGCTCTAAATCATGGGAGGCGGGGTGTATGTGTGTGTGTGGAGGGGGGGGGGGACAGAAAAGACTGATGTGCACAGACTGGGAAAGAGACCTTGGGGTGTTAGTGTCTGATGATCTGAAGGCATCTAAGTTATGGACAAGCTGGTGACTAAGATACAGATTTGTAAATACTTGAAAGATACTGATGTACAAGAATTAAACATTTTCCCAATGGAAAGAAAGCTGTAGCACTATGGGTCATGATATGAAACTCCAAGAGGTAGACTTAGGAATAACATCAGGAAATATTTCTTCATAGAAAGGGTAATGAATGTATGGAATGCCCTACAAGAAGAGGTAGTGAAGTCAAGAACAATAATGGAATTCAAAAGGGCATGGGATAAACACAGAAAATCCCTAGTGACTATATGATGGAAACAAAGAAAATGAGTAACCTGTGTTAACTGGGGTAACCTGCTAGAGCAGCAATTATTACCCTTAACAGAAGAGATAACCTGCAAGGAATTTTTCTGCCACCATTTACTATGTTAATATGTAAGCACATTTGTTTTTGTTTTCTTTAGTATTTTAGGAGATAATCATAAATTGAAATACTTCAACTTTAACAAAAGACACCAAAATAAGTGATATTTGATATGTTATATTTTAAGTCTTCCAATTTCTATTTCGTAATTTGTTGCCCTCCTTTTTATTTCTGTACATCTGTTATTTTCAAGAGGATAATGTGCATAGGAAAGTTTGTGATGATTAGATTAGATTAATATGATAGTTTTTTAATAGACTTTTCAAAAAATATACCAACTATTTGCAGTTGACTCAAAACGTGGCTACAGAGTAGTTACTGGAGTGAAATATGAAGTACATATTTTACCTACTCTGAAGAATCTCCACTGGATTCTAGTGTTTATAGAATTCATTTTAAGATTTTATGCATTCAGGCTATTCAGGGAATGGGGCAGGATACTGCAAAAGCACTTGGGGACTTATGTCTCCATCCATGTCTTAAGCTCCTTTCAGGGCACTTACCTTGTCAATCTATCATTAAATGAAGCCACATTGCTATCCACCCAGGAGAAGTGTTTAAGATTTTTTTGCTGCTAAGCAGTAGAATGAATTGCCCCTGGAGCTGAGACATTGTCAGAATTATTTAGGATTTTCTAAACAACTGAAATCCTTTTTGTTTTTTCAAGAAGCATTTCCCTGATAATAAGGAGGGGGAAAGAGTTTTATTGTTATTGCTTGACTCCATTTTTATTTCTGTGTTTCAACTATTGTTCTGACGTTTGTAGCTGAATTTTAGCATGCAATAAAAGAGAATAAATAAATGAAATAAAACTAGCAGAAATACTGTAATACACCTGGAAACTAACTCACCTCTTGATAAGTGTCAATCTCAGATTTGTCAGTGATGTCTGCTTTGCTCATATACCAAGATGTACAGTTATCAAATCTTTCAACATTTGGTTCCAGGAAAGTGAATTCATTTTTCCCAGATTCTGTTGCTGCGCACAATTGGTAGGTATAAGGTAAAGTCCCATCATGGAAATTTGGTGGACATTTGGGATCAGTTTTGGAGTAAATATCAGAACCTAAGCACTGAAGAACTGTTGGCTCCCTGGATCTTATACATTTCTTTACCAAAAGCAGCAAAATAGTTACAAGAAACAAAAATGAGATCAATGCTAAAGTCATTACTAAGTAAAAATTCAATTCAGATTGATTTTCTGAGGCTCTGGATTGGTTGCTTAATTCTGGAAGAGCCTCTTGGATGTTTTCAGCAAATATCATATTCATAGTAACTGTTGAAGATAGAGGCGGCTTTTCCATTATCCTGCACCAAGATGACCAGTCTTTGCTTCACAGCGTCTCTGTCCATAAATGACACGAGATGTCCTTATTTCTCCAGAGTGGAGCCCGATGCTAAAGAGCACTGGTTCTGTAGCCTGGAGCAGTTTATAGGACAGCCAAGCATTGTGGCCAGAATCTGCATCCACAGCCACCACTTTAGTAACTAGATGACCTCTGTCAGCAGAAGGAGAAACCATCTCGAATAAGGCAGAGCCATCCGATCCAAGTGAAGGGTACAGGATTTTAGGCGCATTGTCATTACGATCTTCAATAAGACTTTCACAGTGCAATTACTACTAAGAGATGGGGACCCACTATCTTTAGCCTTCACTTGGAATTGAAACTCTCTGAATTGCTCATAGTCGAAAGAGCGCTGAGCATAGATGATCCCAGTCAGTGAATTGATGGACACATAAGAGGACACAGGTAATTTCTCAATGTTACT
Source organism: Rhinatrema bivittatum (assembly GCF_901001135.1). Taxonomy (NCBI): domain Eukaryota; kingdom Metazoa; phylum Chordata; class Amphibia; order Gymnophiona; family Rhinatrematidae; genus Rhinatrema; species Rhinatrema bivittatum. The sequence goes on along the minus strand of NC_042632.1, from coordinate 29,051,329 downwards.
ATTCACTATGGAGTAAGTGATTCTAGAGTTGTGTTCAAAATCCGGATCTGAAGCATTTACAGTGAAAATGGAGGCTCCTGATAAATTATTTTCCGCTACATAAACCATGTAAGAGGTTTGCTCAAAAATGGGTGCGTTATCGTTTATATCCGTAATTTGTATTTGAATTGTCTTGCTGGTGGAAAGAGGAGGATAACCTTTATCAGTTGCTACTATGGTGACATTACATTCCGAGATTAATTCTCTATCCAAGGTACTGTCAGTTAAAATTTTGTAATAATTACTAGAAGAAATTAACTTGATAGGAAAATCATCCTGCACTTGACAGCTGATCTCACCATTTTCTGCATAATCTTGGTCATGGACTTTGATCAAGGCAATCACTGTTCCAGTAGGAGAATCTTCAGGAATGGGAGTGGAAAGAGATGTAATTGTAATCTCAGGTGCATTATCATTCTCATCAAGAACCTCAATTAGCACAGTGCAGTGAGAAGCCAGACCACCTCCATCCTTTGCTTCCACATCCATTTTGAAATGTCTGATTTCTTCAAAATCAAGTTTCCCATTTACTGTAATTTCTCCACTTCCAGGATGTAGGCTGAAGATACGGTTAGCACTGTCTGGTATATTTTCGAAAGAATAAGTAATTTGTGCGTTTGACCCTTCGTCTTTATCATTGGCTTTAACCTGTAGTACTACAAAGCCTATTGGGGTATTTTCCTTCAGGCTTGCTTTGTAGATATTTTGTGTAAAAGTGGGTAAGTTATCATTTGCATCAGTAACTTTAATATTAATTTTGGCAGTGCAGGTTCTGATTGGATCTCCCCCATCAGATGCAATTAGGATAAAAATAAATGTATTTTGTTTCTCCCGATCAAGAGATTTCTCCAGCACAAGTTCTGCATATTTCTTTCCATCAGTGCTCTCTTTCTCTTCCATGATAAAAAAACTGATTGGGACTGAGCTGATAATTCTGCAGCGAATTGGTACCAACGTCCGGATCTTCTGCCTTTCCTAGAGCGAATCGCGCACCTGGTGAAATTGACTCACTTATTTCTAGTTCAAAATTATTCTTAAAGAAACTCGGCGCATTGTCGTTAATATCCAGGATTGTCACTTTTGATGTGAAAAACATTTAAGGGATTTTCAACAACTGTTTCAATGTTAAGGAAACAATTGATGGATTCTCCACACATTTCCTCCCTATCTATTCTCTCATTTACATACAAGTTTCCATTTTCTGAATTTACGGTGAAATATTGCTTTTTGGCACTTGAAACAATACGGAGCTTCCGATTTGAAAAGTCTTTTAAATTAAGACCCAGGTCATTTGCGATATTTCCCACAAGAGAACCAGTTTCCATTTCTTCTGGAATGGAATAATGAATCTGTCCGGAAACTGCGTGAGAGAGACAAAATAGAAAGGAAAACAGTACTTGCCGTCTGACTCCCCATTCGGTCTTCCAGTATTTTACGTGCAGCATTGCCGTGGTCAAAACCAGAATGTTAGATTCCAGACGTCTGAGAAAACTCAGCATTAGAAATCTTCGTCAGATATATGAAGTCGTTAAAAAAATAAATGAAAATCCCTCGTTTTCTGTAGTACGATAGGCGATGCCATTCTTTTTTGCTGGTAGAACTGCGTCCGTGATAATCTGAAATGCTTCTTCTCCGATTTGCACAGTGTGACTGCAATTTAATACATGGGAGGAGGCTCGAATAGATTTCCATGGTCAATTCTTGTTCCGAATTGGCCAACAGCGGCACACTGAGTCTCGATTAGGGAATTACAGCATCTTAATGTCGTCAAAATAAAGCTACATCATTTCACCCATCAAATAAAGGTAATATTGGGAGGAAACTTATTACGTTTAAGGAAAAGAAAATACATTCTCTTCCTATTCACAGATGCATCTAGAATGCAGTTTAAATCCAAACAATATTTTAAATCAATAGCATCTTCTGTAATTTGACAAGTATATATATTTTCTATCCATTTTCTTGCTGCTGGTCACCTACAACATCCTGATCCCAAACATGAAGTCCATCAACACTAGAATGGTAGTCATCTGTTTTATAAATGTTAAAGTACTCCAGTCTGAAATTGATTAGGATCCAAGCAGAAACTACAGTTTAGGCGTCTACATATAGTATCAAAATACAGAGCTTATACAGAGAAATATGGATGGATTCTCTAGGAGAAGTGATAGTGACTGGTAAGATTATTAACATTAAATTGCAGTAGTGACACAAGTAAGATGAAGGTTGCACATCATAATATGTACCAGCATGTACGTTCAGATACTAATTACTAGAACAGTACTATTGAAGGAAAGTGATATTGCATTATGCTGTAAAAGATACTAGAGCTGCAATATTTCAGTGTATACATTTCAGTGTTGTACAAGAGAAGCGTGGGAAGGTCATTATATTTGTGCACTAGTAAACAGTATATGGGCCATAGTGATGTCAAACAGAATTCAATATTTTATGCTATATCCGAAAGTAAATCTTAGACTTTAAAAAAGTAAATTGATAAAGAGTATGCCTTACAGAGTGAATCAGAATACAGTGTCATATATTTCAACTGAAAATTAAAATGTTATAGTTGAAATGATCTCAGTGATGTCATGGATGCCAAATATAAATTCTATCAGAAAATCCATAAGTATGGTTCCAGCATACTTACACATCAACAAGGCCTGTGTTTAAAGAAACTCATTTCTCTGTGCATCAGATTTCCTAAATTTGTTTGGAATGTAAATGAAAACTGATATTGCTATATTTGTATATTATAATAATCTCTATTGAACATTAGAATAGCATTATAAATTGAGGTAATTTTAATTCCTATGATTTTAAATATGGAGTCAAATATGGACAGTGCATTGGTTATAGCAAATTGTTCTGCTCTGTTGGTCAAAATGAAAAGGCCAGTGGAAAAATACCTTTTCTAAGAGAACTGTATGGGAGAAGGCATGAAAAATTAAGAAATTACAATGTGTTGCTCATTAAAGTATATTTTAAAAAGCAGGAAAATAATTCTACAACTAAACAATATCATGGTATAGAAACACTTTAGACCAGATTTCCTAAGGATTATTTCCAATTCTAATCCAATGGGAAAAAAAACTTAGTAAATGAGGCCTTTGATAGATGGTGCCCAATTCTAAGTCAACTTGTAAACTTTGCAGACAAAGGTACAAATTCCAGGAAATTGAATTATAACCATAGAATGCCAAATATGTGCATTGTGGCCTAGAGGACCCTTAACAGTACAAAGACCAAGAAGTTTACCTGTCACAAATGAAAGAGATCATCAACATAAATATTTCCCTGTAGATATATCTCAGAGTCTGTGGTGTGGTACTTTATGTTTATACAGCATGTGTGTTTGGAAATGTGTTTTCATTTCAAGTTTTTATCTGTTTGTTCCTTTGTCTAAGTTCTGTGTGTCATTTGGTCTAAACCTTTGAATAGTACAAGCTTTTTTCATCTCTGCCTCTCCATTGTACCTGTATATGTTGTGGCATTATTTCCTTTATGTGCTTTCGACTATGCCCTATATTGCATATAATTAATTTATGTCTTTTCTGGGCAATATTAGTCAAGTTTCTTGTCTTTTCATTTCTTGGTTATATTTTATTTTTCATTTCTTCTGTTCATCCAGCTAATCTGCATATTCTCTAATTGTAAAAACTATTGACTGTATGTTGGATTTTGCTTTTTCCTTTCTCTATGGATTGCCCTAAAAGAAAATGTGCTATCTGCCAAGTCATTCACATTTGCAAAACACCCCTGTAAACTTTTAAAAATGTATTTATTTAGATGTAGCTCAAGTCTTTTCATTAGTAGCACAAGGTTAGTTATATTCAGGTACAATAAGTATTTCCCTGTCCCAGAAGGCTTACAATCTAAAGGCCTGATTTACTAAGCATTTCTCCTATAGACAGAGAATGAGAGAAAGACCTTAGTAAATGAGTACCTAAGTGTGTACCTGAGGCAATGGAGGGTGAAGTAACTTGCCCAACATTTGAACCCTGACTTCCCTGGTTTTCAGCCTGTTGTTCTAACTACTAGGCTACTCCTCTACTCCTCCCCTCATTACATTCACTTGCCTAGCTGTATGATTTCTACAGTATATGGTGGTGGAGAAGGAATAAAAAGCATAAGGGCATTGAAGGTTTATCTTTTTCCACTGTCTGATGAACCCCCTGAGTCCTATGGGTGTTTGATGGGCCTTCAGCTACCAGATTGTGCCTCTGTGTCCTGCCAGATTGAATGGAATAAATAGTAGTACAATATCTACTTTTAGGTCAGTAGATATTCAGGAAAAGTCATTATTCATCATGTGGAGGCCAAAAGCAAGGGGATGAATCAAGCAAATGATGATAACCTTAGGGAATTCCAGGCCCTTACTGAGAGATCATGCAAGAAACTCCATCAAATAATTCCAAGAATGATTAAATAGTCTAGTTTCTGTGTTTTGAGATCTGGTATGAATAGGCAATTTCTCAAAGCTGTTACAGTGACATTAGTGTACCTAGTTCAAATAGATTAGAAGTTTCAGTACAGGAAACTTAATTGGGGTTTCCTTGTTCTGTTCCCTGAAGGTCTTTATTTGGATTAGGGGTGTGCTGTCATTTTAAATGCTACAAGATTTCATGTTTCATTTGATATCATTTCCAATATTTAAAAAAAAAAATGCAAAATCCAATTAAATTTCATTATGTATTTCATGTCATTTCATTCCTGGATCTGTCCTACAATAACTCAGGATGCTTTGCCCCCTCAGCTGATAATTTTGCCCCTGCTATTATATACTCACCTCCTACCACTCTATTCATGCCCACAACACAATTGGAGGTTCCAATTTCTCCTACATTATTTGGAGGTTCCACTGAAATTAATTAGATTGGTAGCATTTCAGTTGAAAGTTTCCCAGCAAGATTAGTCAGATTTAAAAAAAATTATCATTAATGCACTACCAATTTGGTTAGCTTCCCTAATGTCTCTTCGCATTTCACTGTCCATCTCACCATCATTGCCAGGTAGAGAGTAGTATATTCCTATCAATACACTTTTCCCCAACACACAAAGGATTTCTACCCATAAATATTTTATTGTGCATTTGGTCTCATGCAGGACCTTTATCCTGTTGGACTCTATGCCATCCTGGACATAAAGTGCCACTCCGCCACCAAGATGCTCCTCTCTGTCATTGCGATATAATTTGTACCCTGGTATAGCACTATTGTGTTGGTTATCCTCTTTCCACCATGTCTCTGAGATGCCAATTAAGTCTATGTTATGATTCACTGCTATACACTCTAACTCTCCCATCTTACTTCTTAGACTTCTGGCATTAGCATACAAACATTTCAAAGTGTGTTGTTTTGCTTGTAGCTACATTCTGCTTTTCAGTTGACAGGGATAAATTGGAATATTTTAGCTCAATTGAGATTTTAATTATAGGCACTTAGACAATTTTTCTTATATTGGAACCTCTCTGTTGGGATGCCCTAACTCTAATGCTTCATTAGTATCCATTGAGGATACCTTTCTCTGAACCATGCGCTGCTGAGCGACTGTCTGCTTTCTCCTTTTTTCTAATTTAAAAGCTGCTCTATCTCCTTTTTAAAAGTTAGCAGCAGCAGCCTGGTTCCACTCTGATTAAGGTGGAACCCATCCATTTGGAAAAGAAACCCCCTTCCCCAAAAGAACATAAGAACATAAGAAAATTCCATACTGGGTCAGACCAAGGGTCCATCAAGCCCAGCATCCTGTTTCCAACAGTGGCCAATCCAGGCCATAAGAACCTGGCAAGTACCCAAAAACTAAGTCTATTTCATGTTACCATTGCTAATGGCAGTGGCTATTCTCTAAGTGAACTTAATAGCAGGTAATGGACTTCTCCTCCAAGAACTTATCCAATCCTTTTTTAAACACAGCTATACTAACTGCACTGACCACATCCTCTGGTAACAAATTCCAGAGTTTAATTGTGCGTTGAGTAAAAAAGAACTTTCTCCAATTAGTTTTAAATGTGCCCCATGCTAACTTCATGGAGTGCCCCCTAGTCTTTCTACTATCCAAAAGAGTAAATAACCGATTCACATCTACCCATTCTAGACCTCTCATGATTTTAAACACCTCTATCATATCCCCCCCTCAGTCGTCTCTTCTCCAAACTGAAAAGTCCTAACCCCTTTAGTCTTTCCTCGTAGGGAAGTTGTTCCATTCCCCTTATCATTTTGGTAGCCCTTCTCTATACCTTCTCCATCGCAATTATATCTTTTATATCTTTTTTGAGATGCGGCAACCATCTCCAAGGTTACCCAATTCCTTACAAAACTGAATCCCTCTTCCCTGCACCATTGTCCCACCCATGCATTGAGACTCCAGATCTCTGCTTGCCTCTGGGGACCTGCGCATGGAACAGGGAGCATTTCAGAGAATGCCACTCTGGTGGTTCTGGATTTCAGCTTTCTACCTAAGAGCCTAAATTTGGCTTCCAGAACCTCCCTCCCACATTTTTCTATGTCATTGGTGCCCACATGTACAATGACAGCTGGCTCCTCCCCAGCACTGTCTAAAATAATATCTAGGTGATGCATGAGGTCTACCACCTTCGCAGCAGATAGGCATGTTACCAGGTGATCCTCACATCCACCAGTCACCCAGCTGTCTACAATCCTAATACAAATCACCAAATATGATGGTCAACCTAACCTTTCCCTCATGGGCTGTAGCCCTGAGAGACACATCCTCAGTGTGAGAGTACAATTACCTACCTGGAGAGCAGGTCCTTGCTACAGGACCATTTCATGGTGCTCCAGGTTGATGCTCTATAATCATGAGATCTTCCTCCTCCAAGGCAGGATCAGAGCTGCCAGACTGGAGTGGGGATTTGGCTACTATGTCCCTGAAGGTCTCATCTGTATACCTCTCTGTCTGTCTCATCTCCTCCAGGTCTGCCACTCTAGCCTCCAGAGATTAGACTTGTTCTCTGAGAGACAGGAGCTCTTTGCATTGGATGCACAGATACAATTTCTCACAGGAAGACAAAAAATCATACATGTGACACTCGATACAAAAGATTGAGAGGCCCCCTCTTGCTGCTGGACTGCTGCCTTCATCTTAAATTTGTACAGTTCCTAGTTAAGCTTTAGGTTGCTAAGGCAGTAGGAATGCATACAATTAGGGTCCTTTGTGTATTCCCTATCTATCTGGTAGTGACCTAGAAGGGAATGATCAAACTGTTGATAAGATGGTGGAATTTATGAATTTAAATTAAAAGACTGATTTTTTTTTTAGTGTGAAAATGACACCTGCCTATAAATTAAAGGATGAGCTAGGGGTGTGTGGGAAGGTTGGGAAATACAAACACACAAACTTCTGTTTGTTGCCTGCCTTTCTGACTACCTGTTTAAAACAACACACAAACTGTTTGTTGCCTGCCTTTCGGATTAAGATATATATATATATATATATATATATATATATACACACACTAGGGATGTGCTACCTAAAAAATTTCATCCCATTTTTTTATTTCTTTTTTTTTGGGGGAGGTTGGGTCTGCAGTTCCTCTTTCCTCATCCTTGGACTTTGGTCTTCTCACTATTTCAGGGTCCCTTCTTTGTTATGAATCATAATATTAAGCTCTGGCCACATTGAACCCCTTAGAATGCGGCATGGGTTTAGCCACCTAAAGGAAACTTCTGGGAGAAATGCAGCAGTGCCTGGATAAGCAGCATTCTAGTTCTCCAACTGGTGGTGCCTGCCAATGTGCAGCTTCAAGAGTTAGCCTCTTTAGTTCCTGAGACTTCAGCTGTGCCAGTACTATGGTATAAGAAAACTTGGGTTGAAATGCTCTTGCAATTTGCAGGAAATTCAGTTTCTGGACCAGTACTCTACTAAATTTACTTTACAGGACTCCCATTTCCCCATCCACAAATCCAGCATGGCCTTCAAAATCTCCCTACTAAATGTGCAAGTACTGACCCGGACCTCTCTTCTTTCTAAAAAATGCCCAGCATTGCTTGGGTTGTCTGGTTCATGAGCCCATCCCATGGTGGTCAGAGAAGAAGAAGGTTGCTATGGGCATCCCAAGCAGCTGGAGAAGGGGTCTGGTGGTTACTGAGGAAGATGCTCTTTGTGTGTGTGTGTATGTGGCAGTTGTGTGCATGTATGTGTGTGGCAGCTGTGTGCATGAATATATATGCTGTGTATGTGTTTCTATGTGTGTTTGTATGTGCTTATCTGTGTGTGCCTATGTGTGTGTCTGCCTACCTGTATCTGCATGAGAGAGACAGCTGACAGAGCATATTAGCAAAAAAAAGTACTCAGTTGCTCAGGATGTGTAGTTCACAACTAATGTACATTATCAAATCCAAACAAAAGTGGAAAAGATAAATAGTCTTTTAATGTATTAACAAATTAAAAGGTGAATTCTAAAAGCCAAGAAGTGTGAAAATTGAAAAATACACAAACATATCAGGCTGGTGCATGTTGAGCAGATTTTAAAAGCCACTTGAGTATGCACGTATGTCCCGCTGTGTGCACAAAATTATTTTTCCATAAAAGTGGTGGGAATGGGCATGGTCTGGGCAGGGCATGGGTGTTCCTGGATTTCAATGTGAAATACTTATGTACACAAGTGCACACAGTGGTCCCCTAATGCAGTGGTCCCCAACCCTGTCCTGGGGGCCCACCAGCCAGTCGGGTTTTCAGAATATCCACAATGAATATGCAAGAGAGAAAATTTGCATGTACTGCCTCCATAACATGCAAATTTTCTCTCATGCATATTCATTGTGAATATCTTGAAAACCCGACTGGCTGGTGGGCCCCCAGGACAGGGTTGGGGACCACTGCCCTAATGCATAACTTTACTTCTGATATGGATGGCATGTAAGTAATAAAATAACAAAATTCAGGCATGTTAGCAGGATTTTAAAGGTTGGGGTAACAGGGGGGAAGGGAGGCTATTAAACTTGGGGTTTTAGAATCCTATCCCTTAACTGGGCAAATTGGGAATGAACTGAGAAAATGACCAATGGCGTCAGTGCATGTGGCTTTTAAAATCCCCTCACTTACATGGTAGAAACGGCATTTCTGTGCATAGGCATGCACCCACTTAAAATTGCGCACCCGTGCTCGTGCTCAGGCTATTTTATAGCATGCATACATATACATGTCTGTGTTATAAAATAACCATGTCTCTGGACACAAGCCAGCAATTATGCACACATGTGTACCCGCACACCTGCTTAAAAGATACTGCCTAAGAGAAGAGCTTGTGTGTGTGTGTGTGTGTGTGTGAATCTATGTATTTGTGTGTATATGTGGGTGCCTGAAAGGCAGAGCTTTGTATGAACATTGCACCTTCCACTGTTCAGGGTGCCACCGGGTGGCTACAGACAGACACAATTGTGTGAATGGCCAACTGACACAAACCTTTTATATATATAGATCATAAGGTTAAGCAATTGTTATTTCCTTTTCTACTATATGCTATTTTATTTGTAGTATTATCTATTCTGATTAGGCAAAACATTCCATTTGATAAGGTGCACTCAATCACTGAGAAGTTCTATTTCCTACAATATGTAGTTAAAGAGTGAGTAATCCTTTACTTTTCAAAGTTTTTTTTCCAGTACATCTGACATTTCTTTTAATATCCCACATTACAACAAGAATAAGTGATGATTATAACTATTGCCATGTTATGCTTTCATTTTGACTACATGCCATACATTTCATGTAAAAACAGTTCAAGGTCTCAAAAGAATATTCATAGTACATGCTTCACCCCAAAACTAAGGGAAACTGGAGGACTAATTGTTACATGTAACTGCTTTTTTCCGCACCATAGTTCTAGTTTAAAGTTTATTATGCACTCCCGTTTTATGTGAACCAGCATGATGTGACTGCTGTCTTGAATGCCGGTATATAAAAAACCGAAATAAATAAATAAATAAAATAAAATAATCAGTGTTTTGGAACCAATAGATAGAAGATAATCCTATAGAGCAGTGGTTCTCAACAGGTGTGTCAAGACACACTGGTGTGTCGCAGGGCCAGCAGATGGCTGCCTCCTTATCAGCCCAGATGGGTTGACTTCTCTTACATTGGGCCTGATGGGAGGCTACTCTCACTTTCTTCTTTTCTTTCTGGGCCAGTGGGAGACTGTTTCCTCCTTCACCCAGATCCTGCTGTTCTGGGCTTGATGGGACACAAACTTTATCTTCTCCTGCTGAGTCTGGGAGTGATGCTGCTGATGATCTCTTCACCCTGTGGAGGGTGGAGGAAAGGAAGTTGGGGATGCTGGGAAGATGAAGGTGGAACAGAGAAGGTGTGGGGTTGCTGAGCAGGAAGGGGTGGGAAAGAGTGGGTTGGGGTAGCTGGGCAGGCAGGGATATGGGATGAAGGGGTAGGGAGAGTCAAGTAGGGAAAAGAGAGTGCACAGGAAAGGGGGCGGGGTCAGGAATGCTGGGCAGGGATACGAGTGTAAGCGGATGATAGAAAGGGAGTACTTGGGAAAAGTGAAGGATGATGGAGGCATGGAAGGGGAGTGATGGGGTGCAAGAGCCATATGTCAGTTTTGGGAATGTGCATTTCTTCTACCCTTGTAATTTGCTTAGAGTAGGAAAAAATGCATTTCTGTTTCTAGCTCTCCAGTTTTGCATTGAATGCAGAGTGGCTTTTTGAGGTTTCCATTCCAGTTTGTGAAGATCGGATCTGTTTGTGTGACTGAGGTGAGGTATTTTATTAGCAGATAGGGATATGTATCAATCTTCTTTGTTGCATTTTCTCATTCTCAATAGGACATGCATTGGTGCTGCACTGCTGCCTTTTGATAGGAAGGGCTATTGCTGTTTGAGTTCTGGGAATTAGTGTTGCAATGGTATGGAAGGTTTGCTACATATGTGCTGATTTTTTTTTCAGGTTTTGTATTTTACAATGTGCCTGGTAGTAAGGAAGTTTGTGTTTTTGTTATTGAGAGAGCACCAGAATCAGAATATCTTTTTTATATAGTGAGTGGTATTTGAAATATCCTAGTTCTACTCTGCATCCACTATTTGGGGACAGGATGAGGGGGGGGGGGGGGGTCCTGTGGATGCAGAGTATATGTATACATTTAGCCTTGTTGTCAAGTGTTCAGTTTGTCAAGCATTATCTGCTTAGAAAAGAGGTTGAGAATTGCAGCTACAGAGTATCAAACAGACTCCTACATTCTCATCACATCTTTTGGTCAAAACCAAGATTGTTTTCAGGGAAATATAGGCAAGAATTGGAAGGCAGTGGAAAAAAAGTCTTATTACTTATGATTTCACACAGAAAACGTAATGCACAACATAAACACAACATCTCTGAGATTAGTAAAAATAGGGAAAAAGCAACAACCAGAAATAGAGCATCTGCAAAAGAAAAGCAAAATTGCTTACCTTGTAATAGGTGTTATCCCAGGACAGCAGGATGTAGTCCTCACATATGGGTGACGTCATCCACGGAGCCCTTAGGCGGGAAAAAACTTCTGGCAAGTTTCTAGAAGCTTTTAACTGGCTGCCTGAGGCTACTGAGCATGCCCGGCATGCCATGATATTCCCTGCCACAGGGGTCTCACTCCAGTCTTGTATGTAGCAATAAGCGTAAGCAAAAATAAAATAATAAAGTCTGAGGCCCAACTCCGCGGGGTGGCGGGTGGGTTCCGTGAGGACTACATCCTGCTGTCCTGGGATAACACCTATTACAAGGTAAGCAATTTTGCTTTATCCCAGGACAAGCAGGATGCTAGTCCTCACATATGGGTGATTAGCAAGCTAGAGGCTGAGTCATTGTCCATGCAGTTAGCCGTCAAGTATGCTTGAGGAAATGATGCAGCCGAAGATCACAGTAGGCTGGATGTAGAAGGAGTTGGGATTAAACTGGAAACAAGTTCTTTAAGACAGATTGTCCATAGGCTGAATCCTGTCGTCCTTCCTTGTCCAAACAGTAATGAGCTGCAAAGGTGTGGAGAGAACTCCATGTTGCTGCTTTACAAATGTCAATGATTGGTACTGAACGAAAATGTGCTACTGAAGTTGACATTGCTCTTACTGAATGTGCCTTTACTCGCCCTTGGAGAGGAAGGCCTGCTTTTGTATAGCAAAATTGTATGCAGTCTGCTAACCAATTGGATAGAGTATGCTTTCCCACTGCTTTACCTGGCTTATTTGGGTCATAAGAGACGAAAAGCTGATTGGATTTTCTGAGGGACGTAGTGCGATTCAAGTAATAGGACAATGCACGTTTACAGTCCAAAGTGTGTAAAGCTCTTTCGCCTTGATGAGAGTGAGGCTTTGGAAAGAATGTGGGTAGAACTATAGTTTGATTTAAGTGGAATTCCGTAACTACCTTAGGAAGGAATTTTGGATGTGTTCGGAGAACCACTCTGTCATGGAGAAACTTTGTATAAGGTTCATATGTGACAAGAGCTTGTAATTCACTAACCCTCCTAGCTGATGTAATGGCTATGAGGAAAATAGTTTTCCATGTGAGAAATTTAAGTTCACAGGTATCTATGGGTTCAAAGGGAGAACGCATTAAACCTGTTAAGACCAGATTCAGGTCCCATTGCGTAGCTGGGGGTCGAATTGGTGGTTTAAGTTGAGTTAGACCTCTCATGAATCTACTGACGAGAGGTTGTGTGGAGATAGGTGCATCTCCTATTTTGTTATGATAAGCTGAGATTGCACTCAAATGTACTCTGATTGACGATGTCTGAAGACCAGAGTCTGAAAGATAGTACAGATAATCTAGCAGAGTAGCTGTGGGGCAAGTGAAAGGATCTGCATTGTTTTGCTTGCACCAGGAAGTAAATCGTTTCCACTTGAAAGAATAATTCTTTCTTGTGGAAGGTTTGCGGGAAGCTATTAGCACTTGAGAAACATTAGTTGAGAGATTGAGTGATGTTAAGATCAAGCTTTCAACATCCATGCTGTCAAGGATAGGGATTGAAGGTTGGGATGGCGCAACCGGCCCTGATCCTGAGTGATGAGAGTGGGAGCTACTCCCAGGCGTATTGGATCCTTGATTGACAGGTCTAGCAGTGTGGGAAACCATACTTGTCGAGGCCAATATGGGGCTATGAGAATCATGGACCCCTTGTCCTGTTGTAGCTTCACCAGCGTCTTGGTGATAAGCGGTATTGGAGGATACGCATATAGTAGGCCTGAGTTCCAAGGGCGAGCAAAGGCGTCCCTGGCTGGTTGGTGCTTCTGGTTGTGTAGAGAACAGAAGTTGTCCACCTTGTGGTTCAGAGGCGATGCAAAGAGGTCTGTTGTTGGTTGTCCCCAACGTTGGAATATCTGTGTCGCTATGGAGGGATTCAGAGACCACTTGTGTGATTGGAACTGACGACTGAGTCGGTCTGCTAGTACATTTTGAATCCCTGCTAGATAAGTAGCCTGTAGGAACATTGAGTGGTTCAAGGCCCAGTCCCAAATTTGTGCCGCTTCCTGACAAAGGAGATACAATCCCGTACCTCCCTGTTTGTTGATGTACCACATGGCTACAGTATTGTCTGTTTGGATTAGCACAGTCTTGTGTGAAAGGCAGTCCTTGAACGCATGCAGCGCATAACGTATAGCTCGAAGTTCCAGAAAATTGATTTGATAAGTGGCCTCGAGTTTTGTCCAAGTCCCTTGCGTTTGGAAAGAGTTCACATGAGCTCCCCATCCCAAGGTGGATGCATCTGTAGTTAATGTTATCTGAGGGATCGGTTTTTGGAAGGGTAGGCCCTTGCGCAAATTGTCTTTGAGTGTCCACCATCGTAGCGATGAGCGTAGCTGGTGGGTTACTTGGATGCGAGAGTGAAGTGGTTGGATGGCTTGGATCCATTGTGATCGAAGAGTCCATTGGGTTAGTCGCATGGCAAGTCTTGCCATAGGAGTGACGTGTACCGTTGATGCCATGTGGCCTAGTAAGATTAGAAACTGATGAGCTGTTGCTTGTGGTTGTATGGACATGGAGTACGTCAGCCGGGACAGTATTTGAGCACGATCTTCTGGAAGAAAAGCTTGTGCAAGGTTTGTGTCTAATTCTGCTCCTATGTATTGTAGCAGATGAGACGGCTGGAGGTGGGATTTTTGATAGTTTATGAGAAAACCCAACCTGTGAAGTAACTGTATTGTGTATCGTAGAGACGTTAGTGCTCCTTGATGCGACTGGCTTTTTATCAGCCAATCGTCTAGGTAAGGGAAGACATGAACACCTTGTTTGTGCAAATGTCCTGCTATTACTGCTAGGCATTTTGTGAATACTCTGGGAGCTGAGGCAAGGCCGAATGGTAGGACTCTGTATTGAAAATGCTGGTGTCCCACCCTGAATCTTAGGTACTTGCGATGAGGTGGGAATATAGGTATGTGAGTATAAGCATCTTGGAGATCCAGAGAACAAAGCCAATCCCCCCTTTGTATGAGAGGAAGCATGGTGCCTAATGATACCATTCTGAATTTTTCTTTTCTTAGAAATTTGTTGAGATTTCTGAGATCTAGAATGGGACGAAGTCCTCCTGTTTTCTTTGGAATGAGGAAATACCGGGAATAGAATCCTCTTCCCTTCTGGGAGTGTGGTACGTGTTCCACAGCTTTTGCTTTCAGAAGAGTAGATAATTCCATTTGTAATTGAGGAATGTGTTCGAGATAGGAGTTTTGTGGAGGAAACTCCTGCGGGGGAGCTGTGAAGTCCAGGTGGTAACCTTGTTGAACTATGGATAAGACCCATTGATCTGTGGTGATGCTTTCCCATTCGTTGTAAAATTGGGAAATCCTTCCCCCTACTGGTAACTCTGGAAAGGGGTTTGGTCTTTGTTCTCCGGGACTGCTTTCAAAAGCCAGAGGTGGAAGCTGTTTGGGGCGGAGGCTGCGGCCTTGCAGCTCTCTGCTGTCTTTGTTGAGGCCGTTGTTGAGGCCTTGTAGAGCGTGGTCTAGAGGTTTGAGGGTAATATCTCCTCAGCCGGTAGAAAGGTCGTCTGGTGTCTCTATGCGGCGGCCTGCGAGCAGGGTGAGGTGTAGGCTCATGGGACAGAGTGGAGAGCTGTTTTAATGTTTCAGAGTGCTCTCTAAGTTGCGTTACGGCATCCTGTACCTTTGCTCCGAATAAGTTGTCACCTTGGCAAGGCAAGTCCACCAGTTTATCTTGGACTTCTGGACGTAAGTCCGAAGCCTTCAACCAGGCCCATCTTCGTGCACTGATGCCAGATGCTGCCGTTCTGGAGGAAGTCTCAAACGCATCATATGCCGCTCGCACCTCATGTTTGCCCGAATCCAGACCTTTCTGCACAATCTGTTGTGCTGCCTCCTGTTGTTGTTGAGGTAGAGATGGGAGGAACTCCTCAATCTGCTTCCACAGATTTCTTTGATGCTGTGTCATATACAGCTGGTATGCCGCTATTTTAGAATTCAGCATCGCTCCCTGATAAATCTTTCGCCCCATAAGGTCTAGAAATCTGTTATCTTTCCCTGGAGGGATAGAGGCGTGCGTTCTAGACCTACGTGACTTCTTTTGTGCAGATTCCACAACTAATGAGGTGTGTGGCAGTTGTGGTTTCTCGAACCCTGGGGCTGCTTGGACTAAATACGTGGAGTCCACTCTACGATTTACTCCAGGTGTTGTACACGGGTGCTTCCAAATCCTTTGTTGAAGTTGTAGTAGCACTTCATGTACTGGGATAGCTAGGTTATGTTTTGGGGGATCTACGAACTGTAGTATCTCTAGTGTCTGCTGCCTTTCATCCTTCTCCGCTTGGAGCTGAAAAGGGATGGATTCTGACATCTCTTGAATGAAAGAAGCAAAGGATAAATCCTCAGGAGGGGATTGTTTCTTGGCCTGAGGCGGAGTACCTTCTGATAAAAAATCCTCTGAAGAATGCTCCGATTGTGTATCTGACCATGTCTCTGTTGGTGGCTGGTATGAATGATGGTCCAGCCCTTTCGATGGTGATATCCCAGATGGTCCTTGTAAAGGATCTTGGGTGTCTTGCTCATCCTCACTAGCATCACTTTCCTCCTCAGGTTGTGAAGGCAAAGAAGCTAAAAGATCCTGATATCTTTTTGTTAGCATTGCATGTAGTCTTTGCTCAGAAGAAACTTCTGGAGCCTGCAAAGATGTGTGCTTAGACTTTCTTGATGCCTTTGTTCCCTGCCCTGGAGCTCTGGATGGAGCTAGGGTGTAATGTGGTGTTGTTTGTGCAGCAGTAGGAAGTGCTGTAGTTAGAAAAGAGAACATTGAAATGGGAATCAATGAGGAGATAGGCCTGGAAGCCATCGTGGAGATCGAGGTTTGTAAAATAGTCGATTCCATCGATGGCTGTGACAGCTGTATCGTTGGATCAGTCGGTATCACTGAAGAACAGCAGGCCGCCTCCATCGGCGTAGAGAGCGCTGTTAGCGGAGACGCTGCAGTCGTCCTCGCCATCGAGATGGACGATGGCACCGGCATCGAGATCGATGGTGGCACCGATGGTGGCACCGGCATCGATATCGAGGAGGGCATCGACTCGATAGTCGGCATCGATGGAATTATCGGCATCAGCCCGATGGCCGGCATCGACTGAGAAGTCGGCATCGACCCGGAGGTCGGCATCGGCAGTGTTGCCGGCATGCTTTCTTTAAGGGCATCAGTGACAATTTTCTTAATCAATGCTGTTAAGTCTGTCACCGAAGTCATTGGTATAGGTTCCTCTGTAGGTGTAACGGAGGTCAATGACAATTTCCGCTGTTTGGATACCGGTTCCTCCGGCGGTGGTAATGGAGGAATCGAGTGATGTCTACGGTGCTTATGCTTTGTGCGAACTTCAGATACGGATTTTGACGATGCCACGGATGGTGTTGGCGATGAAGCGTCTCCCGAACCTTCTGGGATTCTTGTTTTGAGAAGTATTTTCTTCGATAAGCCTACCGGTGAAGATTTAGTCGATGACGACGGCGACGGCGATGCCCGGATTTGAAAAATCTGAGCCATCTTTTCATGGCGAAGTTTCCTACCTTTCGCCGTCATTTCTTGACACTGGGCACAAGAGGCGATGTCATGGTCTCCGCCCAAACAGCGTACGCACTCGACGTGCGGGTCTGTGATCGACATAGTCCGGTTGCAGGCCGGACATTTTTTGAATCCGGAAGTTTTCTCCGTCGACATCCGTCGATGAATTCGGATTCCTTTTTGTCAAAAAAGAGTATGATGTTTGTCACCAGCCGGTGACAAACCGAGCGAGACCCATAAAGGGTAAAAAGTTGAGAATTAAAGTTAGTCGTTGTGAGGTAACTCACGGGGCTCCTGGAAACCGCGATGCAGCTAGCAGCGCGGAAAAAAGAAGACTGGAGTGAGACCCCTGTGGCAGGGAATATCATGGCATGCCGGGCATGCTCAGTAGCCTCAGGCAGCCAGTTAAAAACTTCTAGAAACTTGCCAGAAGTTTTTTCCCGCCTAAGGGCTCCGTGGATGACGTCACCCATATGTGAGGACTAGCATCCTGCTTGTCCTGGGATAAACCAAATTTCTCTTGTGATACTACTGGCAAGATGGTCTTTCTTTGTTGGCATCCAATTCTCTCCTACATCTCACCTAAATCAGGTTGCCTGTTGTGAAAAAGACACTAATGAATTCTTGAGCTTTTCTCTCTTTTTACTGTATAATTTGTATGTACCCTTCATCTTTTTGCACTGGCTAACACAGTTTATTTTTTCTGCTATTTCAGTAAAACAGCAAGCAAGTAACCATAACCTGCAATCACACATTTTTTGACATGAGAATCTACTATAAATGGATTGGACATAAAATTCCTGTCAAAAACTAATCTTCAAAAGTTATATTATTTGAATCCTTCATAACTTGGAATTGGATAAATCAGAAAATTCATCATGCCATAAATTCAAAAGTGCAGAGATCCAGTAAACAAATTGGTCCTGGAGAAAAAAAATATTTTGGTTGTATGCAGATGAGAAACCTTTTGTTGGATCAACACAAAGAATATCCCAAAATGATGTTGTATATCAATTGTAAAATTTACATAGTTCTGTACTTTAGATGTTCAAAGTAGGATTGGTAATCTGCATTAAAGTTTAAAATTCATTATTCTCACTTTGAGGCTCTTATTCAACAGTGATTTGTTCCATTGACACAGAACTGGAAA
Organism: Rhinatrema bivittatum; assembly: GCF_901001135.1. Classification (NCBI taxonomy): domain Eukaryota; kingdom Metazoa; phylum Chordata; class Amphibia; order Gymnophiona; family Rhinatrematidae; genus Rhinatrema; species Rhinatrema bivittatum. The sequence goes on along the minus strand of NC_042632.1, from coordinate 29,033,151 downwards.
AACTCCTTTTTGAATTAGTCCCCAGGAAGTCAATTTTAAAATGAGCATGCATGCATCCATACATGGGCATATCAGCGTGCAAGTAAGGATATGCTAGAATTAGTAATCATGCATGCATTTATGCATGTATGTTTTAAAATAAACCAACCATGTGTAAGTATACTCCTAATTTTAAGAGGTTACTTGAGCACAGCTAGTACATATGTGTACATATGTTGGCTTTTACGCATATATATCAGCACATTTTAAAACATGCTTGCATGAGGGACAACCCAGATTTTCCCAATTAATCCACCAGTTTGGTCCATTAATATCTGGTTCTTCATCCTGCATGCCACTCCATTGACCCAAACCTCTCACTCTGTCCTGTAAGCCCTAAAACTTGAGATCTACAGACCTACTCCTCATCTGGCTAACCAAACTCCTCCCAGTTAAACCCCCAGAATGTCCCTGACTTATCCAGCTAAATTCTAGCTACCAAATTTATTAGCCAGCTAGAATTTAGCCATATGTGTGCCCAAATATTCATTTAGCTGGCTAATTTCTGAGTTATACTTCAATCAAAAAGGAACACAATTGTTCAATCACTATGCTGAAAAGTTATACAATCCACTTCAAATGGTTCACTACATATAAAAATTTTCACTTATTGTGTAATGAATGTAAAGCCTACATGACTGTGGTAAGAAATAATTTTGGTGAATGTATGATCATTTGAAATGACTTTTAAAATATTTATAGGAATTGGTTGAAGGTTTCATATAATCGTGTAGGTGTCCTTGCACCACATCTGCATGTTATAATAATTAACCTCCAACCTCCTCCTTATTAGGGACGTGAATCGTTTTTTAACTATTTAAATTATCGTCCGATATTTTTAATATCGTCATTAATTATTAAAGAGTGCGAAACAATAGAAATGTCCCCGATTTATCATTAAAAAATTGTTAATCGTCTTAGGGGTAGATTTTCAAAAACGGCGCATTGGCGTACTTTTGTTGGCGTTCCAGGCGCCAACAAAAGTACGCGGGATTTTAGTAGATACGCGCGTAGCCGCGCAAATCCTGGATCAGCGCGCGCAAGGCTACCGATTTCGTGTAGCCGGTGCGCGCCGAGCCACGCAGCCTACCTCCGTTCCCTCTGAGGCCGCTCCGATTTCGGAGCGGCCTCGGAGGGAATTCGCTATCGCCCTCCCCTCATTTTCCCCTGCCTTCCTCTACCTAACCCACCCCCCGGCCCTGTCTTAAACCCCCCCCCCCCTTTGTTGGGGGATTTACGCCTCCCGGAGGGAGAAGTAAATCCCCGCGTGCCAGCGGGCCACTGGCGCGCCTAGACGCAACCCGGGGGCGGTTCCGGAGGGCGTGGCCATGCCCCGGACCACCCTGGCCGAAACGATGCCCCCGGGCCCGCCCCCAAAATGCCGTGTCCCGCCCCGAAAACGCCGCGCCGATCAGCCCCGCCCCCAACACGCCCCCGACATGCCCCCCCTCGGAAAACCCCGGGACTTACGCGAGTCCCGGGGCTCTGCGCGCACCGATAGGCCTATTGAACATAGGCGCACCGGCGCGCAGGGCCCTGCTCGTGTAAATCTGGGCGGATTTATGCGAGCAGGGCTCTTAAAATCCGCCCCTTAGTGCGCACTAATGGGAGTTAGTGCGTGCTAACAGGAAGTTAGTGCACACTACCCATTGTTAGTGTGCACTAACAGAAAATGATACAATTTGACACTTTTTGGGTCAGTTAAGGTCAGTTAGGAATGAATATGTATGCCTATTGGCTGCCCTCTTATTTATTGATGTTACCAAGGTTCCCACTGAGGTGATGGTTTAATATATGGGGGATGGGAAATGGAAACAGTTGGTAGCTTGACAAAGGGGAGGGAAAGGGGGAGGTGAAGGGCCAAGCAGTCCCACTCCCTGGTCTCTGAAGGACAGATCTCTTCAGAAGATCAGAGCTGCTGAATGCAGGGGTTGTCTCCCCCTTCACATCCCTCTCCCCCCCCCCCCCCCCCCCATTCACTGTGCTCAAGTTTGCAGTTCCTGTGTTAAACTAAACTTTTTTTTTACTAGAGTAGAATAAAATAAAATGAAGTACTTTGTGTATTAAACTAAAGAAACTTTACATAAAATGAAATTAAGTACTTCTCTATATGCTACTTTAGTGAAACAAAACATTTAATAAAGAAACTTGCAACCTGAGCTTCAAAACATTAACATACTATAGATAAACAAAAAAAAAAAATTATTATTAATTTATTATACTTACAGTGATTAAACTTAAAGAGCAGGCTGAGGCTAGACTGGCTACTAGCTGGTGGCTACTACTGGCACTGTCACTGCTGCAGCCTGCTGGCACTTTTTTTCTCTTTCTGGCTAGTGCGTGCTATATCGTGCGTGGTAGCAAAATGGCCACGGGGGACAGCACCAAGTATGCACGGCTTAGTGCACACCTCTAGCTAATGAACATTTCCTCAAAAGTTACTTTTAAATCATTTCCTCAAATGTTACTTTTAAATCATTAAATCATGCCGATCAGATTTTTTTCTCCCTCCAGACAAACCCGATCGTTAAAACGATCAGGCACACGATTCACATCCCTATAAACAGGGACTTTTATAGCAGATTTATATAGAGCAGATGGGATAAGATACTCCCTATATTACAATAGTATTTGGCACATAACATTGTGGGAAAGAATTTTACAGGAACAAACTTACTGGATGTCATACAATAAATTAAGAAAAAGCAAAAAAATGTAACTATAAAAAATTGTTTACTTAAGGAGGATGTTGGAGGTTAATGATTATAACGTGCAGGGACGCCTACACGATTATAGGAAACCTTCAACCAGTTCCTATAAATATTTTAAAAGTCATTTCAAATGATCATACATTCACCAAAATTATTTCTTACCACAGTCGTGTAGGCTTTACATTCATTACACAATAAGTGAAAATTTTTATATGTAGTGAACCATTTGAAGTGGATTGTATAACTTTTCAGTACAGTGATTGAACAGTTGTGTTCCTTTTTTGATTGAAGTATAATTATATATCGCTGTTAGGTGGTATTGATAATTCATATTTTCTGAGATGTCCAAATTCAAAAGCATTCAGCTGGCTATCAATAAAAACAATAATATAGTTCGTTGTTTAGGATACTTCACAAAAAGGAAACAATTTCTCAAATATATTTCTATTCTTTATGAAGTATCATGATTAATGGAATCATTTGAATTCAAACATTTTACTTGAATTATATCTCTATTTTTTCTTTTTAATACTCAAAAGTATTTAAAAACAAAACAAAAACAAGAAATCCCCAAGAACATAGCTTTCTATAAAAGATTGTTATTATATCAAAAATGAAATAGTCATTTTGGGAAAGTTATGTGGTTTTCCAATTCCCAAAATAATAGAACCCTTGAAAATAATTTACATATATTTTTCTCAAAATTATTTACAATGCAGGAAATAAATTCTGAAAGAGAAATACTTATTTTGCTCTACTCTCCCATTTTATCACTGTTATGAGCAAACCTGTTAAATGTAGTGGAAAAACAATCACGAAGTTCAAATAGCAGAAATACTGAGTGCACCTAGAAACTAGCTCACCTGTTGATAAGTGTCAATCTCAGATTTATCAGTCATGTCTTGTTTGCTCCTGTACCGAGTTGCACAGCTATCAGTAAACATGATGCCATCCAATCTTTCAACATTTGACTCCAGGAAAGTGAATTCATTCTTTCCGGACTCTGTTCCAGTGCAGAGTTGGTAGGTATAAGGTAATGTCCCATCATAATAGTGTGGTGGACATTTGGGATCAGATTTGGAGTAAATATCAGAACCTAAGCACTGAAGAACTGTTGGCTTTCTTGATCTAAGACATCTGTTCATTAATAGCAGTAAAATAGTCACAAGAAACAAAATTGAGATCAAAGCTAAAGAAAGTACTAAGTAAAAATTCAATTCCGATTGATTTTCCGAGTCCCTGAATTGATTGCTTAATTCTGGAAGAGCTTCTTGGATGTTTTCAGCAAAAATCATATTCATAGTAACTGTTGAAGATAGAGGCGGTTTCCCATTATCCTGCACCGAGATGACCAGTTTTTGCTTCACAGCGTCTCTGTCCATAAAGACACGAGATGTTCTTATTTCTCCAGAGTGGAGCCCGATGCTAAACAGCACTGGTTCTGTAGCCTGGAGCAGTTTATAGGACAGCCAAGCATTGTGGCCAGAATCAGCATCCACAGCCACCACTTTAGTAACTAGATGACCTGTGTCAGCAGAAGGAGAAACCATCTCGAATAAGGCAGAGCCATCCGATCCAAGTGAAGGGTACAGGATTTTAGGGGCATTGTCATTACGATCTTCAATAAAGACTTTCACAGTGCAATTACTACTCAGAGATGGGGAACCACTATCTTTAGCCTTCACTTGGAAAATAAATTCTCTGAATTGTTCATAGTCGAAAGAGCGCTGAGCATAGATGATCCCAGTCAGTGAATTGATGGAGACGTAGGCCGACGCAGGTAATGTCTCAATGTTACTGTTAACTATGGAGTAAGTGATTCTAGAGTTCTGATCAAAATCCGGATCTGTAGCACTTACACTGTATATGAAAGATCCTGATAAATTATTTTCCGGAAGATATACCGCGTAAGATATTTGCTCAAAGATGGGTGCGTTGTCATTGATGTCTGTAATTTCTATTTTAATTGTTTTTTTAAAGGATCGGGAAGGATATCCTTTATCAGTTGCTATAATTGTTACATTATAATCTGAGATAAATTCTCTATCCAAGGGACTGTCTGTTATAATTTTGTAATAATCACTTGAAGATGAAATTAATTTGATCGGAAAATCATCTTGAATTTGACAGGTGACCTCACCATTTTCTCCATAATCAAGGTCATGGACTTGAATCAAGGCAATCACAGTTCCAGGAGGAGAATCTTCAGGAATGGCAGTGGAAAGAGATGTAATTAAAATCTCAGGTGCATTATCATTCTCATCAAGAACCTCAATTAGCACAGTACAATGAGATGCCAGACCACCTCCATCCTTTGCTTCCACATCCATTTTGAAACGACTTATTTTTTCAAAATCAAGGTTTCCATTTACTGTAATTTCTCCACTTCTAGGATCTAGGCTGAAAACATGACCAGCTTTGCCTGGTATATTTTTGAAAGAATAAGTAATTTGTGCGTATGATCCTTCGTCCTTATCATTGGCTTTAACCTGTAGTACTACAAAGCCTATTGGTGTATTTTCCTTCAGGCTTGCTTTGTAGATATTTTGAGTAAAAGTGGGTAAATTATCATTTGCATCAGTAACTTTAATATTAATTTTGGCAGTGCAGGTTCTGATTGGATCTCCCCCATCAGATGCAGTTAGGACAAAAGTGAATGTATTTTGTTTCTCCCGATCAAGAGATTTCTCCAGCACTAGTTCTGCATTTCTCTTTCCATCAGTGCTTTCTTTCTCTTCCATGATAAAAAACTGATTGGGACTGAGCTGATAATTCTGCAGCGAATTGGTACCAACGTCCGGATCTTCTGCCTTTCCTAGAGCGAATCGCGCACCTGGTGAAACAGACTCACTTATTTCTAGTTCAATGTTATTGTTAAAGAAACTCGGCGCATTGTCGTTAATATCCAGGATTGTCACTTTGATGTGAAAAACATTTATGGGATTTTCAACAACTGTTTCAATGTTAAGGAAACAAGTGACGGATTCTCCACACATTTCCTCCCTATCTATTCTCTCATTTACATACAAGTTTCCATTTTCTGAGTTTACAGTGAAAAATTGGTTTTTTGCTTTTGAAACAATACGGAGCTTCCGATTTGAAAAGTCACTAAAATTTAGACCTAGGTCTTTTGCGATATTCCCCACAGGTGAACCGATTTCCATTTCTTCTGGAATGGAATAATGAATCTGACCAGAAACTGCCTGACAGTGAAAAAACAGAAAGGAAAATAATACTTGCCGTCTGAGTTCCCATTCAATCTTCCAGTGTTTTATTTGCTGCCCTGCCATGGTCAGAAACAGGATGCTAGATTTCCAGACGTCTGAGCAAATTCAGCTTTGGAATTATTATTCTGCTAGAACAAGTCATTATTTAATAAAGAAATGGCAATCCATCATTTTCTATGGTAGGGTAGCTGATGCGATTCCTGGTTTTAATGTAAGTGCGTTGTGATCGCCTCCAGAAGTGTTTCTTTTCGGATCCGCACCGTGTGATTGCAGATTCAAGGGAGGAGGCGCTAATGGATCTCCAGCGCCAACTCTTGCTCCGCATTGGCCAACAGCGGCACCCTGAGTCTCAACTGGAGAATTACAGCAAGTTCATATCCTCTAGTCTATAGCATTCTCTTCTGTTCAAAACATTGACAATAACTTCTCATTTTAGAGGAAACAAAAAATACATTATATTGTATTCGCAGATATATCTTTAATTGATATCGCATAGTTAAATACCGGTAATCAACTACAGTATCTGGAAACCAAACGTGAAATCCGAGATTACCAAAACAGTAGTAGTCTGTTTTTATATGTTAAAGTATTCCAATTTGAAACTGATTAGGATCCAAGCAGAAACGGACCTTTCAGGGTTTTAGACAGTTTCAAGATCTTTGTTATAATCTACAGAGCTGAGAAAACATTTGTGACCCTCTAAGTCTAATAGTGAGAAATCTTTCAAGGGTACCCTTCTTTATTTGAAACCAGTCTTCTTATGCAATAAAAATGGTATAACAAACAATTCCATATTTCTTAAAACACAATAATGTACAAAGTATGAATAATTAAATTAATTCAGAATCAATATGAGTGAAATAGTAAGTGAACCCTAAGTTTCCTTAGCAAAATAAATTACTAATTAGAATCAAATGCTTAAATAATTGGGTAACAAATAAATCATTCTAAGAAGTAAATCTTTTCAACTGAGTTTGGGCAAACTGTCCTATATAAATGTCCTAAATGGTTTGATTTTGGTTTTCACCATTAAAGTTAGTAAGAGCTCATCATGTCATGATGAAAAGAAATTTCAGAGGACATACAAAAAAAAGATGAGTTGAGATTCATCTTTCTGGACAGGGTTACAAGACAATTTCTAAACATCTGGGGCTCCATCCAGAAAGATGGTCTACAAATAGAAAACGTTGGGGACTACATAGACTCTGTCCAGGAGTAGTAATCCTGTCAGGGACACCCTAAGAACAAACCAGAAAATCATCCACAAAGAATCCTAGGCTAAAATCTAAAGATCTTCACATCTCTCTCACTGTGGCTGATACGTGGGTTCATACATGAGGGAAAAAGTGAATGGGAATGGTGTTCATGGGAGGCTAGTAAGGAAAAAAAGCACTGCTCTATAAAATGAACTCACTGCCCACCTCAGGTTTGCATAAGAGTAACTGGATAACACCCACAGGTCTTCTGGAATAATGTTCTCTCAACAGCTGAATCCAAAATTTAACATTTTGGTCACAATAACAAATGTGTTTGGTGAAAACTAAATACAGCCTTACAAAGTAAGAACCTCATCTGGACTATCAAGTATGGTGGTAGAGATATCATGGTGTGGGACTGCTTTGCACATAATTAATGGAACCATAAATTCTGCTTTATATCAGAAAATTCTAGAGGAGAATGTCAGGCCATTTGTCTGTGAGACCATTTATCTCTTCCAATGAGTTACTTGGGCATCTATGTATGATGGTCATGAAGAAGTATACACTTTTTTGTTTAAGCACATATATATAACTACTTTCTTAGGAGAATTATTTATTTTTGGTATGTCATACTTCACCAATTTGGGTTTTGTTTGAAGAGCACTTTAAAAGTAACTCACATGTGCACATATCTCCTGTTGTGTGCACATCTCACTCATAATAAAAAAAAAAAAGGGGCATGGTTTAAGCATGGTCTGGGCAGGGCATGAGGATTTCAAGGCATGGCCAAAAGATTTGCTCAAATATTTATGTACCCTGGTGTGCTTCCAGATCCTCTGTGGGATAGCTATACTTTTCTATGGAGATGGTATAACTGTAGACAAAAAGCCATTTTGGAGGATTTAAAGGATCTGGATTAACTGGGAGGTGTACAGACTATTAAACCGGGAAAAGGGGGGGGGGGGAGGTTGGAGGATCTAGTGCCACACTGGGTGAACTGGTGGATGAACTGGTGAAACCGGTCATCACATCTATGCATGTCAGTTTAAAATATCTTGACTTATGCAGTAGAAACCCGATTTATGTGCCTAGGTGCACATACACTTAAAACTGTGCATGCAGTCAGTCTATTTTATAATGTGTATATATGTGCATACAAGTTAGAAAATTGCCATGTATCTGAGACATGCCAGCATACACACTCCAAACCGCACCCAGCACCATCCTAGAGTTATTGTTGTCCCAGAAATGAAGATACCATAAAGTTGTTTAATGAAATTTTCCAGTCCTGTATTCTGGCACTTTAGAGACATTCAATAAACCTCTCTCTTTGGTGAATGGAGGCTACCAAGGGTCATCATGCCATGACTGAACTATTTTGAGGATAAGCAAATTAAATTCACCAAGGGTATTGATGGTCTAGAGTAAAAAGACATGAAGATGAACATTTTTCAGAACCTCTCTCAGTACACTCTTGAAAGAAGGAAAAGATTCAATCCCCTTACTACTAGGGATGTGAATCGTGTCCTCGATCGTCTTAACGATCGATTTCGGCTGGGAGGGGGAGGGAATCGTATTGTTGCCGTTTGGGGGGGTAAAATATCGTGAAAAATCGTGAAAAAATCGTGAAAAATCGAAAAATCGAAAAATCGCAAAACCGGCACATTAAAACCCCCTAAAACCCACCCCCGACCCTTTAAATTAAATTCCCCACCCTCCCGAACCCCCCCAAATGACTTAAATAACCTGCGGGTCCAGCGGCGGTCCGGAACGGCAGCGGTCCGGAACGGGCTCCTGCTCCTCAATCTTGTTGTCTTCAGCCGGCGCCATTTTCCAAAATGGCGGCGAAAAATGGCGGCGGCCATAGACGAACACGATTGGACGGCAGGAGGTCCTTCCGGACCCCCGCTGGACTTTTGGCAAGTCTCGTGGGGGTCAGGAGGCCCCCCACAAGCTGGCCAAAAGTTCCTGGAGGTCCAGCGGGGGTCAGGGAGCGATTTCCCGCCGCGAATCGTTTTCGTACGGAAAATGGCGCCGGCAGGAGATCGACTGCAGGAGGTCGTTCAGCGAGGGTTCCGGCGCCTCGCTGAACGACCTCCTGCAGTCGATCTCCTGCCGGCGCCATTTTCCGTACGAAAACGATTCGCGGCGGGAAATCGCTCCCTGACCCCCGCTGGACCTCCAGGAACTTTTGGCCAGCTTGTGGGGGGCCTCCTGACCCCCACGAGACTTGCCAAAAGTCCAGCGGGGGTCCGGAAGGACCTCCTGCCGTCCAATCGTGTTCGTCTATGGCCGCCGCCATTTTTCACCGCCATTTTGGAAAATGGCGCCGGCTGAAGACAACAAGATTGAGGAGCAGGAGCCCGTTCCGGAACGCTGCCGTTCCGGACCGCTGCTGGACCCGCAGGTTATTTAACTCATTTGGGGGGGGTTCGGGAGGGTGGGGGATTTAATTTAAAGGGTCGGGGGTGGGTTTTAGGGGGTTTTAGTGTGCCGGCTCACGATTCTAATGATTTATAACGATAAATCGTTAGAATCTCTATTGTATTGTGTTCCATAACGGTTTAAGAAGATATTAAAATTATCGGACGATAATTTTAATCGTCCTAAAACGATTCACATCCCTACTTACTACAGTGTTGAGAGACAAAAGGATACATTAATGATGAGGCTTTACTTTTGCTTTGCAATTCACCTGGGATGAGAAATTATCAGATTAGAGACCTGAAGGAGTGCAGAAAATTTTGAATCACATGGTAGAAAGGCCAAAATTGAGAAGAGTTCCTTCTTCTGTGGCAGAATTGGAATCAAAAGTATCCCATGGAAGAGTCATCAAGTCTAGATGAAGAAGCCAAGGTTCTCCTTTCCAGACCAGTCAAACCATATCTGAAATGATTTCATTCTATTTGTCCTGATTATAGCACTAATATTTTCTTATTGAAATGCTTCTCTATTCATTGTCTCTTTACCTCATTGTTTTATTGTTCTTTATGTTCTTGCCCTATAACTTTTTCAGTGCTGATGATGTGAGTGCTTCTACCAACTAGGTGGTTGTTCTATGTACTTAAGCACTTTATTGTGACAAAATGCTTAAAATGCTCCTCATTATGAATCTATCCTTTGAAAGCTCTTTATATAGAATTATGTTCTGCTTTTCAGAAAAAAAAAAAAAGAAATACTTGCCTCACAAATTATTTATATCCTTGAAAAAGCTAAATAATGGCCATTGTTTTCCTCCACTCTTCTCTTCTATTCTGGAGAGGAATTACCTTTCATTCCATTCCATACAATAGTTAAGAACAGAAGAACTTGCCATGCTGGGTCAGTCCATCAAGGCCAGCATCCTATTTCTAACAGAGGCCAAACCAGGCCACAAGAACCTGGCAATTACCCAAACACTAAGAAGATCCCATGCTACTGATGCAATTAATAACAGTGGCTATTCCCTAAGGGGCGGATTTTAAAAGCCCTGCTCGCGTAAATCTGTCCGGATTTATGCGAGCAGGGCCTTGCGCGCCGGCGCGCCTATTTTCCATAGGCCTGCCGGCACGTGCAGAGCCCCGGAACTCGCGTAAGTCCCGGGGTTTCTGACGGGGGCGTGTCGGGGGCGGGGCCGATCGACGCGGCATTTTGGGGGCGGGCCCGGGGGCGTGGTTTCGGCCAGAGGCAGTCCAGGGGCGTGGCCGTGCCATCCGGAACCGCCCCTGGGTTGCGTCTCGGTGCGCCAGCAGCCCGCTGGCACACGTGGATTTACGCCTCCCTCTGGGAGGCGTAAATCCATGGAGAAAGGTAGGGGGGGTGTTTAGATAGGGCCGGGGGGGGGTGGGTTAGGTAGAGGAAGAGAGAAGGTGAGGGGAGGGCGAAAGCGAGTTCCCTCCGAGGCCGCTCCGATTTCGGAGCGGCCTCGGAGGGAACGGAGGCAGGCTGCGCGGCTCGGCGCGCGCCGGCTGCCCAAAATATGCAGCCTTGCACGCGCTGATCCTGGATTTTAGCGGCTACGCGCGTATCTACTAAAATCCAGCATACTTTTGTTTGCGCCAACAAAAGTACGTGAACGCGCATTTTTTGAAAATCTACCCCTAAGTAAACTTGATTAATAGCCATTAATGGACTTCTCCAAGAACTTATCCAAACCTTTTTTCAACCCAGCTACACTAACTGCACTAACCACATCCTCTGGCAACAAATTCCAGAGCTTTATTGTGCATTGAGTGAAAAAGAATTTTCCCCGATTAGTCTTAAATGTGCTACTTGCTAACTTTATGGAATGCCCCCCTAGTCCTTCTATTATTCGAAAGTGTAAATAACCAATTACATCTACTCATTCAAGACCTTTCATGATCTTAAAGACCTCTATCATATCCCCCCTCAGCCATCTCTTCTCCAAGCTGAACAGCCCTAACCTCTTCAGCCTTTCCTCATAGGGGAGCTGTTCCATCCCCTTTATCATTTTGGTTGCCCTTCTCTGTACCTTCTCCATCGCAACTATATCTTTTTTGAGATGCAGTGACCAGAAATGTACACAGTATTCAAGGTGCGGTCTCACCATGGAGCGATATAGAGGCATTATGACATTTTTGGTTTTATTAACCATTCCCTTCCTAATAATTCCTAACATTCTGTTTGCTTTTTTGACTGCTACAGCACACTGAGCCGACGATTTTGAAGTATTATCTACTATAATGCCGATCTTTTTCCTGGGTGGTAGCTCCTAATATGGAACCTAACATCATGTAACTACAGCAAGGGTTATTTTTCCCTATTTGCAACACCTTGCACTTGTCCACATTAAATTTCATCTGCCATTTGGATGCCCAATCTTCCAGTCTTGCAAGGTCCTCCTGTAATGTATCACAATCCGCTTGTGATTTAACTACTCTGAATAATTTTGTATCATCCGCAAATTTGATAACCTCACTCGTCGCATTCCTTTCCAGATCATTTATATATTTATTGAAAAGCACCAGTCCAAGTACAGATCTCTGAGGCACTGCACTGTTTACCCTTTTCCACTGAAAAAATTGACCATTTAATCCTACTCTCTGTTTCCTGTCTTTTAACCAGTTTGTAATCCATGAAAGGACATCATCTCCTATCCCATGACTTTTTAGTTTTCTTAGAAGCCTCTCATGAGGGACTTTGTCAAACACCTTCTAAAAATCCAAATACACTACATCTACCGGTTCACTTTTATCCACATGTTTATTAACCGCTTCAAAAAATGAAGCAGATTTGTTAGACAAGACTTCCTTTGGGTAAATCCATGTTGACTGTGTTCCTTTAAACCATGTCTGGATTGCCCCTGGAGCCTTTTTTAAATATTGGGGTTACATTGGCCACCCTCCAGTCTTCAGGTACAATGGATGATTTTAATGATAGGTTACAAATTTTAACTAATAGTTCAGAAATTTCATTTTTTTAGTTCCTTCAGTACCCTAGGATGCATAACATTCAGTCCAGGTGATTTGCTACTCTTTTGTTTGTCAATCTGGCCTACTACATTTTCCAGGTTCACAGTAATTTTTTTTCAGTTTGTCTGACTCATCACCCCTGAAAACCATCTCTGGAACTGGTATCTCCACAACATCCTCATTAGTAAACACCGAAGCAAAGAATTCATTTAGTCTTTCTGCAATGGTCTTATCTTCCCTAAGAGCCCCTTTAACCCCTTGGTCATCTAATGGTCCAACCGACTCCCTCACAGGTTTCTTGCTTCGGATTTATTTAAACAAGTTTTTATTATGAGTTTTTGCCTCTATGGCCAACTTCATTTCAAATTCTCTCTTTGCCTGTCTTATCAATGTTTTACACTTGACTTGACAATGCTTATGTTTTATCCTACTTTTGAGCACACTTGCTAGTGATCTTTCCAATACATAGAACATAGAAACATAGAAACAAAGAAATGACAGCAGAAAAAGACCAATCAGTCCATCTAGTCTGCCCAGCAAGCTCCCACGCTTATTTACCCATACATATCTGTTTCATCAACCACCAAGTACAGGGCCCTTGTTGGTAACTGCTTGTTTCAAATTTCCTGCCATCCCCTGTCATTGATGCAGAGAGTAATGTTGGAGTTGCATCAAAGGTGAGCATAAGGCTTAATGGTTAAGGGTAGTAACCGCTGCATTAAGCAAGTTACTCCTATGCTTGTTTACCCAGATTGCACATATCAATGCCTTGTTGGATGTTGTCTGAATGTAAATCCTCTTTTCCACATTTCCCTTTGTCGTAGAAGCAGAGAGTGATATATGGGCAGGCTAATATGGAGACTAATGCTAAGACTATTGCTCACTCAGCTCCCAGAATCCTTCATTGTCTGTGGCCTGCTTGCAACTTTGGCTATAGAGGAAAAACCTTTAACTGACCTCAGATTAAAGACTTTGGAAGATAGCTGGAATACATTTAGGCTCTGCAAAGCCTATGCTCAAAGGTCATGAGATTACAGATAGCAAATGGCTAAGGCCACATTCCAGGCCACATTCTTGGATTATCTGAGAGGCTCAACTGATATCAGAGTTTCTCCCTGCCCCCTGGAGATGAAATGATTGATATACTGACAGGACAAAAGAAACTCAGAAGAAGCAGAACACGTCTGTCAAAAGCAAGGCTAGAAACAGAGGGGCCTCAATGTGGGTGGAGAGTTTTCAGGTTAAAGTAGTTTATTTCACTGTCATATTGCATAAGTGATTATCACCATAGGCTCACAGGCATTCTCTGTATGGTTTAAACCTTTATAATACAGCTCTTACAAGATACTGGGAGAGACAGGCTGTAGTGCTTTCCCCTGTGTTGAAGGTCTGGCTGTGTCTCCCAAGGATATGCAATAATAAATTTATCTTTGCTTTTACTAAATTACTTGTGATATCCTTGTGTGTCCTGTAGCAGAGAAGCGTCTTACCAAAGTCAGGTAATATATACAAGAGCAATGCTGTATATGCATTCAAAGTGGTCTATCAGGCTTTATGGGTTTAGGGTAGTAACTGACATAATAAGCAAGCTACCCCCATGCTTATTTGTTTACCCAGATTGTGAAGTTCAATCCTTGTTGGTTATTATCTGAATGCAAATCCTCTTTTCCACATTTCCCCTTGCCATTGAAGCAGGGAGCAATGATGGAGTTGCAATAGCCGTGAGAAGGCTTATTGACTAAGGGTAGTAATCACCAGGTAGTAGCCTCCTCTCCAGTAATCCACCCCATGGCTCTTCTTTTTATTCTCATCCTCTAGCCTTTATGGATCCACAGTGTTTATCCCATCCTCTAGCCTTTATGGATCCACAGTGTTTATCCCATGCTCCTTTGAAATCCTACACTATTTTAGTCTTCACCACTTCCTCTGGAAGGGCATTCCAGGCATCCACCACCCACTCCATGAAGAAATACTTCCTGACATTGGTTCTGAGTCTTCCTCCCTGGAGCTTTAAATCATGACCCCTAGTTCTACTGATTTTTTTCCAATGTAAAAGGTTTGTTGTTGACCATAGATCATTAAGACCTTTCAAGTATCTGAACATCTGTATCATATCACCCCTGCTCCTCCTCTCCTCCAAGGTGTACATATTTAGGTTCTTCAGTCTCTGCTTGTAAGTCATATTATGAAGACCATCCACCTTTTTGATCGCCCTTCTCTGGACCACCTCCATCCTGTCTCTGTCCTTTAGGAGATACGGTCTCCAGAACTGAACACAGTACTCCAGGTGAGGCCTCACCAAGGCCCTGTACAAGGGGATCATCACTTTCTTCCTCTTACTAGATATTCCTCTCTCTAGGCAACCCAGCATTCTTCTGGCTTTAGCTATCGCCTTGTCACATTGTTTCACCGACTTCAGATTGTTAGACACTATCACCCCAAGGTCTCTCTCCTGCTCCGTGCACATCAGTCCTTCACCTCCCATCAAATACAGTTCTTTCAGATTTCCACATCCCATATGCATGACTCTGCACTTCTTGGCATTGAATCTCAGTTGCCATATCTTCGACCACTCTTCCAGGTTCTTTAAATCCCATCTTATTCTCTCCACTCCTTCTGGCGTGTCCACTCTGTTGCAGATCTTGGTATCATCCACAAAAAGACAAATCTTACCTTCTATCCCATCCGCAATGTTGCTCACAAAGATATTGAACAGGACCGGTCCCAACACCTACCCTTGTGGCACTCCACTTAACACCGTTCTCTCTTCAGAGTAAGTTCCATTTACCATCACACATTGCCTTCTGTCCATCAACCAGTTTGCAATCCAGGCCACCACCTTGGCACTCACTCCTAAGCTTCTCATTTTATTCACAAGCCTTCTGTGCAGGACCGAATCAAAAGCTTTGCTGAAATCCAAGTAGATGACATCGAGCGCTCTTCCTCGATCCAATTCCCTAGTCACCCAATCAAAAAAGTCTATCAGATTTGTCTGACAGGACCTTCCCCTGTTGAATCCATGCTGCCTCTGGTCCAGCAATTCTTCTGACTGTAGATAGTTAACTATTCTTTCTTTCAGCAGCGACTCCATTACTTTTCCTACAACCGAGGTGAGGCTAACTGGCCTTTAGTTTTCAGCCTCCTCTCTGCTCCCACTCTTGTGAAGCGGGACCACCACTGCTCTTCTCGATTCACTCAGCACCATTCCCGTTTCTAGGGATCTATTGAATAGGTCTCGCAGCGAACCCGCCAGCACATCTCTGAGCTCCCTCAGTATCCTGGGATGAACCTCATCAGGCCCCATGGCTTTGACCACTTTTATTTTTCCTAGCTCTTCCCATACCTTCTCTTCTGTAAACAGAGTTACATCTACTTTACTCCCCTCCAGTTTCTTGTTAACTAGCAAAGGTCCTTCTCCAGGGTCCTCTTTTGTGAACACTGAACTGAAGTATTAATTTAATATTTCTGCCATTTCTTTGTCTCTCTCCACACATTGATCCTTTTCACCTTTCAATGTCACTATACCACTTGGAACATTTCTCCTTTCTCTGATGTATCTGAAAAATGTTTTGTCACCTCGCTTTACCTCTTTGGTGATCCTTTCTTCCACTTGACTTTTTGCCTGCTTGATTACTTTCTTTGTCTCCCTTAGTTCCACCAGATATTCTTCCTTGTGCTCCTCCCTTTGGGATCCTTTATATTTCTTGAACGCTGTTCTTTTAGCTTTTATTTTGTCAGCCACCTCATTTGAGAACCAGATAGGTTTCATTTTTCTTTTGCTTTTCTTTACTTTTCTAACATATAGATTAGTTGCCTTGGTAATTGCTCCTTTTAGTTTGGTCCATTGTTGTTCCACATCTCTCTTGTTCTCCCAGCCTTCTAGTTCTTCCTCCAGGTACTTCCTCATTTCATCAAAGTCTGTGTTTTTGAACTGCAAAACTCGGGTCTTCATGCTTCTTCTCCATATCCTATTTGTGATATGAAACCATACCGTTTGATGATCACTGGTGCTGAGGTGGGCACCCAACTGGACATTAGAGTCATTATCTCCATTAGTGAGCACTAGATTGAGTATAGCTCCCTTCCTTGTGGGTTCCATTACCATTTGTTTGAAAAGAGCCCCTTGCAGGGCATCCACTATCTCTCTACTACTGTTAGATTCCGCAGAAAGGATTTTCCAGCCTACATCCAGCAGATTAAAATCTCCAACAATCACCACTTCTCCTTTCTTTCCTATCTTTTGGATGTCTTTGGCCAGATCTCTGTCAAGTTCTTCCATTTGATTTGGAGGCCTGAAACCACTCCAATAAAAATGAATCCCCATCATCTTTTTTTAGATTGGCCCATAGTGCTTCTTCTTTGCCCCATCTTCCTTGCAGCTCAGATGCTTGGATATTGTTTGTGACATACAGAGCCACTCCTCCCCCTTTCCTGTCCTCTCTGTCCTTCCTTAACAAGTTATAGCCTGGTATTGCCATATCCCAGTCATGAGATTCCGTAAACCACGTCTCTGTGACAGCAACAATGTCCAAGTCTACCTCTACCATTAGGGCTTGCAGATCTGGGATTTTATTGCCCAAAGTATGAGCATTTGTGCTCATAGCTTTCCAGCTTTTCTCGTTAAGGTTACTGCTTTTCTTGGACTCCTTTTGTGACTTATTTAGTTGAGTTTTGTTATCCACTTCACTCTTTTCCATTGCATTTGTATTTGTATTTGGGGGTGACATTCTAATTTCTTTCTGCCACCCCCGGCATCTAGTTTAAATGCCTTATGACATAGGATTTGAATTTATCTCTTAGGATCCTTTTTCCTGCCACAGACAGATGTAAGCCATCTTTGACAAAGAGCTTTTTACTGTTCCATACATGGCCCCAGCCCCAAATAAATCCAACACTTTGTTCCTTACGCCAGGATTTAAGCCATACATTGAAATTATTAATATGGGTTAGCCTCTCCTTCCCCCTTCCATGAACAGTAACACTTCTGAAAAGGCATTGATTGTCGCCATGTGACTAATCTGTTCTGCTAGAGACTGGAAATCTCTCTGTACCACTTGGATGCTGTTTCCCAGATGGATGATAATATTGATTTTAGAGTCTTAATTTCTTCTTTGATCATTTTGACTATTTGACTAATACCTCCCTAAACTTCATGTATACCCTAGGATATAGTTCATCTGGCTCCAGTGCCATAACTGCTTACAGGTTTTATGTTGCATTTTTATTCTGTCTATTGTTAATGGATTGAGGACCTCTTTTCTTTAATTGGCACTTTTATTTTCATCTGTGGTCTCTCAAAATCCTATTTTTATGCATATTGCACAGAAATATTTGCTCAGCAAATCTGCTTTATCCCAGTTCATACATTCTTGCCTTTCCTGTCTTAGTGTCAGATTGCCAGCCTAAAGGCCTCTTCTATGGTGTGGGCTGGAGATAGTTCTGAACCTCTTGTAGTTCTGGCAGTAATAAGGAGTAGTAGATGACTTTAGCAGTAAGAAGTCCAGTCCAGATAGGTAAATTGATGTGTTGTTCTGGTTTCAGGATAAGCTACCTCTGTGCAGAGACAGGGTATGGATTTCAGGTGTAAGGTCAGAAAGCCTACAGGTTGCAGGAACAGCTTCCTGGTTCCCAGCAACACCTTTTCAAGAGAGAAAACCCAATCAAGTTCCTTAGAGGCATGGTAATTAGCCATGGCATTAGGCTCATTCCCTTCAGCACATGAGATTTTCTGTGCTGAATCTTTAGCCTTTTGGCAAGAGCATAGGTCTGCTTTCCTGAGCAGTCCCTGGTTTAAACCCTACCAGTTGCTAAACCTGAAATGTAGTCTTACAATTCAACATATGCAGTTTCTGTAAGAAGAATTATTGTTGCATTATTTTACTGCCTTAACTATTTTAATCTCTGTTTTTATCTATACTGATCTGATAACCATCCCTTGAAAAGCACCAGTGTCTTTCCTAACTTAACAATGAATATTTCCTTGTTCTGGAAACTTTAAAGAAAAGGGACATTTGCCTTTTTTTTTTACATGAATATTATTTTAATTACCTTAATTCTTTACATACAAATACTTCTTCATGGGAAGCAAGGAAGATGCAAGGAATGCCTTCCCATCAATGATAGTCAAAACAGAAACAGGAAAAGATTTCAATATTGCCTTGGTTAAACACAGAGGAACATTATTTACATAGAAGTGAGAGAAAGCCAAGATTCACTGAAGACTATGGTATTGACCCAAGAAGTAAACTGGGAAAACCTGATGGAACTTAAAAAATTTGACAGCAGATAGGGAATGTGTGTCTGTACAATACTATACTTTATACTATAAAATATTCTGCTATTCTTTCTATATAAGATCTGAATAGGCTAAGAAATTAGCAATTCCTTTTCCACCAACTATACTTTATATTATTTTATTTGTATTTTCTACTCTGATTAGACAAAACATTTTCTTCCATAAAATGCACTTATAAAAACAGGAAAGTTCTCATTCCTATAATATATTGTTAAAAGCTATGCAATGATTTTCCCATGACACCAGAGATTTCCTTCAATATCCCTCAATTTCAAAAGTCTCAACAATGATGATATTATTAAAATGCATATAGTGGGTTAGTGCTACCTGCATGTCATAAGTTTCATGTAAAAGCAATTCAAAGGCTCAAACTAATATTCATAGAACATACTCCACCCATAAACAGAAGTGGGAGGAGTAATTATGAATCCTTTGGAACCAGTCCAGAAGCATCAAATAGACAGAAGGAAATCCTGCAGATTATCAACCTAATTCTTAAATTTTCATGACATGTTTTGGTCAAACACAAGCCTATTTCAAGGGAGATATAGGAGAGAATTGGATGCCAGAACAAATAAATCATATCATTTATGATTTCACACAGCATATTTAAAGCACAGTACATAAACACAACATCTCTATGAATCAGTGAGGACAACATTAAGCCATTATCTGACTGGACAAATTATCCAGTTAAATTTATTGGACTAACTTGGCCAAGATATTCTGTAGTGTGGCTGTACCACTGATTATGCTCAGCTATCTTACAGTTAGCTGGATAATTTTATTCAGCCAACTATAAGACAGCCAAATAGCTGCCCTAAACTTTTCCAACTAATGCCAGATAAGGCTGAATGTTTGCACTTATCCATCTAAATTGACCTGATAATTAACTCCTCTCTGGAATGCTGCCATCCAGCCCCTCAGCCATACTAATTAGCTAGCTATGGGCCTCATTTTCTAAAGTATCGCAGGCCTGCACTAGCCAGCAGCAATCGCACCATCGCGGTGCGATCGCTGCCGGTTTCGCACCCAATAGCGCCACCATAGGAGGTGTAGCTATTGGGAGAGAAATAGGCAGCGAAAAGGCACCTACCTTTTTGCTGTCCGTGGCATTGGTGCAGAGTCGGCCCCGGTGATGCCCCAACTCCTCCTCTTCCGGGGCCGACTCCGCCCCCATCCTGGTATCGCACATGATAAGGGACTTTTTGCGTGCGAAAGGTCCCTTATCGAGTGCAAGCGGCTTGGAAAATGAGGCCCTATGCCAGAACTTAACCAGTTATGTGGTGCTGAATGCTGACCTCAGTGGAAATGGGGAAATAAGCAACAGCCAGAAATGGAGCTTCTGGTAAAGAAAAATGAACAAATTGCTCATGAGACAACACTGGCAAGATGGTCTTTGCTGTCAACCAGTTCTCTCCTATATCTCTCCTGAAACAGTTCTGTTGTTGTGATGGAAGCACTTGTTAGAAATTTTGCAGTTTTTCTTGATTTTTTTTTCTGTATCATTATTCTGTACCCTTTTTCATTTTGCAAGAGCAAATACATGTATTTCTTTTTCTTGTTATTTCAATAAATCAATAACATGAACAAAACAGAATGCAAACAACCTTGTTTATAAATAAGGAGGTACTGCAGTTTGGTTGATTTCAGATATTTCTAGATCTATTCAAAGACATAATAAAATAATTTTCTTTTTTCTGGATGGTTTCTTTGCTTTATTCTACAAGATATTCTTCTAAAATTGTTTATATGTGAATAAAAGTAAAAATTAAAAAATGAGGACATACTGTAAATGTTTTGTAAATGTTTTGAGTCTAAAATTCATTTCAGAAGCTAAATGCTTGTAGCTTTATCATTTGTATCCTTTTTTATATTGGTTAGAACAGAAAAGTAGAAAGATTGGTCCTAGAGAAAAAACTGATCTTGATAGTTTGCAGTTTGAGAAAACTGCTATTGACCTGACATAAAGATAATCTAAAAATGATGATGTTCCAGGACCTTTGAGATCACATTGATGCCTAAGGCAGGACTGGATTCTAAGTAAAGGTTTAAACGACAAAATCCTCACTTTGAGGGTCTTATTAAATAAATATTTGTTCTATAGACACAGCATAGGGAGAAATGATTAGGGCCCTGAATCTGAAGAAAAGAATATGGTCTGGAAGGCATTTATACTAAATCATCTTGGAATAATCCTTATGTTGATTCAATAAAAGGAATCATAGATTCAGATCAAAAGATGACTATGAGAAATAAACCTTTCATGGGCAACTTTGCATACTAAATTGGTGATAACTGCACATTATTTCCAAAAGCATGAACTATTCAGTCATTTAGTATCTAAATTCAACTTTATGAAGTTGTTCTCCTTCACAAATGATAAAATTTTGTACATAGTTACTGTGCCTGATATTTTATTTAAATCAGTAAAGAGCTGCTACAATTGAAAATCATGAAAACAGCTCATTAACTATTCTAGTGTAGATAAAGTACACCTGTCATGTGAAATTCCTTTACTGGGCTGAATTTCATGAGAAATATCCCTGGATGAGGTGTAATTATTTTTTAAATAAATGTTTGTTTAAAACTGTCCATTTGCATATGTAGAAAACTAGAACCTGAAAAACCTTGCATTCAAAAAGTTGCAATTTAGTACATCCGTTTTTGTATGAAAATGTTCTAACATCAGAGCAGTTGCACATAATGTTAATAATGATAATAATAATAATAATTCAATTCCTTGTTTTGAATTCTTCAAAGCAATGGTACATATGCTGAAATATATTTGTATCCTTTGACCTGTATCATATTCGGTATAATTATTTAAAGGCAAATATTTTACTTGTATTACATGAACATTTATTCTTTTTAATGCTTAACAGCATTGAAAAATAAAACAAAACTAAGGAACCCTTAGCAGCACAGCATTCTACAGTAAATTGCTATAATATTAATTATGGAATTTGTATTTTGCTAAATTAGGTTGCAAAGTGGTAATAATCTCGGTGTTTTCTTCAGTTGAATCTCAAAGTTCCCTAAAAGCAAATCCCTTGATTTCTACTTTAGATTTCTGGCTTTCTTTTAAAATATTTATGAAATAACTTCTGAAAGGAAAACTTATTTTGCTCTACTTTCACCAATTTCACTGATTTATGAGCGAAGCTTTTAGATCTGGTGTAAACATATCATAGATTTGAATAATTATCAGAAATACTAAACTGCACCTAAAAATGCTAGCTCACCTCTTGATAAGTGTCAGTCTGAGATTTATCAGTGATGTCTTGTTTGCTCCTATACCGTGTTGCACACTTGTCAGGAAAAATTAGGTCATCCAGTCTTTCAACTTTTGGTTCCAAGAAAGTGAACTCGTTCTTTCCGGATTCTGATGCTGTGCATACCTGGTAGGTATAAGGTAAAGTCCCATCGTTGTAGTGTTGAGGAAATCTGAGATCAGATTTGGAGTAAATATCAGAACCTAAGCATTGAAGAACTGATGGCTTCCTTGATCTTATACATTTCTTCACTATCACCAGAACAACAATCGCAAGAAACAAAAAGGAGATCAAAGCCAACGACATTACTAAGTAAAAATTCAGTTCAGATTGATTTTCTGAGGCTCTGGGTTGCTTGCTTAACTCTGGAAGAGCCTCTTGGATGTTTTCAGCAAAAATCATATTCATAGTAACTGTTGAAGATAGAGGAGGTTTTCCATTATCCTGCACCAAGATGACCAGTCTTTGCTTCACTGCGTCTCTGTCCATAAAGGCACGAGATGTCCTTATTTCTCCAGAGTGGAGCCCGATGCTAAAGAGCACTGGTTCTATAGCCTGGAGCAGCTTATAGGACAGCCAAGCATTGTGTCCAGAATCTGCATCCACAGCCACCACTTTAGTAACTAGATATCCTCTGTCAGCAGAAGGAGAAACCATCTCGAAGAAGGCGGAGCCATCCGATCCAAGTGAAGGGTACAGGATTTTAGGTGCATTATCATTACGATCTTCAATAAAAACTTTCACAGTGCAATTACTACTAAGAAATGGGGAACCACTATC
Organism: Rhinatrema bivittatum; assembly: GCF_901001135.1. NCBI lineage: Eukaryota > Metazoa > Chordata > Amphibia > Gymnophiona > Rhinatrematidae > Rhinatrema > Rhinatrema bivittatum. The sequence continues at coordinate 29,010,214 of NC_042632.1, read as the reverse complement.
TTCAGCCTTCACTTGGAATTGAAACTCTCTAAATTCCTCATAGTCGAAAGAGCGCTGAGCATAGATGATCCCAGTCAGTGAATTGATGGAGACGTAGGCCGACACAGGTAATGTCTTAATGTTACTGTTAACTATGGAGTAAGTGATTCTTGAGTTCTGATCAAAATCTGTGTCTGTAGCACTTACACTGATTAAGAAAGATCCTGATAAATTATTCTCCGGAAGATAAACCAGGTAAGAGTTTTGCTCAAAAATGGGTGCGTTATCGTTTTTATCCGTAATCTGTATTTGAATCGTTTTGCTGGTGGACAGAGTAGGATATCCTTTATCAGTTGCTACAATTGTAACATTATATTCCGAGATTAGTTCTCTGTCTAGATTACTATCAGTTATAACTTTGTAATAATTACTTGAAGATGATATTATCTTGATCGGAAAATCATCTTGAACGCGACAGGTGACCTCACCATTTGCTCCATAATCTTGGTCATGGACTTTGATCAATGCAATCACTGTTCCAGGAGGAGAATCTTCAGGAATGGGAGTGGAAAGAGATGTAATTGTAATCTCAGGTGCATTATCATTCTCATCAAGAACCTCAATTAGCACAGTACAATGAGAAGCCAGACCACCTCCATCTTTTGCTTCCATATCGAATTGAAAACTATTTATTTCTTCAAAATCAAGGTTCCCATTTATTGTAATTTCTCCACTTCTAGGATCTAGGCTGAATACCTGACGAGTGCTGCCTGGCATATTTTTGAAGGAATAAGTAATTTGTGCGTTTGAACCTTCGTCTTTATCATTGGCTTTAACTTGTAGTACTACAAAGCCTATTGGTGTATTTTCCTTCAGGCTTGCTTTGTAGATCTTTTGTGTAAAAGTTGGGAAATTATCATTTACATCAGTAACTTTAATATTAATTTGGGCAGTGCAGGTTCTGATTGGATCTCCCCCATCAGATGCAGTCAGGATAAAAGTAAATGTATTTTGTTTTTCCCGATCGAGAGGTTTCTCCAGCATTAGTTCTGCATATTTCTTTCCATCAGTGCTCTCTTTCTCTTCCATGATAAAAAACTGATTGGGACTGAGCTGATAATTCCGCAGCGAATTGGTACCAATGTCCGGATCTTCGGCCCTTTCTAGAGCGAATCGCGCACCTGGTGAAATGGACTCACTTATTTCTAGATCAATGTTACTGTTAAAGAAACTCGGCGCATTGTCGTTAATATCCAGGATTGTGAATTTGATGTGAAAAACATTTAAGGGGTTTTCAACAACAGTTTCAACGTTAAGGAAACAAGTGTCAGATTTTCCGCACATTTCCTCCCTATCTAGTCTCTCGTTTACATACAAATTTCCATTTTCTGAATTTACAGTGAAATATTGCTTTTTGGCACTTGGAACAATACGGAGCTTCCGACTTGAAAAGTCTTTTATATTCAGACCCAAGTCATTTGCGATATTTCCTACTAGTGATTCTCTTTCCATTTCTTCTGGAATGGAATAATGAATCTGATCAGAAACTGCCTGACAGAGACAAAATAGAAAGGAAAATAGTACTTGCCGTCTGACCCTCCATTCAGTTTTCCAGTGTTTTACTTGCAGCATTGCCATGGTCAGAAAAAGGATGCTGGATTTCCAAACGCCTGAGCAAATTCAGCTTTCAAAATATTCTTCACATACAATTTGTCATTATTAAAAAATAAATGAAAATCTACTTCCTTCTACGGTAGTTTAGGCGATGCGATTCATTTTCCTTGTGTAAGCGCGTGATCTCCTGATGTGTTCCTTTCAGATCTGCACCGTGTGACTGCAGATTCACGGGAGGAGGCTCCAATGGATCTCCAGTTCCTGCTCTTGTTCCGCATTGGCCAACAGCGGCACCCTGAGTCTCAACTAGAGAATTACAGCAACTTAATTTCAAGATAGTTCTATTCAATCCATAGATTACGTTATCGATAGGAAACTTCTCAAATGGTGGAAATGAAAAATACTTTGCTTTTATTTTCAGTTATATGTAGAATATGGTTTAATCTAAACTTTTGACTTAAAATATTGTTGGATTTATAAGTGTACCAGTGTGTGTTTTCATCTTGATCGTGAACTATAATATTCTGATCTCTAGTATTCGGAGAATACTAGAAAGCAGTAGTCTGTTTTTAAATGTTAATGTGTTACAGTTTGAAAATGATTTGAACACAAGAAAATACTTGTACTTTTCACGATTTATATATTTTCTTGATCTTGGTTATAAACTACTCATAGGTATTGTTGGTATAGAAATGACAGCAGAAGAAGACCAAACGGCCCATCCAGTCTGCCCAGCAAACTATGCACCATTTTTTTTCCTCTTACTTGTTAATTCTTGGCTCTTAGTACCTTTTAGTTCTATTTTATTTATTTATTTAAAAACTTTTATATACCGGTATTAGTATGCATACATCATACCGGTTTACAATGTAACTTTAAAGGTAGAAATTACAATGAACAGGGAGGGCGAACAAGGAGGAGTATACAAAGAGCAGGAGGTGGAGGAATTAAAGCAATAAATAAAAACTGCAACGGACTATTTACAGGAATATACAAGGCGTAGGCAAGATACTTGCAGAAGTCAGTGTACTTAATCAGGGTAGGCTTGTCGGAAGAGCCATGTTTTAAGTTTTTTTCTGAACTTGGCGTAACATGGCTCTAGCCTGAGAGTGGTAGGGAGGGCGTTCCATTGTTTAGGGCCTGCAATGGATAGTGCACGGTCCCTAGTAGAGGAGAGGTGGGCTTTTTTCAAAGGGGGAATGGAGAGGGTGCCTTTGTTGACAGTGCGAGTGGGTCGTTCAGTGCGTATAGGACGAAAGGGTTCATCCAACCAATTGGAATTGTGCGAGTGGATGGACTTGTGCACTATGGTTAGAATTTTGAAGAGAATTCGGGATGCGATGGGGAGCCAGTGGAGTTCTTTGAGTATTGGGGTAATGTGATCAGCTTTCCTTGAGTTGGTGATGACCCTGGCGATGGCATTCTGGAGCATTTGTAAGGGCTTGGTGGTGGAGGAGGGTAGGCCAAGGAAGAGGGCATTACAGTAGTCCAGCTTTGAGGAAAGGGTGGCTTGGACGACGGTGCGGAAGTCATGATAGTGGAGGAGGGGTCTGAGTTTCTTCAGGATGTGAAGCTTGAAGAAACCTTCTTTGAGGATGGAGTTGATCTGTTTTTTGAGATTGAGTTGTTGATCTATGATAACCCCAAGGTCTCTTACTGTGGGTTTCCCTTCCACCCCACCATTAATGTAGAGAGCAGTGTTGGAACTGCATCTAATTGAATATGTAGCTTAGTTAGGGGTAGTAACCGCCTCAATAAGCAAGCTACACCCATGCTTTTGTTTACTGGACTATGTAATTCAGTCCTTGTTGGTTGTTGTCTATATATAGATCCTCTTTTCTACATTGCCCCTGCCGTTGAAGCAGAGAGCTATGCTGGATATGCATTGAAAGTGAAGTATCAGACTTTCTCCCCTGCCGTTGAAGCAGAGAGCTATGCTGGATATGCCTTGAAAGTGAAGTATCAGACGTTCTCCCCTGCCGTTGAAGCAGAGAGCTATGCTGGCTATGTGTTGGAAGTGAAGTATCAGACTTTCTCCCCTGCCATTGAAGCAGAGAGCTATGCTAGATATGCATTGAAAGTAAAGTAACAGGCTTATTTTGGTTTGGGGATAGTAACCGCCATAATAAGCAAGCTACACCCCGCTTTTTTGTGAATGCAAATCTTTTTTTCCCCCCACATTTCCTCTTACCATTGAAGCTTAGAGCAATGTTGGAGTGGCATTAACCGTGTGTATGTATATTGAATAATGGTATTATCTCCAGGTAGTAGCCTTAATTCCCGCGAGCCACCCCTGCTTCATTCACATCCTCTAGACTTGATGGATCCACAGTGTTTATCCCACGCCCCTTTGAAGTCCTTCACAGTTCTGGTCTTCACCACTTCCTCTGGAAGGGCATTCCAGGCATCCATCACCCTCTCCGTGAAGAAATACTTTCTGACATTGGTTCTGAGTCTTCCTCTCTGGAGCTTCAGCTCGTGACCCCTGGTTCTGCTGATTTTTTTCTGACGGAAAAGGTATGTCGTTGTCTTTGAATCATTAAAACCTTTCAAGTATCTGAAAGTTTGAATCATATTATCCCTGCTCCTCCTTTCTTCCAGGGTGTACATATTTAGATTCTTCAATCTCTCCTCATAAGTCATTCGATGAAGACCCTCCACCTTTCTGGTCGCCCTTCTCTGTACCACTTCCATCTTGTCTATGTCTCTTTGTAGATACGGTCTCCAGAACTGAACACAGTACTCCAGGTGAGGCCTCACCAAGGACCTGTACAAGGGGATAATCACTTCCCTTTTCTTACTAGATATTCCTCTCTCTATGCAGCCCAGCATTCTTCTGGCTTTTGCTATCGCCTTGTCACATAGTGTCTAATGATCTGAAGTCAGCGAAACAATCACCCCAAGGTCTCTCTCCTGCTCCGTGCACATCAGCCTTCCCCCCCCCCCCCCCCCCCCCCATTGAATACAGTTCATTCGGATTTCCACTCCCCATATGCATGACTTTGCACTTCTTGGCATTGAATCTCAGCTGCCATATCTTCGACCACTCTTCCAGCTTCCTTAAATCCTGTCTCATTCTCTCCACTCCTTCTGGCATGTCCACTCTGTTGCAGATCTTAGTGTCGTCCGCAAATAGGCAAACCTTACCTTCTATCTCGTCTGCAGTGTCGCTCACAAAGATATTGAATAGGACTGGTCCCAACACCGATCCTTGCGGTACACCGCTTAAAACCGCTCTCTCTTCAGAGAGAGTTCCATTTACCATCACACATTGTCTTCTGTCTGTCAACCAGTTTGCAATCCAGGCCACCACCTCGGCACTCACTCCTAAGCTTCTCATTTTATTCACCAGTCTCCTGTGCGGAACCGTATCAAAAGTTTTGCTGAAATCCAAGTAGATGACATCGAGCGCTCTTCCTTGATCCAATTCCTTGGTTACCCAGTCAAAAAAGTCAAAGGACTTTTTTGACTTGGTAAAGGACTATAAAGAACTACTCTACAGTATGAAAATATGCTTAGTCTCATGGAGAATGATGCTGCATAGAAAGGTTATTTATACTTAATTGCAGTAGTGACATAAGTAAGATGAAAAAAAATTGTACATCCCAATTTAAGCCACTATTTGACAATAGACAATTGTTAGACCAGTATTGTTTTAGCACAGTGACTTTGTCATACACTGTACAAGGAACTACTGCTGCTAAGTTTCAGTTTGCAGATAGCACAGTTGTACACCAGAAGTACAAGCAGACAAATGTGTGTGTGAGCTTAGATTACATGTAGTCCATACTGATTATCTATAGAATTTTTTCTTTTTGTTATATCTGGTGACAATTTTAGACTTTAAAACAAATTGATAAAGGGTATGTGTTAAAGAGCCATATAGAATAGAGCAATGGTGGAGGACCTTGTGACTTTACCATCTGCCCTGACTTGCCAGTTTGGAGGCTTCTATTGTATTAGGCACTATCTGGCCACCTTGCCTGATGGAGGACCCTGAGGATTAGAAATCGTGGTGCCCTGCGGTGAGTGAGGGGGACCTTGTGACTTTACCATCTGCCTTGACTTTCCGGTTTGGATGCGTCTATTGAATTGGACACTATCTGGCCACCTTGCCCCTTGGAGGACCCTGAGGACTAGAAATCATGGCGCCCTGCAGTGAGTGAGGGGGACCTTGTGACTTCACCATCTGCCCTGACTTACCAGTTTGGAGGCTTCTATTGTATTGGACAATATCTGGCCACCTTGCCCACTGGAAGATCTAGAGGACTAGAAATTGTGGTGCCCTGCAGTGTGCCACCGCCGGCATGCCGAAACCATGTGCCAAAGGGGTGCCCCCTTTTAGCAATTATTTTTCTCTCCCTAACTGGGAATAGTTATTGGGAAAAAGAGAAAAGGGAAAATTTAAATCACTGCTTTGGCTTCTGCTTTAGTCCGGGGGCCTATGGATCAACATATAATAAAATCTAATTCGCCACTATGAGATTCGAGTACTGAATTAGTTGGATATCTCTATCCCCAGAAGCATGTTCTCCCCCCTACCAAACCTTTAGCTGGGCCTGGTATGTTAGATAATTTGTTAATAGGTGGTATAAATTCTTCAGATCAAATGAGCTCTTGTTTTAGAGTTGTTAATAATAAAGAACAGATTGGGGATAATCTTGAAACTTCCGAAGCAAATAATAAAGTACCAGTACCCATACCGATTCCCCTAAGGTTTCTGGGAGAGGAACCACTGGGTTCTGGTACAGAAGAATCTGATGAAGTATCCCTAAAAGATATATGGAGAGCTATTTCAAGGATAGATAAGCTAACCAATTTGGTTAGTCAATGAATGTCTTAATGTCTTAAACAGAAAAAGCTTCTTTAAAGATCTTACATCTTGATAAAAGATCTACTAAATTGGAAACGAAGGTAGAACTATATTCTGGAACTATATCTAAACTACAAGCTACTTCAATCTCAAATATAAAAGACAATTTAATGATCCATCAAAAGTGTGAAATCTTAGAGAATCCTATACGTTCAAAAAATCTACACTTGTTAAATTTTCCAGTAACTCGACTCCTAACTGGAGCTGAATTGTTTAAAAAATATGCTAAGGAAATTCTACAATTTTCAGAGGACAAAATATTTTTATCTAATGTTTATTATTTGCTTGTTAAAAAGAGGGGAGATATTCGTTAATGGATCTTTTGATATATTAACCCCTATAAAGAGCCCACATTTTTCCTCACTGTTGGAATCGGATGATATTAATACCAGGGCTACCTTGGTTGTTACCTTTGTATTGGATTCAAATAAAGAATTATTTTTCCGGCAATATTTTAAGTTTAAAGATAATTTGTTTTGTGGGCAAAAAATTCAGATCTTTCCTGATGTTTCTAAAGAAACTCAAGCAAGAAGAAAGCAATTTTTTCTGATGAAGTACAGAGTTGTAGATTTAGGAGCATAATTTTACTTAAAATTTCCATGTAAATGTATAATTTCTTTTCAAGGTAATACGTTCATATTTATGAATCCAAGTGATCTTGAGAGATTTTTATTTGATAAAAGTAGCCATGGGAATTAAGGGAATGAGAAGCTTCCAACAATTATATTATCATTTTTAAGATCACCCCACAATGTGGACTTTTGCATGTTGTAAAATTTTGAGAATTTTTGTTGTACTCGATTCCTTTATGTATGCTTTTCTGTAAATTCATATAAATTCATGAAAAATCCTGCTCATTTTAGTTTCCTCTCATTCCGCTCCCTATTTCATCCTCCCCCCCATATAATCCTTAATTTATTCTCTTGTATGTAAAGCATCATCTGTGCCTTCTGGGCTACTACTTTCTAACTTAAACTCATGTTATATTTAGTATTATATACAGTTCTCATACTTTCTAAACTAACTCGTGTTATACTTGGTTTACTCAACTATCCTATACGTTTCTACATACCCCCATCTACCTGTGCATTTACATTCCAACCTAAGTTTGGGACACATATCATGTATTTATGTTTGCTATTGTATATCTAAATTTGCTACTGTGTATTTAAGTTTGCCTTCTCCTTCATGCCTGATGCTCTCCTTTTCCATGCATCTTCCTCATGCACCTCCCAGTTATTCCTGACCCTGTTTTTTGTAACTACTCTTTTCCTACTTCATTCTCCCCTGTTATATGTAAACCGGCATGATATCTCTGATGATGGTCGGTCAAGATAAAAACAGTAAATAAATAAATTCATTGAATTTTCAAATAATAAAAGTGTAAATTAAAAAAAAAAAAAAATAGAACAATGGTTTCCAAACCTGTCCTGGGGGACCCCCAGCTACTCAGGTTTTCCCAAACCTGTCCTGGAGGACCCTCAGCCAGTCGGGTTTTCTGGATCTCTGCAATGAATATGCATGAGGCAAGGTACGCAAATATATCTCATGCATATTCATTACAGATATCCAAAAAACCCGACTGGCTGAGGGTCCTCCAGGACAGGTTTGGGAACCTCTGGAATAGAACATACAAGAACATAAGATATACCATGCTGAATCAGACCAAACGTCTATCTAGCCCAGTCGGCATCCTGCTTCTGGCAGTAGCCAATCTGGTCAACAAGTACTTGGCAGATCCTAAAGAGTAAATCAATTTCTTGTTACTCATGCCCTGGATAAATTATGGCTTTCCCAAGACTCCCTGGATAACAATAGTTTATGGACTTTTCCTCCACAAACTTGTCCAAACCCCTTTTAAATCCAGGTATGATGGATGTCTTGACCACATCTTCTGGCAACAAATTCCACAGATTGATTGTGCAGGCCCTTAAGTGAAAAAACACTTCCTTCAATTTATTTTAAATCTGCTACCTATTAGTTTCATGGAATGTCCCCTTGACTCAGTACTATTTGTTGTGCTGGAGGTGGATTCTTAGGCTTAGGCAGGGTTGCACCATCAGCAGGTGGAGTGGGCTGAAGCTAGAGGCCACTGGAGCTTTACCTATACTAGCCCACGTTTGGTGCCGGGTCCAGCAGGACGTAGGCGGGACTTGGGATAGCAGTGGATATAAGCGATTCAGCCCAGAGACAGCAGCCAGCAGGTGGCATAATTCTACCCTGGATGGGTTGCGGAACTGAAACTCAGGCACCAAGGAACCTGAAGTGACTGAGGGTACCTGAGCAAGGAGAGGCCGAAGCCTTAAGTCGACATTCAGAGGATAGTGGGAAAGGCGTCACTGTAGAACTAGGATGGAGGCTGGTGGCCACAGGAAGGTGTAGCAAGCAACGTAGAACTCTGGACAAGAGAGAGTCTATAGCAAGGTTATCCATAGCAATGGTCAAGGTATGGAGAAGTCAAGGCATGGAGAAGGCAGGCATGGTCAGACATAGCAGTGGTAAAGGCATGAAGAAAGCAGGTGTGGTCAGATGTAGCAGTGGTCAAGGCATGGAGAAGCATGGCCAGGCAAGCAGAGGTCATGCTTGGAGAAGGCAAAGTGGTCAGGCAGGCAGAGGTCTGAACGAAGGAGTCAATCCAACACAGAATGAGACAGATGAAACGAGACGAGCAGAAACCAGGAACTAGGAGAGCAGGAACACGGAACAAGGAAGACACAGAAGCAACGAGTTCTAAGAGTATGAGGAGACCTGTTGCAAAGGCAATGCTTAGGAGTGCTGCCTGAGTGCTGCCTGAGTGCTGCCTGAGCTTTTATGCGATGAAGGAACTGACGTCAGCATCCGGGTTCATAGCCAGGTTCCCGCCGCGGGCTCTTTAAAAGACTCATGGTGGTGTGTGCATGTGCCTAGGGGGAGGCGCCATGCTGCTGATGGCATCTCTCCGCAGCCCATGTGGAGAGACCCGGAGGATGGAGATATCCCAGCTGGAAGTCCCACGAAGCAGCGCAGAGCCGGAGGCACCGGCGGGGGTCCAATGCTGGAGCTAGCGGCCCACCACCACCAGCGCTGAAGAGCTGGAGCCTGGAGTCCTAGAAAATAGGTGAGAGGGCCGCACCACGGGCCTTCCGCGGGTGGCATGCATAACACTATTTGAAAGGGTAAATAGCCACCCTTTATTTATCCTTTCCACTCTATTTATGCTTTTACAAACCTCTATCCTTTTCACTCTCAAATGTTCATGCAATAAGCCCCACTGTAAAAGCTAAACAAACTTTTATTGCAAGTTTTATTTAACACAGGCATTTGAAACCAGTGGCCCCATAGGATATAATAAGCTAAAACCATGCAAAAGTCACATGACTATAAATAGTGCACTAAATAGGAAAAAACATACTTTTTAAACTCATGGACCATTTGCATGCCAATCTGCACTAAAGTCTATTTGTAAAAAATATCTTTATGGGCAGTGGGGCAAAATCCTTTCCTTGCCTATCCCCACCTATTAAACAAAACAGCTGGACTACATGCAGAACCCTCCTCCCTCCTCCCCCCCCCCCCCCCCCCCACACACTCAAGCTCATATAAACTAGTGGCAAGCGCTATCAATCGGGACATCTATATTTCAAATCCTCCCCCTCAAGATGTCTCAGGGAATCATCCTCCCCTCCTGAAGACAGAGAAAACTTTACCTCCTCCCCCAGGCTCCTGTTAATGCAGGTACAGCATGAGAAGATTAGTCTTTTTCTGCCAGCTGACAGTGGAGGAACCAATCAGTAGCCAATGAAGGAGTGAATAAATTAATATTAAATACTGAAACAGCTTACTGCTGTACTGGCATGGACAGGAGTCCGGGGGGGGGGGGGGGAGAGATAAGGTCCCCTTTGTCTCTAGGAGGGAGAGAAGGTATTCCTGAGGGCTCTGGAGGGAGTGGATTTGGAATTTAGATGCCCCAATTGAGGGCTTTTGCTACTTCTTTATCTTTTTCAGGCTAGGTGAGAAAGAGGTGGATTTGCATGTGGCCCAACAATTTTTTTTTTTAATTTGGGCAGATGGGAAGTGGTTCTACCAACAGTTTCACTGCTATTTTTTTTTTAACGAGGAGGGAGGAGGATTACCACACTCAGCTCTTTTCCATGAGAAGTTTAATTCCTACTCTGAACCAGTAGTTAAATTTCCTGAGGTAAAAAAATGTGCAGTAGACAGTTTCCCCTCTATTGCACCACTGTTTTTCAGGGTAATGTTGATATGTTTATTACTCTGCTATTTGCAAGGAGTTGTGTTAATTCACGGTTGGATTTTTGACTCTTGTTTAAGCATATGTTTTTCTCATGCTGAACCCCTGTTACATATAGGGATTATGTTAGCGCTGAAACATCTATGCTCAAACAGAAGTAAAAACTGTTGCTACCATGCATCTGATGTAATTCATTGACTCCTCAGACAACTTCACCAAGTTTAAGAGCCCTAACCTGTTTAGGATTTCTCCACAAGGGAAATGGGCCACCCCCCTTATCATTTCTGATGCTCTTCTAATGATTTCTTATTGTTCAATCATATCTCTTCTGAGATGGGCTGAGCAAAACTGCATACAATACTCTAGGAGAGGCTGCAACATGGATCAGTACAGCAGCATTATGATGATCTCTGTTTTATTCTCCATTCCTTTCTGAATAATTCCTACATTCTCTTTGTTTTCCTAGCCACCACCCCACACTGAGCTGAGGATTTAATATATAGTCCATGGCTCCATGATCCTTTCCTGGATGGTGACTCCTAACATGGATCCCAGCATTGTGTATTTACAGTTAAGATATTTTTTTCTGTGTCTGTCACTTTATACTGTCTACATTAAATTGCATCTGCTATTAGATGCCTAATACCCCAGTCCCTCATTCACAATCTGTGCTTAAACATTTTATAATTTTGTGCAAATCTGAACACTGCTCATTGATCCCTTTTTCAGATCATTTATGAATATATTAAACAGTACTAGTCTCTGTACAGATCTCAAGGCACTCCACTATTTACCAATGGGAAAACTAACCATGTAATTCTACTTTCTGTTTCCTATCTTTTAACCAGTTACTAGTACCAATCCACAATAGGGAATTGTCTGCAATCCCATGACTGTTTAATTTCCTGAGAAGTATCTCATGGAGGACTTTGTCTTATCCCTGCTGAAAATCCAGATACACTATAATGATCAGCTCATTCTTATCCATATGATTATTAACACCTTAAAAAATTAAATGGATTGTTATGGCAAGACTAACTCGTTGTAAAATCTACATTGGCTTGTCACCATTATATATTATGGCCAGTAATTCTGCTTTTAATAATAGCTTCCACAATTTTGCCAGCACGGACATCAGAGTCACTGGTTTATAGTTTCCAAAGCACAGTTACAGATTACTAGTAATAGATCTGCAATTTTATATTTGAATAAAATGTTATGCCCCATTCCCTTGTATCTAATTATTTAGGGAGTTATTTAGTTTTAGTGAAGAACTTTGTAAAGTGATAGAAATTAGTGGAACAAAGAAAAATCACTAATATTGCTAGTGTAATTACTTGATATAAGGCTTATAAATTCTGAGAATAAATGTCACTTTTCTTAGCTTGCTTGTAACAAGCAAGTCATTATATCAGATTATACTAATGAACAGTTAATCATGAGGCTAATGGTGCAGATATCAGGGAAAAGAGGACAGTAGCAACTTAGCCACAACCAGCTGTTGCTGATTTGATTAGACAGACAGCTGAGGCCTCAGCAGATGACAAGAACACATGGGAGTAGCCCAGAGAAGAAATTGGGGCTTAGGTCAGAAGACTTAACATAAAAAAACAACTTCAGGCTACTTGTTTTAATCAGAGAAAGAACATATTAGAAAAGCTTGTTGGGCATTACAATTTTTAATGAAGTGACTGATAGACTGTTCCTGATTTCACAGCACTGTGAGGGGAAGTATCTTTGTATATATTATTAATGCAAAATCTAATCTTGTATGCTTTCATTGCTTATTCTCAAGATTTATAATTAAAATCTTATATACTTATAAGTGTGTTGTGTGTTCTATGACAAAATAACCACAAATTTCCTAAGCCATACACCCTTGTAGATCTCTTACAATTTCACTTTGTCCAAGAGTACCATTACTTTAACTGAAGTGCTGGCCAGACATGGATCAGGAGTGAATACCATCCAGTCCTGATGGTTTACTACTCTTTATATCTCTTGAATAATTTTGGTCAATTTGCTCTATTATATCTTCTATTTTCACAGTGATTTGCTTAAGTTCCTCTGAATCATTATGTTTAAAGAATGTTTCTGGGGTGGGTATCTTCCTAACATCCTCCTTGATAAAAACTGAAGCAAATAGTTAATTTGTTTTTTTTGCAATAGCCTTTTCCTCTCTGAAAGCTCCTTTTACTCCTTGGTCAAATAGCAGTCCAACTAAGTCCTTCACAGGCTTCTTGCTTTGAAAGCATTTGAAAAAGTTTTTATTAATAATTGTTGCCTCTCTGGCAATCTTCTTTTCAAATTCATTCTTGGCTTCCCTTATTATATTTCAGTCAAAACTTCATATGTAATACTTGAAATGATCTCCGTGATGTCATGAATGACAAGCATACATCATTTTAGAGAACCTTAAGTTTGTTTCTGCTAGATTGGGTTTTTGTTTTCATACTACACAGGAAGATAAACAAGGTCTGTCTTTAAAGATGCCTAGTTGTCAATTTGTTTAGAAATGACAAATGAACACTGGTATTTCTGTATTTGCATTGAGTACTATGCAATAAGGAAATAATACTACAAAAAGAGGTAATATCAGTACATATCCTTTTAAAAATAGAATCATGCATTGCCAGCTCATCAGTTATAGTAAATGAATTGTTGGACAACATGACATGATACAGTAAGAAATCTACAGGGGGCAGGCATAACAAACTGAGGGCCTGATTTACTAAGGCTTTTCTCCTATTCTGTGCAAATGGGAAAAATTACTTAGCAAATGAGATTGAGTTTAAAAATCTTGGTTAGGTAGAAGTGAACAAATGCAATTTTAAAATTCATTAGACATTTTACAGAGTATAAAATAATTTTACAACTGAAGAACATACTGATATAAGAACATTTAGGTCCTAATTCACTAAAGCTTTCCTTTCTTTATGTGTACATGAGGAAAATGCTTATCGGGCCCAATTCTGAGTCAACATTTGCAGACACAGGTGCAAATTACTGGATATTTAGAAATAATCACAGAATGCAAAATGCATCCTATGTACAGATTATACAAAAACACAATAACTCCAAGTGTAGAATGTTAAGTTCAACAGGTCATAAACCCAGGTAAGAAAACATCCTTATTAGGAAAAAAGAAAGTAATATTATTGGTGTTTCAAGACATCTTACATTTTTTGGTGTGTTGTACAGGTGGAAGGATTTACTCACATTCCATGTGACAAAGTTGCAGAGCATTTTAGCATAATTTTTTTAATGAAGTACCTTCTTTCCATCACCTTCTCCACCAAATAGATAAAATGATGGAACAGATTTATAATTTTTACAGAATTTAGAATTTTTGAAAGTGGATTATACTAAAATAAATCTTAACACCTACTCATCCTCCCCTCCCTTGCACACACACACTCACACATACAAATTCTTAAATTAAAAAAATAGTTTACCTGGTTCTCATTACTGATATTTAATGCTTCTGTGATTAAGACTGATCCTTGTCCCTTAGACTCCTGGTAGACAGCAAGCGTATTTGACTGTGAATTGCAGTATTTAAAGTGGTTCTTTTCAGAGTCTGTGGTTGAACAATGATCTCCAGAGTAAGTCTGAAGAAATGCTCTGACAGCATCTACACCTACATACTGAGATGTGGGAACTACACTGAAATCGACATTGGAAGAATGAAATAGTTGAGACTCTTTCCATTGACGTAGCTTGATGCTTATTAGTAATATTATGAAAATAAAGAAGAAACAAGAAATAGTAGCAACAGCGATTACTAAATACAGTGTGAGGTTGGATTCCGTGTCTGTGGGCGATGAAAGGCTGCTCAGATCGGAAAGAATGTCTTGGATGCTGTCTGTCACCATTACAGTCACAGTAACCGTGGCAGAGAGGGGAGGTTGACCATTGTCCTTCACTGAAACCACCAGAGTTTGCTTGATGGAGTGTTTGTCTAAAAATAAACGGGCTGTTCTGATTTCTCCAGTATGAAGTCCAACCGTGAAAAGCCCCGGCTCTGAAGATGTGATGAGAATGTAAGAGAGCCAGGCATTTTGTCCAGAATCTGCATCAACTGCTACCACCTTAGTTACCAGATAGCCTGGATCACAAGAACGAGGTACCAGCTCCACACCAGTTGAACCATCGGTTGGAAATGAAGGGTATAAGATTTCCGGAGAATTGTCATTCTGATCTAAGATAAAGATATTAACGGTGATATTATTTTTGAGGGATGGAGAACCCCCATCTTCAGCCTCCACCAGAATTTCAAAATTTCTGAACCGTTCATAATCAAATGACCGGACTGTATATATTACTCCAGTCTCCGAATTAATGGATACATAAGAGGATAGAGGGACCTCACGGAGCTGACCCTCAATTATAGAATAAGTAAGTCTAGAATTCTGACCCGAATCCAAATCTGTTGCCTTGGTAGTATAAATGGAGGCTCCAGGAAGTACATTTTCTGCTACATAAACTGTGTAAAACGACTGATCAAACATTGGTGAATTGTCATTTTTATCGGAAATCAGCAGTAGTATATTAACGGATGTTGACAGAGGAGGTATCCCTTTGTCCTTGGCTATTACAGTTATATTATATTCTGAAACCTGTTCTCTGTCAAGGTTTCTATTGGTTAGTAAACTGTAAAAATTGCCAAATGTCTTCTTTAGTTCAAACGGTAAATTGCCTAGGATGGAACAGGTTACACGGCCATTATCTCCTGAATCTCGGTCGTGCACATCTAATAGAGCGACGGCAGTTCCAGTGGTACTGTCCTCTGATATTGTACTGAGGAAGGATGTGATAGTAATTTCAGGGACGTTATCATTTAAATTAATAACTTGGATTAAAACTTTGCACTTGGCTGAGAGACCTCCACCGTCATTGGCCTGAACTTCGATTTCATGTATTTCAGACTCCTCGAAGTCCAAATTTCCGACAACTGATATTGTTCCAGTTTTAGTGTTAAGTTGGAATATTTGCGAAGCTCTATCAGTAACTTTTCTTAATAGATAAGTTACTTCTGAATATATTCCTTCGTCCTTGTCAGTAGCGTTCAGTGTAACCACCAAAGTGCCTACTGGTATGTTCTCCAAAACATCTGCTTTATATACAGATTGATTAAAAATGGGCGCATTATCATTTGCATCCAGAACAATGACGTGAATCTGTGTAGTTCCAGATCTAACTGGATCCCCTCCATCAGTGGCTGTCAGGGTGAGATAGTGGATAGTCTGTTCTTCCCGGTCCAGAGATTTCTCAAGAACTAGCTCTGCATATTTCACGCCATCATCTCCTATTTGTACATCCAAAATAAAGTGCTTGCTGTTGCTGAGTTGATAGCTCTGGAGAGAATTATTCCCCATATCTGGATCCTGCGCATTCCGCAGGAGATAACGCGCTCCTGGTGTTATGCTTTCACTGATTTGTAATATCATTTGCTCATTAGGGAACGTTGGTGAATTATCATTTATATCCTG
Source organism: Rhinatrema bivittatum (assembly GCF_901001135.1). Taxonomy (NCBI): domain Eukaryota; kingdom Metazoa; phylum Chordata; class Amphibia; order Gymnophiona; family Rhinatrematidae; genus Rhinatrema; species Rhinatrema bivittatum. The sequence goes on along the minus strand of NC_042632.1, from coordinate 28,994,025 downwards.
AATTAGAACTTCAACTGTATACATTTTCACCATGTCTTCCCCAATTATTTCTACATTTAACAGGCATTGATTAACCTGCTTGCATATCTCTTCTCTATCGATCTTCTCGTTAATGTTAAGATATCCGTTTTTTAAATTAAGAGCAAAATACTGAGTCCTACCTCTGGAAACAATGCGGGCTGCGCGATCCGATAGCTCCTTTACATCCAATCTCAGATCCTTCGCAATATTTCCCACGAAAGCGCCTTTCTGCATCTCCTCAGGAATGGAATAACGGATCTGCCCAAAAGCCGTCTCCCAAAGCATAAGCATTACAAAGTGAAATACTAGTCGACCTTTTAAATCCCGGTGTCTTTCCATCGCAGCCATTCTTTTGTGGCTGTTGAGCTGTTTCGGAGAACCCACTCAAATATCTGGTTTGCTCGGTTTATGATTTTCCGAATTATTCCGATGAGCCCTGATCTTCTCAAAGCAATTCCTGGCAGACAATTTTGTTTCCTTTCAGAATCCAAACATTGTGTCTTAACCGTCCCTTCTGTATTTGCAAATGTATCCAGTGAAAGAGATTTGCCGGATCTCTCATTCCGTTTCTCTCTTCCTGATTGGTGAACAGCGGCGCTCAGAGGCCCAACCAATAACTGCAGCGTCTCCAGTGAAAAAACATATAGTCAAAAACTTACTGTTACTGGTCTTAGAGCTGAATTGCTTTTTTAAAAGACTATCGTTTCTTTTTATAGTAACCCTATGTGACTTTGTACAGAAGTACATTTACACAATACAATTATAAATAACATGGCACGATAGCAGTCGAATCTCAGACCTGCCACCTAGAGCACATTCCCTATCCGTGTATCTAAACTCAAGGTATAACCTTTATAACACTTTTGTAGTGTATTAAAAATGCCTAGATTTATTATCAATTGCTGAAATACTGTATTTTCTATTGTACGTTGAGATAATTTTATAGAAGTAATATTTTCCGATATGAATAAGGATTTTAGATTATTCTCAGGCACAACATTGGAATGTGGTTATAATGGATCTTCTTAGGTCTGAGATTCCTTTCTATTTTCCCTTGACTCTGCATGTAAAGAGCAGCCGCCTCTGCAATGACTCACTATCCTGTGGTCTCAGCATGCCACCATGTCTGCATTCCCTATGCTTTGCCCCTGGAGAGGTACAAATAATCCCTATTTTAGGTTATGTTCTATGTACTGCATCCTTTCTTGCTACCTGATGATTTGTCTGCCATTTTCTTTTGTTTTTCATCTTCTTCATGTTCTTCCTTTGCCGCTAAAAGGAGCAGAAAGAGGAGACTCTCAAACTCATCCACGTTTGTTTCTGACCTCCTGCTGGAAAGGGGAAATATAACTAATTTATAAAAATAAATATTTCTTTTTGTTTCTTTTTTTCCAGTGCACTTTGTGTTTTCATTAGGCTTAGTATTATATGATTCTGAATGATGGGTTGACTGCAGGAGTGTAACTGCATGTGTACTGGGTAGCTCCAGAGAATGTATACTTGTAATAATTTTGTGAGTATGAACAGAAGTGAAGAGAAGCCAAACAATGAAGATTATAGTTGGGCTTCTCCTCATTCATGCTCTGAATATCTTTCTGTTGGCCTCTACAAACTATCTTTTTGTGATTTTCATAACAGCATAAATAGTAGTGAAATTTCTACTTTTATGACAGTAGATATTGAAAAAAAGTCACTAATTATCCCTATGTAATGATAGCCACTGGGAAATCATGACCTTCATGGAAATATCACACAGCAAATCCCAAATAATACCAACAATAATTAATTTTGCCATTTTCTGTTCTTTGCCATCTGATATGGAGAAGCAGTTTGTCAATGTTTAGGCAGTGCCTAGTAAACTGGGGCTGGGTGCACATATGTGGCACTGCAGGACCCATGTCAAATAGCTTTATTGTGACTGGTAAACCCCAAAATCCCATAGCATCTAAAGCATAAAAATAAGCAGGTGTTACAAGAACCAGTCATGTGCCTACTTCAAACAGAATACAAACTTAGGCCTTGATTTACTAAGCATTTATCCCATAGATGCTGAATGAGGAAACAGACTTAGTAAATCAGCTTGAGTACAGGAAATTATCTGAGGCTACCAGTTTCTCTCTCCAGAATGTCTCAGTTTTCATAGTTATAGTGTTAGTTTTACTTTATCAGAGAGGATCAGACATGCTCAGAGACTGAAAATGAAAAAGTACATATTAGATGTATTTGTCCTTTTTAAAATTCAGTAAAAATTGGCAATAGCAGTTTGAGAAAATGCCCTGAAGTCAATATTCAAAAGGATTTGTCCGGGGGGGGGGGGGGGGGGGCACTGGAGGACCTCACCAAAGATGGCAGCCTGTTTCCCTCTCTCTCATGCTCCTGGGGTTTATTTTACATTTTATTGCAGGGAGAAGCTGTGGCCTAGATTTAGAGCCTTGGAGGAGATCCTGATGCAAGTTCTATTCTCAGGTGGTGAAGGGAGGGCAGCAAACGAGCGCCGATGTAAGAATTGTGCTGTGCTGATGTTGTGAGCGCAGCTGGTGTCCTTTCTGCAGCTTGGTGAATTTCTCTTTTTCAGCATAAATTCTTTGCATGTCTATCAGCTTCCATCATGTTTGAAATGTGTAGAGTGTCAGGGACTTTAGTGTGCCGACTGGTGATTTGTAATTTTTTGACTAGTCTCTCTTTATTCTTGACTTTTCTGGATTACCTGGCTTCTGAGCATATTTGGGGGTATCTCTTCTTTGAGGTGTCAACAATGGAGCAGAATCCATCATATGCAACTTTTGTGAAATTTATTAGAAGGGCCAGTAGTACAATGAACCATAATGATCCTACTTCTGAGGGGCATGGAGTTGTCAGCATCCATGTTTTTTAAAAACTCTAACATCATAGTGACAGAATTGGTAATGTCTGATCTTGTCAGAGAAATAATGTTGCTTCTCTCCAATGAAAGTAATGCCAACAATGACCTGACAGTTGAAATTAAAGGCCTGAAGGAGAGTATCACTCAATGAGAACAGATTACAGATGATTTTTATTGGGATATAAAGGAATTGGAAAGAATGACCAAGGAAAGGAAAGAGCACCAAGATGATTTGGGAAATTTGTCAGCAGCAGAGCTTGGAGTTCGAGAAATGAAGATCCTGTGAAATTGCTGAATGAAAATATCCAGTCCTGTATTTTGGCACTTTGGGGACATTCAATTAAAAGTGATAAAGTGCACAAGGTTGGTAAACCTCTCTCTGATGAATTGAAAGTCATCATTGTACGTGTGCACTCTTGAGGATAAGCATGTCCTCAGACTCCCCAAGGGTATTGATGGTCTAGATTTCAAAGTAGTGAAGATAATTTTTTTCCAATATCTCTCTCAGTACACTATTGAAAGGAGGAAAAGTTTCAATCCCCTTACTACAGTGTTGAGCGACAAAGGGATACATTACTGATAGGACTTTATTTTAGTTTTGCAATTCACCTGGGATTAGGGATTATTGGAGTGCAAGGAAATTTCCAATCACATGGTGAGAAGGCCAAAATCCAGAAGAGTTCCTTCTTCTTTGGCAGAATTGAAATAGTTAGATATCTCCCATAGAAGGAAATATCAAATCTAGAGGAAGAAGCTGAGGTTCTCATTTCCAAACCAGTCAAAACCTGTCTGACATTTAATGTGCTAAAATGATTTCATTCTCTTTTGTCCTGATTATAACACTAATATTTTCTTATTGATGCTTCTCTTTCCATTCTCTCTTTGTCTCATTTGTTCATTGTTGTATTGTTTTCTGTTCTTGTCTTGTACTTTTTTCAGTGCTGATGCTGTATATGCTTCCAAAAACTAGGCACTAGAACATTTTATTGTGAAGAAAAGCTTAAAATGCTCCTCATTCATGCATGTACCCTTTAATAGCTATTTGTATTGGCCTATGCTCTGCTTTCCAAAAAAACCTATTTGCCTCACACAGTATTTATGTCCTTGAAATAGATTAAAAAAAACTGGTTGTTCATTCCTCCAGGCTTCTTTTCTATTCTGGAGATGAACTATCTCTCCCTGCCTTCAATTTCATGCAGAAACACCTGACTTCAACCAGTAGTTGAGCACACTTGTCAGTGGTCCTTCCAACACCACTCCAAACTTCATTTATACCCTATGATATAGTTCATCTAGCTCCAGTACCATGTCTGCTCTCAGATTTCTTGTGGACTGAGGTCCACCTGTCTTCCATTGGCACTTTTGTTTTGCATCCATGGTCCCTCAAAATCCTATTTTTTTCTGCATATTGCACAGAAGTATTTGCTCAGCAAATCTGCTTTATCCCAGTTCATACATTCTTGCCTTTCCTGTCTTGTGTCGGATTTCCAGCCTAAAGGCCTCTTCTATAGTGTGGGCCAGAGATAGCTCTGGGCCTCTTGCAGTTCTGGCAGTAATAAGGAGAAGCAGATGAATTTAGCAGTAAGAAGACCAGTCCAGATAAAAGAATAGGTAAATGGATGTGTTGTTCTGGTTTCAGGATAAGCTACCTCTGCAGTGCACAGAGGCAGGCTCTGGGTTCCAGGTATAAGGTCAGAAAGCGTACAGTTTGCAGGAACTGCTTTCTGGTTCCCAGCATTCCCTTTTCAAGGGTGAAAACCCAATCATGGTAATTGGTTCTGGCATTAGGCTTATTCCCTTCAGCATCTGAGCTTTTCTTGTGCTGAATCTTTAGCCTATTGGCCAGAGCACAGGTCTGCTTTCCTGAGCAGTCCCTGGTTTAAAACCTGCCATTGCCAAAACTTTCACTTGTTTTACAAGTCAGTCCATGCATTTTCTGCAAGAAGAATTCTTGTTGTTTTGTTTTAGCACCTTAACTATTTTATCCTCTGTTTTTATCTACACTGATCTGACTACCATCCCTTGAAAAGCGGCAGTGTCTTTCCTAACTCAACAAATCATATTTCCTTGTTCTGGAAACTTCAAGGAAACAGGACATTTGCTTTAATATATTAGGGTCCTTCTTTTTCCACATAAATGTTATTTTTAATGACCTTAATTCTTTACATACAAACAATTCTTCATGGAGAGTATGGAAGATGCATGGGATGTAGTGGAAGCAAAAACAGGAAAAGATTTCAATACTGCAGTTATGTTTGGCAGTCCGTGGGCTCCTCCCATGAATTGCCACAAATACTTTCTGGTCCAGGCCATCTCCTCCAGCTCCCGACACCGCCAACCTCCCTCACTCACCCACATGGCAGGAAGCCATGCCTCATCGAGATAGTAAAATTTTGCACATAGTTTGCTGTGCCTGATGTTTTATTTAAATCAATAAGGAGCTTCTGCAATGCAAAATCATGCAAAGTAGCTCATTAAATATTCCAGTGTAGGTAAAGTGGATGTGAAATTCCTCTGTGGGCTGCATTTGACCCAAAAACCTCAGTGAGATGTCATTATTACTTATACAGTTTATGTAAAAAATTAGCTCATTTCCATATGTAGAAAACTAGAGCATGAAAAAATGTGATCATGCATTCAAAACCTTGCAACTTAGTACAGAAGCCTTTGTATGCAAATGTGCTAACATCAGAGCACTTTTACACATTAAGGTGAATTTTAAAAGCCCAGCTTGTGCAAGAACTGGGGGATATGGGAATATGTCGGGTTAGCGCATGCTGAATACATTTTAAAAAGTTTTCCAAGTGTGCGCGCAGCTCCCTCTGTGTGCACAAATGAAATGTACCAACAAAGAGGCAGGGTGTGGGTGCGGCCTGGTTAGGGCAAGGGTGATCCTGGATTTCAAAATCAAATTTGCATATAAATAATTATGTGCACAGTCACTCACTGAGGTCGCCTGCCAGATAATTTTACTTCTGCTATGGAGGACGAATAAGTAATAAAATAAAGAAAAATAGTTTGACAAGGTTTTAAGGGTTGGAGTTAGCAGGGGAGAAGGGAGGCTATTAAACTAGGAGGGTTTGGATGTAATATCCCTTACGTGAGTGAAATGGGAATGACCTGGGAAAACTGGCAATGGCATTCGGGCACATCCCTTTTAAAATACCTCCACTTATGAGGTAGATGCGTGATTGGCATGACAGGTGCATGCACCCTTAAAATTGAGCACACGTGCATGCAGCTTGGCTATTTTATGTAATGTGAGCATATACCCACGAATGTTATAAAATATTCACATTCCTTGGCACAGACTGACAAACATGCGCACATTTCTGCCCATACATCTGTTTAAAAGTTACCATCGTTATTAATAATGCTAATAAAAATAATTAAATTCCCTTATTTGAATACTTCTTGGAAACTGAACATTTGCTAAAATACATGTGCATGCTTTGGCATGTATGAGGTTTAATGGAATCATTTGATGGTAAATATTTTACTTTAATACATTAATATTTTCATGCTTAACAGCATTTAGAAATGAAACATAATCAAGGGACCACTAATAGCACAGCACTCTAAAATAAGCTGCTATAGTATTAAAGATGACATTTTTTTTGTTAATAATCTTCATGTTTTCTTCAGCTGAATGACAGTACCCTAAAGAGCAAACCTCTTGATCCTACTTTAAATTTCTGTCTTTCTTTAAAATAATTCTAATTTAGGAAATAAATTCTGAAAGGCAAAACTGTTTTATCTTGCTCTAGTTTCACCGTTTTATTGCTGATGTATAAGCAAAACTGTTAGATGTAGTGTAAAAAGAACATAATGAACCAAAAGGCGGCAATCTCCATTGTCATTCATGCCCACAACCTAGGAGTCATAATTGACAATGAACCACATCACTGCTAAAATCAAAGATGGATATCACAAACTCCTAATCCTAAGATGTCTAAAACCTTTCCTTTCCCTAAATGACTTCAAAACAGTCCTTCAACTATTCATCTTCTCCAACCTGGACTACTGCAACTCCCTGCTATTCAACTTACCTCTCATCACCATCCGACCACTCCAAATCCTTCAAAATACAGCTGCCAGAATACTCACAGGAACTAAAAAACATGATCACATTACTCCAACACTTATATCATTACACTGGCTCCCAATAAAATTCAGGATAGATTACAAAATACTATCCATATTACAGAAAATAATATACCAAAAGCAAAGTACATCAATAAAACTCCACTCACCAAACCGAAGCCTCCACTCAACTAACAAATGTCTCTTAAAAATTCCACCTGCTCAATCCAAACAACTTACCTCAACTCAGAAAAGAGCCATATCCCTAAGAAATCCCAAACTTTGGAACACCCTCCCAACCGAACTTAGAACACAGCAAAATTTAAAAACCTTCAAAAAAGAACTAAAAACATGGATGTTCACCAAAGCCTAACAAAACACCCAATGACTCTCTTTTATTACTTCCCTCCCTACCTGCTCTATGTACCATGTGGAACCAATGAAAGCAGGTAATATAACCTGTATAGCTCGATATCCAAACTACGTTTATAACGCCTACAATAACTATGATAACACTCGCAGGAATTTTTTGAACACTCTGTTAAACATGGAAACTTTGTAAACCGAGCGACGGTATATAAAACTCCATAAATAAATAAAATAATTGGCAAAAATATTGAAGCTAGCTCACCTCTTGATAAGTGTCAGTCTCAGATTTATCAGTGATGTCTTGTTTGCTCCTGTACCGTGTTGCACAATTGTCAGTAAAAATTAAGTCATCCAGTCTTTCAAATTTTGGTTCCAAGAAAGTGAACTCGTTCTTTCCGGATTCTGATGCAGTGCATAGCTGGTAGGTATAAGGTAAAGTCCCGTCGTTATAGTGTTGGGGAAATCTGGGATCAGATTTGGAGTAAATATCAGAACCTAAACATTGAAGAACTGATGGCTTCCTTGATCTTACACATTTCTTCACTAGCACCAGAACAACAATCGCAAGAAACAAAAAGGAGATCAAAGCCAAAGATATTACTAAGTAAACATTCAGTTCAGATTGATTTTCTGAGACTCTGGAGTGGTTGCTTAATTCGGGTAGAGCCTCTTGGATGTTTTCAGCAAAAATCATATTCATAGTAACTGTTGAAGATAGAGACGGCTTTCCATTATCCTGCACCAAGATGACCAGTCTTTGCTTCACAGCGTCTCTGTCCATAAAGACACGAGATGTTCTTATTTCTCCAGAGTGGAGCCCGATGCTAAAGAGCACTGGTTCTGTAGCCTGGAGCAGTTTATAGGACAGCCAAGCATTGTGTCCAGAATCAGCATCCACAGCCACCACTTTAGTAACTAGATAACCTCTGTCAGCAGAAGGAGAAACCATTTCGAATAATGCGGAACCATCCGATCCAAGTGAAGGGTACAGGATTGTAGGCGCATTATCATTACGATCTTCAATAAGCACTTTCACAGTGCAATTACTACTAAGAGATGGGGAACCACTATCTTTAGCCTTCACTTGGAATTGAAACTCCCTGAATTGCTCATAGTCGAAAGAGCGCTGAGCATAGATGATCCCAGTCAGTGAATTGATGGAGACGTAGGCCGACACAGGTAATGTCTCAATGTTACTGTTAATTATGGAGTAAGTGATTCTAGAGTTCTGATCAAAATCCGGATCTGTAGCACTTACACTGTATATGAAAGATCCTGATAAATTATTCTCCGGAAGATACACCGTGTAAGAGCTTTGCTCGAAAACGGGTGCGTTATCGTTTATATCCGTAATTTGTATTTGAATTGTTTTGCTCGTGGACAGAGAAGGATATCCTTTATCAGTTGCTACAACTGTAACATTATAATCTGAGATTAGTTCTCTATCTAGGATACTGTCAGTTATAATTTTGTAATAATTACTTGAAGATGAGATTATCTTGATCGGAAAATCATCTTGAATTTGACAGGTGACCTCACCATTTTCTCCATAATCTTGGTCATGGACTTTGATCAATGCAATCACTGTTCCAGGAGGAGAATCTTCAGGAATTGGAGTGGAAAGAGATGTAATTGTAATCTCAGGTGCATTATCATTCTCATCAAGAACCTCAATTAGCACAGTACAGTGAGAAGCCAGACCACCTCCGTCCCTTGCTTGCATATCGATTTGAAAATTACTTATTTCTTCAAAATCAAGGTTTCCATTTACTGTAATTTCTCCACTTCTAGGATCTAGGCTGAATACCTGACGAGTGCTGCCTGGCATATTTTCGAAAGAATAAGTAATTTGTGCGTTTGAACCTTCGTCTTTATCATTGGCTTTAACCTGTAGTACTACAAAGCCTATTGGTGTATTTTCCTTCAGGCTTGCTTTGTAGATATTTTGAGTAAAAGTGGGGAAATTATCATTTGCATCAGTAACTTTAATATTAATTTTGGCAGTGCAGGTTCTGATTGGATCTCCCCCATCCGATGCAGTCAGGATAAAAGTAAATGTATTTTGTTTCTCCCGATCAAGAGATTTCTCCAGCACTAGTTCTGCATACCTCTTTCCATCAGTGCTTTCTTTCTCTTCCATGATAAAAAACTGATTGGGACTGAGCTGATAATTCTGCAGCGAATTAATACCAACGTCCGGATCTTCTGCCTTTCCTAGAGGGAATCGCGCACCTGGTGAAATGGACTCACTTATCTCTAGTTCAATGTTATTCTTAAAGAAGCTCGGCGCATTGTCGTTAATATCCAGGATTGTCACTTTGATGTGGAAAACATTCAAGGGATTTTCAACAACTGTTTCCATATTGAGGAAACAACTGTCAGATTTTCCACACATTTCCTCCCTATCTATTCTCTCATTTACATACAAGTTTCCATTTTCTGAATTTACGGTGAAATATTGCTTTTTGACGCTTGAAACAATACGGAGCTTCCGATTTGAAAAGTTTTTTAAATTCATACCCAGGTCATTTGCGATATTTCCTATTAGGGAACCAGTTTCCATTTCTTCCGGAATGGAATAATGAATCTGTCCAGAAACTGCGTGAGAGAGACAAAATAGAAAGGAAAACAGTACTTGCCGTCTGACTCCCCATGCAGTCATCCAATGTTTTATGTGCAGCATTGCCGTGGTCAGAAACAGGACGCTTGATTTCCAAACGCCTGAGCAAATTCAGCTTTCGAAATATTCTTCACATACAATTTGTCATTATTAAAAAAATACATGAAAATCTACTTCCTTCTACGGTAGTTTAGGCGATGCGATTCCTTTTCCTGGTGTAAGCGCGTGATCTTTTGATGTGTTCCTTTCGGATCTGCACCGTGTGACTGCAGATTCAGAGGGAGGAGGCTCCAATGGATCTCCCGCTCCTGCTCTTGTTCCGCATTGGCCAACAGCGACACCCTGAGTCTCAACTAGAGAATTACAGCAACTTAATTTCAAAATAGTTCTATTCAAACCAACTACAATATTTTGATCCCAAACATGAAATCCGAGAATACTAGAACGCAGTCCGTTTTACAGTTTATTAGCATAGAAGCAGAAACTAGTACTTTTCATAATTTACATATTTTCAGCATCTTGGCTAATCTACTCATAGATAAAAGACTCAATATTGTTGGCATAAATGACTATTCTATAGTATGGAAATAGAATGTTTAATCTTATGGAGAACGATGGCGCATAAAAAGGCTACTTATCTGCAGTGTGACATAAGTACAATGAAAAAAATTGTATATCACAATTTATCCCAGTATTTGACCAGTCATTAATCGTTAGCACATGTTTTAGCATAGTGAACTACTGCTACAGTATTTCAGTTAGCACATATCATTATTGTACACTAGAGGTGTACAATACAATACAATACTAGAGGCAGATCAATGTATGTGTGGTGAATACTGATTTTGATTATATATAAATTCTTGCTATATCTGATGAAAACTTTAGTCTTTAAACTCAAATTGCTAAAAGGTATGTGTTAAAGAGCCATACAGAATAGAGCATATAAGAATATAAGCTATGCCATGTTGAGTCAGACCAAACATCCATTGAGCTCTGGCAGGGGCCAATCTGGTTCACAAGAACTCGGTAGATTCTGAAAAGTAAATGCATTTCTTAGACTTGGGAAAGCCACCATCTGGCTGAAAGTAGTATATGGACTTTTCCTCCAAGAACTTGTCCAAAGCTCTTAAATCCAGCTGTGCTGGATGCCTTGACCACATCTTCTGTCAATATATAGTTAAACTTTCTTTTCTTTAAGTGCATCACTTTACACATTACATTAAATTTAATCTACCATTAGTTGCCCAGGCCCCCATATCCCCTTCACAATCTTATCATAGTATAACAACTTAGTATATTTTTGTAGAAATCTGAACACTTTCACTCATTGCTCCCTTTTCTACATCATTTATGAACATGTCAAACAGTACCAGTGCCTATTAGAGATGTGAATCGGAACCGGAATCTGATCGGTTCCGGTTCCGATTCAAATTTTAAAATTTTTATCGTCCAGCTCGATTTTTTTTTTGTTATCGGCTGTGCCCAATCCGATAATAAAAAAAACCCTCCCCCACCCTCCCCCACCCTCCCCCCCCCCCCCCCCCAAAATGTTTTAAAATTACCTGTTGGTCCAGTGGGGGGCGCGGGGAGCAATCTCCCGCTCTTGGGCCATTGGCTGCGTTAATAAAAATGGCGCCGATGGCCCTTTGCCCTTACCATATGACAGGGAATCCGTGCCATTGGCCGGCTCCTGTCACATGGTAGGAGCACTGGATGGCCGGCGCCATCTTTAAAGATGGCACGGGCCATGTCCGGCGCAATCTTTAAAGATGGTGCCGGTCTTTTACACAGTTACCATTGCTTCCAATCCCATGAAATTTCAAATTCCTGAGGAGTCTCTCATAGATGACTTTGTTATATGCCTTCTGAACATCTAGATACATTATCCACATATTTATTAACACTTTAAAGAATTGAATAGATTGAAACATATAAACAGAAATAATGGCAGAAGAAGACCAAATGGCCCACCCAGTCTGCCCAGCAAGCTTTCACACTTATTTTTCCTATCTGTTACTCTGACCGCTGAGTTCAGGGCCCTTATTGGTAATTTTTTGGTTCTAATTTCCTTCCACCCCCTCCATTGATGTAGAGATCAGTGCTGGAGCTGCATCAAAGTGAAGTATCAAGCCAATTGGTTAGGGGTAGTAACCACCGCAATAAGCAAGCTACTCCCATGCTTATTTGTTTACCCAGCCTGTGCAATTTGCTCCTTGTTGGTTGTTGTCTGAATATAGATCCTATTTTCTTCATTCCCCCCTGCCGTTGAAGCAGTGAAATGTGCTATATATGTATTCAAAGTGAAGTATCAGGCTTAATTGGTTTGGGGGTAGTAACTGCCACAACAAGCAAGCTACTTCCATGCTTAGTTGTGAATTCAAACCATTTTTCCCACATTGCCTCTTACTGTTGAAGCATAGAGCAAAGTTGGAGTTGCATTAACCATGTTTATGTTTATTGAATAAGAGTATTAATCACCAGGTAGTAGCCTTCATTCCCGCAAGCCAACCCCTTGCCTCTTCTCTTCATTCACATCCTCTAGACTTTATGGATCCACAGTGTTTATCCCATGCCCCTTTAAAATCCTTCACAGTTTTGGTCTTCACCACTTACTCCAGAAGGGCATTCCATGCATCCACCACCCTCTCTGTGAAGAAATACTTCCTGAAATTGGTTCTGAGTCTTCCTCCCTGGAGTTATAAATCGTGACCCCTGGTTCTGCTGATTTATTTCCAATGGAAAAGGTTTGTCGTTGACTTTGGATCATTAAAACCTCTCAAGTATCTGAAAGTCTATATCATATCACCCCTGCTCCTCCTTTCCTCCAGGGTATACATATTTAGATTCTTCAATCTCTCCTCATAAGTCATTCGATGAAGACCATCCACCTTTTTGGTCACCCTTCTCTGGACTGTCTCCATCCTGTCTCTGTTTCTTCGGAGATATGGTCTTCAGAACTGAGCACTGTACTCCAGGTGAGGCCCCACCAAGGACCTGTACAAGGGGATAATCACTTCCCTTTTCTTACTTGATATTCCTCTAGGAAAGACTTCCCTTTGTTAAATCTATATTGGCTTGCCCTCAATATGCCATGTCTAGCCATCGCTAGTCTTTAGATTGTCAATTTGTCTATTTTCACAGTGAGTTGCTTCAGTTCCTCTGAATCAACACCTTCAAAGAATGTTTCTAGTGTGGGTATCTCCCCAACATTCTCCTCAATAAAGACTGAAACCAATAATTTAGTTTTTCTGCTATGGCCTTTACCTGAGTGCTCCTTTTACCCCTTGGTCATCTAGTAGTCCAACTGACTCCTTCACAGACTTCTTGCTTTGAATGTACTTGAAAAATATTTTATGACTAGATTTTTCCTCTATTGCAAACTTCTTTCAAATTCTTTCTTGGATTCCCTTATTATATTTCAGTTGAAAATTAATATGTAGTATAGGAAATTATCTCAGTGATGTCACAAATGATAAACATGAATCATTTCAGAGAATCCTTATTTTCCTTTCTGGTAGACTGTTGGTTTTTTTTTACAATAATCAAGAAGATAAACAAGGTCTGTCTTTAAAGATGCCCAGGTTCAATTCCTCTGGTTTATCTCAATTTGTTTAAAAATTACAAATTAAAGGTGGTATTTCTATATTTGTGTTGAGTACTATGCAATCAAGAAATAATACTACAACTAGAAGTAATATTAGTACATATGCATTTAAAAATGGAATCATGCATGATCAACACCACAGTTATAGTAATTGAACAGTAATTTGGACAATTAAATGGTAAGAGAGATACAGCAGGGGAGAGCATTTTAAACTGAGTTCACAGAACCTTGGGTAAGTAGAAGTGAACAAATGCAGTATTAAAATGCATTGGACAGGTTTGACAGAGTAGAAAATTAATTCTACAACTGAGTAATATCCTGATATAGGAACATTTATGGCCTGAGTCACTAAAGCTTTTCTCCCATTCTGTGTACATGGGGAAATGTTTATTGGATTTAATTCTGAGTTACCATGTCCACTTTGCAGACACAAGTGCAAAATGGATATTGAGAAATAATCATAAAATGCAAAATGCATCCTGTGTGCTGATTATACTAAAATACCATAACAGGGAGTGTAGAATGTTGAGAACAACAGGACACAAACCCAGGTAAGAAAACACCCTCATTAGAGAAAAAGAAAGTCATCATTTTTTGTTATTTTGAAATGTAGGAAAAAGTACATCAATGTTTAGAACTTTCTCACTTCATCAGGAGACAGCATAAAATATTGATTTGCTCTATTCCATCTACAAAATCTTAATTTAACTGAATTTGAAAATGTATCAGTCACACAATCCTTAGGTCTAGGTGATTTACCTAATATAATTTAATATATAAAACATAAAAAGCAGTAACCATTGATTGCTAATTTTGAAATCATACACTCCAGAATGTTGTTTTCCTCTTCCTAATTTAAGGATTCTCTGCTTATAATTTTTTGGTGTGTTTGTGCAGGTGGAAATTATAGATTTGCTCACATTACATGTATCTAAGATGGAGAGCATTTCAGTATATATTTTTCAAGGAAGCACCTGTTTTCTACCACATTCCCCATAGTATAGATAAATTGATGGAGCAGAATTACAATTTATAGATAAATTTGAGTTTTTGTAAATGGTGTATGCTGACATTGAAACACCTACTCAATATTACCACATCCCCCTCCCCCCACATACACTGACACATACAAATCTTAAATAATTTGAAAAGCTTAGCTTACCTGAAAGACATTCTGGTTGTCATTACTTGTATTTAATGCGTCTGTGATTAAGACTGAAGCTTGTCCGTCAGACTCCTGGTAGACAGCAAGGGTATTTGACTGATTGTTTGAATCGAAGTATTTAAAGTGGTTCTTTTCAGAGTCTAGGCTTAAAGAATGATCACCAGAGTAAATCTGAAGAAATGCTCTGACACCATCTACACCTACATACTGAGATGTAGGAACTGCACTGAAATCAACATTGGAAGAGTCAAATAGTTGAGACTCTTTCCATCTACGTACCTTGATGGCTAGAAGTACTATGATGAAAATAAAGAAGAAACAAGAAATAGTGGCAACAGCGATTACCAAATACAGTGAGAGGTTGGATTCGGTGTCTGTGGGCGATGAAAGGCTGCTTAGATCGGAAAGAATTTCCTGGATGCTGTCTGTCACCATTACAGTCATAGTAATTGTGGCAGAGAGGGAAGGTTGACCATTGTCTCTCACTGAAACCACCAGAGTTTGCTTGATGGAGTGTTTCTCTATAAATAAACGGGCTGTTCTGATTTCTCCAGTATGAAGTCCAACCGTGAAAAGCCCCGGCTCTGAAGATGTGACGAGAATGTAAGAGAGCCAGGCATTTTGTCCTGAATCTGCATCAACTGCTACCACCTTAGTTACAAGGTATCCTGGATCACAGGAAGGAGGCACCAACTCCACACCAGTTGAACCATCGTTTGGAAATGAAGGATATAAGATTTCAGGAGAATTGTCATTCTGATCTAAGATAAAGATATTAACGGTGATATTACTTTTGAGGGATGGAGAACCCCCATCTTCAGCCTCCACCAGAATTTCAAAATCTCTGAACTGTTCATAATCAAAAGACCGTACTGTATATATTACTCCAGTCTCCGAGTTAATGGATACATAAGAGGATAGAGGGACTTCACGGAGCTGACCCTCAATTATAGAATAAGTAATTCTGGAATTCTCGCCCGAATCCAAATCTGTTGCCTTAGCAGAATAAATGGAGGCTCCAGGAGGTACATTTTCTGCTACATAAACAGTGTAGAATGATTGATCGAAAATAGGTGCGTTGTCATTTTTATCGGAAATCAGCAATAGTATATTGATGGATGTAGACAGAGGAGGTATCCCTTTATCACTGGCTGTTACAGTTATATTATATTCTGAAATCTTTTCTCTGTCAAGGTTTCTATTGGTTAGTAAACTGTAAAAAGTACCAAATGACTTCTTTAGTTGAAACGGTAAATTGCCTAGGATGGAACAGGTTACACGGCCATTTTCTCCTGAATCTCGATCGTGAACATCTAATACAGCGACAGTTGTTCCAGCAGGACTATCCTCTGTTATTGCACTGAGGAAGGATGTGACAGTAATTTCAGGGACGTTATCATTTAGATTAATAACCTGGATTAAAACTTTGCACCTGGCTGACAGACCTCCACCATCATTGGCCTGAACTTCGATTTCATATACTTCTGACTCCTCGAAGTCCAAACTTCCCACGACTGATATTGTTCCAGTTTTAGTGTTAAGTTGGAATATTTGCGAAGCTCTATCAGTGACTTTTCTAAAAAGATAGGATACTTCTGAATTTATTCCGTCGTCCTTGTCAGTAGCGTTCAGTGTAACCACCATAGTGCCTACTGGTACATTCTCCAAAACATCTGCTTTATATAAAGATTGATTAAAAACGGGCGCATTATCATTTGCATCCAGAACAATGACGTGAATCTGTGTAGTTCCAGATCTAACTGGATCCCCTCCATCAGTGGCTGTCAGGGTGAGATAGTGGATAGCCTGTTGTTCCCGATCCAGAGTTTTCTGAAGAACTAGCTCTGCATATTTCACGCCATCATATCCAATTTGTACCTCCAAAGTAAAATACTTGCTGTTGCTGAGTTGATAGCTCTGGACAGAATTATTCCCCGAATCTGGATCCTGCGCATCCTGCAAGAGATACCGCGCTCCTGGTGGCGTCATTTCACTGATTTTTAACACTGTTTCTTCATTAAGGAACGAGGGTGAATTATCATTTATATCCTGAATTAGAACATCAACTGTATACATTTTCACCATGTCTTCCCCAATTATTTCTACATTTAAAAGGCACTGATTTTCCTGCTTGCAAATCTCTTCTCTGTCGATCTTCTCATTAATGTTAAGATATCCGTTTTCTAAATCGAGAGCAAAATACTGAGTCCTACCTCTGGAAACAATGCGGGCTGCGCGATCCGATAGCTCCTTTACATCCAATCTCAGATCCTTTGCAATATTTCCCACGAAAGCGCCTTTCTGCATCTCCTCGGGAATGGAATAACGAATCTGCCCAAAAGCCGTCTTCCAAAAAGCAAGTATTACAAAGCAACATACTACTTCACCTTTTAATTCCCGGTGTCTTTCTATCGCAGCCATTCAAATATTAGATATGTTCGGTTTACAATTTTCCGAATTATTCCGATGAGCACTAATCTTCTCAAGTAATTCTTGGTAGACAATAGTAAGTCTCCCTTCAGAATCCGTGTGTCTGAACCGTCTCGTCTGTATTTGCAAATGTATCTAGTGAAAGAGATTTGCCGGATCTCTCATTACGTTTCTCTCTTCCTGATTGGTGAACAGCGGCGCTCAGAGGCCCAACCAATAACTGCAGCGTCTCCAGTAAAAAAAAACAACATACTGTCAAAAACTACTTACTGCTACTGTACTTAGAGCTAAATGTTAAAGACTGTGTACAGAAGTGCATTTACACAATACAATTATAAATAACATGGCACGGTAACAGTCGGATCTCAGACCTGCCACCTAGAGGACATTCCCTATCCGTGTAAATATATAAATTCACGGTATAATCTTCATAACATTTTTGTAGTGTATTAAAATGCGTAGACTGAAAGAACTTTGGCGCAGAGGTATAGCTATGTGAAGTAATTTTTAGAGAAATCTGTAAGCTAATGGTGAAATTATAATTAACACAAAGAGAATGCATAATGTTTACTCATTATATAGATGTAATTGTGTCACTGATCATGAATTAGTTGAGATGTTTCTAACAAAAGTTATATTTTCTGTACATTATCTATACTTTATTATTAATTGCTGAAATAATACCTTATATGTATTACATATAGTACACTTCTATTGCATTTTATGTTGTATGTTGACAGAATTTTATAAAGGTAATATTTTCCGATATGAATAAAGATTTTAGATTCTTCTCAGGCACAAGGCTGAAATGTGGTTATAATGGTTCTAAAATCAATCCTTTGGGCTCAGCCCTGCTGATTAGAGCTTGATGAGATTCTTACAAAGTGAACACATGGCTAGAAAACTATTCCAATCTGGATAATTTTTTGAGTGAATACTCAGACTTTGAAAACAAAAATATTTTAGCAGCAGGTTTAATAGGGTTGAGTGGAAGGATGTTAACGCTTGCCCTAAGCAAGCTCTGGCATTTCTTTGTGAATTGGAGGAGGTTCTTTATTCTCTGAACTTAATGCTACTTTGTCTCTGAAGCAGTGTGGCCTTAGAGGCTGCTAAGTGCAACTGATATCTGTAGTGAAGCAAGAGGCTCCTACTTCAGGACCCTTGGCTTCATATTTCCTGAATCAGGTGAGAGAGAGTGGGAACATCGATTCCCTCTTTGCCCATACCATAACATTTGGAAAGTAATGACCGGGCTTGGGTTCTTTATTACTGGTCATATTGACTGCTTTGATAGATCTTTGTTTAAAAATGTAATTTTATACATTTAAACCTAATTTGCCCTATTTGAATATGGATAATTAGGTTTACAGTTATCCCACTAAAGTTAGTGGGATAACTTAAAACTTATGTAGCTATAGTCAAAGAGTATAACTGGATAAGTGCTGAGCGATGTAAAAAAAACCCAATAAGTTCAAGCAGGAGGCCAAGGTCCCCCCCCCCTCCCCCCCACACACACACACAGTGGTGCAGACTTTGGGACCATCAGCATCATGCTCCCCCCCCCCCCCCCCCCCCCCCCCAAGCTCTCTAAAAAACATGATGGGCTGAAAGGTGTGAGACGAGCCAGCACCTACCCCTTGGTGATTCCATTTGTTTCAAATTAAAGAATTCCCCTCTGCCCAGGGCTGGTGCTAACATTTTTTATGCCCTGTGTGAAAAATTGCTGTGCTGCTCTCCCCCCATTCCTTTTTTTTTTTAACACAAACTTTTTGTCGTTTTCCCCAATAACCAATACACAATGCATCTGATGAAGTAAACTACCCTTGAAAGCTCATGCTTTAATAAATTGATCAGTGTATACGGTGCTGTCATTTCAGCACACAATAGAAACTGTCAATTTTATGCTCTGTCCCAATCCCCCTTCCACTGCCAAAAAAAAGCCCTGCTCCCTCTGGCAATCAAAACTGTTAAAATTAACACACTCCCCTGAACCTATTTTACCACATCTACAGGTCCAAAATTTCTAAATTGTGCAGGAATGATCTCCAGGTGCTCCTCCCCCACCTACCGGTACATAAAATTGATGCTGGCTGGGCCCTGTAGTCGGCACCAATTTGTTGTACAGAAAAACATGCACCACTGTGGTGCCAACCAGAAAACCCTTCAAAAAAAGACACTTGGAACCAACACAGTACTAAGCCTATTGTAATGTGTCATAGGTGTGGGTTTGGCCCTTGGACAGCCAACAATATAGTAAAAAACCCATACCAAAAGAGTACTAATTGCAAGCACT
This sequence comes from Rhinatrema bivittatum, assembly GCF_901001135.1. Lineage (NCBI taxonomy): Eukaryota > Metazoa > Chordata > Amphibia > Gymnophiona > Rhinatrematidae > Rhinatrema > Rhinatrema bivittatum. The sequence goes on along the minus strand of NC_042632.1, from coordinate 28,974,574 downwards.
CAAACAGGAACAACCCTATGTATGAAAAGGCAAATGTTACACCGGGCCCTAAAACACCTCCTATTAGGAAAGCAGAACAAACTAGTCTGTTCTAAATTCCTACATAGAAACTATACATGTTAGCAGAACACCTCACCTCGCTTACACATGCAGAACACAGACAGAACCTGACCAAATAGAGAAAAAGAGAGACCATAAATATAAATAGAAGTGTGTAGACAGAAACTGAATTGGAAACTCCAACAAACTAGACTCTGTATATTAAGAAGCAATGGAAAAACAGAAACATCACCAATCCTCATAAATCAAACCAAAAAAATTAAGAAATATAAATCAATCATAATAAGCCATAATAATAAAAAAATATTGCCAAAAAGAAGACAAATAGAATAGCATCCAATAATTAAGTACCCATATAAAAAGTTGTAAACATTTCCAAACAACAATAAAATATTTCAAAATAGCAGACACATCAAACACCTATAATTAAAAAAAAAGAAGGGAAAAATACCTCGCTTCCCATACCTGAAAAAAAAATTTTCAGTCACCTTGCGCTTGTCATGGATCAGTGGGGGTGGCAAAAATGTTTCACCCTCTCCCCACAAAGGCAGGCTCCCATTCACACATAAACACACCCATCCCTTCCCCCAGACAGACTCCCATTCAAATCCACCCATCCCAGTCAGGCTCCCATTCACACCCAACCACCCTCCCACCTCAGGCAGGCTCCCATTCACAACCAAGCAACTAACCTACCCATCCAACCATCCATCCCAGGCAGTGTCTCATTCATGACCAGCCCCTCCCCCCATCCCAGGCACACTCCCATTCACAAGCACTCATTCCAGGCAGGCTTTCATTTATATACACACACATATCCCCCCATTCCCCCTCAGCCAAGTTCCTATTCACTCACACACACACACACCCCACCAGGCAGGCTTAATTTACACACAGTCTCTATGCAGGCGGGGTCCACGGGTCTTTCTTGCCGCTGCTGCCATCTGATGCCTTATTCCTTGGAAGAGAGACGGATTCATCAGGTGGCAAAGCTGTAAGCATCCTGCCTGCTGCTCCTCCACCTGTGCAGGCTTGCCCGTGGTACTCAGCACTGGCAGTGCTAGCACTTCCTGTATGCTCTTCTCGGGCATTGCTATATGACGATACAGGAAGTAGAAGCACCGCGAGTATTGAGTACCGTGGGGTCAGACAGCCGAAGAGGAGGAATCGCAGAATGAGCTCGCTGTTTTCATCTGCTGCTGTCTCCGGTGACTAAGTTATTTGGCTAAATTTTATTTGGATAATGACTTATCGGAATAATTTTTAGCTTGATAAGTGCCAGCAATGTTCAAAATCTGGCATTTATCTTGATAACTAAAAAGTTAGCCAGATAAATGCCTTTGACGATCCACCTCTATGTGTATTCTGAATCGTGAAAGAGAATGTGGCGCGATGATCCTTTTTTAAAAGTAATGTTGTAAAGTGAAATGACTGGCAGGAGTGAATTACAGATAACAGAATGTCTGCTACAGAAAAAAAAAAAACAAGCCTGGAAGTATTCCTCTTTGCAAGAGCAGTAAAACAGCATTGCTTTAGCATCAAGACAAAACGAAACTGAAAGCAGCTGTCAAGTCCTCCTACAGAAACAGAAACCAAGTAAATACACATGCAGAGCAGTACGGAAGCCTGGTAGTTCAAAACGTTCGAATCTAATGCAGTCCAGCTCAGTGACATGAAACATTTCCACTAGAAATATGCTGTCATTTGGAATGAAATAGCAAATGTCAATGGGATTTCCCCTTCTTTTTTTTACATGTCATTTTCAACATGAAATGAAAGAAAAACTAATTTGAATTTGTTTTTCTTTTGCTTCATTTTGAAGCCCAGCGAAGCTCACACCACCGCCATTTGAAAAACAAAAGCCTCCGATTTTGGGTGCCTCCTCCTGCCCATCAAACATGTTTAAATTAAGGTCATCTGGCCCTCGGGACCCTGCCAACCTTCCCCTTCCCCGACTATGAGTCTAGAGGTCTTGCAGGGGCAGTTCTGGTTTTTCAGTCAGCCCAAGGATGGTGCCATTATGTTGTATAGTAGATATTGGAGGGGCTGGGGGAGGGAGCCTTTCTTTAAGCAGGTCTGGTTGGTGGGAGGAGGGAGGATTTGTATTTTATTTTGTTTTTCTCCTTGTGCTATTTTTTTCATTTTTTTATTTCATTTTGTTTCATTTAACACAAATGAAACAAAGATGAAGCAAAAAACAAAATGAAATCCATACAGTTTCCCAATAGCATGAATGTTCCTTGCTGTGGTTCCTTTAATGAGTTCAAATCCTTACTTATAGAATTGATTCCTATTCCTCTGAGGTTGTTTGGTCAAGATATCAGTGGCCATCTTTCATTTTGAGATATAGCTCAGTTGAAAATTTGCCTGTTTCACTTTATCTCTTATGAAAAGGTATTTAGAATCAATGTGTTTGTTTGCAGATATTGAACTGTTCTTTCCACAGGTTTCATCTGGTACTGGCTGCCAGTTTTTATATGCCACCTGAGTTTTTACAGTACTTGATAAATCCAAGTTCTTCCAGAATTTTAGTTAACTGCTTTCCTTCTGTGATAGTTTTACATTAAGTGATGAAATCAGCTTCAGAAGTAGATAAGCACACCATCTGTGTTGCGAGAGCCGGCTGTGGAGACCTCTGACCAGTCTTCCTCACTCACCCACGCGGTCAGTCCCGCCTCCTCAGCCCCAGAAGTCTCGCTGTGGCCAGGAGCCACAGCAGACATGCTCCGCCATGGCCTCCCTTCCGGGCCGCCAGACCGATGCTGCATGCAGGATGGCATGCTGTCGGCCCCAACACAGGCTTTCCTCCTGACCCCGGGTCTCCCAGGTGTGCGCGTGCACCACATGACCCCTTTTCATGGGTCACTGTGGGAGGACTGCTCCTCCCAGGCCTGCAGCTATTTAAAGCAAGGCCTGCTCCTCAGGCCTTGCTTTGGCTACTCCTGGCTCCTGTTCATGCTTGGACTCTCCGTCGCCTGGTTTTCCAGTTCCTGTCTTCTGCCTGCTCCATGTCAAGACCCTTGCCTGCCTGACTACGACTTACGCCACCTGCCAAGGTCCTTGTCTGCCTGACCACGAGATATGCCGCCTGCTAAGACCTTTGCCTGACTGACTACGAGATACGCCACTTGCCAAGATCCTTGTCTGCCTGACCACGAGATACGCCGCCTGCCAAGACCCTTGCGTGCTTGACTACGACATACGCCACCTGCCAAGACCCTTGCCTGCCTGACCACGAGATATGCCACCTGCCAAGATCCTTGCCTGCCTGACTTCAAGATATGCCACCTGCCAAGACCCTTGCCTGCCTGACCACGAGAATCACCACCTGCCTGAGACCTCACATAAATCCAGCCAGCCCTGGTACCCAAGGGCTCAACCTGAGTGGAACGAGGGATGGTAGTGGTGAAGCCCCAGCAGGGTCTCAGGTCACTCCAGCCTCACCTGCCGACAGTGGGTGCCTGTGGTGATTCCTCCCCTGTCGGCCCAAGGATCCACTCCTGTAACAATCTGTTGTGTAACAGGTTTCAAGCTAATTGATCTTATGATGGCTTTCATACATATCCTCTGGTATATCTTCCATCTTGACTCCAAGAATTCCATCCTGCATCTGAATAATTGCCATTTGTAATGCATTAAATTGTTTGATGGCCTTTTTAGGACTTAATTTTAAATACCCATTTGATGTAATTACCTTTCATGTCCTTTTTTTCTTGGCACTAGTCCCCAAGTTTCCATCCTGTGATATAAAAATTCTTCAGCAATAGACTGCACTCACTTATTATGCTGGTTGGTCTTCATCACGTCTTCAATGCATATTGGTTCTTTCATTTTATGATGCACACATTTGCAATAAGACAACCTTTGGCTTAGGTACTTAGTTATTAATCATGTAGGGACTTTTCCTTTAAGAACTTGTCCAAACCTTTTTTAAAACAGCTACACCAACTGCCTTTACCACATTCTCTGTGTTAGGCTTCAGCTGCCTCCCCAATGTAAACCCCTCACCTCTAATCCAAAGTGACTCCAGTGTAGCTTCCGGCAGCATGTTGTTCCAAGGACTTGGGATAAAACTTCCTGTAGACTTGGACTGCTTTGATAGGCTCCCTAGACAGGGCTTCCTGTGGCACTGGAACAAGAAGCCATAGGCTGAGGGTGAAAGGGGATAAGCTGAGGAGTAGTCTAAGCACCCCACTCTCCTACCTCCCGCTTCCTCAATACTAATATTTATATTACATTTAAATTGTATCCTGTTTCTTTTCTTTTAAATTGAATACTGTATTTCTATTTTTATCTACTAACATTGTAAACCGCTTAGTTTACACTTTGTATAAGCGGTCTATAAAAATCTTTAAACAAACAAACAAATAAATAAATAAATAAATAAGGGTGGGGCTGAAGAGGGCTGCCAGAATCATCAGATAATACATCCTGGAGCCCTATGGAATTGTGGGCTGGGGTATCTCCCCCTATTGCTCTATTAGATGGGAGCCCATTGGAGGGCATTCATCTGAGAGGCAAAGGTCTGGGAGGAAGGGTAAAAAGCACAGGTGGTGGCTAGTCTGGTCTCTTTCTCCTTCCTCGCAGGGGTCAGGCAAGGCTATTTAATGTTGCAAGCACAGTCCTGCCCATGTGCTTTTAAGAAAAATTATAATTAAAATTATATATATATAGCCATGCCTGACCCCTGTGAGGAAGGAGAAAGATATAAATCTTTCTCTAGTCATCTAGGCCCATAAAGTCTTCTCAGTTTACTTTGAGAGTGATTTAGAGGAAGTGGGAGTTTATATTTATTCACTAGAGGTGGGGTGGTAATGGTTTTGGACAGTAGTTATCATGATTCCTTTTAAGATAAGAGGTGGGGAAAGTATAGTTATTGCCTTTTGTTTTTTTAATGTTAATGCTCATGTCCCAAAATTTTTGCATTAAAAGTTGCTGCTGAGTATAGGTCGCATTAGTGAAAAAATGGCAAAACTCTTGTAAAGTTAATAAACAAGTCACTGTTTAATATAGGTTGCACCCCAGCAATGAGCACACACACCTGATCTCTCTCGCTTTCTTTCTCCAAATATTTATCAGCCTCGCTCCCCTGATACTGCCAAGTATTTTTCAGCCTCACTCCCCCAACACCGCCAAACCATTGTGAGGCTTGCTCTCCCGATATCTTTGCTATGGTCATGAATCCTCTGCACATTTAAACATGGTGCCCATGTATCTTCAATTGATGCCACACTCACTAAGCCTAATATGTACCAGGCAGTGCTTACTATCAGTGCTTTTAGAATATGGGGACAAAGCCTTGCCTGTATCCTTCATTCACCAAAAATTTGTAAACAAATGTGACAATTATTTTTTTTGTAAATTTCATAAACATGTCGCCCCTTTGTATAGGTGCCACTTTCATAAGAACATAAGATAGTGCCATACTGGGTCAGACCAAGGGTCCATCAAGCCCAGCATCCTGTTTCCAACAGTGACCAATTCAGGCTACAAGTACCTGGCAAGTACCCAAACATTAAGTAGATCCCATTCTACTGATGCCAGTAATAGCAGTGGCTATTCCCTAAGTCAACTTGATTAATAGCAGTTAATGGACTTCAAGAACTTATCCAAACCTTTTTTAAATCCACTACACTAACTGCACTAACCACATCCTCTGGCAACAAATTCCAGAAGTTAATTGTACGTTGAGTGAAAAGAATTTTCTCCAATTAGTTTTAAATGTGCTACTTGCTAACTTTATAGAGTGAGTGCCCCCTAGTCCTTCTATTATCTGAAAGAGTAAATAACTGATTAATATTTACCCATTCTAGACCTCATGATTTTATAGACCTCTATCATATGCCCCCTCAGCCGTCTCTTCTCCAAGCTGAAAATGCTTCTGCAGTAGTTTTACTTCATATCCTTCCTCCAGTGAATAGGTCAAATTTGATTGCATCATGGTCTCTATTGCTCTGCGGCCCCACCACCATTATCCCTTGCACCAGGTCCTGCATTCTACTGAGGACCAGATCTAAAATACCTCCCCTTTTTGTCAGTTCCAGTGATGAAGTTGATAGGTTTTTGTTGTACCTTTCTGTCCAATTTAGCTTATGATAGCAGATCAATATTCTCTCAAGTTATATCCTATCAAATTAATTTTAGCTATATTTATGAGGTTAGCAGGAGCAAAAGTCAAGGTCTCCTAATTAGAGAAAAATGTATATTCCTTTCTTATATCTCTTGGTCTGAAGCCATACTACATCAGAAATGTGCCACTAGAGCTGAGTTACACACAGTCACTCTAGTAGAATATTGCCACGTCGAAAGGATCCCTCATGGTTTGAAGATCTTGAAGGAACCAAGTTTGCATGCTGATAACCCCGATTTTGTCACACACTGGAACCAGATTCTAAACAAGTGCTCATTTGATTTGATGATTCTCATTGTGGAAACCTCCAAGTAATCTGCTATTGCTTTTCAGGCGATTGATTCTTTTGAAATCTCAGATACCATCAGAACGTTTTTCTTCACAATTATATGAGTTTCAACAGAATTTGGATAAGTTCTGGGCAGATCTTAAAAAACTTAAATACAAAAAATTTCAACAGTGAAGCAGCAAAAAGTGCCCCTCCAGAACACCTCCAAGCTGGATGTAAAAAAAAAAAAAATGTGATCTATACCCCAAAAAATATGATATATGCTATTTGATGTTTTTGCTCTTGTTTTTTATGTATACACTAATGATGTTTAAGTTATTTTATTTTGATGTATATGCTTTTGAATTTTGCTATGTATTTTGATGCTGTATGTTGCTCTGGGTCCTCTTTGGAAGAAGACAACATAAAAATTGAAAAGTTTTGTATATCTAAAATGCCAGTCTGTGTGATCCAAAGTGACTAAGTTTAAATTATTGCAGAATCAGTTGTTTATTTATCCATTGTTACAAGAAAGAAAAATATTCAATTCAATTATAATTGGTAGCAATAACAATAATTACACAGTCTACCTACAAAGCTTGTAAGTGCTATTTAAGAACAAAAATATTGTCATAAAATACTTTTCACAGGGCATTTAGATGTAACCTGTAAGAAGTTAGGATTTATACTTTAAGACCTTAGTGAAAGTCACAGCAATCTATATTACAATTTTAGAGTACATTATTTCTTGCATTTGAAGTCCTATAGGAAGAAGTAACTTCTTAACAGCTACCTCTAACTTTCTTGTAACAATTATGACTTAATTCGACATTAGAGGGCAACACCACCCCACATCGAAGATGGTTAACCAATCAGAGAGGAAGCAACAAAAGAGAACGTCGACATCCTATATACAGTCACACAACAGCATAAAAGTGCCTGAGATCAAGCAGGAACTTACTCATGACAATAGAAGTAAATAACATCATACCTGTTACTATCTGTGAAGAGATGTGGATAGTAAAACTTGGACTACTGGCTGCAAGATTAGCATGCATATCAGAGTGACTGAGCAGCCTCTTGTAGGGACAGAGGAGGAATGGACCACTTGGAAGGTTTACCAAGATTCTTTTTGTTTAAAATTTTGATATACCCCTGGGTGATCTCAGCTTCACAATGTGTGCTTAATATGCCATCAAATGCTGAGTATAAACTGCATGTGACATGAACTAAAGCTTTCTCTGTGCATGGTCTCAAGTTATGGAATACTGTGCCCTTTGAGAGTTGCAGTCGATATAATTAATTGAAGAAAATCTTATTAGGAAGATATTAAAAACATTTCTTTTTATGCAGGCTTTTAATAATTGAGATTTTATTCTGTCTATTGTTAGTATTTTGCCTCCTACACAGCCTTATTCTACTTTCATGATACCTCCCAATCAACAGAGACCTTCAGCATGCCTCATCACAAGTCTTGTCAAGTTCCTCCTCACTGACCTTATCATGCCCATGTCCCAGCCCTATGTAAACCAGCCTTGCCAGAAGCTCCCTGTCTTCTCATGATGTCTCTTGGCTCTGTGACTTGACCCTTGTTCTTGCCTTACCTTGTAGCCTATGGGCCTTCTGCTTTGCCTTGCCTTAACTTGTGGCCTTTGAGTCTTTTAGTCTCCTGCCTTGAAGCCCTCAGGCCTATCCTATCCTGTTTTCTGTCTTGAGGCACTCTGGCCTATTCTCTCTTGCATCCTGCCCTGGGGCCCTTGTGCCTATTCTGTCTGTTCCAAGCCTTGCTGCCTTCAGGCTTCTGTATTTTTTGTTTGGTGTTTCCCTTGTCTAAGTCCAGCCCTAACCTATATTGTGGGCCTTGTCCTGTCTGTTTCAGGCTCAAGTCTTGTCCTTGCTTTGCCTCATCCTTGTTTTATCTAATTCCAGGTTGTACTTAATATCCAGCCTAGCCTTGTCCTGCCAGCCAAGTCTGCCTTGTTCAGTCTGCCAAGCCTTGTCTGCCTTGTGTCCAGCCTTACCTTGTCCAAGCCATGTCTGTGTAGACTCATGGATGTACTGCTGCTGCTGCAGAGACCTACTGGCCCCCAGAACCCAAGGGCTCAACCTGTGGGGGAGGGAGTTGTCTAGGCAGAAGACCTGTCCTTGTCTTGTCCCAAGCCCTGCTCTGCAGTCCCATGCCACTTCCTAGGTGGGTTTCCTGGACTCTGGGGCCCGTAACAGAATGAGAAGACCAATGCCCAGCTGCAAGAGTGAGATTCTTAGTTCTGCCAGTTAGATCAAGCCAGTTTTTTCTGCTAAGAATGAGTGTAATTATGTTCCTGGAATCTTTCTACCTTACTCCTTAGAATGAAATTCTTTTTGTCCTGTCTGTTTAGTTCAAGGCCCTTTCAAGATCTTTCAGCATTTTCAATGTACTACTTGTAATACTAAAAGCTGGAGATGTGCTCACTGTAGCTCTAACAACTGTAGCTCTAAAGACCTAACCCACAAACACTCGAACCTCCTTTTAGACTAAGCCTTTAAAAATTCACAGAACCACTGAAAGCACTAACTGCCTGGGTTAAATCACTGGAAATCGCAGCCTGTCTGACCAATTTTTCTCCTCCTAGTTACCAAACTAATTTAAAGTAATGTACTCATAGCCTATTCCAGGGATTTAAAAACCTTACCTAAAAAGGGATTTCCTGTTGAATTGAGCACAGAGAACCGGAGCAAACAGAAGCAATGAAAACCCCAGTTTGCCTGACTAATTTGGGTTCTATTCCTATTGATCAAGATAATTTAAACTACACAGTTAATTCCACCACAGCATATTCAAAGATATTAAAATCCTTATCTGGAAAAGTAGAATCTTCTTGTGAATCCATCTTAATGCTCCTGGGACAAGTGAAAGCACTATTTAATCCAGTTCTGTCCCCATTGGTAGAAGCCATGAGGCAAGCACAGCTAACTAACCCTACCTCAAGAAGCCAGAAAGCCACATATGTTTGCAGCAACCTGTTAACGAGCTCAACACTGACAGCTAAGGGAGAACTTGCAAAATTTTTCTGACTGCTGTTTCAGAATCCAGCTCAGAGACCAATTCTCTTCCTGTTTCACAGACTCAATTCCAGCCTGCTGTTCTGTCTCCAGGTACCATCAGAACTTCTTGTCAGCCAGTAAGTGAAGTGAAAATCCTGTTAAAACCTTTGCTTCAAGAGAAATTTGATCCTGCAGCCATAGTTTTACCTCAGCATCTGGAGGACTCCAGTCCAGATGATCCACTCCGGGAGGAACAATCCAGTGTAATGGTCCTATTCCAACAAGTGCATTGTTTTCCAGGTGAACCCTTCCAGAAAGAACCTGAATCCATAGCCTTGTTGGTGGGATCCTACCTTATCTAGCCATCAGCCAACTTCAAAGGACTCCAGTCAAGCCATGCCACTCTGAAAGGAGCCCAAGTCAGTCATGCCACCCCGGGAGGAGCCCAGTCTACCATGCCAGTGGTTCAACTCTCCACTCACTCTGTGCTGGTGGTCCACTTAATGGATCCTGAGCCATTGATCTCATGCTCCACTCATCCCATTCTCCCCACATCCTATGCTGGTGGTCCAGTTTTCCCAATGATCCTGAGACAGTTGTCTTACATACCAGTCACCCTATGCTAGAGATTCTGTTTTTCAGACACTCTGAATCAGAAGTGCTTCTGCCCAAGCACCCAGATTACCCAGAAGAGGGCACTCTTTCAAAGGCTGCTTGCCCAGAAGGGAGCATTCTTCCATAGCCTGACCATGCAGAAGGGGGCATCTTCCACAGCCATACCACCCAGAAGGCGATGCTCCTCCACAGCCTGACCACCCAGAAGGGGGTGCTCCTTCACAGTCCTCCTGCCCAGAGGGGGGGACTCTTCCACAGCCTGCTTGCTCAGTAGAAGCCACTCCTCCACTGTCTCTCCACCCAAAAAAAAGAGAACTGTTCCAGACATCCAGCCCTCAAACCAAGCCAAGCCTTCTTCGTCCAGTCAAGCCCGTCATGTCGACCCTGCCATAGCTCTCATAGAAATTAAGACCCAGGAGGAGGGAGTATTAAAAGAGGGGGATTGTGTTATGATTTTGCCTGCTATGCAGCCTTATTTGACCAGCAGAGGCCCTCAGTGTGCCTCATCACTAGTTTTTTCAACATCATTCTCACTGGCCTTACCATGCACAAGTCCCAGTCCTATGTAAACTAGCCTTTCCAGAAGCTCCTTCTCTTCTTATGGTGTCAATTCTGGCTCTGTGACTTGACCCTTGTCCTTGCCTTGCTTTGTGGCCTATAGGCCTTTTGTCTTGCCTTGCCTTGTGGCCTTTGGGCCTTTTAGTCTCTTGCCTTGCCTTGAGCCCCTCGGGTCTATCCTGCTGTGTTTTCAGTCTTGAGGCCTTTTGGCCTATTCTCTCTTGTATTCTGCCTTGTGGCCCTTGGGCCTATTCTGTCTGTTCCAAACCTTGCTGCCTTTGGGCTTCTGTGTTCTTTGTTCAGTGTTTCACTTGTCTGCCTTGTCTAAGTCCTACCATAGTCTGCCTTGTTGATCTTGTCCTGTCTGTTCCAGTCTCCAGTCCTGCCTGCACCAGAGTCTTGTCCTTGGCCTTGTCTCACCTTGTCTTGTTTAGTTCCAGGTTCTGCTTAATATCCAGCCTTGCCTTTCCTTGCCAGCCAAGGCTGCCTGATCCAGCCTGCCAAGCCTTGTCTACCTTGTCCAACCTGCCAAGCCTGCCTTTCCTTGTCTGCTTTGTCCAGCTTGCCAAGCCTGCCCAGCCTTGTCTCCAGCCTGCCTTGTTCAAGCCTTGCCTCTGTGAATTTATCACTATCATGTATGGCCGCCGCAGAGACCTATTGACCCTAGAATCCAAGGGCTCAACTTGCAGGATAGGGGCTGGTTAGGCAGTAGACTGCCCCTTGTCTTGTCCTGAGCCCTGCCTGTATCCTCATGCTGTTCCCCAGGTGGATTTCCCAGATTCTGGGGCCCATAACACCTATTTTATCTATTTTGTTTTGTTTTTACATTGTGATTTATTTGTTGTGTGTTAGTGACTTGTATACATATGGGATTATGATATGAAGGCATTTTGTTGTTTCATATCTTAAACAATATTTTTTATTTAATTATTTTCTCTTTATGATCTGAGTTTGAAACTCTCTTATGATAATTCATTATTGTTAATGCTACTATACTTTGTTTTGTATTTTAATTTAATTGTAATTTTGTGTTTTAATTTTCTTACTTTTACTTTCTATTTTAATTTTGTAAACCATCATGATTGAAAATCAGAATGATGGTATATAAAAGGTTTTAAATAAATAAATAATCTGCAATGTAAATTAATATTGCAGAATATAACTATGGTTAATAAATAAATTACATAGTGAACAATATAAACACAAACCTGTGTATATAGTATTTATAAAGATTTATTTTAACAATGAAAATTTTACCAAGAACTCATTAAAATTGTTATTAAACAACACTATACAAGACAATATACATTATCCATGTAAATCATTCACTCTTCTTATTCCAGTAGATACACATTTAACAACTTATTTGAATTAGGACAACTAAGGAAACTAGCACTCAATTTATTTCAAATAATAAATATCTGAATTTTAATAGTAATGTTAAAGAAAACACAGGCAAGGTAGGAGAGAGGTAGAAGAGGGAAGAAGTGACTTTTTCGATATTTACAGAGTTGCATCCTTGGGAGTTTTTCCAGAATGACTGGAAGAATGGACATTTGGGACACTGGTAGCTGTTAGAGGATGGCATTGAGAATTAGATTAATGTTTTTTAGTATATTTACTGTGATGCTGCTAATTGTGTTATGCTTTTTTCATATAATGCCTTGTTTATATTTATTACAGTTGTTTATATTTATTACAATGAAATTGGGATGTAATGTTAGTACTCTATAGAAGTGTGATAGTCCCATCCCTTCTGAAGTGAGATAGATGGCTGGGTAGGGCCACATTTGGGATTGTTTACATTTTTTGTAGGTGTATACTTTGCTGAATTGATGTATTTTATGTCATACGATGTAAACTACTTTAGGTCCTCTTGTGGGGGGATAAGGCAGTACAGAAGCCTAAGAACAGAATAGAATAGATCAGAGAATATGGCAATGGGATTTCTTCTAAATGACATTGTGACTCTTTTATTATTGTTTTGCATTATTGTTTTACCCATCGACAAATAATAGGATGTTTTATTTATAAATCTGGTGCAAAACTAAAACCTTAGGGCCGGATTTTAAAAGGGTTATGCACGTAATCGAGTCTACATGCACCGGGCCTATTTTCAAAAGGCCCGGCGACGCACATAAAGCCACGGGATGTGTGTAAGTCCCAGGGCTTGCAAAAAGGGGTGGGGAGGTCCAGGGATGGGGCAGGGTCAGAGGCCTCTGACAGAGTAGCCATTGCTGCTCTGTCAGAGGATCATGTACCGGCAGGCTGCTGGCATGCGTAACTTGCGCCTGTCCGGAGGCAGGCACAAAAGGTAAGATAAACCTTTTGGGGGTTTAGAGTAGGGCTAGGAGGGGGAAAGGTTAGGGGAAGGGGTGGGAAGGTCAGGTTAGGGGGAACGGAGGAAGTCAGTGCAGCTCGGCGTGTGCAAGGTGCACAATTGTGCACCCCCTTCTGCGCACCAGGTAGCGCGTGCACATATAGGCCTTGCGCACTTCTTTTAAAATCTACCCCTGGCCTATAATAAGTAAGTCCTAATATTTCTATGGCCTGTTCAAGGTTCAATAACTGATCAGCATCTATCCTGCAAAATACCAGAGTTGTAAATAGGCATACTTGGAGATGTTAAGCCCTCAGATCCAGTTTTTGCACACATGCTAATTTTGCAGTTTAGAGCCCCTAGAAATGTAATTTGCTCATTGCGCTGGTTCTTTTATTTTCCATCATCTTCTACTAGTCTTGAATTATCCCTAAACTTGTAGTCCAGTTTTTGGATTCAGCTTTTTCCAAATTAAACATTTTAGACTCAAAATATTTTAGTGAACATTTAACCGTTACCCCTTTCACATCAATTCTCTCTCTCTCTATTTTCTTTCTACTGCTGCTCATTATCTCATTCCAATGTAGAATATGTATCACCACACTTTAGCTTTATCCAAAAAAAAAAAAAAAGCAAATTACATAATATATTTTAAAGCATATTTATATAAAAAGTATACCTCCTCACCTTTTGATCTGCATCATTCTCCCACTTTAGGTTGATATCTTGACTGCTCATAAATAATATCGCAGCGTTATCAGCTGAATTGTGATTATTTATTATTTCTCTTTGTTCATTTGCTTCAAGGAAAGTAAACGTATTCTTCCCGGATTCTGTGGCTGCGCAGAGTTGGTAGGTATAAGGTAAAGTAACATCGCTGCAGTGCGATGGGAAGCTGGGGCCAGTTTGAGAACAAAGGTCAGAGCTTAAGCATTTCAGAACCGTTGACTTCTTTGCTCTTAAACACTTTTTTACTAACATCAAGAAAACAGTCATAAGAAACAAAAACGTGATCAAAGCCAACGCCGTCACTAAATACAAATGTAAATTCGATTCGTAATCCGAATCAGCGGATTGGTTACTTAATTCTGGAAGAACTTCCTGAAAGTTTTCCGAAAATACCATGTTCAGCGTAACTGTGGTGGAAAGAGGAGGCTGTCCGTTATCCTTTACCAAAATGACCACTCTCTGCTTCAGAGAATCCTTCTCCAGAAAAGCTCGAGATGTCCTTATTTCTCCGGTATGAAGTCCGACTTTAAAGAGCGCTGGTTCTGTGCTTTGCCGCAGGTAATAGGAAAGCCAAGCATTGTGTCCAGAATCCGCATCAACTGCTACCACTTTAGTCACCAGGTAACCAACCTCGGCTGAAGGAGGAATCATCTCAAAGAGTACGGAACCATCAGAACGGAGTGAAGGATACAGAATTTTAGGAACATTATCATTCTGATCTAGAACGAATACCTTCACAGTGACGTTACTACTGAGAGGGGGCGTTCCACTGTCTTCAGCTTTCACCTGGAACTGAAATTCCCTAAATTGTTCATAGTCGAATGAACGCTGAGCGTAGATAATTCCAGTCTTTGAGTTGATAGAGATGAGGGCAGACACGGGCACTCCTTCAACGTTTGTGGTCACTACTGTGTAAGTAATTAGAGAATTCTGCTCCAAATCTGGATCCGAAGCTTTAATACTAAAAATGGAGACTCCTGGTGAATTATTCTCATGAACGTAAGAAATGTAGGGTATTTGCTCAAAAGTGGGCATATTGTCGTTTATGTCTGTTATCTGTAGTTGTAAAGTCTTCACAGTGGAGAGAGAAGGAGACCCTTTGTCAGTGGCTATAATTGTAATATTATATTCTGAGACAGATTCTCTATCCAGAATATTTTCAGTGACAAGTTTGTAATAGTTACTAGAAGATGATATTAATTTAAGAGGAGCACGGTCTTTGATATGACAGATGGCTTCACCATTTGCTCCAGAATCCCGGTCATGAACGTTGATTAATGCTATTACTGTACCAGGAGGAGAATCTTCAGATACTAATGTGGAGATCGACGTTAGTGTTATCTCTGGCGCATTGTCATTCTCATCAATAATCTCTATCAATACCTTACAGTGGGCAACTAGGCCACCTCCATCCCTCGCTTCCACTCCTATTTTTAAATTCCCAGTCGCTTCAAAATCAAGAGATCCTTTAATTGTAATTTCGCCATTTACGGGATCAAGGTTGAATACGTCACGAGAGCTGTCTGGTATGTTCGTAAAAAAGTAGGAAATTTGCCCATAAGCTCCTGCATCTTTATCAGTAGCTTTCACTTGAAGCACAAGAGAGTTGTTTGGTGCATTTTCCTTAACTCTAACTTTATAGCTCTCTTGATTGAAGATGGGAGCATTATCATTAGCATCAATAACATTTATCACAATCAATGAAGTTCCGGTTCTGATTGGATCTCCCCCATCTAGTGCTGTCAAAACTAAATGATGAGTACTTTGCTTTTCCCGATCCAAAGGTTTCTGTAACACTAGTTCTGCATATTTGATGCCATCGGTGCTCTCCCTCTCTTCCATTATAAAGTATTGATCGAGTCCGAGTTTATAGCTTTGTATCGCGTTCTTTCCGATATCGGGATCTCGCGCGTTTTCTATGGGAAAGCGCGCACCGGGCAATACTGTCTCACTTATTTCTAAGATTTTATTTCTGAAGAAACTTGGAGAATTGTCGTTAATATCCAGGATAGTCACTTGGATATGAAAAACATTTAGAGGATTTTCAACAACCGTTTCGAAGTTAAGGGAGCAAATCTCGATATCTGGGCAAATTTTCTCCCTGTCTATTCTCTCATTAATATATAAGTTTCCATTCCAGTTTACACGGAAATACTGCTTTTTAGCACCAGAGACAACCCGCAGTTTTCGATCAGTTAAGTCGCTTAAATTCCAACCCAGATCCATGGCGATATTTGCCACAAGGGAACCTTTTTCCATTTCTTCCGGGACTGAATAATGATGAATATGTCCACAAACCGACCGACAGAGCCAACAAATTAGGAAGGAAAATGATACTTGCCGTCTGACTCTCCAGTCCGTCTCGCAGGGTCGGATCCTCCTCACAGCCATTGTCAGAGATGCTGGATTTCCAGTATGTTAGATTTTGACTGTCTTTGGTCTTTGCAGAGCACATCAGATAAAAAGCCGTTGAAGTGAAAAAAGATTAAAATACAGATGTCTCTGTTATGAAGAATTTATATAAGAGAATTCCTTTGATTTAGGTAGAGTGATTTGTATTCAGCGTTTCCTTCCGCAACTACACATGAGATAGTGCAGGAAGAGAAGGGGAGGCTCTAATGGACTCCAATTCCTTCTCTGACTCCGCATTGGCCAACAGCGGCACTCTGAGTCTGAACTTGAGAACTGCAATAAGACTAGTGATTCTTTTGTTGACTAGGAAAATGACTGAAAGATTCCCCCCAGAGCAGTAAATTATAGATGCTCAAAGACGTTATAGCATATTGATATTGTAAAAAACTAAGAGAAAAATTGTCTCGCATACAAGTATCCAAGCGTGAAACTAAAATACCATTACATACAAATTATGTTTTAGTTTTTGTTTGCCATGTTATAGTTTTTTTTTAAATTTGTGATATAAAACTACCAGAAATCTTTGCAAAAATCTTACACGATGAAGAAATCTTACCTACCAATTTTCAGAGGATAGGTTTAAAGGGATCAGTTATGATCTCTTCTGTTATGATCTGAACACAGACTAGAACTATTTCAAATTTATTAAACTTTTACAGTCAGCAAGAAAATGTATGCAGAATCCAGTTTACAAGAGAATACAACTTAAGTAGATACTTTCTCCAATTACTATAACACCTTTATTTTTGGTTCTATAATTAGTATCACAACCCAGAGATTCCCCATCAC
This sequence comes from Rhinatrema bivittatum, assembly GCF_901001135.1. NCBI lineage: Eukaryota > Metazoa > Chordata > Amphibia > Gymnophiona > Rhinatrematidae > Rhinatrema > Rhinatrema bivittatum. The sequence continues at coordinate 28,957,669 of NC_042632.1, read as the reverse complement.
AGAAGAAAATGAGTTTCCATTATTTCATAATTACAAAGTCATACTGAAACAGGACCAGAGGTGTATCCAGTTCAACCTTTTTCTAATTGTCTTTAAAAAGTTTCTACATGGTAATCAGGAGAAAAGCTAACAAATTAAAATGTGCATCTATAGTCAAGTATGTGCATAGAAAAAAAAAATCCTTATAACACCACATACCTAAGCACCGGCTCGGTACTTATTTTTTATACAGTCTAATTATATTGTATTTTTTCTTTCTACTTTTTTTTTTGAAATGACGTTATGTAGTGTAATAGTCTTGACAACAATAAGCAGAGAGGAAAGGTGAAGGATTTGAGGTGTCCGAACTTTTCAAAGTTTAAGCATCAATATTTTTTTGTTTTGAAGATGTGGCCTATAAATGCTGTGTTGACACATCTTCAAAACAAAAAATATTGATGCTTAAACTTTGAAAAGTTCGGACATCTCAAATCCTTGATCATTCCCCTCCCTGCTTATTGTTGAGATATTGATGGTTTGGGTCTCCCACCGAATCTAAGTAATAGTCATGGCCATTTCTCCTTGCAAAATATTTCTTAATTTCACCACTATTTTAATGAAAGTTGTGAAAGTTCTGTTGAAATCTAATTTCCATTTGCCTGTGAAGCTACCCCTAGTTTACTGCTCCAGTGTAAAAAAAAAAAAAAAGCTTCTGTAAAACACCTGTAGACTTCATTTATATATTGGTATAATTTTACCTCAATTATTATTTTACTAAGGAAAATACCTTCGGCTTGAACAAGTTTTCTGCATTGGTAAATTTTGTCATTCACTTTATTTACTGAAAAGCCTATTTGTAATGCCTTTTCCAAAACGTGATTTTCCATTATAAAGATTGGTGGCCCAACTGAACACCATATTGGAAAAGTATCCTGCCAAGGGCATTATACTGTGGGAAAATTACAGATTTTTCTGTTTCCACACAATTTAATTCATTGCAACCCATCTCTAGCTTTAGCTGCTATTCGTTGACTTTATACTTATTACAAGCTTTTTTTTTCTTTGTAGCAACTAATACACCCGGTTAGAATTAGAACCCATGCCTCTTGGAAAGTGTATATCACCTATTTCTTATAACTCATATGCATTTATTTCCCCTTTTAGGTCCACATTAAATCTCAGTTGCCATTTCTCTGTTATTTTTCTAAGGTATCTATGTTCCTTTATGAACTCCATGAGTCCTGCATCATATTTACAATGTGGCACAATTAGATGTTCTCTACAAAAAGAAAAATATTGCTGCTTATTCTTTTCTCAGATTGTTAATCAAAATATTAAATAGCAATTGACCAAGTGCCATCTAAACAATAATGCCTGAATGTGCTTCACTTATTACCTTAATCCAACTGGAGTATGTACCATTAAATATGACCCTTGGGTGCTGCCATTTAAACCACATCAAGTTTTGATGAAGTCTAAATTAGCTACCTTAATCTTATTTCTCTATTAAGTTTGTCTTTAGCATCCTCAAAAATTCAATAAAGATGGCTTGTCAAACCTTTTAGACAAATAGAAACACACAGCATAATGGAAGCTGAAGATCATAAAGGTCATCTAGTCTGCTCACCTTCTATTTCTATTGCAATAGATCAGAGCCTGCTGGATCCCAGGCTTTACTTTCATATCCTCAGAACTAAGGATCCTCTGAACTTATCCCATGTTGTCCTAAATGCCTTGTCACCACATTTTATTTATTTATTTATTTATTTACTTACTTACTTCTTTTTACTATACCGATACTCAAGACACAGCTCTTATCGTAATGGTTTACATCAAACCAGGGGGAAAACCAGAGAGAAAGAATAAATAAGTTACATAAAACAAGGGTGATGAATTCGGGACAACTTAAAAGGTAAATTTAGATTAGCATAGGAATAGAAATAAAGGAATTTAGGATTTTACCTCTTTGGTTATCTTTTCTTCTACTCTAGCTTTCACTATCCTGATTTCTTTCCATGTCTCCTTCAGTTTCATCAGATAAAATTCCCTGTATTCTTCTTTTTGAGTTTCTTTGTTCTTTTTGAATGCTGATCTTTTTTTTCTTTATTTTCTTGGCCACCTCCTTGGAGAACTATATTAATTTCCCTTTTTCACATAAAGGTTGGTTGCCTTTGTAATAGTTCCTTTTAATTTGACCCACTGTTTTTCTGCTTCATTGATCTCCTCCCAGCCTTCTAGCTCCTCTCTGAGCTACACTGCTATTTATCAACATCCATATTTTTGAAATCCAGGACTCTGATCTTAGTGTGACTTCTCTTCCTCCTGGCTGTTATATCAAATCATACCATCTGATGATCACTGGTGCCCAAGTAGGCATCCACCCAGACATTAGAGATATGACTCTCCATTTGTGAGTACCATGTCCAGTATCACTCCTCCCCTTCATATATTCCTCTAAGAACATCCACAATCTTTTTACTTCTTGCAGATTCTGCAGTAGGAATACTGCAATCCATATCTGGCAGATTAAAATCTCCAATCAACACTTCTCCCTTCCTCCCCACCTTTTGATGTCTTCTGGCCAGATCTCTCTCCAATTCTTCTGTCTGACTTAGAGACCTGTAGACCACATCATATAAATGGAAATGCAATCATCGTTTTAAAGACAGCCCACAGTACTTCTTCCTTTCCCCATGACCCCTGCATTTCAATTGGTCAGATAATGTTTTCAAAACATAAAGAGCTGCTCCCCCTCCCATTTTTGTCATCTCTATCCTTTTTGAACAGGTATGTCTGTATCTGCTTCATGAGATCCTTTGAACCATGTTTCTCTAATACCAACAATACCCAAGTCCACCTCCACTATTAAGGCCTATAGAGCTGGAATTTTATGGCCCAGACTGTGAGTATTTGTGCTTATACTTTTCTCACTTTTCTTACCTGCTTGCTGCTCTTCCTAGTCATCTTTTCTGCTCTTTTGTTAAAAAGATGGCCTATTAATCTGATTTTTGTTAATTTCTTCATTCACTTCCTGTATTTATTGGGGTGATATTCCAATTACCTTCTGCCACCCCATCCTCTGGTTTAAATGCTTTATGATATATGATCTGAATATCTCTCTTAGGATCCTTTTTTTCTGCCACAGACAGATGTAGGCCATTTTTACTATATAGCCTTTTTACTGTTCCATACACAGCTCCAGCCCCCAAAACTTTCTCCCATACAGCAAATACTGAGCCATGTATTGAAATTGTATATATAGGTTAGCCTTTCTTTCCCTTTTCCATGAACAGGTAATGCTTCTGAAAAGACAATATTCTTTACCATGTGCCCAGTCTGCTTCCCCTGAGTCTGGAAATTTCTCTATACTCTTGGATGCTGTTTCAAGAGAAACACTGGTCCCCAAATGGATGATAACATACATTTTAGAGTCCTTACTTTCTTCTTTAAAACCAATGCTTTCATCTTTCTGGATTTCCCATTGATTAGCAGCACAAGTTTTCTATTTCTACAAATGAGCTGGGTAGAAAACTTGCACATGAACTTGATTCTAGGGATGGCCAAAAAAAGATAATTACACCTTACTGAGTTCTGACTATGTTTTCTGAGAAAACTGGCCCATGAAGACCAGAATTCTTACTGAATTCTGAGTTGAGCTGCTTTAAGTGTGTAGTGGACTATGCGTGAATATATACTGCTTGCAAAGGGATAATTTGTGATTTTTTTTTAAAGGCCCTATTTATTTTTTTATTCTGTATCACCTCTCCCATAGGAGCACTTGAAGTTGTTTTCATCAATAAAACAATAAATTATCAACATAAACATCATAAAAGCATAAAATGCATGGAAAATTTAAATGATGCAAATCAATACTGAAAAGTATAAAAAAATAAGCAGTGTATCCCAAATAACCCAGTACCCCATCACTTGAAAATCTCCAAAGGCTTGAAGCTCCACTATTTTGAATTTTTTTTTATGTACTTAGGCCCTTATCTGTGAAAAAAAATTGGAGGCCTCCTATTTATTACTATATTTGCACTCTGCAAGACCCACCCAATTACTAACTAATTCTATTATCACAGAGTCAGCTATGTGGTTGTCTGGGTTTCCTCTAAGACTTCTAACAATTCACATTTCCACTTGTCATTCACTCTGGCAATTCTCATGCTCCTTATTCAATCAAGGAGCAAACATGTTACTCACTACTTTAATTTGTATCTTTTTTTCTAATTATTTACACAATTTCTGCATTTCCTACTAAAACCTGAATTCAGATTGTTTTGTTAAGAAATTTCTGGATGAATATTTCTACTTGGACTTTGTACCTATACAAAACATTGGTACTTTTAGTTAGTATGTATAAGTCATTTATGGGCATGCATAACATTGTTTATAAGTAAACTCATTGCTTACATTGACAAGATATTTAGATCTCTATTTTGTGCAGTTAGTGTGGTGCAGTAGGGAGTTCGTTTTCTTTTTTAATTAGAAAATTCCAAATCTGGTGTCAATTTCCCCTTAAGTTGCTATCTGTATTAGCAGAGACTATTGAATCACAAAGGGATTCTTTCTTGCTAAGGTGACTTTCTTTGTGTGTAGAGATTTCCATGTTATGACTTGTACATACTTTGTTTTCAACCGTATTTTGCTTTAAATTAGAACACTCACCTTACTAAAGAATTGATCGGGATTACTAATATCCAAAGCTTCCTGGGTTAAAGCAGATGCTTCTTTTATAGGCATCAGATTATCAGTTAGTGTGTTTGGATAACTTGAATTGTGAAAATTAAGAGAGTCTTTTCTAGAATCAGGTGCTAAGAAAACTTCTTGGGAGTATGTCTGTAGGAAAGCTTTCAAACCGTCAACAGCCTCATACTGAGAAGCAGGAACTGTGTTGAAATTAACATTGGGGTATAGTTGTGAGTCCCTCCATCTATGAATCCTGAGGACTAACAGCATTATTATGAAAATAAAGAACAAGCAGGAGACTGAAACAACAGCAATCACCAGATATAGTGTTAAGTTCGATTCTGTGTCCGTGGGAGAAGAAAAACTGCGAATATCGGAAAGAATTTCAGGGATGGTATCCGCCACCATTACAATGACTGTTGCTGAGGCAGACCTAGGAGGATGGCCATTGTCTTTCACTAAAACCGAAAGAGTTTGCTTGACTGCATCTTTCTCTAGAAAAGGACGAGCTGTCCTTATTTCACCAGTGTGGATTCCCACAGTGAATAACCCTGAATCCGTAGCTCTTAGCAGTTGGTAGGAGAGCCAGGCGTTCTGCCCAGAGTCAGCATCAACAGCCACCACCTTGGTAACCAAATAACCTGCCTCGGATGAACGAGGCGCCAACTCTACTCCAGAGGAGCCACCCCCCTGAGGAGCGGGGTGCAGAATTTCGGGAGTATTGTCATTCTGATCCAGGATAAAGACAAAAACAGTGACGTTAGCACTTTGAGGCGGAGAACCTCCATCTTCAGCCTTCACTTGAATTTCAAATTCACAGAATTGTTCGTAATCGAAGGAACGCAGCGCGTAGATGACCCCCGTCTCAGAATTAATGGAGATGTAGGAGGACAAACGTAATTCGGGGATATTACCTCCCTGAATGGAGTAAGTGACTTTGGCATTTTGATCCCAATCTCTGTCTGTTGCGGTAACAGAAAAAAATGAAACGGCTGGAGGATTGTTTTCCATCACGTTAGCTGTATAGGACGTCTGTTGAAAGATAGGTGGGTTATCGTTTCTATCGGAAATCACGAGGCTAAAGGTTCTGGTTGTATAAAGAGGTGGGCTGCCTTTGTCCCTAGCTGTAATTGTTATATTATACTCTGACACTTCTTCTCTATCCAGGGTTGCAGTGGTTACTAAACTGTGGTAAGTGCCGAATGATTGCTTTAACAGAAATGGAAAATGCTTTGGAATCGAACACGTTACTTGCCCATTTTCTCCTGAATCACGGTCATGCACATGTAGAAGGGCGATTAACGTGCCTGGAGGACTATCCTCTGCCAGAGGGCTAACAAGTTTTGTGATTGTTATATCCGGGGCATTGTCATTCACATCAATAACGTGTAAAACAACTTTTGACGTGGAGGAGAGGTCTCCCCCGTCATTTGCTTGAACTTCAATTTCATAAAATTCAGATTCCTCAAAATCCACATTCCCTACAACTGATATTTCTCCAGTCCTAGCGTCAAGCTGAAATATTTGGGATGCTGCATCTGTAAGTTTTTTGAATAAGTAGGTTACCTCTGAATTTATTTCTTCATCCAAGTCAGTGGCATTTAGGGTGACCGCTACAGTACCTTTAGGAGCGTTTTCTCTGATGGTCCCTCTGTATATTGATTGATTAAAATGTGGCGCGTTATCATTTGCATCAAGAACAAAGATGCGAATTTGCGCTGTTCCTGATCTGACTGGATCCCCGCCATCAGAAGCTGTGAGGATTAGATGATGAACAGCCTTTTCTTCACGATCCAGAGTTTTCTCTAGCACCAACTCCACATTTTTCACTCCATTTGCTCCGGTTTTTACATCCAGAGTGAAATGTTTATTTGTGCTGAGCTGATAGCTCTGGAGAGAATTCATCCCCACATCTTGATCCTTCGCGTCCTGCAGGAGATATCGCACTCCCGGAGCTGCACTTTCACTGATTTTTAAGACTATTTCATCAGCAGGAAATGTTGGGGTATTGTCATTAATATCCTGGATTTCAACTTCAATAGCATACAACTGGACTGCCTCTTCAACAAGAATCTCAATATTTAACAAACATTGGGCCGTTTGCTCACAAATCTGTTCCCTGTCAATTCGTTCTTTTATGCGTAAAAGGCAATCTTTCTGACCGAGGGAAAAATAATTCGCCCTACCTCTGGAAAGAATGCGAACTCCACATTCCGAAAGCTGCAGGTTACTAAGTCCGAGATCCTTTGCAATATTTCCCACGACAGTGCCTTTCTCCATTTCCTCCGGAATCAAATAATGAATCTGGCCATCAGCAGTCTGCCAGACTATAAGCATTATGAAGCCAAATATCACTCTGCCTTTGAAATTTCGTCCACTTTGCTTTTCTGCCATTTCCATTTAATTGCAGAGTTGCCTCAGCTTCTGCGCCTTTAGGTTATTCTGATTCTTCTATAATTGTTTTTTTCAGATTAAAAACTACCAAGACGAATTCCTGATATGCGGAAAACATTAATCGAGATTCCCCCTTCTGTATCCAGGAGCTATGAGTCCGTCCGGTTCTTTTTCCTGTGCGTTTGTGATTTAATCCGTGTGGGTACACTGTAGGAGGAGGTTTTGACGGATGTCGCCTTATATTTTTGTCCCTGACTGTAGAACAGCGACACTCAGAGTTCAAACCAATAACTGCAGCAGCTCAAATAAAACGGTTATTGGATTGCCAGCTGTTTTCAGCTCTCTCTTAATTTATAGTTTATATATCTCTGTACACATTTACAAAAGTAGGTTCCGACTCTTCCAGCTTGTCTCTTATCCTTTGCCAATGGGAAAAATTGTGAGATCAAGACCCAAGACAAACACAGAAAGCGTTCTATACTAAAATGTGATAGGAGCTAAGATAAATCACATTTAGAATTTTCCATATTCTTAGATAGATACTGTACTGTTGGAAATATTTTCGGAAAGATTAGATATTTATGATTGGGGTAATTTTGTGAAAGAAAAGGTAAGGCATTGCTTTTAATTTCTCTCTCTAAAAACGGTAACCTTACCATTCTGACTTGAACTAAATTAGATTATGAGAAATAAATGCTTTGACATTTTTGTAGTCTATTTCCATCTTAATTTACCATGAAATGTCTTTATTATTTTCTGTGGGGAGCTAAAGACTATTATAATCGTGTATTTATTTATTTTATTTATTTTAAGTTTTTCTATACCGGCATTCGCGATAAATATCGCATCATGTCGGTTCACAATTAACAAGTGGATAGGAACAAAATCAAAAAATAACATTTAGTAATAAATAATAATAATAATAATAATAGTAAAAAACATAGATCAAGAGAAGGCTAAGGAATGCAGTTACAATAAAACAAGGGAATAAAATAACTTGGATCTGAGAAAAGAATGCAGGGGTTTAAATTAACAGAATATATATGCCAGTCAATGTGCTTATAGCATTGATGAATTGCCCTTATGAGGTAGGGATGTTAATTACCATGATTAAGGCAAAGTCTGGGCGACTGGTTGATAATGTAATAAGTTCAGTTTAGTTCAGGAAAAGCTTTCATGAATAGCCACGTTTTAAGTCTTTTCCTAAAAGTAGTGTATATAAATCTATTGGTCATTGATGACTTTTCCAAATTTATAGCAAAGCAGATTCTTTCTTTACACAAAGCTCTTTGAATGTAGTAGCATGGAAAGAGTCATTGGCATCAAATTACATATTAATGAAACTGATATCTAATATTTTTTCATATTTATAGGCATGTTTGCTGATGAAAAACAAGATTAATCATAAACTGGCAAATGAAACATTCTTAATTCTCAGAACTACTATAGTAGAGATTCCTTTTATTTCAGTATCAGAAATTGACTTTAATTTTCTATTTTGTAGGAGAGAGAACTCACCAAGATGCTGATAATAATTATGTCCCTGTCTGAAATACTTATGCAATTTATATTAGTTTACCTATTGCTTTATTCCATTTAGTAAATATAAAATAATGTGATACATCCATACTAAGGTAATGCATGATAATCTGTAGTAGTATGATACATGTTTAAATTAAAATGAACCTCTAGGTCTATGCTTGGAATCTGAACAAAACCAATAGTTTGATATTCATTTTACATAGGTCATGATTATGACTTAATAGACAGAGTCCTTCTACAAATAGACTTTGCTAGCAACTGTGATCAATAATGTCATTAACTAGCACCTGCACAAAAAGACCAAAAACTGAATAGATATGGAGGCAGAGGTAGGTTGTTTGCTTCTAAATATGATCACTCTATGGTAAAGTCGAGGTACATTGAAGGTTCTGTGGAGAAACTTTAAAGCAGTCAAGTTTACATCCAGCCAAATTATTTAGGTCTCTCAAGGTGTCTTAATGGCTTTCAATGGCAGACTGGTCCACACCCTACCATGCTTGTATTACCAATTACAAAATAGGACCCTAGCTTTGAGTCTGAATTTGTCCTTAAACATTTTCAAAGTATTGTGTGCCTGTTGATTTGGTCTACTAAATCTTGCAGTAAAGGTAAGCTGCTTTCTACTCCACATCAATTAAAATGTATAGAAACACAAAATATAAACACATAACTGCTGCAAATCCTGTCTTCTCTGTCTGTAATTTTTCTGAAATACCACAGAATCTGCTTTATCCCCAATTTTGCCTTCCCCAGCCCAGGACTAAGTATCTTCTGGCCTTGTCCCAGGCTTTCAATTTTGATATGATTTTTGCCTCCATCACCTCCATTTGGAAGCTTTCCGTGCATTGATAGAGAACATTATTAAGAATGCTTTACTCATCTAAATAGTAGTACTAATAAAATTAATCACATTTTTCACAATACACACAGTAATAGACCTAAGATACAAATACACCATCTCACCTCTTGATGTGTGTCCGGATTAGACTTAAGGTGGATTCTTTGAGTGCTCATAAATAATACAGATGAATTATCAGAAGAAATCATATTATCTGATTTTTGTTCATTTGGTTCTAATAAGGCGAATTCTTTTTTCCTTGATTCTGTTGCTAGGCATAATTGATAGGAGTAAGGTAAAGTCCCATCGCTGTAGTTTGTTGGGTAAATAGGTCTCTCTTTGGTCTTAAGATCAGAACTTAAACATCTGAGAACTGTTTGGTGCTTAGATCTCAGAAATTTTTTCACTAACAGAAATATAATCACCAAAAGGAACAGGAACGTGATCAAAATTAATATTGCAGCCAGGTAAAAATTTAAATTTGATTGATGATCCGAATCATTGGATTGTTTACTTATTTCGGGGAGAACCTCTTGAAAGTTTTCTGCAAATACCACATTTAATGTGACTGATGAAGAAAGAGGAGGTTGCCCATTATCTTTCACCAACACAACTAATCTTTGCTTTACAGCAATTGCCTTGAGAAAAACACGAGACGTTCTTATTTCTCCAGTGTGAAGTCCGATGTTAAAAATCTCAGGTTCTGTTGTCTGAAGTAATTGATAAGATAGCCACCCATTGTGTCCAGAATCAGCATCCACAGCTACCACTTTGGTTACCAGGTAACCAGCATCAGCTGAAGGGGGAACCATCTCAAACAAGACTGAACCATCTGATCCAGAAGAAGGGTAAAGAATTTCAGGAGCATTATCATTTTGATCTAAAATAAATACATCGACAGTGACATTGCTATGGAGAGAAGGTGTTCCACTATCTTGAGCTTTTACTTGAAACCGAAACTCCCTGAGCTGCTCATAGTTGAATGAGCGTTGAGCATAGATAATTCCAGTCTGTGAATTGATGGAGATGTGGGAAAAGGCATGCACTTCCTCTGTGTTGTTGTTTATGATGGAGTAAGTAATTCTAGCATTTTGATCTAAGTCCAAATCTGAAGCTTTCACGCTGCAAATAGAAGTTCCTGGTGGATTGTTTTCTGGAACATAGATGGTGTAGGTAGTTTGCTCAAAGACAGGTGGATTGTCGTTTATGTCTGATATTTGTAATAGGAAAGTTTTACTTGTGGTGAGAGAGGGAGAACCTTTGTCTCTGGCTGTAATTGTAAGGTTATACTCGGGATTTTTCTCTCTGTCTAGTGTAGTTTCTGTAACCAGTTTGTACAGGGTACTAGAAGATGATATTAATTTCAGTGGAATATATTTGTCTTGTAACTTACAAAAGACTTCTCCATTTGGTCCTGAGTCCAAGTCGTGGACATTAATGAGAGCTATGACTGTATTTGGTGGTGAATCTTCAGGAATAGAATTAGAGAGAAACATAAGGGCCATATCAGGTGCATTGTCGTTTTCATCAATAATCTCAATAAGAACTTTGCAGTGAGCAACCAGGCCTCCTCCATCTTTTGCTTCAAGGATCATCTCGTAACGTTTTACTTCTTCAAAGTCCAAAACCTCTTTAACTTTAATTTCACCAGTTCTCTGATCTAGGGTGAATTTTTGACGAGCTCTATCTGGTATGTTTTTGAAAGAATAAGTAATTTGTCCATATGAACCTTCGTCAAAATCACTGGCTTTCACTTGAATCACCATCGAGTCCTTTGTTATGCTCTCTTTAACACTAACTTTGTAGATCCCTTGAGAGAATTCAGGGGCATTATCATTAACATCAGTAACAAGAATCTGAATGTTAGCGGTCCCGGTTCTTTCTGGATTCCCCCCGTCCACTGCGGTTAGAATTAAATGATGAATACTTTGATTTTCTCTGTCTATGGATTTCTCTAACACTACTTCCGCGTATTTTTTACCATCCGAATTTTCTTTAGTAAGAAGCTTGAAGTACTGACTTGGACTAAGATAGTAGTTTTGAAGAGAGTTGATGCCCACATCTGCATCTACAGCACTTCCCACTGGAAAGCTTGCACCCGGTAGAGAGGATTCACTTATTTCAAAATCAATGTTATTCTTGGTGAAGATTGGTGAGTTGTCATTAATATCCTGAATAAGAACACTGATGTGAAAAATATTTAGAGGATTTTCAATAAGCGCTTCGTAGTTTAGGACACAAAGGATTACTTCGCCACATATTTCTTCTCTATCTATCCTAGTATCCACACACAAGTTTCCGTTTTCTGTATTTACAGTAAAATATTGTTTTTTGACGCTAGAAATAATACGCAGTTTCCGAGCTGAGAGCTTGTCTATACTTAAACGTAAATCCTTGGCAATATTTCCTACAATCGAACCTTTCTCCATTTCTTCGGGAATTGAATAATCAATCGTTTCACATACTGCTTGGTAGAACAAACAAAAAGAAATCAGTACCTGCCATCTCAGTACTCGGCCGGTCTGTCTGCTTCCGATTTTCATTCTGGTCGCCAAACGCAGTTCTATTGGTTTGTTTGTCAGGAGTCAGCATTCAGAAGGCCATCGATGAAAGAATTCCGAGGATATATAGAGAGAAAAGCATTTCCACTGCGTGAAATTAAATGATTCCTTCTCTCTGCGGTGTTTCTATTCTGAAAGGAGAGAAATAATACTGGAGAAGGCTCCAGAAGATTTCCTATTCTATTGCATTTTTTGCTCCTCCTGGCCCACAGCGGCATCCTGAGTCTCAACCAAAGAACTGCAGTGGGATTGTTCTGAAATCGTGAAGTTAGAGAATTGTGATGGGAGCTTTTTTTGTTTTATCTGAATATTGAGATTGGTCAAAATATGATCATGATGGTTTCTTGGCTTTTTTGTTTTTTTACTTGTAGATTTCTTGTTTTCCCAATATAATGCATTTCTTGCTGTTCACCTTTTTTGAAATAAAAGGGGAGGGTGTGCCTTTTGTTAACTCCTGTACTTTTTAAATGTTGTCCATGTTACAATTATTCTTGAGAAGCATTAGTGTGATGCAGTAACAGAGTTTTGATAAGGTTCATCACAGTAGCACTCAAACTAATTTAGATTCATGATGACGGTGAAGGAACCATTTGATTAATCTGAATATTTTGGAAGTCGTTCTTCCATTTATGGAGTAATTAACTAGAAGTATTTATTTTGATGTTTAACCTTTATGAGGCTGCTATTAATTACTTTAGGAAACTAATGCATGCTTGAGTACAGAAAATACCTAAAGTTAAAATCACAATTCTCGCCAGACACTTTACATGGCACCCTACTGTGCTAAATACAAAGAATCTTATTTCAGGGGATTTTTCCTTAACTACAAAATGGAATAAAGTATTTGACAAGTTTAATGCTAAATTAGACATGTATTATCACCAGACAGACAGAAAGAATGCCTCAGGCATTTCAGATCTTCTTAGTCTGACCTATATACTGTTTGAATGATTTCTCCGTCCAGGAAATCTAGTAAAGTAATTGTGGTTTTAGATGAATACAGCTTTTTTTCCCCCTCTAGTACAATGCATGTGAGCAGGACAGAGAAAAAAAAAATGATCAGAAAATCCAAGATCACAAAATGTGAATGAGTGCACAAAGTCATGCAAAAGCATTCAAGGCTGGGCACATATTACTATGCATTAAAATGTGGATAAAAAAGGGCCTAGGGAGAAAAGAGGGAAGAAAGCAAGGAACAACATTCCATCTGTGTCCACTGTAGAAAGCCTCTGTTAGGCCAAATGGGAGTATGGATGTTAAACTCTGGACACCCATCTCAGTTAAAGTACAAAAAAGAACAACTAAAAGGAATCGAATCTAGTGACTTACATTTAGGGAAAGATCTACCAAACTGTGTCTTCTTCCTCGAGAAACAGAAGGTGGAGTCAGAATCAATAGACACTAGAACAGTTGTTGTCAGCCCTGTCCTTGGAACATACCTAGCCAGTCAGGTTTTAAGGATATCCATGACAAATATGCATGAGATAGATCTGCATACAATGGAGGTGCATTGCAAATCTCTCTCATGCATATTCATTGTGGATATACTGAAAATCTGGTTAGGTGTGTGCCAAGGACTGGGTTGAAAACCTCTGTCCTAGAAGTATCTTGTAGCATGGTAACACAGGATTTGATTTATTAAGGCTTTTCCCCATTCTATGTCTATAAATCAGGTCCATAGTCACATAATAGATGATGGCAGAAAAACACCAAGTTGTCCATCTATTCTGAACACTTATTCCTATCCACACTGCCAAGGATATATCTGAGCTGACAGCCATATAGTGTGACCTTCTCTAGCATATCAATTCTTATTCAAGACCATTGTATTCCACCTTCCTGGGTAACTAAGCATGCAAGATCCTCTTTCAAGTTCACACACAGCACTCTTCCTATATCTAACCACAATGTTCCACATAATCCAAACATCTGCAACACCAGTGCAGTGTTATCCAAACATCTATCCTCTCAGGCCTCTCTGTCATTACCAACCCACTGCATTGACCCTGTCAACATAAGGAGTACATAGCTTGCTATATGATCTGGCTATATGAACACCTGCATTTTACCTAGGACTTCTATATTTTATTGTAGTAGTCTGCTAATTAATTGTCAGTGCAATTTGCCAGACAGATCTGACTATGTGATTGCCTACATTTCCATTAGGACTTCTAGCTCTGTGCAGTTTGTGTTGCAGGCTCTGTACCATTTTAGTTGTCCTTCTCTGAACTGCTTCCATCCGCAGAATGATATGACCTTCAAAACTAAACTTTTCTCAAGGTGATGTCTTACTAGTGACCTATACAAGGATAACATTCCTTTTTTTCCATAATGATAGTATCTTTTCTTGGGCAAGATGTACTAAGCATTTTTCTCTTAGACATAAAGTTGGAAACTATCATTAATACATATGTCCCCTTATATATCTAACCAAACTATTAGCTTTCTATGATGCTTTATAACAATGACTTATAACTTTTAAGTAATTTGAGATGATTATGCTAACTGATAATTGACTAATGAAGTTTTGCACATCAGATATATAATTTTACACTTTTTTCCTTGGAAGCATAGCTTCCAAGCCTTTGACAATTCTTCCAATTTTTTTCAGGTCCACATATATTTCCATCAAGTCCCTCTACAATGTCATTAACAAAGACATTGAAAACAACTAACCCTAGCACCAGACCCAGAGATACTCCACTCGACACTTTATCTTTACCAGAATAGCCTTTGAGTTTTGTTGTTTAACCAGTTCCTCACCCAGTTAACCACCTTCTCCCATACTGACTATATGGTTTACTGCTCCTGTAAGTGGTACAGTATCAAAAGCCTTGCTGAAATACAGAGAGGTCACATGCCCTTTCGATGAGCTTTTTACTCTAGTAACCTCCATGTTCTGCTTCCCTCAGAGTTGAAAATTCCTGTTCCTAATCAAATACATGCAACACATGAATGGTCTCTGGTATTCTGTTTCTTTCATAGAACAGATTGCTGATCCTTTAGTATTTTTATTTTGTTCTACTTATGTACACTGGGTGGATGTAATCTTTTATTTGACATTTACAGTGGGACAGCACTAATAATGAACAAAAGTATGACCATCATATAAAATATGGGGATATCTACTTCTAAGTCAAAAGTCAAATTGGTCTTTTCAAGACCTCATCTTGAATTATAATTATTGGTCATACAAATGTGATTTTTTAAAATAATTTTTCAATATGCAATTTTTAGGAAAAATAAAAGCATTGTACTTGAAATTCCAATATATTATTCCTGTTGTTAAAGGAGAGCTACCCAACACTGCCAGCACTGTTTCAGTCTTTTGGTTCCTTAAACTGGTAATGTAGCTTTCATATTATCAAGTCACAGTAATGTTTCATTTGTGGGAATGTCAACAGATATCCCCATCTTTTTTATGATGGTCATATATATATATATATTTCACAAGAGTATGTCTATGAAGTACAGGTGAATTCTGAATTTTATCACTCACATCAGCTGAAACATAGTTCAGAGACATTACTCTAGTTATTCTGTGTCTGCATTTCATTCTCCAGGCAGATATATATTTGTATTTCTAATAAATGTTTATGGATTTAAAGAACTGACTTGTTTTTATGAATTTATTTATTTATTTATTTAAAGGCTTTTATATACCAAAGTTCATGCACTAGTGCATACTACTTCGGTTTACACAGAACAAGGAACAGAAAATTACATCAATGAAGTTAGACAAGAGTTTAGCGGTCTGTGTAGTCATGTTCATGAAGAGCAGTGAGTGCAGAATAAAGTATGTGAACATTTTGTTTGAAAAATAAAGCCTTATATATTAAAGTTCAGTATGCATTTACAGGTTAAGGTAAGTGCATATCAGCTATATGTGTATATACACACAGACATATACATACACACACACACACACATCCTGGGTCTAGTGCTGATCAATTAGACTGAATGCACTTATTGAGTAACCATAGATGCATACCACTGAAATGGATCAACTTTGACAATGTGGAGCTGTTTAGATCTCTATAGCCCACACCAACATTTGATGCTAGGCTATTTAACACACATTAATAAAAACTGCAAATATTATTTGTATTTTCAATCATCAAAGGAAGCTTTGTGTCATCTCAACTACTAATATTTGCATTTGAATCAGACCTGGATAAGGCAGCGGCAATATAGGCAACTACCTAGGATGCCAAGCTTCAAAAATGACAAATATCCAGGCCAAGACAATCCTGTTTCTGTTTGATTTAGGGCCGTGTGTTTGGATAGTTTAATGGATTGCTACCATGGCACCCTGCCTATGGTTGCAAATTTCTTAATTCTCGTCCTGGTTTGAATATACTTTTGTGGCTTCAGATATGTGAGACTTATATTAAAGAACAGCCTCTGATATTTTGCTCCATATAGAAACAAAGCTCAGGTTAAGTCAAGATATATGGAAAATATTATTGGAGAAGAGAATATATTTTCTTATTTATCACTTTTACTAGATAGATGTCTTGTATTATACAGAATATTGAAAATGTATGAATTGCAATTCTGAGAAACCCAATAAATAGGCCAAATACAATATAGCATAGGATATAGAGCTGTAGAAAACAGATTCTACCATACAAAAGTATACTTGAACACTAAACAGTACAATCACAGAATCTGTATTTCTGATTATCCCTGTTTCCCTAAGACTTTCCAGAAGGAGAGAATGGAAGAAACTTCCTTTTGATATTTTTAAGTTCTCATAGAAAATGTACACAAATATCCTTACCTGCAAAAGGCTGCTTGTTTCCGTCTGAATGTTTTCTTCTTTGTCAGTAAGTAGTAATCCATTATTATTAGCAGTAACAACGTTAGTTGGCCTATTACTTTGGTCACTTGCGTTCAGGAAGCTAAACTCGTTCTTTCTGGAGTCTGCTGCTAACCAGACGTTATAGGAGTACGGCAAAGTGCTATCACTGTACCGTGGTGGAAAAGCGGACTCATCCTTTGAATAATGATCAGCACTTAAACATTCAAAATGTGATTTTCGAAATTTCATCACTGCCACCAGTATACCAGTCAAAAGGAATAAAAAGCAGATCAAAGCTAGAGCTATTATTAAATAAAAATTTAAATTAGACTGGAAGCTTGCTTCACTGGACTGGTTGATTAATTCGGGTGGAACCTGTTGAATGTTTTCTGAAAATATTATATTGAGTGTTACAGTGGCTGAAAGAGGTGGCTGCCCATTATCCTTTACGGAAATAATCAGCCTTTGCTTCACGGAATATTTTCCCATAAAGATGCGAGATGTCCTGATTTCTCCATTGTGAAGTGCAATGTTAAAAAGCTCTGGTTCTGTGGCCTGAAGCAGTTGATAAGAGAGCCAGGCATTGTGACCAGAGTCAGCATCAACAGCCACTACTTTAGTTACTAAATAACCCGCGTCAGATGAAGGAGGAACCATCTCGAACAGAGCCGAGCCATCAGATTCGAGTGACGGGTAAAGAATTTCGGGAGCATTGTCATTCTGATCCAAAATAAACACCTTCAAGGTGACATTGGTGCTAAGTGCTGGAGATCCACCGTCCTGTGCCTTCACTTGCATTCGAAACTCCCTAAGCTCTTCATAGTCGAATGAGCGTTGAGCATAGATGATTCCAGTCTGTGAGTTGATGGAGATATAGGAAGAGAAGGGCACATCCACTATGTTGCCGTTTAGTATGGAGTAAGTGACTCTAGCATTTTGATCCAAGTCCAGATCTGAAGCTTTTACACTGTAAATGGAAGCACCCAGGGGATTGTTTTCTGGGACATAAGCGATATAGGAAATACTCTCGAAAACAGGCGCATTATCGTTTACATCTGATACTTCCAAATGAATTGTTTTTCTGGTGAAAGTGGGAGGAGATCCTTTGTCAATGGCTATAACTGTAATATTATACTCGGCGACTTTTTCTCTGTCCAGTATGGAGTCTGTGAGGAGTTTGAAGTAATTATTAGAGGATGAGACTAATTTAAAAGGAATATCGTCATGGAAATGACAACTGACTTCTCCATTTAGTCCGGAATCTCTGTCGTTGATATTAATGAGTGCTATGACTGTGCCAGGAGGAGCGTCCTCAGGAACAGGACTAGATAAGGACATAACTGTTACTTCAGGGGCATTGTCATTCTCATCAGAGATCTCTAGTAGAACCTTGCAATGGCCAACCATGCCCCCACCATCCTTCGCTTCAATGATCATCTCATAACGTTTTGCCTCTTCGAAATCCAAAAGCACATTAACTCTAATTACACCAGATAGAGGATCCAGACGGAATTTGTGATGGACACTGTCTGCTATGTTTTTGAAAAAGTAGGTGATTTGTCCATTTGTACCTTCATCAGCATCACTGGCTTTCACTTGAAATACTAGGGAGTTGTTTGGCGAATTCTCCTTAACACTAATTTTGTAGACCTCTCGAGTGAACATGGGGAAATTGTCATTCACATCAATAACAGTAATGCAAACTTGAGCTGTTCCGGTTCTCATAGGGTCCCCCCCATCAGAAGCTGTCAAGATTAAACGGTGAGTACTTTGTTTTTCTCGATCTAATGGTTTTTCCAGTACAAGTTCTGCATATTTGTTGCCATCACTGTTCTGTTTCGTATGAAGTATAAAAAATTGATTCGCACTAAGTTCGTACTTCTGAAGGGAGTTGGTACCAACATCCAGATCTACTGCATTTCCTATAAGAAAGCGCGCACCTGGTAGCGTGGACTCGCTTATTTCTATCTCAGCATTATGTTTGTTGAAAACAGGAGGATTATCATTTATATCTTGGATTTCAATTTTCAAGTGAAAAACATTTAAAGGATTGTCGATAAGCATTTCTAAGTTTAGGATGCAAAGAGGTGTTTCGGAGCATATTTCTTCTCTGTCTATTCTTTCATTCACGTACAGATTGCCATTGTTTAAATCTATAGCGAAGTATTGCCTTTTGCCACTAGAAGCAATACGAAGATTGCGAACTGCGAGCTGTCTGATGTTCAGTCCTAAATCTTTTGCTATATTTCCTACAAAGGAGCCGCGCTCCATTTCTTCTGGAACCGAATAACGAATTTGTTCAGAAGCGATTTGGCAGAAACAAAAGAATAAGAAGAAAGCCCTTACTTGCAGTCTGATTCCCGGACCGATCTGCTTGCGCCATATTCCCATGTCCGCCAAGTTAAACGTTGTTGAATTGTGCTGAACGCCTTCCTCTATTTCCAGAAAAATTTTATTGTAGTGCTTTATACAGTAAATCACTGATAAGAAGAATGAATACAATCCATTCCTTTGTACATTTAAAGTATTTTACGCAGATGATTTCTTCCCAGACCCTCTCTCTCTTGTCCTGTTTCCTTTCCGATCTGCACTGAGTGAGGGTGCAGTGGGAAGCTCTAATGGATCTCCAGTTCCAGCTTGTCTCCTCATTGGTCAACAGCGACACGCTGAGTCTCAGTCTAAGAATTACATCAAACCTAAAACAGAATACCGTCAAATTCCCAAAATTCAGATCTTTGAAACAAGATAGACGGATCTGAGCCAGGTCTGAAAGATAATTTACGGATATTTCTACTAGAAATTACTATAAAATGAAGGCTAATTATCAGATTAGTGCAAATACATTTTTAATTCTATACATTTGGGAAAGATAAGTTCAAAGATTCTTTTCTAGCATTTCTTATATTCACACAAAGAAAAATATTTAATTCCAAACCTAAAAAAGGCAAGTTATATACCCATTTTATGCATTTATACTGATACTTATCCTGGGTGTAATAATTCAACAATCTTAAGTGTTCCTGTAGAGAAACTTTTTAACACTCACTTCAGTGTTAAAGCCTTTAGCCACATTTTATTTATAAATCACCTTTCATCATTTTCAAAGGAATACTTCTTCATTAAAATAAATTCTGAAGCCACTTCCCCTTCTTTAAAACAATAAACTAGATGAAAGAAAACACATCACATACACAAAGGAGGAAATATTCTTGTCTTTATGTTTTGTATTTTATACAGTGCATGCTAAAACCATTTATTGTAGAAACACCTAAAATGGACTTATAACAGGCTATGAAGCTCCTGTCATTTTAGAGCTGATAATTACAAGAAAAGTTTATTTTAATAAAAGAGAACTGAGAGAAAGTGTGCTGTTAGCCTATCACTGCTTTAGTGCCCTGCTGTGCTGCTGCTTAACCCTGTGCAATGGTATTAGAATCTGTAAAATGTAATTTTTAGAATGTTACAATATATCAGCAGGGCTAAGAGTAGGCATAGTCTCTGTCAAATGATTGTAACATGGTACAACCTCAAAAGATCTATGAGACACAAGAAGGGACTATAAAGCTTAGCAGAAGATATGAATGGGCTAACTGGATAGGCCATATGGTTTTTATCTGCCACCTTGTCCTATATTTTTATGTTTCTGTGACAGTCTGTCTGTGTTTTCATTGTGTGGTCTGAACTATGTCAATGTGCTGTCTCTTTGAGTGGAAAAGTGATAGTGTGTCATGCAGAATAGTAGTAGACAGAGTGAGTTAGTCAATACATAGTCAGCAGTGCTCTATTGTTTCAGATAATAGTGACTTATGTGTGTGTTCGCTCACTGTAGTGTGTACATTCTAACAATACCTCACAAAAACTGGAGAGGAAGCCTTCTGGATGTGCATAAATCTGAATACTACAAAGACAAAGCAAAGGAGGAGACTCCCCAGAGAATGCTGAACATGTCAGAGGAACATTGATGTCACGTGAATGTTGCAAGCCAATCATGTCAATGAACATGCAAAACCATGAAAGGGTAGGCACACTATCTTAGTCCTCATGCATTTACAGTGAAGTCTTAAGCAGATGTATGCCTGGTGACCTGCAGTGGTTTCTGGCTGTGAGTGGAAAGTTATCCTGTTTGTAAGCCATCTCTAAAGCAGAAAAGTTTCCTGAGATTAGTCCATAGAAGAAGAGTTGCCTTTCCGGGTTGTGGGGAAGAGACAGTTATAAGATAATTCTCAAAGTAGTCAGAGAGTTGCCTAGAGCAGTCAGTAGTAAGCAGAGAAGATTTCCAAAGGCCCCAGACTGACCTGGCAGAGAGAAAAGCAGAAATTGAGCTTGAATTAGAGCAAAATCTTGCTGGGCCTAGAGGGAGGTTGAATGGCCATTCAGTTTGAGTGCAGAAAATGCAGCCTACATAGTCCTCTTCCTGGACTGGATTTGATGTGTGGCAGTCTCCAGGTGCAATGCATCTGAAAGAGATAACTTGAGGAGCGGTTGGCAAAAGCCACATAGGCCTTTGGTCTTCTAGGAGCAGGAGATGCACCAGTCAGAAGTCAGAAAGAGAGATATGGTCTTTGCTTTTGAGAGACCTACTATATAAGGAGGCTTGCGTAGCATCAGAGAAGCCAACATATACAGGACTCTTACTCTTTGGCTAACAGAAGAAGGGTGAAGTAACATTGTGTTGACTATCTAGATTAGTGAGAAAGAAGTTTCAAAGGAAAAACACAGTGCAGGGTTGCACTTCATATATGGAAAGTTCCAAAGGGATGCAAGTATTGCAACCTAAGGAAGAATGCTGTCAGTTGTTAAAATAGAGGCAGGGAATACTTGGACAGAAGGGCCAACCATGTTCAGAAGTTACATCTCTGCTCTTAGTATTAATGTGGAGGTTAAGGATAAAATAGCAATGGGCCAAGAAAAAAATATAAAGCTGCTATTGGGTGTAAAAGGTCTTCTGAACACTGTAGTAGTTCTAGTGAGTGATATACCAAAAGTGAAATCCATGTGTGGGACCTATACTCAGGAGTCATGGAAAGCTGAACTTGTAAGCTAGGGACCACTATAAGGGACATTTTGTTATATTTTTCATGTTTTTAGTTTTTCATGTATTTCTGTTTGCAACACACACACACAAATTAGCCTTTGTTTTTACTTTACATTTTCTTCTTTCTTATGACAGATATTTCCTATATAAACAGTTATTCCACTTTTTTTGTTTTTATATTTGCAAGCTTTTCAGAAACGTTTAATTTGGAGGAAGCAGGACAGTGAAGTTATAAACCTTGGACTGCAGGATGCCAGAGGTTAAAAAAGGTCCCCATAATTACCACAGAAGACACCTGGAAAAATCATAATCAAAGGGATATGCATTAGATGTCCACTTGTTAAACTTGGATAATGAGAATAACCTTTTTTTTTTTAAACTTGGCTAATGAGCATGGAGTTGTCCATGATTTAGCTGGCTACTATGTTCCAACAGTATGACTGGCCTATCAGTGAGACTCTGGCCTATTAAAACCCAACTGAGAAACCCTGATCAGTCATGGCCTGACAGTAAAGCACTATCCAATCCTTACTGCCTAACATCAATCACATCCTCAGGTGGGACAGTCCTAACTTGGAGCCTTAAAATATATATTTCAGGCCTTCGCAAATAAATTTGCACCGGACAACAGAAAGTACTAAGAACAGAAGACATCAGAGAGAGGGGGGCATCCCTAGAGTCATTCTGCTAAGGAGTCTAGCTGGCCACTGGAGTATTGGTAGTCCAGGATTTGGGATGAGATTGACCTTGTGGGTTTTAATTAGTTTAGAGGGTAACAGACTAACAAAAAAGGTTTCAGCTTGACTGATCAACTTTAGTGAATTTATATGTCTGCTTGATTAGTTGCTTAACACAGTAAAAGGTGTAAAAGGGTATACATGAGGAAACTCCAGAACACCTAAAATGACTTGCCCGGTCACCTATAAACCTGATTCAGTAGGGAATCCAGTTCTCTGGGAAAGGAGTATAACTGCCCGGCTCAGGAGGGGAACAGGAGGCCCAAGGGAGAAAAGGAAGCCTAAGGAAAGAATACAACTGTACTGTAAGTTGTATAATTCATTTGTTTTGTTAAACTGCAAAGAATGCCAGCACTGTTTTGTTAGTTCTGATCACAAATAAGGAAGTTTATAAGAGACTTGCCAGCTTCAAGTCATGCATATGGGGTGTGGAAATCCGAAAGAACTGTATTTGATGGGGGGTGAAGGGCTGATGTGAACGGAACAGGAAGAGAGACAAGACGATAGCTAAAGCCAGAAGAATGCTGGGCTGCATAGAGGGAGGAATATCTACTAAGAGAAAGGAAGTGATGATACCCTTGTACAGGGCCTTGGTGAGGCCTCACCTGGAGTACCGTGTTCAGTTCTGGATACTGTATCTCCAAAGGGACAGAGACAGGATGGAGGCGGTCCAGAGAAGGGTGACCAAAAAGGTGAATGGTCTTCATAAAATGACTTATGAAGAGAAATTGAAGAACCTAAATATGTATACCCTGGAGGAGAGGAGGAGCAGGGGTGATATCATACAGACTTTCAGATACTTGAAAGGTTTTAATGATCCATGGTCAACTATAAACCTTTTCCGTTGGAAAAAAATCAGTAGAACTAGGGGTCACAATTTGAAACTCTAGGGAGGAAGACTCAGAACCAATGTCAGGAAGTATTTCTTCATGGAGAGGGTGGTTGATGCCTGGAATGCCCTTCCGGAGGAAGTGGTGAAGTCTAAAACTGTGAAGGAATTCAAAGGGGCATGGGATAAACATTGTGGATCCATAAAGGCTAGAGGATGGGAATGAAGAGAAGAGCCATGGGAGTGGCTTTCTTGAATGGTGGCTACTACCTGGGGATTACTACCCTTACTCAATAAGCCTTCACACAGTTAATGCAACTCCAACATTGCTCTCTGCTTCATTGGCAAGGGGAAATGTGGAAAAGAGGATTTGCTTTCAGACAACAACCAACAAGGACTGAACTACACAGTCTGGGTAGACAGATAAGCATGGTGGTAGCTTGCTTATTGCGGCAGTTACTACCCTAAACCAATTAAGCCTGATACTTCACTTTGAATGCATATAGAGCATTACTCTCTGCTTCAACGGCAGGGGGAAATGTGGAAAAGAGGATTTACATTCAGACAACATCTAACAAGGCATGGATCTGTGCAGTCTGGGTAAACAAGCATCGGGGTAACTTGCTTGATGTGGCGGTTACTACCCTTAACCATTAAGCCTTATGATTCACCTTTGATGCAGCTCCAACATTGCTCTCTGCTTTGGTGGCAGTGGGGTGGCAGGAAGTTTGAGCTGAACAGTTGCCAACAAGGGCCCTGAACTTGATAGCTGGTGAGACATATAAGTATGGGAAAATAAGTGTGGGAGCTTGCTGGGCAGACTGGATGGGCCATTTGATCTTTTTCTGCCGTCATTTCTGTTTTTATCTTGCCAACCCAATATTTCTTTTACCTTTACCACTATCTTCATCTTGTGCCTGCTGAGCACTATAACACATCCTTTTAAAAACATCTTTATGAATTACATATTTAATAGCTCTACAAATCATAGCAGAAATTATATTCTGCTGACCTGCAATATACTTTCCCCAATCCTTTCCTATGGGCTGTTGAGGAAAGACTTCTAACCTGTAATCATTTTTCTCTCCTTTTGGTTATCTCCATCATAAATGGAGCTCCAAATTCTGGCTCTAGACACTGCATTTTCCAATAAATCTTCCTCTTTTGATTCTTTTCCTCACATTCTAAATCCAGGTCTACTCTTGAGGTGCACATTGCCCTACTTAATGCTTTTTTTTTTTTTTTACCTTAAACTGTAAACAGCAGGATCCTTGGGTGGGTGAATTGCCAAACTCTGGTTTTAAACTCTTATCAGACCCTGTTTAGTGTAACTTTAGAAATCAGTCATCTTTGTTTCATTTATTTCATTTATTAGAATTTATATTCAGCAAATTTATATTCAGCAAATTACAGTAGTAGTTTAAGGTGTATTACACTGGTAATATATACACAATTTCAATATTGGAGTCTTTCCGATTCTGCATGCCTTCACAGCTTTGTCACCTATCTCACTTGGAAGTCTTTGTTTATCTATATCTCATATTTTGCTTTTCTTCCTTTCTGCCTCTACAGATGCTATAAGATCTCCATCTGATTACTTTTTTATTTTTGGCACTCTTTTTTACTCACTCATCTTAGTTCCCTCCTT
The DNA here is from genome assembly GCF_901001135.1 of Rhinatrema bivittatum. Lineage (NCBI taxonomy): Eukaryota > Metazoa > Chordata > Amphibia > Gymnophiona > Rhinatrematidae > Rhinatrema > Rhinatrema bivittatum. The sequence continues at coordinate 28,932,613 of NC_042632.1, read as the reverse complement.
TTCTGGCTCAAACGTTCTGCCCCAATAACTCTCCTGTATTTGATGTTGGGGGCTGATACTCTGGTTTCTTCCCTTACCCCCTTGTGTCCAAGTCTAGTTTCTCCATACCCTGGGATTAGTTATTTTACTCTATAACCAAGCTCAGCTTCATTGTCTGGTGTTTTTCCTTTTCAGTACCAATCCACTGCTAGTATTCTAGATCAATCAACTCATGCTGAAGGTACATTTTGGACCTCTCTAGCTTGCATAGCCTTCTCATCATAGCTACAAGCTAAGTATGCTTCATGTCTACCCATAGCTTCTTGTTTGCTTCTTCCACCATCTCTCTCTTGATTTCAGGTCATCTTTTACCTATTTTATTTATTTATTTATTTATTTTTAACTTTTATATACCGACATTCTTGCACTAAATGCAAATCATGCCGGTTTACAGTGAAACAGAAAAAGCAGGAAAAAATTCCTTTGTCGAATACAATGAAACAGCTTAGTTAACAAAGGAAACATAAAAATAAATTTTTACATATACACAAAGGTTTGCACGAAGGGGTGCACAAAGGGGAGAGCCCCTTTGTCGCGCCCCTTCGGCGTGCGACGCCTGGTGTTAAGGCTGTCTTAACTGTCCGATGTTAGTGACGTCATGGGGGGCGGTTCTAATGATCGCAGCACTTACATCGCTGCTTCTTTCCAGTTCCAGGTGAAGATCAAGCTGTTTCCTTCCCTTCCCCTCCCATGACTGTGGGGTGAGAAGCGCTGCAGGGTGCCCCTTGATGTTATCTGGCTTCCCACATGCGAAGCCTGGTGTTGAGGCTGTCTTAACTGTCCGATGTTAGTGACGTCATGGGGGGGGGGGGCGGGTCTAATGATCGCAGCACTTACATCGCTGCTTCTTTCCAGTTCGAGGTGAAGATCAAGCTGTTTCCTTCACTTCCCCTCCCATGACTGTGGGGTGAGAAGCGCTGCAGGGTGCCCCTTGATGTTATCTGGCTTCCCACACTGTTTCAGCTGAGCCTCCTCATCATGTCCACCTGCTGCCCCAAAGATCATTTAGATTTCACTACTTTTGATTTCCGTCATGTTTTAAGCTCTTCAGTTTATCTGTCTCCACTTTTAGCTGTCTGTTCAGCCTCTCACACTCATCCTTGTCTTTTTAATGCTTCTTCTAAAGCTTCAGCTTCTAAGGCCTCTGGTTCTGTGCAGTCCTGTTATTCAGCATAGCTTGATTAATATTCCTCTCATCTGCAAAATGAGTCCTTTGTTTTTTAAAGTCTGTCTTTAGACTACCTCTATTTAGTTTATTTTCTTTTGAAGCTGCAATCTCCAAAATTGTACTCATTATTCCAAATAAGTTCTCCCCAAAGACTTAAACAGGATCAATATTACTTCCTTTCTCCTGCTGGTTATTGCTTTCCTTATGCACTAATGCTTCCTTCTGGCTTTTGCCTTATCTATGTGTTTGACTATCTTAAGGTCATCAGATATTATTACCTTTAGATCATGCTTTTGTTTTGTGCACAGAACTTCATCCACTATACTGAACTGCTCCATTGAGCTTTCATCATCCAATTGCATGACCCTGCATTTCTTAGCATTAAATATTAGCTGCCAAATCTTGGATTATTCCACAAGTTTCACTAGATGTCTCCTCACATTTTCTACACTGTGTTTAGTATAGTATTCCAGGAAGGCTTCATATCAGCTTTAACATAATTCAGATACTTTGTTACAGTTATTCTCTATCTGCATTTTATTCTCCAGTAAGATATGTTTCTAGTTGTATTTCTAATAAATGTTTATGGACTTTAATAAATGGCCTGTTTTTATGCATGGTTTGAGGAGAGTTCAACTGTCTGCGCAGACATGCAGCATGAGATGCGGTGAGCACAGAATAAAGTGTGAAAATCTCATTTGAAAGAAAAACTCCTTATATGTTAAAGTTCAGCATGTATTACAGGTTAACATAAGTGCATATAAAATTTTTTACAAAGATACATCCTGGGTCCAGTGTTGTTCAATAATTTTTTTCATAATTTAGATGATGGAATAGAAAGTACATGTAAAATTGGGACTATACTAAGTTGGGAGAAGTTGCAAGCACCTTCGGAGGACAGGATTAAAAGGCAAAATGAACAATGAAGTAAGATGCTACTCTCAGGATGGAAAATCTAATGCATAATATAGACACAGCTCTTTTAGACTGAATGTACTCATTGAGTAACTATAGACTATACCACTGAAGTTTGTCAATGTGTGAGCTGCTTAGATCTCTGTAGTCCACATCAACATTTGACACTAGGCTATTTAACATAAAAATTAATAAAAAGTGTAAATATTTATATTTTAAAGTATCAAAGGAGGCTTTTTGTCATCTCAGCTACTAATATTTGCATTTGAATCAGACTTGGATTAGACATGGGCAACATAGGCAACTGCCTAGAATGCCAAATTTCAAAAGTGTGAAATATGCAGGCCAAAGACTATCCTGCTTCCATAATAAGAGAATAGAAGAATTTTTTTTTCATATTTATGAGTTTTCATAGAACATGTAAACAAATATCCTTACCTGCAAAAGGCTCCTTGTTTCTGTCTGAAGGTTGCTTTCTTCTTTGTCAGTAAGTAGTAATCCATTATTATTAGCAGTAACAACGGTAGTTGGCCTATTACTTTGGTCACTTGCTGTCAAGAAGCTAAACTCGTTCTTTCTGGAGTCTGCTGCTAACCAAACGTTATAGGAGTACGGTAAAGTGCTATCACTGTACCGTGGTGGAAAAGCGGACTCATCCTTTGAATAATGATCACCACTTAAACATTCAAAATGTGATTTTCGAAATTTCATCACTGCCACCAGTATACCAGTCAAAAGGAATAAAAAGCAGATCAAAGCTAGAGCTATTATTAAATAAAAATTTAAATTAGACTGGAAGCTTGCTTCACTGGACTGGTTGATTAATTCGGGTAGAACCTGTTGAATGTTTTCTGAAAATATTATATTGAGTGTTACAGTGGCTGAAAGAGGTGGATGCCCATTATCTTTTACGGAAATAACCAGCCTTTGCTTCACGGAATATTTTCCCATAAAGATGCGAGATGTCCTGATTTCTCCATTGTGAAGTGCAATGTTAAAAAGCTCTGGTTCTGTGGCCTGAAGCAGTTGATAAGAGAGCCAGGCATTGTGACCAGAGTCAGCATCCACAGCCACCACTTTAGTTACTAAATAACCCGCGTCAGATGAAGGAGGAACCATCTCGAACAGAGCCGAGCCATCAGATCCGAGTGACGGGTAAAGAATTTCAGGAGCATTGTCATTCTGATCCAAAATAAACACTTTCAAAGTGACATTGGTGCTAAGTGCTGGAGATCCACCGTCCTGTGCCTTCACTTGCATTCGAAACTCCCTAAGCTCTTCATAGTCGAATGAGCGTTGAGCATAGATGATTCCAGTCTGTGAGTTGATGGAGATATAGGAAGAGAAGGGCACATCCACTATGTTGCCGTTTAGTATGGAGTAAGTGACTCTAGCGTTTTGATCCAAGTCCAGATCTGAAGCTTTTACACTGTAAATGGAAGCACCCAGGGGATTGTTTTCTGGGACATAAGCGATATAGGAAATACTCTCGAAAACAGGCGCATTATCGTTTACATCTGATATTTCCAAATGAATTGTTTTTCTGGTGGAAGTCGGAGGAGATCCTTTGTCAATGGCTATAACTGTAATATTATACTCGGCGACTATTTCTCTGTCCAGTATGGAGTCTGTGAGGAGTTTGAAGTAATTATTAGAGGATGAGGCTAATTTAAAAGGAATATCGCCATTGAAATGACAGCTGACTTCTCCATTTAGTCCGGAATCTCTGTCGTTGATATTAATGAGTGCTATGACTGTGCCGGGAGGAGCGTCCTCAGGAACAGGACTAGATAAGGACATAACTGTTACTTCAGGGTTATTGTCGTTCTCATCAGAGATCTCCAGTAGAACCTTGCAATGGCCAACCATACCCCCACCATCCTTCGCTTCAATGAGCAACTCATAACGCTTTGCTTCTTCATAATCCAAAAGCACATTAACTCTAATTTCACCAGATACAGGATCCAGACGGAATTTGTGATGGACACTGTCTGCTATGTTTTTGAAAAAGTAGGTGATTTGTCCATTTGTACCTTCATCAGCATCACTGGCTTTCACTTGAAATACTAGGGAGTTGTTTGGCGTATTCTCTTTAACACTAATTTTGTAGACCTCTCGAGTGAACATGGGGGAATTGTCATTCACATCAATAACAGTAATGCAAACTTGAGCTGTTCCGGTTCTCATAGGGTCCCCCCCATCAGAAGCTGTCAAGATTAAACGGTGAGTACTTTGTTTTTCTCGATCTAATGGTTTTTCCAGTACAAGTTCTGCATATTTGTTGCCATCACTGTTCTCTTTAATATGAAGTATGAAAAATTGATTCGCACTAAGTTCGTACTTCTGAAGGGAGTTGATACCAACATCCAGATCTACTGCATTTCCTACAGGAAAGCGCGCACCTGGTAGCGTGGACTCGATTATCTCTATCTCAGCATTATGTTTGTTGAAAACAGGAGGATTATCATTTATATCTTGGATTTCAATTTTCAAGTGAAAAACATTTAAAGGATTGTCGATAAGCATTTCTAAGTTTAGGATGCAAAGAGGTGTTTCGGAGCATATTTCTTCTCTGTCTATTCTTTCATTCACGTACAGATTGCCATTGTTTAAATCTATAGCGAAGTATTGCCTTTTACCACTAGAAGCAATACGAAGATTGCGAACTGCGAGCTGTCTGACGTTCAGTCCTAAATCTTTTGCTATATTTCCTACAAAGGAGCCGCGCTCCATTTCTTCTGGAACCGAATAACGAATCTGTTCAGAAGCGGTTTGGCAGAAACAAAAGAATAAGAAGAAAGCCCTTACTTGCAGTCTGATTCCCGGACCGATCTGCTTGCGCCATATTCCCATGTCCGCCAAGTTAAACGTTGTTGAATTGTGCTGAACGCGTCCCTCTTTATTTATACTGTAAATCACTGATAAGAAGAATGAATACAAGCCATTCCTTTGTACATTTAAAATATTTTACGCAGATGATTTCTTCCCAGACCCTCTCTCTCTTGTCCTGTTTCCTTTCCGATCTGCACTGAGTGAGGGTGCAGTGGGAAGCTCTAATGGATCTCCAGTTCCAGCTTGTCTCCTCATTGGTCAACAGCGACACACTGAGTCTCAGTCTAAGAATTGCATCAAACCTAAAACAGAATACCGTCAACTTCCCAAAATTCAGATCTTTGAAACAAGATAGACGGATCTGAGCCAGGTCTGAAAGATAATTTACGGATATTTCTACTAGAAATTACTATAAAATGAAGGCTAATTATCAGATTAGTGCAAATAAGATTTTAATTCTATAAAGAATGGAGAGAGAATTTCAGTTTCTTTTCTAGCATTTCTTGTATTCGCAAGAAGAAAAATATTTAATTTCAAATGTACAAAAGGCAAGTTACATACCAATTTTATGCATTTATATTGATACTTATCCTGGATGTAATAATGGAATAATCTTTAGTTTTCGTGTACAGCAAAGTTTTAACACTCACTTTAATTCTAAAGCTTATAGCACATTTTATTTGTAAATCACTTTTCATCCATTTTCAAAGGAATAATTCTTCATTAAAATAAATTCTGAAGCATACTTTCCCTTTTTTTAAACAATAAACTAGATGAAAGAACACAGATTGTATATACAAAGAAGGAAATATTCTTATGTTTGCATTTTGTACTGTGCATGGTAAAACCATAGCATCAGAGAAGCCAACAAAGCCAAAGAGTAGAGTCCTGAATTACAAACTAACACTGTGTTGACTATCCAGAGTAGTAGGAAAGAGACTTCGAAAGAAAAACACAGTGCAGAATTGCACTTCATAAATTAAAAGTGCCAAAGGAATGCAAGTGGTGCAACCTAAGGCAAGAATGCTGTTCATTATAATAGAGGCAGGGAGGCTGGGACAGAGGGACAAACCAGCTTCAGAAATTACATCCCTGCACTTATTTCTAATGTGGAGTTTAAGGATAAAATTGCAATGGGCCTGGAAGAAAATATAAAGCTGCCATTGGGTGCAAAAGGTCCTCCTAACACTGTACTAGTTCGAGTGAGTAGTATACCAAAAGTGAAATCCATGTTTGGGACCTATACTCAGGAGTAATGGAAAGCTGTTCAACCCGGATTGCAAATGTTAAGAACCAACTTTTTTCTAGATAAGTCAATACATACAAGTACACTCAGTGGTTTAATTCTGGTTTCATACAGGTCACAAAGTATATGATTGAGAGAGAACCACTCACCATCCTGCCAAAAAATGTGTCTCTTGAAGTGTCATCTGTTGTTGCAGTAGCACAAGAAACAATCCTAATACTGCCCATGATGTTCCTCCTGGAGGACCCATCACATCTGTAATCACAACTGCAGTTCACATTGATGATGAGTGAAGTACTGGTATTCCAACAGAAGAGGATTCCTCTAGTGATGATTGCTACAGCAATCTTAAACCCCTTCCATGCAGATCAACTACCATGCAGATAATTCCTAAACTCTGTTAAAACATTCCTCGATCTCCCTTACTGTAATCCCAAATGATTGTATTTTCCACCACTAGGCCACATTGTATCCTCCTGAACACAATCAACCTTGCCTTCAAGGTTCCCCTAGTGTACACATCCCCCACATGCCATAGCACCCCACATCTGAATGTATATCACTGAATGTATATTACTATCTTTGAACACCCCCCCCCCCCACGTGAAAATCATGCTATTTGTACATAGTTAATCAGTTTGCTCTTACCCTCTGTGTTTTTTTGTAAAGCCTGTTGCTTCGACATGTTTTCTTCCTCCCCCGCTTGAATTTCACGCTTTTATTACATGGTTTCTCAGTTTGCTGTTACCCCCTGTGTTTTTTGTAAAGCCTGGAGCTACGTTTTGTTACCTGTAAACCGAGGTGATATTCCCAACATGCCCCGGTATATAAAAATACTTAAATAAATAAATACATGATGATTACCAAACTATTATACTTTGTAGAGTATAATCATACTACTGGGAGGACGTGGCGGGGGGAAGAAAGATTTACAGTATGTATGCTAGGGATCAGTGTAGGACATTTTCTTATATTTTTCATATTTTTAGATTTTTCATGTATTTATGTTTGCAACAAACACAATTAACTTCTTTTTCCTTTATGTTTTCTTCTTTCTTATGACAATATTTCCTATATAAACAGTTATTCCACTTTTTATGTTTTTATATTTGCAAGGTTTTCAGAAACTTTTAATTTGGAGGAAGTAGGACCTCAAGGTTATAAACCTTGGGCTGCAGGATGCCAGAAGTTAAAAAAGGGACAAATAATTATCACAGAAGACACCTGGAAAAATCATAAAGTACAACAAAGGGATATGCAATGGATGACCACTTGTTAATCTTGCTTAATGAGGATGACCATTTTTTGAACCTGGCTCATGAGTATGGAGGTTTTCATGGTTTAGCTGGCCTACCAGGGTCCAACAGTATGAATGGCCTATCAACGAGACTCTGGCCTATTAAAGTCCACCAATGAAACACTGATCAGTCATGTCCTGACAGTAAAGCACTAACCAATCCTTATGGCCTAACACCACCCACATCCTCAGGTGGGACAGTCCTAACTTGGAACTTAAAATATAGATACTGGAACTTGGCAGATAAATTTGCAACTGACAAAAGAAAGTACCAAAAAAAGAAGACATCGAAGCGAGGGGGGCATCACTGGAGCCATCCTGCTGAGGAGTCTAGCTGGCCACTGGACCTTTGGCAGTCCAGGATTTTAGATGAGATTGACCTTGTGGATTTTAATTAGTTTAGAAGTTAACTGCTGATTAGCAACTCTCAGAATAACAAAAAAGATTACAGCTTGTATGATAAACTTCGTGAATTTCTATATCTGCTTCATTAGTTGCTGAACACAGTAAAGGGTGTAAAGGGGTATACATGAGAAAACTTCAAAACACCTGAAAGGACTGGCCGGTCAACTATAAAACTGATTCAGCAGGGAATCCAGTTTTGTGGGAAAGGAGAACAACTGCCAGACTCAGGAGGAGAACAGGAGGCCCAGGGGAGAGAAGGAAGCCTAAGGAAAGAGAATACAAGTGAATGGTAAGTTGTATAATTGCATTATTTTTGTTGAACTGCAAAGAAAAGCAGCATTGTTTTGTTAGTTCTGATCACAAATAAAGAAGTTTGAGAGATTTGCCAGCTTCATGTCTGTTCCCTGGCTACCCCAAGACCACTCAAGATGCCACAAAGAGGTCTAGGGTTGTTGATCTAGGCCATGAGCTTTACAAACTGCTGGAGGTAAAGTACTGAAGCCAGACCCTGCTCACTGAGAAGAGGCAACCTTCCACTCTATACTACCTTCAAAATAATAACCTGTTTTCTCAAGAGGTCTATGTGCTACATAGGACCTGATGGAACATCTGAGTACTGCCAGCCTCTTCATTTGGGCTCTGGCTTTTCATTGGAACAGAGACTACATCAATCCACCCACCAAGAAAAGGTTATACAATAAGCGGACAACAGTGTATTTCCCCCAATGGGATACTGTGTGTACCTTCCTAATCCTACTAAACTTCATGACTTTGCAGTCCTGCTGTCCTAATATTTCTTTTACTTTTACCACTATGTTCATACTGTGCCTGCTGAGCACTGTACCACATCCTCTTCAAAACATCTTTATGAGGAAAGACTTTTAACCTGTAATCATTTTGCTCTCCTTTTGGACATCTACATCATAAATGGAGCTCCCAACTCTGGCTCTAGCCACTGCATTTTCCTGTGAATCTTCCTCTTTTTAATCTTTTCCTCACATCCTAAATCTTGTGCCACTCTTGAGGAACACATTGCCCTACTTAATACTTTTTTACTTTAAACTGTAAACAGCAGTTTCCTTGGGTGGGTGAATTGCCAAACTCTGGTTTTAAACCTTATCAGCCCCTTTTTAATGTAACTTTAGAAATTAATCCTCCTTTCAAATTAACATATTGAGCTCTTTGTTTAATTTCATTCCATTTTAATTTATTTAAAATGTATATTCAGCACATTACAGTAGTAGTTTAAGGCAGATTACATTGGTAATACTTACATAATTTGAATATTGGAATCTTTCCTAACCTGCTCTCTTTCACAACTTTGTCACCTATCCCACTTGGAAGTCTTTGTTTCTCTTGGGATTTTTTTTTTCTAGATCTCATATTTTGCTTTTCTTCCTTTCTGCCTCTACATATGCTTTAAGTTCTCCATCTGCTTTCTTTCTCACTTTTGGCAGTCTTTTTTGCTCACACATCTTAGTACCCTCCTTTTCTGGTTGAGACTTTCTGCACCAATAAATCTCCTGAGTTTGGTGTTGGGGGCTGATACTCTGGTTTCTTCCCTTACCCCCTTGTATCCACCAGGCCTAGTTTCTCCATACACTGGGATTAGTCATTTTACTCTATAACCAAGCTCAGCTCCATTTCCGTGTGTTTCTTTTCCTTTTCAGTACCAATCCATTGCTGATAATCTAGATCAATCAACTCATGCCGAAGATACATTTTGGACCTCTCTAGTTTGCATAGGCTAACACCTTCTCATCATAGCTACAAGCTAAGTATATTTAATGCCTACCCATAGCTTCATGTTTGCTTCTTTCATCATCTCTCTCTTGATTTCAGGTCATCTTTTCCCTATTTTTCCAACTGCTTCAGCTGAGTCCTCATCTCTTCCACTTGCTACCCCAAAAATCATTCAGATTTCTCTTCCTTTGTCTTTCCTGTCATCTTTTAAGCTCTTCAAGTTCCCTATCTCCACCTTCAGATGTCTGTTCAACCTTTCAAGCTCATCCTTGTCCTCTAATGCTTTTTCTAAAGCTTCAGCCAAGAACAGCTTTTTGATATTTTCTAAGGCCTCTGCTTCTGTGCAGTCCTGTTCTTCAGCACAGCATGCAGAAATATTCCTCTCATCTGCCAAAATCTGGACAACGTTTCTCTGCTTCTTCTTCCAGTGTAGATCCTTATCAAGCCATCTAACGCTTGCTGTAGGCTGTTCTTTGTTTTTTGAAGTCTGTCATACGTCAAGGCCTTCTCTTCTAGTCTCTGGTCCATCATATCCATATCTTCAGTGACCTCTTAGCATTAAGCAATCGTGTTGTTAAATTGTGATCTGTTCACCATAAGAAATGCCAACTGAGTCAGACCAATGTCCACTGAGCTCAGCATTCTGTCTCTGAAAGTGGCCAGTCTGGGTCACAAGTACCTGGCAGATCCTAAAAAAGTAGATCTATTTGCATTTTTATTTCTATTTGTATAACACAGCCTGCTTATTAACAGAAAATACAGATTTGCATGCTCTTTCTTTACATCCAAATGGGCTACTACAGCCTTAACCACAACCTTTTCTACTGGGATATTCTAACTTCCCTATTTTTTTTTATTTAGATTTTTTTTTTTTATTTAGATTATTTTATATTCTGCATTTTGCACTTTTTCAACACTTCAAAGCAGATTACTTTCAGGTACTGTAGTTATTTCCCTTGGAAGATACCTCCCTCTGAATCATGTACTTCTTTCTCCCATGGTCTAGTTTAAAATCTGCTCTATCTGCTTTATAATGTTAGCACCAGCAACTGGGAGCCATCTTGGATAAGGTGGAGTCCATCCCATCAGAATAGGCTCCTCTTTCTTCAGACTGTTCTCCAGTTCCACACAAATCTAAAGTCCTCTTCCCTGCACTGTCATCTCATCCACACAATAAAGCTTTGAAGAATGCAAACTTAGAGGCTCTGTATTTCTGTTTCCTAACTAAAAGCCTAAACTGAACATCCAGAATGTCCCTTATTTTCCTGTCATTATTACTCATGTGTACCATGATAGCTGGCTCCACACCAGCACTCTCTAAATTCCTATCCAGGAGTTGTGTTAGGTCTGTCACCTTTGCACCAGGCAGGCAAGCTACCAAATGATCCTCATGCCCACCAGTTACCCAGCTATCTACATTCCTAATGATCAAATCATCAACAATGGTAGTCCTAACCCCTCCCTCCTGAATACATCCATGAAGACACATTCTTGGTGTGAGAGGTTAAGATAACACCTGGAGGACAGGTCTTAGCAATAGGAGCACTTTGTGCCATACCAAGGTGATTTCTTTCCAGGTCACCTTGCACCTCCAAAGCAGCACAAGGGCCCTTAGAGTTGGGACTATTCTACTAGGTCCCTGAAAGTCTCCTCTATGTACCTGTCTGCCTCATCTCCTCTAGGTCTGTTACTCTGGCTTCTAGAAATTGTAATTCTCTGAGAGCTAGAAACTCTTTGCACTGGGTGCACACATACAATCTCTTACCTATAGGCGATAATCATATATGTGGCACATGGTGCAAAAGACTGAAAAGGCCCATCTTGCTGCTGGAGTTTTTCTGCACCTTATTGTTTTTTAAGATATTAAAGTTTTAAAACTGTTTAAGGAGTGGGTATGCTTAAATCTTTGGGTTTAAAAATCTGATAATTAAGTATCATTTATATTAGATTGACATTGATCAGCAATATGACTAAAGTTAGACATTCACTAAAAACAGGGTTAATTACACATTGTTCTAAATCACTAATTGATTCTTATCTATGAAGATTTTCCTCCTAGTGAGGAAAATAATCTTTATATCAAAAATTTGTGACTGGTATGGGTAGGAGATGGAGATGATAGATGGGAATAAACACCATCTAAAATACCAGAGATTACTTGCCCAGGAATCATTTCTCACTGCTCATCAGATCAAGCAAGTTATCTTTACAAATGCACAAGTAAAAACTTAAAATTAAATTTTAGCCTTTACCTATGCACATGATTTATTCAGATTTTCTCTAGTTCCCTGAACGCACACAATTATGATCAGAATTAAATTCTAACCTTAAACTAGGCACAAAATCAAGCCAAACCCTCTCTGGTTCTATAAATACACAGAATTATACATTTAGAATTAAATTCTGACCTTGACCACAAGCTCTCAATCAACTTACCAGCACACAAATATACATTAACAGTTATAGTTTAATCCTCCAACAAATCCTTAGGATAATTTTAAGCACTTTTTTCCTGCAAATCCAACTTAATCTACAGCATATGCTGCTTCTGCAGTACGAACTCTGTAAATATTGAGGTTTACTCAGTTCTTGCCTTCCTAGATATTTGTGCTTCTAAGCAATTACTTGAAACAAAAATACTTCTAAATTACCTCTTCTGAGTGATTTACACTAATAAGTTTAACAATTTGACCCTTTTAGCTAATCAACCTTCTTGTTTCTAACAATCGGGCCGATACAGTAAGACACGCAGGAGAGCCAGCGAGCACCTGCTCTTCCGACGTGCTCCCAGGCCACTCTCCTGGGCATGCGATTCAGTAAATAAAGATATGCAAATTAGGGCCCATGGTAAAAGGAGGTGCTAGGGCCTCCTTTTTGACAGAAGCGACGGCTGTGAGTGGGGTTTGACAGCCGATGCTCAATTTTACCAGTGTCGGTTCTCGAACTCGCTGACAGCCACGGGTTTCAGTAAACAGACACCGTCAAAATTGAACAGCCGTCTTCCAACCCATGGGCCTCAGGCAGATTTAAAAAAAAATTTTTAATTTAATTTTTTTTTAATTTTAGGGGCCTCTGACTTAATATCGCTATGATATTAAGTCAGAGGGTGTACAGAAAATCAGCTTTTTCTGCTTTTCTGTACACTTTCCCAGTGCCGGCCGAAATTAATTCCTGCCTTTGGCAGGCGTTAATTTCTGAAAGTAAAATGTGCAGCTTGGCTGCACATTTTACTTTCTGTATTGCACGGGACTAACTATTAGACTCAACAACATGCATTTGCATGTTGCGGGCACTATTACTTTCAGGGGGGGGGTTGGATGCGCATTTTCCACGGGTAAAAATAGCGCGGCAAAAACGCAAATCCAAATGGGAGCTAACGGTGCGCTTGGCCTGAGCGCACTCTACTGCATCGGCCTGAATACTAGGCCTTAACACCTTTTCAGATCAAACTCCAAAGACTTCTTGCCCAGGAACTAGTCCTCACTGCTCTCAAATCAAATAAATGTTCTTTGCAAACAATTAGAAATGTAGAAGTAATTTCTATCCTTATATACAGGATTATCCTTGTCTAGATCCTTGAACATGCACAATTATAAACTTGGAATTAAATTGTAACTGTAAACTAAACACATAATTAATTCAAGCTCTTAGTCTACTTATCAGCACAAATATATGCACAAATAATAATAATTTAAACCTCCATCAAATTTCTTTGGAAAATGTAAGCACTATTTCTTAGTAAATCCAGTAGATGCTGCTTCTGTGGTCAGCACTCCTTCAATCTATCCTGGCCTTTTCATCTTCTTTTCACTACTTCTGGATTATTAGCAGCCTACTTTTGAGCCTCTCTCTTTCCCTTTCAGTCTTAATTCACATGCAAGTGTGTTTCCACCTGTTTAATGAATTCCTTGTGCTCAATTTCTAGGACTTTCACTTGCTGACTATGTTCCTAGAGACTGTGAGTAGTTTCACTTGATTTCCTGAATCTGTGCTTCACACAATGTTGTCTTCATATCTAGCATTATTTTCAGCCATGTAGTTTCTTGCTCCTGTTTTATCCTAAATTTCTACTGTGTAGCCATATATTAGAAAGCATCCTCCAACTTCTTGCCACACACTTGTTTCTCATTCTCCCATAGTATGCTAATCTGTTACTCCAACTCCCACATTATCTTCTGTATTCTATTCTCCTCTGAATCCTCATCCTGTACTCAGATCAGATCTTCCTCTTTCTTAGCCAGTTGTCTTCTTAACTCAGCCATCTGGTACTGAAGATTTATGTAGTCTCCTTTTAGAATCTGCTGAGTTATTTTATATCTCAGGCTGTCTCTCCTCATCTCACCACAGGTACTTCTCTGGGTCCATTATCATGACCTTCTATTTATTCTTCAATTTGGCCCAGTTCTTTCTGTTCATTTCCTCTTCCTCTAGTCATGCTATAGCAATTTTCAACTCCTCTACCTTGCCCTCAAATAGGTCCATTTTGATGATTTATTTCTGGCAAGCCGCCTGCAACTTTGCTAGATGGCATCTTCATTGGCTATGGAATTGTTAATGGAGCTGCCTGCTGCAGATGTAGGACATTCCTCTGCTCCAACTCACACTTTAATCTTGCAGTGCTTCTCCTGTCAACTGAAGATACCCTTCAAGCAGCTTGTTTCTGCCAGCTGTCCATAAAGTTCTCAGTCTCCTTCCTTCCGCATCTATTTTTGTGTTGTGGTTCATCTTAATAAATCTCTAATTTATTCCAGTGATGGTCTGCTCCTGATGATCATCAGTGACACCCCTCTCAAGATTGCCATGTGATGCCTTTCTCTGGGTTGTCATCAGTGATGTCATTCTCTGGGTCATCATTGGTGGTGCTGTACTCCTGTTTATAATCACCAGTGCCATGCTCCAGTGTATCCTCCTTGTTACCGTGCTCTAGTACATTATCAGTGATATCAAGTTCCTGCACATCTTCAGTCATTCCAGATGTATGTGCATCCACATTGACACCATACTCCAGTTTCCTATCAGTGGCTGTATGCAGCTCCTCACCATAAAGGCATAATCCACCACGTGGCCAGTCTTGCCACAAGACATAAGAACATAAGAACTTGCCATGCTGGGTCAGACCAAGGGTCCATCAAGCCCAGCATCCTGTTTCCAACAGAGGCCAAAACCAGGCCACAAGAACCTGGCAATTACCCATACACTAAGAAGAACCCATGCTACTGGAAATGCCATCGGTATGCTCATCCCAATTTCTTTTGTTGGTGAGGTATCCTGGGATTCCTTTCTTCACAACCATTCCAACTTACATGCAGCCTTCTTTATTATTGCCAGTTCCTCCAAAGATTTCCCTACAAAAACTCCCCATCATAATGACAAAACTCTTCTTCGTGGACACTCTTGCCACAATTAAGACATTAGGCAAAGATACCAGCTACCTTAATTGATTTTTCTTTATATTGAGGTGCTTCTACGCAGAGAGGTGTACAAATAATGAAAGCTTCTATCACAAATGACACTGCTAGTCACTTATTGGCAGTCTCAGTAAGTAGGTTAAGTACATACCATACAAAGTGAATTATCCTCTCTCTTCTACTTGTGCCTCCAGAACAAGGTTGAAGAAATTAGACTTACTGGTATGGTGTACTGTCACTTCCTGTGCTCTAACTGTAAAGGCTGTGCTGTCTGTTCCACAATTTTATTAGAACTACATTCACTAGAAAAAAGAAAGTTCTAGTTTGTATTCCTTAATGCAATTATTTTTGTAGAATTGTAAAGAATGCATTTTTTAAATCATTTTGCACTACTCCATATTTACAAATAACAGGGGGGGGGGAGCCAAACCATCTCTATTGCTTGTAACTAGCAATTATTGCCTATTTCCTGATATTTAAAGTATGAACTAGGTTAAAATAATTGTCTGCAAAATTTCCATAATCAACACACGTGGTTTTACAATTTATAGACAGCTATCCTAAATACTGGTTTGAAATATTGGATGGGTTCATTATGCAGCCACATATATAGACAGCTATCCTAAATACTGGTTTGAAATATTGGATGGGTTCATTATGCAGCCACATATATAGACTTTGAGGGAAACTTCAGAATTAACCATAGTTTTCTTCCATTGAACTCTTACTATTAACAATAATACAGTTGTTCTTTGGTAATTGAAATACTATTACAATAATGTAGGAAAATGCATGAATTACATTTAACGTTTTTCAAATAAAATTTCAAAAGAGAATCTCACCTGACATTTCTGGCCATCTCCGGAGTTATTTATCAACTTTCCATTTGCAGTGGAGTCATTTGTCTCACAAGTCTTTTTATCATCGAAAATATATGAAGAACTACCCATAGGAAATTTGAATTGGCTTTCTCCCGAGTCTGTTGTTAAGCAAAAATCCGGAGTGTAAGTCTGAAGAAAAGCTCTGACTCCATCTACCCCAACATACTGAGAGGTGGGAACAGAGCTGAATTTAACACTGGAAGAGTCAAACATCTGGGAATTTCTCCATCTGCGGAGTTTCAGGGTTAGCAGTACTATTATAAAGGTAAAAAACAAACAGGATATAGCCGCAATGGCTATCACCAAATACAGCGTGAGGTTGGATTCTGCGTCGATGGGAGATGACAGGCTGCTTAGATCGGAGAACGTTTGTGAAATGTTGTCCGTCACCAACACAGTGAGGGTAGATGTGGCAGAGAGAGGTGGCTGACCATTGTCTCTCACAGAAACAATCAATGTTTGCTTGAGATGGTCTTTGTCAAGGAAAAACCGAGCTGTTCTGATTTCTCCATTGTGAAGTCCCACAGTGAAGAGACCTGGCTCTGTAGCTCTCAGCAGTTCATACGAGAGCCAGGAGTTCTGTCCAGAATCAGCATCAACAGCCACCACCTTAGTCACCAAATAACCTGGCTGTGAGGAACGAGGTGCTAACTCGACTCCAGTGGAGTCATCCATGGGAAATGAAGGGTATAAAATTACAGGCTTATTATCATTTTGATCTAGTATAAAGATGGTAACAGTGACATTACTACTGAGTACTGGGGAACCTCCATCTTCAGCCTTCACTTGGATTTGAAACTCTTTAAGCTGTTCATAGTCGAAGGAGCGTAAAGCATAGATGACCCCATCCTCTGAATTAATGGAAATATACTGAGACACAGACAATTCATGTATGGGACCCTCTGCGATTGTATAAGTGACTTTTGAATTGTGATCATGGTCTCGATCTCTAGCAATAACAGAATAGAGTGAAAATCCTGGTGGATTATTTTCCACTATGTACACGTTATAGGAGGTTTGATCAAAAACGGGAGGATTATCATTTTTATCTGAAATCAACAGTTGGATAGTTCGTGTTGTAGAGAGAGAAATGGCACCTTTATCTGTTACTTTAATAGTTATGTTGTATTCCGAGGTCTGTTCCCTGTCTAACTCCCTGCTAGTCACTAAATTGTAATAATTACCGAAAGACTTCTTTAAATGAAATGGAAGGTTCCTTGGAATGGAACAAGATACTTCACCATTCTCTCCAGAATCTCTGTCGTTTACATTGAAAAGAGCGATTGTTGTACCCGCGGGACTATCTTCAGAAACCGAGCTGAAAAGAGACGTCACTGTAATTTCTGGGAGGTTATCATTTACATCAATGACCTGTAAGAGAACTTTGGAGCTGGAATAGAGCCCACCACCATCCTTTGCTTGAATTTCAATTTCATGGAATTCCGATTCCTCAAAGTCCAAATTTCCCACGACTGAAATTTCTCCAGTCTTAGAGTTCAGTTGGAATATTTTGCTAGCTTTATCTGAAATCTTCCAAAATAAATAGGTCACCTCTGAATTTACTCCTTTGTCCATATCGGTAGCGTTTATTACAACTATCACTGTACCTTCAGGTATATTTTCCTTTACACTTACTTTATATATGGATTGACTAAAAACTGGAGCATTGTCATTTGCATCGAGAACGTGGACGACGATTTGTGCTGTTCCGGATCTGACCGGATCCCCTCCGTCAGTAGCCGTGAGAATTAAATGGTGAACATCCTGTTCTTCTCGGTCCAGAGGTTTGTCCAGAACCAGTTTGGTATATTTAATACCATTTATCCCCATTTTACTATCCAATGAGAAATGTTTGTTTTTGCTGAGTTGATAACTCTGAAGAGAATTAGTACCCACGTCTGGATCTTGCGCATCCTTCAGCGGAAAATGAGCTCCTGGAGCTGCTGTCTCAGCGATTTCCAACACTATTTCCTTACTGGGGAAGGAGGGAGGATTATCGTTTACATCTTGAATCTGAACTTCAAACAAATAAATCTTCATTGTATCTTCAAAAAGAAGTTCAAAATTTAAGAGACACTGAGTAACCGGTCCACAAATATCTTCTCTGTTGATTTTCTCATTAACGTTAATATTTCCGGTTTTTAAATCGAGAGTAAAGTACTGCGTCTTACCGCTGTGAATAAGTCGAACTCCACCACGCGATAAATCCGTTACATTCAGTCCCAGATCCCTGGCAATATTTCCTACGAAAGAGCCCTTTTCCATTTCCTCTGGAATCAAATAGCGAAATTGTTGAAAAGCTGCATCACATGCAACAAAAATTATAAAACAAAACACCAATTGCCCTTTGAAATCACGGTGTCTTTTTGTGTCGACCATTGCAGTCCAGCTCATAAGATCTTTCGATTAGGAGTCCGAATCAAATTTTTCGTGCTGCTTTATATTATTCATACAGTCAAATTCTGTCAAGAACTGCAGAGCACCCAGTCCAGTCGCGGTCAGAGCGTGTTCATTAAGGTTCTCTCAGCTCGAGCTCTTGAGCTTGTTTGATGCCTCTCTTCTGAGAACAGGGAAGAGGATCTCTCTGCAATTTTGTACCGAATTGGTGAACAGCGACGCTCAGAGTATTTATCAATTATTGCACAGGCTCAAAGTGTTTAATAAGTTTCATTGTATGATATGCATTTTAACTTCTTGAGTATGTTCATGATATATCTATGCATAGTAAATTTCCAGAAATACTTTCACATTTTTGCTGTTAATTATAATTTTCTTATTTTCTACCTCACTTTCCAAAGAGAACATTTATGTTGCTTCATAGAACATATGGTAGAACAAGTGAGATGCGTTCTTAAATTAGTTTGCATTTACTGTCTAACCTTAGCCAGTCTCTACAACGTGTAGACTGAAGCACACTACACAGAAGGAGGTACACTATGTTAACTTTACATGGCTGTAAGTCTCATTTTCTTGAGGCACTGACTGATCATATATACACAACAAATGATCACATAGTTGGATTGCAGACAAGTAATTTCATTGTTTTCATGAAAAATTTGTAAGAATCAATTACAGGACTATTTTGGTAATGTAGAGAGAGTGGAATGAAAGTAGACTAAGGCTAGAACTAAGTTGCATTGGATTGATAGTTGGAATCATTTAATTGATTACTTTGCTCGGAGAATATCTTCTTCAAAGTTTTATGTGAATTCAACGTTCAGAATAAATAGGGCCGGATTTAAGATTATAGTTCCCATGGGCAGAGGATTGGAGGTAGGGTGGTTTTGATCCCTGGAAATCAAAGAGCAATGGTCACAGAGGAGAGGAGAAAGCCTAGGCCACTGCAAAGTCCATCTTCCCAGGGGCTGGCCACAGAGACTGTTTGATTACCCCATCCCACCAGTGACTGAAAAGGAGGAAAATGGCTTTGGTAGCTGACAGACTCCATCCTACCAGTAGCTGAAGATGAGAGACACCCAAAGCTGTCGGGGCAAATGATTGGGAGGTATATCATTTGATATTTGGGAAAGAGATTGGGGAGGGGAAGGTTTGGAGGGATGAGAAAGATTTTCTTTCCTTACTTGCATTTTCATTCTTTTGCAGTAAAGAGATCCTCCATCTTCTGGTTCTAGAGGTTGGAGCTGCTTATTGATTGCAATGGAAATTAAATGAAAGGCAGCAATCAAAGAAAATGCAAAGCCAAATGAAAACAAAGACAGAAATTCTAAAATAAACACAAAAGAAAATGAAGTGTATTTTCCCTGCACACTATTATAGTTCTTAATTCTTGAATTATGCCAAAGAGAGTTTTCTTCTAGAGCTCATAGGTGGTAATATATACATGCAATATATAAAAGTGTGCTTGGATGTTCTTTTTAATCAGGTCAGTGGCATTCCTTGGATGTTCTTTTTAATCAGGTCAGTGGCACTCGTACAATTGTGGTTATTTCTATATTTTCTTGCTACATTTTTCTGGTCTCTGCTTCTCTTGGTATTTGATGATCTCTCTATTCACACATAGTACAGAATAGCCACTTAGTGCTGACATTTCTATTAGCAATGCCATTCTTATGGTTTTCTCCTTTACTATTATGACCAGGTCTCTAGCATCAAGCTTTCAATCAGTTGGAATGGGAATGTCTTAAGTAATCACAATTTTCTTCATTCTCTGCAGTTCTAACAGGGTTGTCAGACCAATGTTTTTCTGGTACAGTGATGTTATAGTGTTTATACAGTTTCTAGTAGGTGAACTGTGCTTTTTTGTGGGCCTTCTGATATCAGCACATTACACCCAGCAATGAGATGTATAACTGCATTTGTATGTTTTGCTGATTTTTCAATGCTTGCTGTAATAGTCCTTTGTCCTGTGCTACAAATATCACTCATCTTCAGTTTTAAAATCACCTTTCTTTAATCATTCCTGTGTCAGTTTTTGTTTATGTGTGGTCATTGAAGTAACTTTTAGTATTTCCCGCTGTATTTATGCATTCACCACTTGTTTTTCTTGTTTGCTAGTCTAAATCGTTGCGTTGGGTGATTTTTAATCTGTAAAGCAATTCATATAATATTGTTAAATAAATAAAATTAAGTCTTTTAATTAATTTTTTCTCTTTTTATTTTGCAAATTCTGTTGCTGCTTTTCCCATGTGTACTGGTGGACTCTCACTCTTTCCTTGTATTATTCAGAATGATTGTTTAAGTTTAAGGATAGAGACGGTTTATGGCTGTTTATATTTATTATTATTTATTATTTTTATATACCGACATTCGATCTGATATATCACATCGGTTTACACTCAGGTACTGTAGGTATTTCTCTATTCCCAGAGGGCTTACAATCTAAGTTTTGTACCTGAGGCAATGGAGGGTAAAGTGACTTGCCCAAGGTCACAAGGAGTAACATTCTTCAGCAATTTTGAGTATCTGAGACTGTTGATGTTGTTAAGTATTATTGCATGCCTATTATAGTAGCTCTGAATGTGTAGTCAATTTCCATAAGACCCATTATCTCCTTCAGCTCTTGGGATATACTGTCATGGCATACACTGGTTCTTAAAGATGAGTTGGTGGGCATGGAGGATTTTTCTAGTTCTTACATCCAAGGAGCTGATGTCTTTTGATTCTAAAGTTGTAAGAACAAGCATAGATTTCAAGTTGATTGAAAGCACTTTTTAATATTAGTTTTAGTCTCCTGTTATACTCTTTTCTGATCTTTTCTTAGTGATTACTGCTGAAATGTTGCACTTTCATCTTCTTCCTGATGTTTATATACACTGTACTGCTCAAGTTTCTTTATACTACAGTTATCAGTCAGAGAAATGCTTTCAGTTTTAGCAAGTTTTCCTTTAATAAAGGTCACCTTAGCACATTTGTAGTTTCAAAATGTCATCCTGATATCATCTGAGAAGATTTTCACTTCTCAAAGTTGCTCCATTAAATGATGGTCACATGAATTGTTAAACCTCAAATCATCTATAACTAATAGGTATAATATTATCTCTGGCTCATTTGTGTCTCTGGGATTAAGTCTAAATCCATAGACCATGCAGTTATTAGTATTCACTGGATTCAGTGCCAAACAAAACAAAAATGGTGATAAGGAATCTCCCTGAGATATTCCTTACTGATTCTTGATGCTAGGATTGACAAATAGTCCATCTTCAAAATTCAAGTGGAATATAGTTTCATATATTTTCAAGGTAAACTTGATGTACTTGACCAATCCAAGGTTTATTTTGTACATTTTAAGGCAATTTGTTATCCAAGAATGTGGACTCTCAGTCCATTCTAAACCGAGCTTTCTTTTTCTTTTTTTCTTGCATCTGGTTATAATGGTTCTATTCTGAATTTACTGGTCTTTCATTCTATATACTCCTCTCTTGTTGACCTTCTACTCTATTGCCATGATGTTGTTGGGGTCTAAATGACCATATATTCTTTCTGCATCTATTGATGTGGTAGACCTGATTGACAAACTGAAGAGTAGTAAATCACCTGGACCGGATGGTATACACCCCAGAGTTCTGAAGGAACTAAAAAAATGAGATTTCAGACCTATTAGTAAAAACTTGTAACCTATCATTAAAATCATCCATTGTACCTGAAGACTGGAGGATAGCTAAAGTAACCCCAATATTTAAAAAGGGCTCCAGGGGCAATCCGGGAAACTACAGATCGGTTAGCCTGACTTCAGTGCCAGGAAAAATAGTGGAAAGTGTTCTAAACATCAAAATCACAGAACATATAGAAAGACATGGTTTAATGGAACAAAGTCAGCATGGCTTTACCCAGGGCAAGTCTTGCCTCACAAATCTGCTTCACTTTTTTGAAGGAGTTAATAAACATGTGGATAAAGGTGAACCGGTAGATGTAGTATACTTGGATTTTCAGAAGGTGTTTGACAAAGTTCCTCATGAGAGGCTTCTAGGAAAATTAAAAAGTCATGGGATAGGTGGCAATGTCCTTTCATGGATTGCAAACTGGCTAAAAGACAGGAAACAGAGAGTAGGATCAAATGGTCAATTTTCTCAGTGGAAGGGAGTGGGCAGTGGCGTGCCTCAGGGATCTGTATTGGGACCCTTACTTTTCAATATATTTATAAATGATCTGGAAAGAAATATGACTAGTGAGATAATCAAATTTGCAGATGATACAAAATTGTTCAGAGTAGTTAAATCACAAGCACATTGTGATAAATTGCAGGAAGACCTTGTGAGACTGGAAAATCGGGCATCAAAATGACAGATGAAATTTAATGTGGATAAGTGCAAGGTGATGCATATAGGGAAAAATAACCCATGCTATAGTTACACAATGTTAGGTTCCATATTAGGTGCTAAAACCCAAGAAAGAGATCTAGGCGTCATAGTGGATAACACATTGAAATTGTCGGTTCAGTGTGCTGCAGCAGTCAAAAAAGCAAGCAGAATGTTGGGAATTATTAGAAAGGGAATGGTGAATAAAACGGAAAATGTCATAATGCCTCTGTATCGCTCCATGTTGAGATCGCACCTTGAATACTGCCTACAATTCTGGTCGCCGCTTCTCAAAAAAGATATCATTGCGATGGAGAAGGTACAGAGAAGGGCTACCAAAATGATAAGGGGAATGGAACAGCTCCTCTATGAGGAAAGACTAAAGAGGTTAGGACTTTTCAGCTTGGAGAAGACGGCTGAGGGGGGATATGATAGAGGTGTTTAAAATCATGAGAGGTCTAGAACGGGTAGATGTGAATCAGTTATTTACTCTTTCGGATAATAGAAAGACTAGGGTGCACTCCATGAAGTTAGCATGTGGCACATTTAAAACTAATCGAAGAAAGTTCTTTTTTACTCAACGCACAATTAAACTCTGGAATTTGTTGCCAGAGGATGTGGTTAGTGCAGTTAGTATAGCTGTGTTTAAAAAAGGATTGGATAAGTTCTTGGAGGAGAAGTCCATTACCTGCTATTAATTAAGTTGACTTAGAAAATAGCCACTGCCATTATTAGCAATGGTAACATGGAATAGACTTAGTTTTTGGGTACTTGCCAGGTTCTTATGGCCTGGATTGGCCACTGTTGGAAACAGGATGCTGGGCTTGATGGACCTTTGGTCTGACCCAGTATGGCATGTTCTTATGTTCTTAACAAATTGTACTACTGTTGTAGTACTGTTGTAGTACTGTTGTATTGTACCTGGATCTCTATTTTGAAGGAGAAGTGTTCTTCCTGTTATTAACCATGGTGGTGTTAGTACTGAATGTTTAATGAATTGATTTTTGCATGCTGTTAGACTGCAAAGGCTCAAATGGAAAAGTATATTACCCAGTCAGTAAATACAAAGGATATAACTTTATTAGTTTTATAAAAGAGAAAGATTAAAAGACTGAAAATTAGTAGAAAGGAGGCTCAAAAAATCTGCTAAGTATTGATATTAGGAGAAGGTGATAAACCAAATGCAAATGACAAGGACATAAAGAACTGTGGGGTGATCTCATTACCATTTACTGAGGAGATAGTATTCAAGGTACTCACAGAATTGAAAGTACATCCCAGAATATTGAAGGAGGTAAAGCCTATCTCTCACATGGCTCTTTTCAACTATATGGTTTAAGAAGAGAATAATCATGCCAAACAAACTTGATTGAATTATTTGGTGAGATGAACAATGTAGGAGATCAGGAGTGCAATTAATGTGATCTATCTGGATTTCAATAAGGCCCCTGCCAATATTCCACATAGGAAACTGGTGAACAAGCTAACTAGTCTAGAACTGGAAGAAAAATTACAAACTGGTCAAGAAATTGGTTAAGCAACAGTACACAGAGTGTGACAGTCAATGGGGTCCATTCTGGTGAAGGGAAAGTGATCAGTGGAGTGCCACAAAAATCAATGCTAGGCACAGACTTCTTCAATGTATTTATAAATGGCATTATGGAAGGGCTAGTTGAGAAAATGTATTTGTTTGCAGATGATATGAAAATTTAAAACAGGGGGATAAAAGATGGCTACCATCTAAACAGAACACCTACAAGCTCTCTCCACGATTTTCTTCATAAACAATTTTCCTTTTTCTTATAATGCTGCATACTAAAAGGAAAGCTAAATTAAGAGAAGTTTCAACTTCATCTGCTATATCTGGTCAATGACAATAGTGAAATGAGCCATTCTTTGCAGTCCCCCTGCAGATGCCATCGGATACTAGGGCTGCAGTGGATGTCGGTAAGGAGCAAACACTGAACCTACAGGCCGACGAAATATCATTAAGTCCTAGTGCACCAATGACTCTCTTACCTCCGTAAGCAGTTTCTGATGTTAATTTCACCAAGCAGATCTCTCTTGAGGCAGAAGGGACCTGGAATCAGATGTTGGAAGCCCCAAGAAGGGATACCATTTTGACATTGCCTTCAGAGAGTCCTCTTTGCAGGACTCCAGAGGCCACCTGGGTGTTTTGGATACAGTTTCTACTGCTACTGGCATTGGGAAACCTACAGAAAGAGGAACTGGGGATTCTAAGGTATGCTCTTTATCACAAATCTCTCTGATTAAACCACCAATTATTACCTTAGACTCCATATAGAATGCCCTGGTATCTTTAGAAAAGGTATTTTTTCCTTAACAGTAGTTCTGATGGAGACCAATACCAGAATATATACAATGGAATCTGATATTTCTACTTTGGATATAAAAATGAGAGACTTGGATGAGCGACTGACAACTGCTGAAGCAGTTCAAAATAAACTGGTTCATGCAGATATTATTTACTCGAAGAAGGTGGAAAATCTTGAAAATTCCTTGAGACTTTTGAACCTGAGAGTTTTGAATTTCCCATGCCTTAAATTGATATACCCAAAGGAAGTATTTAAGAATTATTTGACTCAGATTCTCAAGTTTCTGTTGGAAGCTATTCCAGCAATAACAATAATCTTTTACCTACCTTCCTCTAATGAAGTGATTTCTGAAGATGCTGTACAAGATATTTCTTAATATATTGGATATTTTCGAACTTACTCAAGAAACTAACATCAATAATAGAAAAATATTATTGGTAACCTTTCCTTTCCCATCAGAGAGAAACATGGTTTTGAGATTCTTTTTTAGGAATAGATCTCAGTTATTCTATGGACAAAAAGTTTGGATGTTTCCAGATGTTACAAGAGCCACTTCAAGAACGGCGGAGGAAATTTCTTGCTATGAGATCAGAAGCGATATCAAGAGGAATGAGTTTCAATTTAAGATATCCTTGTAATTGTCTGATCAAATTTCAGACTTCCAAATATTTGTTTTTTGAGCCATCTCAGTTAAGAGCTTTCATGGACTCCCATTCCTAAAGCTTTCTGTGGGGGTTTTGGCAATTATTGTTAATACAGGGGTTTTTTTTGTTTAGTAAGGGATTTCATCTAGCTACATTCTCCTTTGTCACTCATAAAATCCCTTGTTCTCCCCTTCTATTTTCCCTTAAAGGATAAGAGATACATTTATATATTTCTTGCTACATAAGCTGTAATTGTAAATATTGTTGATTTTATCTCATTATTGGTGCAAGTTAATCTTCTGTTTGTTTTTTGAAACTTTGATAAAAATAAAATAAAATAAAAATAAAATCTAAGAGTAGAAAGATGACTTTAAAACATTAAAAGAATGGTCAAAGGTTTAATAATTATGCTTTATCCAAAAAAAAGTATAAAATCATACTTTGGGGTGCAGAAATCCAAATGCCAATTATCATTTTGGAAGGAAAGAACTAGTAGTCTTTGACATCAACCAGGAAAGAAGCCCTACAGTTATGATCTCTGAAGATGTCAAGATAGCCAGTCAGAATGACAAAGCAGTTGAGAAAGCTAGTAGTATACTTGGGTGCATAAACAGAGGTATTAATATAACAATGAATTAAAATTACCATTGTATAGGTCTCTTAGGAAACCCTACTTTCTGCTCCTAACTGGGGGCATACATCTGGATCTTGCACGTCTGGTAGGAGATACGTCGCTCCTGGTACCATAAGCACACTGATTTATGATACTTTTTCTTCAATAAGAAAAGGTGGATTGTCATTTATGTCCTTAATCTCAACTTCATCTTTATAAATCGTCATTATTTCCTCCACAAGAAGCTCCAGATTTAATAGACATGGGGTAACTGATCCACAAATGTGTTCTCTATTGATCTTTTATATTAACAAATACATGCTGGTTTATCCTATTAAGAGAAAAATATTGTCTCCTAAGTATAGAAGCAATCCGGATATAATTCCTTTATATTCAGTCCCAGATCTTGTGCAAAGTTCCCCATTAAAGTCATTTTCCCCATCTCGTCAAGAATCGAATACCGAATTTGTCCAAAAATGGTCTCCCATTGTATCACTACTGCTACCAAAAATAATACTCGTTCTGTGAAACCACAGCATCTTTCTGTTTCTGCCATTTCTATATAGAAAAGCGCTCGACTCTCTGAACCATTTTTTATATAGTTTGGCGCTCTTACAGCTCCATTGTAGATTTTATTGAGCTCAGGGGTAGTTGAGCACCTTTTTGGTTTAGGTGGGGGGGACAACATCTGCTCCTACTCACTCAAGTGTCCGATGCTAATGCCACGTGAGGCACAAAGTAAGTTGATAGGGCCATGGCCCCGGTGGCTCACCCCATTCCGCTGCCTATGATTGAGTTCACACCAGTCCCGGAAAGAGTGCATTCAATATTCACTGATTTTCTCTAGTACTGCAGAGCAGTGAATATGAGCCAGGTTATTTTCTTAAGTACATGTAAAGCATCCTATGTGGTGAATAGAAAAAGGGTTTGTAGGATCTCTTATTATATTTTTGTACCGGATTAGTGACTAGCTCAATGAGAATCAAATCTTAAATGCAGTGACAGTAAAAAACCATTCGTGCATTATAGTATTTATGTTGATACACAAATAGTATATTGTAACAATATTTTTTAAAGGTGTGCTTATGTATTTAATAAGGATAAGAGTGTATAACTTACCTCAGGAAAGGTGTTAGTCTCAGACATGAGACTGGTGTCTTGACTGCTCAGTAACATTAGGACAGCGTTATCAGAAGAAAGTATATCTGATTTTTGACAATTTGTTTCTAGAAATGAGAACTCCTTATATTCTGGTGCTGCACACAGCTGGTATGAGTAAGGCAAAGTTCTATCGCAGTAGTCTGATGGGAGTCTGGGAACGGCTTTTGAATACTGATCAGAACACTGAATAACTGTTGACTTTTTTGATTTTAATTTTTGTTTTCCTATCACCAGAATAATCGTGAAAAGAAACAAAAAGGAGACCAAAACCAGAGCTATGACTAAGTAAACATGTAAATTAGATTGATTTTCTGTGTCACTGGATTGGTTGCTTAATTCAGGCAGAGCTTCTTGGAATGTTTCTGCAAATACCACGTGCAGAGTAGCTGTAGATGAAAGAGGTGGTTGTCCATTGTCCTTCACTAGAATGACCATTTTCTGCTTCACAGAATCTTTCTCCTGAAAAACACGAGATGTTCTGATTTCTCCAGTATGGAACCCAATTTGAAAAAGCAAGGGTTCTGTGGTCTGGATCAACTGGTAGGACAGCCAAGCATTGTGTCCAGAGTCTGCATCTACCGCTATCACTTTAGTTACCAGAGTACCAACCTCAGATGAAGGCGTGACCATCTCAAATAAAGTAGACCCATCTGATCCGAGTGAAGGATACAGAATTTCGGGAGCATTGTCATTTTGATCCAGAATAAAAACTCTCAGATTTACTTTACTACTGAGAGGTGGGGAGCCACCGTCTTCGGCTTTTAATTGCAGTTCAAACTCCCTGAGCTGCTCATAGTTAAATGAGCGCTGAGCATAGATTATTCCTGACTGTGAATTGATGGTGAGGTAGGAAACCAAAGACACTTCTTCAGTGCTATTGCTCAGTAGAGAGTAAGTGATTCGAGAGTTCATATTTAAGTCCAGATCTGAGGCTTTTATGCTGTAAATGGAAGCTCCAGGAGGATTGTTCTCCAGAACATAAGCGGTATAGGAAGTTTGCTCAAAAGCAGGGGCGTTATCATTGATATCTGATATTGCCAATTGGATTGTTTTCTTGGTGGAGAGAGGAGGAGATCCTTTATCAGTCGCTATCACTGTTATATTATACCTCGAGATTTTTTCTCTATCCAAGTTTTCTTCTGTGAGGAGTTTGTAATAATTATTAGTGGCTGATATCAGTTGAAAGGGCAAGCTATCTTGAAAGTGACAGCTAACCTTTCCATTTGCTCCAGAATCTCTGTCATTGACATTAATAAGCGCTATTACTGTTCCAAGTGGAGCGTCTTCAGGAACTGGACTGGAGACTGACATGAATGCTATTTCAGGTGCATTGTCATTTTCATCACTAAGCTCGACTACTACCTTACAGTTTGCAAACAGGCCACCCCCATCTTTTGCTTCAGCATTCATCTCAAAAAATTGTGTTTCTTCGTAATCCAAGTGTTCTTTAACTCGAATCTCACCAGTTTTAGTATCCAAACTGAATTTGTCATGAACACTCTCAGCTATATTTGTGAATGAATAGACAATTTCTCCATTTGCACCTTCATCAACATCACTCGCTTTCAACTGGATCACTAATGTGTCCACTGGGGTATTTTCTTTCAGGTTAATTTTGAATATTTCTTGGCTGAAGATAGGAGAATTGTCATTGGCATCGATAACATTAATATGAATATAAGTAGTTCCGGTTCTGATTGCAGTTCCACCATCTGTAGCTGTCAAAATTAGGTGATGTGTGTTCTGCTTTTCTCGGTCTAATAGTTTTTCCAGCACTAGTTCTGCATATTTATTGCCCTCAGCATTCTCTTTAGTACTTAGCATAAAATATTGATTCGGATTGAGATGATATTTTTGTAAAGAATTCATACCAACATCTGGATCCACCGCACTTCCTGTAAGAATGCGAGCACCTGGTAAAGAAGACTCAGATATTTCTAAAAAAGTAATATTTCTCATAAAAACTGGTGGGTTGTCATTAATATCCTGAATTTCAATTTTAATGGGAAAAATATTTAGTGGATTTTCAGCAAGCGTTTCAAAGTTGAGTATGCAAGTGGGTGCATTCGCACATATTTCCTCTCTATCTATTCTGGAATTTATGTACAGATTTCCATCATCGACACCGACAGTGATGTATTGCTTTTTAGCACTGGAAACCAAGCGAAGATTCCGGGCTGAAAGCTCTTTCACATTTAATCCCATATCCTTGGCAATATTTCCTACGATCGAGCCCTTTTCCATTTCCTCAGGAAAGGAATATCGAATGTGTTCAGGAATTACATGACAAAACCAACAAGATAAAAGCAAAATTATTACTTGCCAATTGACTCTAGCCCCGAGTTGTCTAAGAGTGATTTCCATCGCAGCCACTGCAAGCTCGCCAAGATTATTTTGCATAAAAATCCTTTGAAAAAGTACTTCAATTAAAAGAAATCAATGTAGAGAAGAAATAACACCACCCCTTTGGAAACATTCATTTAGAGTAAGGAATTCTTTCCGTTTCGCTTTCTTTCTTTCTGTAGAAGCCCCTTTCTGCTCGTCACAGTCTGACAGCAAAACTGCTGAAGGGGAGGTTCCAACCGACCTCCAGCTTCCATCACTGTCCAACAGCGCCACACTGAGTCTGATCCTGAGAATTACAGTTGGATTGATTTTACCGTGCTATACTTCTGAAAACTCGTGGGAATAATTCCGTTTAGAAGAAAAACTATAAAAATAATAATAATCTTCAGTAAATAATAATCTTCAGTAAACAATGATATGTTTTTCCACCCATACTTGTGAAACAAAAGCTAAGAGAAGTAAGAGTATCAACCATATCTAGGTTTATGGAAAACACGCATAGTTCATCAAATTAAATCTGTAATAAACTTGATGTAGGAATATACATATATTTAAAGTAACTATCTTGTGTTATCAGACGTATTTTGGTAGGGATATTTTGTGATTGTTCATGTATATGTTTCTATGTTATACTTAGCTATATAATGTGCATAGTGTATGCTAAGTCCCATTCAAAATGGAGCAAGAATAAAATATCCCTTTCCATATAATGCTATTCTGCCTAGCAATAATATACACAGTTAATATGTGCAAATAAAATAAGAGTTCTATAAGTATAGTTCATAGTTTGGGATGTGAAAAATGGAGTTTTAATTTAAAAACATTTAAAAGGTTATTGTTAGTATAATTTACCATCAAAGAGAGACAAGCTCTTCCCTATCATCTCTCTCAATAATTCATCTTTTTTTCTCCTCCAGTGCGTTCATCCTTTTCAATTCCCCTTCCCCTCCATCTTGTTTCTACTCCCATCCTCATTCCTCTCACCAGCAAAAGCTTAGAGAGGTTTTATCTTTAGGTTGGTGTGACATTTGGGAATAGGAGGTCCATGTTTATAATCTGATCCTGATCACACATACTAGGTTTATCTGGAAAGGAACAAGAACTCCAACATCCACAGGCCCTACTCTTTGCCCTAGGGGAGCTCATGAATCCTGTATATCCCTGATCCACTTCTTCCTTTAATTGTTGGGTTGCTGGGGAACTTTGCCACCATTTATGTATTTAATTGGATTTATTGCCCGCTTTTAAAATACATCTTTGCACTTCCTCTCTTCAACTGGTGATTGTAGAGAGAAGGGAGTGGGGCCATCCCACAAACCATGACATACCCTTTGTGCCTCTTCTTTTCAATCAACAACCAGTCAGTGATACTGGAGTCTCTGATTGCGTCCTCCTACAGGGTGTCATAGGAATTGTAGTTCAGAAGGCTCCATTTCCAGTGATAGAATTTGTTTCTGAACTATATATTCCATGACATTTAGGGGGTCTCAGTTTGTTCAGATATATATTGACATTTTTAATTTTTCCTAACCTACCGATTGGTGTTACAAAATGCAATAGAGGTGCAAAAATGGTAAAGAAGTCTAGTTAAGGCAATGTTGAAACATCATGCAAGTCAAAAGAAAGCTAAACTGGAGTTTCCAATTAAACAAAATTCCTTCAATCCTTGATTAAAAAATAAACTATAAGGAATTGTAAGGAAATGATTCTGCTTTTTCTAAATAAAAAAAAGAGCTTTCAACCCCTTTCTATCCATAAATGAAAAGCTTGATAAGTTAGATCCATAAAGTAATCACCTATCTTTAGAAATAAATGCATCCGTCTATTCTGCTTTTATACTGAGAAAAATATTCGAGATTACAACAAACAATATCTTCTAAATTATATTTATTATGTGCAAACAATTTACTATTATATCTTGTTACACTTGGGAATGTTTCCTGATTCCCGATTGATTAATTATATCCTTGTGATGAGTCAGAATTTTCTATTGCTCATATCCTAACATGTATTTGACAAAGTCAAATTGCAATGCATTGGAGTACCTTTGCGAAATTGATATCTTCATTTGTATTCCTTGAATCATATAGGTCATGACTTTTGATTGTTTTTTTAAAGGTCAATAATACTTTCACTGGCTATAAAAATTCCTCAGGAATCCTGTAACTGAGCAAAAGTGCTTAATCCATTTGTAGTTGCCTTGTACAGCTTTATATTTGTTTAATCTGATTTATAGCCTCTATGAATGAGTCAGGCTGTTCTTTAAACTCTTGCCCTGTAGTTATTGTGATAGGTGTTTGAGATGACTCTTATCAAAATTGTGCATTTTTCCCTCTTGCCTTTCTTTCATAGAAACATATAGAAACATAGAAGTGACGGCAGAAGAAGACCATATGGCCCATCCAGTCTGCCAGCAAGCTTTCACACCTATTTGTTTTCATACTTATCTGTTACTCTGACTGCTGAGGTCAGGGCCCTTATTGGTAACTTTTTGGTTCTAATTTTCCTTCCACCCCTGCCATTGATGTAGAGAGCAGTGCTGGAGCTGCATAAAAGTGTAGTATCAAGCCTAATTGGTTAGGGGTGGTAATTGCCATAATAAGCAAGCTACTCCCACCTTATTTGTTTACCCAGCCTGTGCAATTTATTCCTTGTTGGTTGTCTTAATATAAATCATCTTTTCTTCATTCCCCCTGCCATTGAAGCAGTGAGCTGCGCTGTATATGTATTCAAAGTGAAGTATTGGTTCGGGGTAGTAACCGCCGCAACAAGCAAGCTACTCCCACTTCGTATTTGTTTTCCCAGACTATGCAATTCAATCATAGTTGGTAGTTGTCTGAATGTAAATCCTCTTATCTTCATTCCCCCTGCCATTGAAGCAGTGAGCTGCACTGTATATGTTTGCTCAAGTAGGCTACTATACCACTAACTTAAAAAAAACCAAAACCAAAAAAGCACCTGGGTTGGGCTCTTCTGTTTTGGCAAATTAGAGTCCAGTCTTCTTCCTGTCTTTTTTGGCAAAACATAAATGAGAAAGTAGTTCAAATGTTCTGAGATAACAGCATCTTAGTTTTAACAGTTTGGTTTCTACCCTACCACTGGTACAAAACCCATATTGCTATCCAGTCTTGACATATTTAGAAAAGGATTTTGAGCTAATACCAAGTTCATCCTGGTCTTGTTAGATATTTTGGGAGACTTTGATGCAGTGGACTACTGAACCTTACTGACTCCTTTGTTTAAGTTAGACATCTCTGTGCAAGTATTTAAATCAAGGCTTCCCAAACCTGTCCTGGGGACCCCTCAGCCAGTTGGTTTTCCAGGATATCCACAATGAACATGCATGAGATTAATTTGTATATACTGAGTCTCCATGATGTGCAGATTTAACTCATGCATATTCATTGCAGATATCCTGAAAATCCAATTGACGTTTGGGTCCCCAGGAAAGGCTTGGGAAGCTCTGATTTAAGAACATAAGAACATGCCATACTGGGTCAGACCAAGGGTCCATCAAACCCAGCATCCTGTTTCCAACAGTTGCCAATCCAGGCCATAAGAACCTGGCAAGTACCCCAAAAACTAAGTCTATTCCATGTAACCATTGCTAATGGCAGTGGCTATTCTCTAAGTGAACTTAATTAATAGCAGGTACTGGACTTCTCCTCCAAGAACCTATCCAATTCTTTTTTAAACACAGCTACACTAACCACATCCTCTGGCAACAAATTCCAGAGTTTAATTGTGCGTTGGTGAAAAAGAACTTTCTTCAATTAATTTTAAATGTACCACATGCTAAGTTCATGGAGTGCCCCCTAGTCTTTCTATTATCTGAAAGAGTAAATAACTGATTCACATTAACCCCTTCTAGACCTCTCATGATTTTAAATACCTCTATCATATCCCCCCTCAGCTGTCTCTTCTCCAAGCTGAAAAGTCCTAACCTCTTTAGTCTTTCCTCATAGGGGAGCTGTTCCATTCCCTTTATCATTTTGGTCGCCCTTCTCTGTACCTTCTCTATGGCAACTATATCTTTTTTGAGATGTGGTGATTTCTATTATGGATGTAAAATGCAAATGTAGATTCTATCAATAGATGTGTTTCTAACCAGCTAAGAGCAGTTTCCATAGCAGCAAGTGCCTCTGTTACTTTCGGTGGAGAAGGAGATTAAAGATTTTCATCACCACTGCTATCGCATAACACTATGTCAGCCTGGGACTGCTAGTTTAAGGTATTTACTGTCATAGCCTCTTCAGAGAGATGTTCATATGTTGGGCATTCATCATCAATATGTATCCATTATTCCAATTCATGGGTCTTGGAGAGTGCAAACAACACTTCATACACAGCATCGGTCCTTTCTATATCTTCTCGGGCAAATCCCTCAAACTCTTCCTTTTCATCATCATCTGAAGCAATTTCTTCTGGGAGGCCTTCTTTTGGACCAAACACAAAGGCCCTATGCAATCCTTGCTCCCAGCACTTTTACAGTTGAGGATGAGATGGTCCCCCATGGCCTTTCTGCCAGGTCAAACACATTAGCTATGGTAAGTTTCTTGAGTCATTCTGTGATTGGTACCTCCTCCTCAACAATTCTTTTGATGAGAATCTTTCTGTAGTGCATTTTGAAGGTTGTTATGATGCTCTGGTCCAGTGGTTGAATCTTAGAGATTGTATTCTTCAACAGATAGCTAACTTTAATCTTGCCATCACAGCTTACCAAGCTGTCCACAGGAGGATGAGCTGGGCAGTTGTCTAACAGCAAAAGTGCATTTGGTTCTAAATTCTTCTTTTTCAAGTGACACTGCATGGATGGTACAAAGTTTATGGAACCACTCTTCAAACATCTTTCCAGTCATCGAAGCATTTTTACTGTGGCGATACCAAAACGCCAATGTTTCCATGTTTTTGTGATAGAAACATCTTAGAGACCTTGATTTTACAATACACAATGGTTTAATTTTGTGCTTGCTAGCTTTATTGATATAAAAAAAGCAGTGTCAGTCTGTCTTTCATTGCTTTAAATCCATGTGCTTTTTGGTCATCAGACTTACAGGCACTTACACACTTACAGTGTGGTCTGGTAACATTCTGTAGCAAAGTCCAGGTTGTATTAGTTCTGTGACATAGCCGCCTTCTTTGATAATAATTTTTAATTTTGCTGGATACTCATTAGCAGATTGAATTTCACCTGAAACTGGAAATTTGCAAACTCCATGACATTTCTTCCATCTAGTAAGCTAGTTCTTACTTGCTTTGAATTTTTTTTCATCCATGAAAATTCCACATTCATTGTTTGTGTCTTTTTAATTTTTCAGCCTGCTCCCTGATGATTTCTCCAGATATAGGTGTTCCTTTCACACATTCTTGGGTAAACCATGTGAACACAGCTTTATCCAGTGGGCTATTAATTGCAGGCTTTAAATGTCTTCACAGAAGACCTTCATCTGCATCAAAATCACTGGTTGCTTGTTGCAGCGATGCTTCTTCTTTTATCCAGCCTCTTAAAATGGAATCACTCATTCCCATCTGTCGACATACATCTGCCTGCCTTTTTCCAGTTTTGAGTAAGTCTTTTCTTTTTCTGGGAACCTTACATTAATTTCAGGTAACCGAGCTGGTGCAATTGCTTTAAAATTCAGTCTACAGACAGGAATTAAGGTTTTCGTATGTTTTTACTGGCACAGGTTTATATAGAACCTAGACTTCACACATGTGAAAACAACTGAAAGATAAAGCCTTAAAGGTGTAAAAACAAATGCAAAATGCAGGATGTCAAAAATGGGGTCCAATTCTTAACTGCGCTGTAAGCAATAATTTGTTCCATCAAAGCACATTCTATCGGTTCCCAAGTGTGGTACTAAGTAGGTTTCTGGATGAGAATACACCAGCTTCATTTCAGTTTGATGATGGCCTTTTCCTGGTTGCTCAACTTGTTGGAAATGTAGAAATTCCACTAGAGCCTGATCTTACATTGCAAATTCAGGTAAAGCTTCAAATATTGCAAAAATGAAGCCCTACTTAACAGTATCTCCAGCTGATTCCCATACAGTAATGCACGCATCAGTATTACCAGGTCTCCATTACTGCAATTCACTGTACTTAGGGCTACTAAATTTTATATTACAATACTTGCAAGTGATTTAGAGCTTGGCTGCTCAGGTATTGATGGGTGTTGGCTCCAGAGTGCATATCATGCCGACTCTTCCTATATTATATATCAAGTTTATGGTTCATAAATTAGTGATAAATATTTGAATAGAGAAGACCTTACCTGTGTCAGTGCCTTACTGAAAATTCACAAACCATTAAGGATTTCAAGATCGGCCAGCTAGAATCTTTTAGATATATCCTTCATATGGCAGGTGTGATTGACTGAATTACACTTAAGACTTTTGCAGTGACTGGCCATGTGTTCTGGAACTCGCTTCCTAGTAAGCTATACACAATCAAATGTCTGGAAACTTTCAGAAAGAAGTTAAAAGTATGGTATTTTCAATGTGCTTTTGATTTGGGTAATAGTGGATAGTAATATCCCTCTTTCTTTTTTTGCTGACCTATTACAGTCTGATTATAAATTGTGCTGGTTGTAAGTTAATATCATTACTTAGGCATGGTTTTTTAAATTTTTAGTTTGTCTTTTTTTTTCTCATCTTGTTCTTCTTCTCCATTGATATTGCTTGTCTTTATTGTACCCTGCTTAGAAAATGGGATTGTGCAGGTTATAAACTTTTTAAATAAATAAGCACAAATAAATTTTACCTTAAGAGCAGCCAGGTTTGGAACAAATTATACATATAAGGGGGCTATGCAATAAAACTCATCTCAAAAAAAGTTTAGCATGCATAACTAAATAATTAAACATGCATGTTAAATTGGCCCTTAGCAAGTGATGCAAAAAGATTGAGTTTGTGCACAGTAAACAAACACAAAAAGAATTAGAGTGTTTTTTCCATGTTTTTCAATTTGAGCTAGATCCATAAGTTTAATGGGAAAACATTATGGTTGCTATAGGTTGAATGGGTCAGAAGATAATGTATACACAGAGACAAATAAAGTGAATACATAAGTGATATATACACACACACACAGTATTTTTTTTTAGATTAAAAGCACTGAAATGTCCCCGATAGCATGTTCTTACTATTACTATTTCTTTCCCTCTAGGTTAGTCCTGCTTGCTTTCAGAAGATATACAATTAAGCCTGACAAATGAGAGTTGTTTGTCAATAATGAGGGAAAAATGGAACAACTGCTAAACTGAAGAACAGGAGGTGAAAGCAGATCATAGAGATGACATAAGTGTGTGTTTATAAACATTTGTATTTTGTGTTGGTAAATGTCTTTAAAGAGTGATGTAAGAGGGCATGGTTGGAGAGAGACTGGAGCACAGAAGGAGATAACCTAGGGTGTCTGGCCATCCTGACTCTGAAGGGCGCAATCATCATACCATTGCCCCTTCTATAACCACCCTGTAATGTAGGAACTACAATGATTGGACTATACTGTCTTCTAGTGCTTCTGATTCACAGAAATGAGTTGTGCACTGAAAGCACAACAACTGGTGAGTTCATAGCCTTTGGCCATATTGATAATGTCAATGACAACAAAGACCTTTGTCCTCTGGTAATCTATTGCTTGAAAATACATTTTCCTTGTATTAATAAAGGTGGATTAAAAAAAATGCTCAGATGGTGTGTTGTCTGTATCTAATCTTTCACCACCTTCTCTCTCTCTTTCTTCCTGCCTTTAATATTTCTTCTGTTTTGGTGGTAACATGTAAAAAATTTATTTTTATTTTGGGGAGTGAGGACACACTGGAGAGCTACTTGCCCTGGGGTGAACCTCCCTGCTTTCCAGGAGTTGGTTTGATTCCCCCACACAAATTGCTGTTTATGGTTAAGCCACTGAATGCCTGCAGTGCTCATTAGCCAGACTAACCACAAGTATATGAAGTATTGATTTTGGCAGGTTGTACAGTCTTCATTTATTATCGGGAATACTCTGTTATTTGATATGCTTTCAGTAGGCAATATTACATTTTTCTATGTTTTATATATCGTTTTAAGTTTGTTGGATTATCTGAAATTTGTATTTGTGAAATGTTTTAACAAATCAGGTTATTATTTCTTCATCTCCATCATTTAGCCACTAATAACCTTCTGTGATTTTCCATACCCTTTTGAATTCCATTACCACCTGTCCTTATTACCTCTTCTGGGATGGCACTTCATACAACCACCACCCTTTTGATGAACAAATACTTCCGGATGATGGTCCTGACTCAACCTCCCCAGAACTTCATATTATGACCCTTTGTTCTACAATGTTCTTTCCATCATAGGAGGTTTTATGAGGCCTCATCTGGAGTTCTATCTATATCTATATCTTTAGACTCATCATGGAAGGTGTTTTCACTTGACAGAATTATGAAATTAAGATAAAATAATCCTTTTTGGCAATTTGTACATGTTATCTTTATCCATGATCTTTAACATACTGAGAAGAAATGTTGGAGGTAGGTCAAAAAATACCGAGAGAAGCAGAAAATACTGTTACCAATGTTAACTCATTCCAAGATGAATTGCCATTTTTAAATGTAATCCATCATTCTCTTTGCTCCTCTACATTTTAAAAGTTTATTTCTAGGGATGTGAGAAAGAGAAGAGAGGAAATAAGTCTTCTACAATGTAAAAGTTAGTATTCATCTATATAAAAGCAGGGGGTGGGGGGGGGGGGGGGGGGAAGAAAGAGATTGTCCAGAATCCTAGATAAGCCCTTTGAAAACTATGTTTCTCTCCTCCCACAAAAAATTCTTTACTTTAAGTAAATAAGAACATTTTTATTCATTAGAAGTAAAGTAAGCCCATAGGTCTGTATGCACCCTTGTATAAGAGAAAGCTGATTTAAGCAAATGTATTTTAAAAAGTGTCCTTAGTATGAATATCTTAATAAATACAGAACAAAAAATCAATAGCATACTTGCTTGTAATGATCGATGTGTGCATATCCTACTTGTTGCTTAACAACAGAAATGGGAAAAATAGATGCCGTTCATAATACAGCCAAATTTGTCTTTTTAAATGTTTTTCTCTAAGCCCTCCTTGCAAATTAGGTCCAA
Organism: Rhinatrema bivittatum; assembly: GCF_901001135.1. Taxonomy (NCBI): domain Eukaryota; kingdom Metazoa; phylum Chordata; class Amphibia; order Gymnophiona; family Rhinatrematidae; genus Rhinatrema; species Rhinatrema bivittatum. The sequence goes on along the minus strand of NC_042632.1, from coordinate 28,893,703 downwards.
GTTTTCTCCCATTTAATAGCCGTTGCTAAAAGCTGTTAAGACATTCAAAGTGTAAAAGAAGACACTCACCTGATATACTTCGTTGCCCACACAGCCATTAAATTCATTTTCATTAATAATGAATTCTTTCTGCTCAGACGTGCGACTGTCAGGTAGTGTGCCTGAACAGGTTTCATTGGAGAAATAAAACGGGTGCCTTCCTGAGTCTGTGGTTAAGCAAACATCATGAGAGTAAGTCTGCAGATAAGCCTCGACTCGATCTGCAGCTCTATTCTGAGACGTAGGAATAGCGCTGAAATTTACACTGGAAGATTCAAACAGCTTGGATTCTCTCCATCGACGGAGCCTGATGGCCACCCACACTATTATAAAGGAAAAAAACAAACAGGAAACAGCAGCAATGGCAATCACCAAATACAAAGTAAGGTTGGAGTAGGTGTCTGGAGGAGATGAAATACTGTTTAAGTTGGAAATAATTTCAGGGACGCTGTCAGCAAACACTATGGTTAGGGTGACTGTAGTAGAGCGAGATGGCTGACCGCCGTCTTTAACTAAAACAGTAAGAATTTGTTTGAGATAATCTTTTTCCAGATATGAACGAGCTGCCTTGATTTCTCCTGTGTGAAGTCCTACAATGAAGAGCCCCGGGTCTGTGGCTCTCAGCAGATGATAGGACAGCCAGGCATTTTTTCCAGAGTCAGCATCAACCGCGACCACCTTAGTCACCAGAAAACCGCCACTGACGGAACGTGGAGCCAACTCCAGTCCAGTAGAACCATCATTGAAAAATGAAGGATACAGTATTTCTGGAGAATTGTCATTCTGATCCTGTATGAAAAGAGAGACCGTGATATTACTACTTAGAGGCGGGGAACCCTTATCTTCGGCTTTGACTTGGATTTGAATATCTCTGAACTGTTCATAATCGAATGAACGTAATGCATAGATAACTCCATTGTTAGAGTTGATGGAAACGTAAGAAGAGATGGGTAATTCCTGGACGAAGCCTTCCATAATCGAGTAAGCGATTTGGGCATTCTGATCACAGTCTGGATCTTTGGCAATGGCAGAACAAACTGAAGCTCCTGGCTGATTATTTTCCACTATGTAACAGGCGTATAACGTGTGATCAAAGGCAGGCGGGTTGTCATTCGTGTCAGCAATCTGTAGCTGGATTGTCAGGATTGTACTGAGAGGTATAGCTCCTTTATCTGAGGCTGTAATTGTTATATTATATTCGGAAGCCTCCTCCCTATCTAATGTCCTTGCAGTAACTAAATTGTAATAACTATCTGACGACTTCTTTAATTGAAATGGAAGGTTATCTGGAATGGAACACGTCACCAGACCATTCTGTCCAGAGTCTTGGTCGTTCACGTTTAAAAGAGCAATTGCTGTACCACGAGGACTGTTTTCGGCAACTGGACTATAAAGAGATGTGATTGTAACTTCTGGGGCGTTATCATTTACATCAAGAACTTGTAGCAAAACTTTAGATCTAGAATACAGACCTCCACTATCTTTAGCTTGAACCTCCAATTCATAGGATTCCAATTCTTCAAAGTCTAGATTCCCCAGAACAGATATTTCTCCAGTCTTGGAGTCCAGCTGAAATATTTGGGAAGCCTTGTCTGTAAGTTTTGAATACAAATAGCTTACCTCTGCATTTATGCCTTCATCTAGGTCTGTAGCGTTCATTATAACTACCACACTACCTAGAGGCGCGTTTTCCCTGACTGTCACTTTATACATAGATTGATTAAAAACTGGAGCATTGTCATTTGCGTCAAGAACAATGACACGGATTTGTACAATTCCTGATCTGACAGGATCTCCCCCATCAGCAGCCGTGAGAGTTAGATGAAGATCAGCTTCTTTTTCCCTGTCCAGAAATGTCTCAAGAACCAGTTCGGCGTATTTCACACCATCAGTTCCAGTTTGTACATCCAGAATGAAATGCTTATTATTGCTGAGTTGGTAACTTTGCAGAGAATTAATGCCCACGTCTGGATCCTTGGCGTCCAGAAGATAACGTGTTCCAGGCTGAGTCAACTCACTGATTTCCAATACTATTTCCCCATTAGGGAATGAGGGTGCATTATCATTAATATCCCAAATCTCTACTTCACTTGTATAGATTTTCATGGTATCTTCAACAAGAATCTCTAAATTTAAAAGACAATGAACCTGTTTTCCACAGATGGTTTCTCTATCAATCTTTTCTTTAACAAGTAAATGCCCATTTTTCATATCGAGAGCAAAATACTGCGTCTTACCTCCTGAAACAATACGGGCTCCACGGTCAGACAGTTCTCTTATATCCAATCCCAGATCTTTTGCAATATTTCCCACGAAAGAACCTTTTTCTACCTCCTCAGTAATCGAATAGCGTAGTCGTCCACAAACGGTCCCATGTAGGATAAACACTATAAAGCAAACTAACACTCTTGCTTTGTGATCACTGCGTCTTTGTGATCCCGCCATAGGAAGGATGGGCTCAGTCACTCACTGCTCCGATTCCGATTTTCAACCTTGCTTTACGTTATTCCTATACCCTACAATTAATTTCAGTGAAAATTTGATTTAGCCGAGACCAGGCCAAATCGGAGTGTAGGATGAAATTCCCGTTTGCACTCAGATCCCATAAACGAGGGTCTGATCTTTTTGCTTCTCTGTTTGTTTCCCGTATAAAAACAGGGAAGGGTTTCGAGATCTCACTATTTTTTGTACCTAACTGGTGAACAGCGACGCTCAGAGTTCCAACTAATAATTGCATGAATCCCTATAAAACATTTAGCATCCGCTATTAATATATAGATATGTAGTTGAGACGTTTATCCACACATTTGCAAATTAAAGCTCCTTTTACACTGGCAGATATGAATATAGTGAACTTCTCACATCACAATGTGTAAGTTTTATCTAGGGCTATATAATCTATCCTTATTGACTACAATTAAGAATGTGTTATCTGTTGATCGTTCACTTCTCACCACTGTCTTTATAGCTGCTATAATTAAAATTGACATCCCATAACAACTTAGTTTTTACTCCTTGACTTGGACAAGATTGTTATTCTTTTCTTAGAACATATCAAACTGAGCAGAATGCAGAAGATAGCATATTAGATAGTGGTATAACAGCTTAACTCGTGAGGACTGTTAGATCAAGGATTTAAATTGATACGTTGAGTGCTTATTAATGTTTTAGTGTTGTGACAAGAAACCGTATATTATCTTTGTTCCTTTGTTTCTACTAAACGAGCTCATATTCCCCCGGACTTGGTGCTATGATATAATCAATTGGGAAAGGAAGGACACGTTCCATAAATGTAGTCTATATGTGCGCGTGGGAGCAGGAAGAGAGGATGTTAGCTCAGATTTAGAATAAGAATCAGATCATAAAAGTGAAAAAAAAAATCCCTTGTTGCTCCTTTAATATTATATATCCACATTACCAAGGTAACAGTGAAAAGAAATAAAAAGGGCTAACAACCAGAGTTAGGACTAGGTACATTTATTAGATTAGACTGATATATAAAGACGAGTAGTTGACCCACCTGAAATCTGACGTTCAAGATTGTTGCAAAAATAAAATGTTTAATTAATTAATTAATTTTTTTTCTTTATTGAGATTAAGAATGCTTGGTCTCTGATTTAAGGTTTTATAGAGCCTGCCAACATCACTGTGTGTTTCCATCTGCTTTTCTGGTTCCTTATTCAACATGAACACTATGACTTGAATAGCGCTAGCAGGGTCAGCACTCACTTCTTGAGTAGCCTCTTCAAGGAATAGAAAGAGCATTTGCAGATAAAATATTAGTTCCTGTAGGCAAGAGCAGATAAAAGTTTACTGTCCCCTCTATCATCATTTATTTATTTATTTACTTGTTTATTTATTAAAATATTATCATTGGCTGAGTTCATTCAATTTCTGTGGCTTTCTCAGTTTTCCCTCACATTCTAATAGAGTTCCTGAAATGCTTACAGAAATGCATGCAGAGAGCTGCTTCCATATATCTCCATTCCATGAACTGTCAGGTCTTTTCATGAAGAAGAGGATGATGATGAGGATGTGAATTTTGATTCAATTATAAATGCATTTTGCCACTAAAGAGTTTCTCAGACTTGAATCAGGGAGCAATTAAGGCTTTCAGGGACAGTGCCATGGAGGTCAACCATATATTTTCACTTTTTGACCTCCTTTCCACTAATGATCTTGCCTCCAGTGGCACTTGGTGCTATAAGAGAATTGTGCTACTCTACCATCCCAGGCTCTAACCTCTTCATCTCAGAGTAAGCACATCATCATTAAACTGAAGAGGAAAGCTTGAGAAATGTAGCTTCCAAAATATCACTAGTTCCTCTAAATGCACAGGTTGGGTTTTTTCAGATCGACATGTACATTACACATAGCTTAACATAAAGGAAACCTGAAACTGTGGCATGCTGCTTGTTACTAATGAACTGAAGATAAGCCAGGATACTCTGTCCTTTCTACATTTGTTTTTCTAAGAGATAATACTGGTAAAGGCCTGTTTTTGAACCTTTTGGGATTCAGGCAGTACCCGTTTCTTTAACTGGCCATAGCTTAATGAGCTACAGATGCTATTGTCAGAGATATAAGTGCAATTCAGAATACTTAACACTTGCAGATACTGGATTAAAGCCAAAGGGCTAGATTTTAAAAGCCCTGCGCGCGTAAATCTGGCAGGGCACTTACGCGCCGGTGCACCTGTTTTGCATAGGCCGCCGGTGCGTGCAAAGCCCCGGGATGCAGGTAAGTCCTGGGGCTTCGTAAAAGGGGCAGGAGGAGGCGTGTCTGAGGGCATGTCCGGGGCAGGGGGCAGTCTGGGGCGGGTCTGGGCACGTGGCGACGGTTCGGGGGTGGGCCAGGAGGGCGGTCCTGAGTACCCCGGTGCTGCGGCCTGTGCCGGGGGATGCCGAGGCGGTGCGCACAAGTTACGCCTGCTTCAAGCAGGCGTAACTTACACAACAAAGGTAGGGGGGATTTAGGTAGGATTGGGGGGTGGGAGGGGGAGGTGGGGGGATGTGGAAGGAAAGTTCCATCTGAGGCCGCTCTGATTTCAGAGCGGCCTCGGAGGGAACGGAGGCAGCCTGCACGGCTCGGCATACGCAGGCTGCCGATTTTGCGCAGCCTTGCACGCGCCAACCCCAGATTTTATAAGATACGCACGGCTAATTGCGTATCTTATAAAATCCGGCGTACTTTTGTTTGCGCCAGTTGCGTGAAAAGTACGCGCACGCATACTTATTTAAGATCTACCTCAGCGAGAATAAAAAAATAAGGAATTGTATTTGGCAGAGTTCTTTAGATGAGCTACAAATAGGAACAGGTAGCTGTGCAGCCTTCTTTTTTTTTTTAGAAGATACTATCTCATAAAAAGGAAGGCCTATGAGGAAAGTATTTCCTGTATAAACTCTTTTCTTTATTTCTATCTTTGTTATCACAATAACTAATTGTCTTGATTAATCTATGTAATCTTTATGGGTGCTATGTACTTATTACTGATATTCACATTTGATATTATCTTTACTGATCATACTATTTTCTACTATTTTCTACAATTTTTTTATTATATTTATATTCTAAAAGATACCCCATCTCATTCGAAGTCAAAGATCTCGTAATCTTTCTTGATAGTGAAATGAACTTAAAAAGGTGGATAAATAACATAATTAAAGATGGTTATTTTAAGTTAAATGTTTTAAAAAGGTTAAGACTCCTTTTACATAAAAAAGAGTTTAGAACAGTTTTGCAAGCCCTCATTTTCTCAAAAACAGACTATTGTAATGCTTTATTGTTGTGCCTGCCTGCCTGCCTCTTCCATCAGACTGCTCCAACTTCTTCAAAACTCAGAATTCTAACACTAGAATGACTGAACATATAACCCTGATCTTAAAAGAACTGCACTGACTACTTATCATATACCGTATTCAGTTTAAAACATTATCTTTAATCCATAAGACCCTTCACAATGATAAAGTTGAATGGCTTACTGCAGCTTTACATTTCCATACCCCTCAAAGAACCACAAGATCAGCAGACAATGGAACTTTACCAATTCCATCCCCTAAATCAGCACATCTAAATACAGTCAGAGCATTATACATCATTGGGCCACAATTGTGGAACTCCTTAATGCAAAATTTAAGGCTTGAAACAAACATTAGGACATTTAAGAAAGGAATCAAAACATGGCTATTTCAACAAGCTTTTCCTTAACCATAAAGTTCAAGTTCCTGTCTTAATATCTCATTGTTTCTATTAATCTTAAATGTTTTCTTTAAAAATTTTATATGCTTTTATTCTGTTTAAATGTTTTATTAAGGAATTTTATGTATTAATGATTTATTTTGGAAATGCAAATATTCTTAACTGTGCATTTGATAAATTGTAAGTTGATGTGATGTTTTATATGAATGTCAGTATATACAAATCAATCAATAAACAAAATATTTAGTAAACTAGGTTTTGCATTTTACAAGATTTTGTGTGTGTGTTCTATGACATAATATACCACCATTCAGTCCACCTTTCATATTTGGCGTACATGGAACATGATATATATCACATCATAGTAACACTTGTGGATAGGATTAGTGGTTGTTTTCTAGTTTGTTAGATATACTCAGAGAGTGATAAAAAGAATACATGTCCTTCTTGCCATTAATACTGGGATCATATGGGGGTCTAGCAATAATCAGGTTTTTGATAGCATGTCTGGTTGGATCAGTCACGAACAATTTAATGCAAAATTGGAAAATGTCAGGAATTGTTTTCAATCACTTTGGATCCTTTTGTTTGATTGTTGTCATGGCTTTGATTGTGAGCACACACTTCAATAGGGTGCTACTGAGTTACAGCATTGAACTAAAGAACTGCTGTCTGCCCAAATCCCACAACTAGACTCTGCTCCAGTTCCTGAATTTAAATCCCAGTGTCTGTCTGCATTTGCAGATGCAAAAATTCAGAATTGGGTCACAAAGAAACAAAACATTTCTCTAGGGAGGCTCTTAACAATTCCATTCTTGCAGAAGCAATTACCAGTATTGAAGTTGTAGAACCTGAGAGGACACAGGGAGCTGAAGAGTTAACTGAGTTTGCTGATAAGGGAAATGGAGCTAGCAAAGAGTAGGGGAAGTGGAGGCTATGCAAGAATGAGTATGTCTTTCATACACAAATACAAATAGAGGAGAAAACTCATTTAAATTAATTGATTTTTCTGTTTAAAAGTTATAAACAGGCTGACAGAGTATTAAGGATTTGTGGAAATAAGGTGATTTTTACAATAAATGAATTTGATTTAGTGAATTGCTTAAGTATATTTCATTCCATTTGGACTGAAGAGACATCTGCAGCTTGTCAAAGTAACAGCAGATGATGTATACCCCCTAATGGCTGACTTCATGCAGAAACTTGTTAAGTATGGTTCTGAAGAAATAACATTTGGTTTCACACTGGGTAAATACTAGGATGTGACCCAGATAAGGAACGTGAATGCCTCTGATCAGGAGAAAGAACAGTTGATTTATCAGTTTTCCTGAATATAATGTATGATTTGCCTAGACTTCTATTTTTATTTCTGCCTGTCTGGTAATGAAACACCTTTACTGGTGAGATCCCACTACAAAGATAAAAGTGCATTCTTCTGGTTCTGAATCAACAGACTAGAACACCTATCATGTGATTAATTGTGTTCATAAGTTGTTTTTATTTTTCATCCCTGTAATATATGTAATACTGAATAGAGTGCAACACCTGAAGATTTATTTTTCCTAGTTATTCCATTTGGTTTGTTTTTTTTAATAGATCTGTTTTATTTTTGTTTAATTTTGGATAGTAAAATGGGAGACATAGATAAGGGATTGTACATTATTATATATTAATAGTGTGCATAGGGATTATTAGATAGAAGTTATTAACATTTATCATAGTTTATTACTTAATTTGAATATTTTGTTCATCTTATATCAGATATTAATCCATAAAAACACATACATCTGACTTAATGATGGGAGTGCAGAAGCTTTCCTTCAATAACAGCTTTGAGAGTGCTGTGTTGAAAAAACTGTACATGTCACTTGTCATTGATATGAGTTGATGGAGGGAAACCATCACATTGCAACAGAATGGCTTTTTGAATTCTTCATTTTATGGACTGAAGTGCTCACAATTTATGTATAAGCTTTGCTTTCATGTTTTCTTGTTCCATGGGGTGTGGTCTTACTTAGAAGTTGTTTTTACTTTGTTTCTTAATTTGAAATGTAATAACTGATCATCATTATGAACTATTCTTATGATACACTTAGTTAATATTTAGTTACATACTTACTTGCAAATGCCACTATTTTGATTCTTACACACATGATAAAGTCTGAATTGGTGCAGTTTTATTGGTCCTTAGTTGCTATTCACTGTGTTCATGCTTCGCAGAATATGCTATCTGCATGTCCATCTTACATTCAGATAGTAATTTTTTTTTTTCATTTTAGCAAGAACTAGAATACATTTTTGAAACAAGGGTTTGTTTTGTTTTTCTCTTCTTGCACCATTGATGGGTGGGGGGGTGATATGTAATACTCCTCAGTTTAACTCTTCAAGATACCTAAAAAGTAATGATTATCAAGCTGTGCACTGCCAGTGGGAGATGCTGATAAGCAAGGATTGAGACTATACTTCATTTCAGGGAGGAAAGACACCCAAAAAACTGCAGATGCAGAGTTTTTGTTACACAGGCTATGCTGAGTGAAGTAAGTCTGACATTGAACACACAATGAAAGGTGGCCTATATTCATTCTGATGAGCCAAGTATCCCTTGAAGTCAGAAAATGCTAACCACATACAACTACCAGAATGGAGATCACAACAGGTGACAAAAGATACTGAGATCAATCACTGGAGATGCTCCTGGCAGACTGAAGGTACACTTTGCTAAGTTTTTAAATTGGCCAGACATATGGGTCAAGTAAACTCTAGGGGCACTTGCGTTTAGATGAGGTTTAGATGTTATTGATGAGGGTCATCTAACCAATTCCACAGAGAGTGCAATGGACTAATGAAATTTGATTTCCCCCTTTAGTGAAGGTACTTTTTATGTTGCAGACTGAGTTACAGGATGTGGAACTGCTGAGGGGATGGCTGGAGATAGAAGAGAGGGAGAGAGAGAGAGAGAGAGAGATTGATTAATAATACTTAATGAGAGGATGATACAAAGAAATTTATATTGTTAGTTTGGATTTTTTACCCGGTGTTTTATCCCTCATTAAATTAAGCAGGAGTCACTGCTGAAAGATGGTGGGACACATTGTTGGGTTGCTAGCCTATTTGTCATCAGAATGAATCTACAAGCTCTGACACAAGTACAAAGATATAAAAGACACTAATGCCACACATTTTGGTGTTGGTCTCTACTGTTTTGGACTACCTTTATGAACATTCTATACAAAGGACTTGTTGCAATGTGGACCCTTGACCCAAGGTGGGGTTGATGCTACCTACAGGGGGCGTAGCCCTCTGTAGGTCCCCGCCATTGGCAGGTGGCCCAGGGTGATGTGGAGACCCTACCGGGCCTTCACCACTACCAGCCCTCATTCCCTGTGGATTGACCCCTTGGGTGCCGGGGCTGGCTGGACTTAGGCATGTTTGCCTGGAACCATCTGTGCGATGGTTCCAGGCAAACATTGGGTGAATGCAGAGTTGAACAGAGGAATCCAGGAGACTAGCCAAGGTTGGGGCTTGTAGCAAGCATGGGAATCCAGGAGACAAGCCGAGGATGGGGCTATCAGCAAGCAGGAGAATCTAGGAGACAAGCCAAAGTCAAGTCAGGTAGCAAACAGGAGAATCCAGGAGACAAAGCCGGTCAAGCCAGAGGAGCAGTCTGAGGAGCATAAGGGGAACTAAAGCAGGAGCAGAAACTGAAGTGGAGTTGAACCAGGAACTGAAGTGGAGCAGGATCAGCAACTGAAGCAGGAGCAACACACTACCCACGTGGAGCTGAGCCATTGCTGAGGCGATTCTGGGAGGGCTGAGCTGCTGTTATATACTGCCTTCTGCTGATGTCATCACATGGGGCCATGGGTGAGTTTCCTGCTGCGGCCCCTTTAAAGGTTGGGGTGAGCCGCGTGCACCTAAGGGATCCCGTAGGAGAAGGCACGCCAGCATCAGATTGCGGAGAAGGAGGGTGGCAGCAGTGGCCTCCTTGGGCCATGTCCGTGGTGTGAGGTACACGGGCATGGTGAGGGGTGAGTAGGGCTGGCCATGGAACATGGTAGCCAGCTGGTGCAACAGGACTGTTTGGTTTGATTGCTTTAACATTTTTTTTATATTGCATTTCACATGCTTAGTATTAGACAAATATCACATGATATGATAATTATGGTAGCATGTATATATGTAGTAAGTATGAAATAATAATCCCTCAGAATTTAACCCGTGGGATAGTATTGACCTTTCTTAATTATACCATCTCATATTTGGTATATCATAGAATGCCCTATACCATTAGCCTTATATATTTAAATATTTGTACTGAATTAAGAACAATGTACAATATACAAAGCAAACTCTTAGTAGTACCTGGGTGTTTCTTCTCCAAGTCACTACCCTTTGACACAGATTAATCTCCCACCCTATAACGCTGTGAGCCTATCAAACAGTTATAAATCAATTATAAATTACCAGAGGGAAAGTATAATCATTGAGTACAAAACTTCTGGCATACGGGGATAGAGATTGCAAGTATGACTCCCAGATCAACAAGAACATTTGTCTGCATTTCAATAAATCAAGCTTCTTCATATATTTCTCATTTATGCACATTCAGCGTATATTGTTCCTTAATTGTGTAATACTAGGGGATCCTCCATCAATCAACATTGTAAAATAACACATTTGGCTAATAATAAAACCTTGCAAATCCAGAGTTTGGTGTATTTGCACCTATTGCAATCCCAGTCAAACAATCAAAAAGAAGAGTTTGGGCCTGCAACAGTAAAGAAATCTCTGTGACTGTTTGTACATACTGAATCAGAGCATGCCAAAAAACCTGTATCCTGGAACATGAACAAAAATGATGCCCCAAAGTGCCTGATTCCATTTTACATTTCATACACAGGGTGGAAGGAGAAAGCCCCATCTGATGTGCTTGTAGCGCAGCAGAAACTTATACAACATTGCCTGTAAAGTAATATTACTAGTTAAGGATTTTATTTTCCCAAAATTTCGTTCGTACTGGAGCACCGATAACAACAAGGATAACTCTGATTGCCAGCCTCTTAACACTGTAAGGGGTAATAGCATGTGGAAGATGCGTGGCCAATTCCCCCGAAACTAATAGCAGTCATCACATGCAAATGCATGTTGATGAGCCTATTAGTTATTACCCCGGAATACTGAAAGTAAAATGTGCAGCCAAGCTGCACATTTTACTCTCAGAAGTAACATTAGAAAGCACCAGGAAAATGTACAGAAAAGCAGAAAAAAACTGCTTTTCTGTACACCGTCCGACTTAATATCATAGCGATATTAAGTCAGAGGCACCAAAAATAAAAAAAAAATAAAAATCTGCCAGCCAGTCAGCGGGTTCGAAAATGGACACTTAATTTTGCTGGCGTCCATTTTCTGAACCTGTGGTAAAATTAAGCGTCGGTTGTCAGACCCATGACAGCTGCCGCTTCCACTAATGAGGCGCTAGGGACGTGCTATTGTCCCTAACTCCTCTTTATTAATGCATGGATTAATTTGATTAGAATATCGCATGCCCAGGAGATGTGCCTGGGCGTACGTTGGGAGAGTGGGCGCTCAATTCGGAGTACTGGCTTTCCCGCACGTTTTATTGAATGGCCTGTTAAACTGTTGGGAAGGACTGTCTCCAAAAGGTACTCCTTGGTTGTGTGGATTACCCCGTAGATGTTGAAGTAACGGTTCCATAGACAGGATATATAGCAAGGGGGAAAGAGGGCAACCCTGTATTGTACCCCTGCTTATTGTAAATGCAGATGAGTGAGTGCCATTAACCTGTATGTATACAAGCTTGGGGGTCTCGATACAGCAGTTGAATCACTTGGACAAAAAAACTCTCTGTCCCAAAGGCTGTAAAGGCTCTAAACAAATTCCCATTCTAGGTGATCAAATGCCTTCTCCGCATCTAAACTTAATAGAAGAGAAGGCCTTTGGATCCATTGACACCATTCTATAGAGGCCAGAATTTTCCGTATGTTGCAGATCGCATAGCAGCCATGCATGAACCCCACTTGTTCTTCCTCTCCATTAGCCTTAATGGCTAACTATACATATAGTAATTTTTCTTGTCAAGAGGATAGAAAGTTAGATTATTTTCCATTCTGCTTGAATTGAAAATGTATGCTTATCTGCATTCTTTCTTTATGCTTATTTCCAGATTTTTAGTGAGAAATGCATCATGTGTTTTGTAGTCTTTTTTTTTTCCACTGATCATTTATTTTTCTAGTACATTTTTAGGATTTAGTTCTCCTTTTGCTAGAAGCAGATTGGTACCTTGCCACCTACACAAGCCACAGTGCAAGGTCACATATATAAAGTGCAGACATCACTTAATTAAATTATAGGAAAGCACTTATTTGGAGTGAAACAGGAGATAGAGAGTTAACAGTTTTGTGTCAAATGCAAACAGCTCTCTACTAGTACTGATGGCGGGTGGCAATTGGAAGCTACCTTAGATTAGCATAGACTGAACATTAGTTTTGAGGATACACTTTTAGTTTTTGGACACCACATTTCTGAAACATGATAAATAGGAATTGAACAATAAGAGTGGATCCTTAAAGGTTTAAGTGTCCATAATTTTAGAATTATTTTTACATTGCAGTGTTATCACAGAAAAATATTATCATTCAATTAAGAGAAATAACAGCTACTTTACAGGATCATAGATTGGCCCTGAATTTGTTGTTAATAATACCAGGTGGCCCATGTCATACATCTCAGAACATTTATGGGTGTTGTGTAAAGGTTATTGAGCGTGCACATATAATTCTTAATTTAACTGAGCATTTAGAAGACAATTATAAACTATCCCCTGACTAGTTAGTTGAACCAGAGTGATGAAAGTTTTTATTTTTATGAGAGCAAAAGTATTAATCTATTTCCTCATAGATTCTCATGTTGTATTACAATGGGCTTTATTACAAAGGATTATTGTTTGTCTCATGCCCATTAATGTATATACAGCACTACTTAAATCAAGAACTGAGAACTCATAAGAAAGAGGGCACATATATGCTAGTATGACACATGATATAATTTTTATGAAAGTAGTGAGAAAAACCTCATTTACATTGGCTTGCTATTATACTATAAGGTATCCTTAAATCCACGTTTTTCATGACAATCTTTTCGGTGTTAGTTTGTTCTAAGAGATGGGGATGGTGTATTAAGATTATTTTAGGATGTTATTTTTAGATTCCAGGAAGACTTTGCATGCAAAGTTGGGGTTTAGATTAGATCAAACAATCCCCAATAATTGATAAATGTGGATCACTATATGTACAATGTACAGAGCTTAGCATAAGGGAGGCCTGAAACTGTAGCATACTGCTTGTTACTAATGAGCTGAAGATAAGCCAGGATACTCTGTTCTTTCTACATTTGTTTTTGTAAGAGATAATGCTGGGGAAGGCCTGTGTTTGAACCTTTTGGGAGTCAGGCAGTACCAGTTTTTTTTATTTGGTCATAACTTAATGAGCTACAGAAGGCTATTGTCAGAGACATGAATGCAAGTCAGAGCACTTAATACTTGCAGACACTGGATTAAAGCCAGAGATAATTAGAATATAAGGAATTGCATTGGCAGAGTTCTTCAGATAAGCCACTGATGTAAGCAGGTAGACAGTTTGTGGAGTCTTTGACGTTGTACAGCCTTCCATTTTTTGAGAAGATACTATCTCATAAAAAGGAAGGCCTATCAGAAAAGTATTTCCTTTTCTTTATTTCTATCTTAGATATTGCAATAACTGCCTTGCTTAATCTATGTAATGCTTATTGTGATGCTTTGTGCTTATTGCTGATATTCACTTTTGGTATTGTCTTTATTGATCATACAATTTTCTACCAATTTCTATAATATTTAGTAAACTAAGTTTTGCTTTTTTACAAGATTATGTGTGTGTTGTGTGTATGTTCTTTCATAATCAGGAGGTAGAGTGGCAGGAGAGGAGCCTAAAGCCTTTCAGATATTGAATTTTTAACTGCGGGGGACTAGGCAGTACACAACCTTTTCTGTCTCCTTTCTTCCTTAGGATCCATATTTGCCTTATAGGTCCCATGTTTGACAGCCATCTCCAAGACCCAGAAATTCTGGCATAAGTGCCTGTGACAAAAGGTAGGCTCTCTCATTCAAAAGTCCAGTACTTTGTCCTACTATCTTTCTGCACTTCATCTCCTGAGCTCCCTTCCTTTTTTTTTTCATGTTTTCTACTTAGATTCTGGAAGTTGCTGGCCTCCTTACTGTACTTTCTCCTTATATAGTTGCATTCTGTATCCTTTGGTATTATCTGTGCACCCTCTGAATGAATCCATATAGTCTTGAGAAGCTATCACAATGTGGATGCTGATGTGGCTGCTTATACTGTCTGTATATGAAGACAAACATTGCAGGATGTGAAACATAAAAGGTTGCAAATAAATAAATAAATATGCAGAGGACAAGGTCATTTCTGGTTGCAAAGATGTGTTGAGTGGTCAGTCTTGTCATCCAAGTTGAATTGCAGAATACATGGTAGATATTAGAGATGTGAATCGTGTCCTCAATCGTCTTAACGATCGATTTCGGCTGGGAGGGGGAGGGAATCGTATTGTTGCCGTTTGGGTGTGTAAACTATCGTGAAAAATCGTTAAAATCGTGAGCCAACCCCCTAAAACCCACCCCCGACCCTTTAAATTAAATCCTCCACCCTCCCGAACCCCCCCCCCCAAATGCTTTAAATTACCTGGGGATCCAGCGGTGGTCCAGAACGGCGGCGGTCCGGAACGACCCCTCAATTGAATCCTTTTGTCTTCAGCCGGCGCCATTTTGCAAAATGGCCGCCGCAAAATGGCGGCGGCCATAGACAAAAATGATTCGACGCAGGAGGTCGTTCCGGACCCCCGCTGGACTTTTGGCAAGTCTTGTGGGGGTCAGGAGGCCCCCCCAAGCTGGCCAAAAGTTTCTGGGAGTCCAGCGGGGTTCAGGAAGCTATTTCTTGCCGCAAATCGTTTTCCGTACGGAAAATGGCGCCGGCAGGAGATCGACTGCAGGAGGTCGTTCAGCGGGGGTTCCGGACCGCCGCTGAATGACCTCCTGCAGTCGATCTCCTGCCGGCGCCATTTTCCGTACGGAAAATGATTTGCGGCAAGAAATCGCTTCCTGAACCCCGCTGGACTCCCAGAAACTTTTGGCCAGCTTGGGGGGGCCTCCTGACCCCCACAAGACTTGCCAAAAGTCCAGCGGGGGTCCGGAACGACCTCCTGTGTCGAATCGTTTTTGTCTATGGCCGCCGCCATTTTGCGGTGGCCATTTTGCAAAATGGCGCCGGCTGAAGACAAAAGGATTCAATTGAGGGGGCCGTTCCGGACCGCCGCCGTTCTGGACCACCGCTGGATCCCCAGGTAATTTAAAGCATTTGGGGGGGGAGTTCGGGAGGGTGGGGGATTTAATTTAAAGGGTCGGGGGTGGGTTTTAGGGGGTTTTAGTGTGCTGGTTTTCCTGCCCTCCCCCTTCCCCCGATTTACGATTTTTTAACGATAAATCGGGGGAATTGGTATTGTATCGTGGCCCTAACGATTTTTGACGATTTAAAATATATCGGACGATATTTTAAATCGTCAAAAAACGATTCACATCCCTAGTAGATATTAGGGAAAAATGTTTCCAGTAATTTAGTTAAAAGGTTGATCTCCTTTGCAACCTTTGTATGCAGATGTAAATGGGTATTTGGTTTATGACTCATATTCTTTCCTTTTCACATATGATGGTGGTTTCTGCAATTAGGTTGGATAATACAGGTCCTCTATTATTATTATTGGTATTGGAAACAGGAAAGTTCTGGTGTATTGGAATCCTTACTGGAAGATATCCATGAAAACCAGGATGAAATTAAGGCCATTATTACAGAATGCAGAATATTTCCAGAAGTGGAACACTGAAGAGACATTTGTTTCCTGTGCTTTCACAAAAAAAAGTGTAACTCACCAACACCTGCTTAAACTGGCATATGCTACATGTGACCAAATAAATAAATATATAAATAATTATATAAATAATTTAATCTATATTCTGTCTTTTGTGACACTTCAAAGCAGATTACCTTCAGGTACTGTAGGTATTTCCCTATCTCCAGAGGGTTTACAATCTAAGGGCCTGATTCATCAAGGTATTCTCCCATAGACACAGAATGGGACAAATGCGTTAGTGCATCAGGCCTTAAGTTTGTACCTGAGACAACAGAGTAAAGTAAGACCTTTCCAACTGAGAAATGCAGCAGTATGCAGTAGATATGACAGTACTGTGTCTTTAAAACACTATTAATGACAGGGCATGCTTATTTTTAAGAAAATGTTCCTGATATATTTTTACTTATAGTTTGAATGAACCAGATAGATTAAAAGAAAACAGTGCATCAGGAGCCCATTCCCATGATTTTCAGGCCGATACAGTACAGCACAGTGCACTCCGGCACTATTAGCCCGCGATTGGCCGAGAGTTTGACATGCTATTTTTACCTCTTATAAAGTAAGGGGTAATAGAATGTCAAACGCGTGGCCAGCTCCCCCCCCCCCCCCCCCGAAACTAATAGCACCCGCAACATGCAAATACATGTTGATGGGCCTATTAGTTATTCCCATGCCATACAGAAAGTAAATGTGCAGCGAAGCCACACATTTTACTTTCAGAAATTAACACTTGCCCAGAGGTAGGCATTAATTTCTGCCGGCACCGGGAAAGTGTACAGAAAAGCAGAAAAAACTGCTTTTCTGTTCACTCTCAAACTTAATATCATAGCGATATTAAGTCGGAGGCCCCAAAATTTAAAAAAAATTCAAAATCGGCCCACAGCCTATGGGTCGGAAGTCGGATGCTCAATTTAGCCGGCGTCCATTTTCTGAACCCATGGCTGTCAGCAGGTTTGAGAACCGATGCCGGTATAATTGAGCGTCAGCTGTCAAACCCGCTGACAGCTGCCGCTCCTGTCAAAAAGGAGGCGCCTCCTTTTACTGTGGGCCCTCATTTGAATACTTGATTGCGCACCCAGAAGAATGGCCTGGACGCTCTCCTCAGAGCGCCGGCTCTCCCGCGGGTTTTACTGTATCGGCCCTTTGAGAGAAAAAGAAAACAAAAAAGTAATTTTTCCTCCTATAGGTTATAATTGTATCAAACTGGGCAAATGGAACACCAGGCAGATTGATGTCTACATGGAATTGGAGTAAAGGTATTCAGAGTGGAGCCTTCTAGATGGTGAATAAATGGCATCTGTCTAAAGAGTGAATTGCCTATTGTGGAGAGAAAATTGCCAATGGAAAGTTGAAAAGGGCTCCCTCTCCTACTTGCTTTAAATATATGTTTTTGGGCTCTTTTGAATATCTTTTGGATTAAACTAGCCTGAATAGTAGCTGATTATTTCCTTTTATGACAAAAAAGATATTCAGGAAATCATGCTGTAAGTTGATATTTGCCTCCTGGAGGACAAAACCAAATATTTTAGACAACTAAGGGGGTCATTTATCAAAATGCGGTAAGGCGTTTTCGCATGCGTTAAGGGCTTAACGCATGCGAATAGCCCCGTTTTCGCATGCGATACGCCTGTAATGCATGCGAAAACGTGTTTACCGCATGCGATGGCACCATATCGTGTGGTGCGATGCAAATTTAAAAAATGGGAGGGGTAGGGGCGGAGAGGGGATGCAAATCCAAAACCTGGGCGGAGAGTGGGCGGGGTTAGGCTGCCTGCGAAGAGGTATCGCAGAGCCATAACGCCAATTTTAACAACACCTCTTTCAGATGCGTTAGGCTCTGCGATACCTCCCGGGACCTTGCGGTGAGTACCTTCGGCATTTGCGATGCGGTCCCTTTGCATACCCCACGCCCCTTTTCCTATCGCATGCGGTAATTACCGCATTGTGATAAATCCAGCCCTAAGTTGGTAGTGAAAGCAAACAAAATTATTATGGTTCTCTTTCCTTTTCTGATTTTATTTAATGACCAAGTGCATTTTAATATTTTAGATTTGTTGAAATCTCCTCCTGCTTACCATTCTCATTATTGTGAATCTAAATAAATCATCAGGCTGCTGTGCTTTACCTCATCAAACTTTACATGGATATCACACTTAGACATGCAAAATATAAGTGCAGCAAAAAATCTGAAGGGTAAATAGAGGGAAAGATTTTTAAATGTATGTGTTTGGCTATAATAAAATGTATGCAACTTTAATTCCTATAAGGAAAAGATATGAAACTACCATCAGTGGCCAGAGTCAAGAGACAGGAGGGAAAACGTTTCAAAGACTTTTACAAGTGCTTCTGTTTTAAAGTAACTGTCAAGCTGATAACTAGTGTTATCCATTAATTGTATTAGAAAGAAGAAAGCTCACCTGATTGATGTCACTCTCTCCACTACAAAAGATATCTAATGCATTTCCGCACTCATTGGATCCTTTCTTCTCGGAGAGCTGGTGATAGGTAAGAGTGTTTGCATCACATCCTGTAGGGAAATTCAGTTGGCTTTTTCCAGAGTCTGTGCTTAAACAAACATCATGAGAGTAATTCTGGAGAAAAGCCCTGACGCCATCTATTCCCACGAACTGAGAGGTAGGAACAGCAGCAAAATGAACATTGGAGGAGTGAAACATCTGCGAAGTCCTCCACCTGCGGATCCTGAGTACCACCAGCACTATTATAAAGGTAAAGAATAAACAGGAAACAGTAGCAATGGCGATCACCAAATAAAATGTGAGGCTTGATTCGTCATCCCTAGATGAAGATGATGAAAGGCCACTTAGATCAGAAAGTACTTCTCCAAGGCTGTCAGCCACAACCACTGTGACAGTCGCTGTGGCAGATAGAGGAGTCTGACCATTGTCCTTCACTAAAATGATAAGAGTTTGTATAAATGCGTCCTTCTCTTGAAAAAAGCGAGTCGTTTTAATTTCTCCTGTGTGAAGTCCAACTGTAAAAAGCCCATGATCTGTAGCCTTAAGCAGTCGATAGGACAGCCAAGCATTTTGTCCAGAGTCAGCATCAACAGCCACCACTTTAGTTACCAGATAACCCGCTTCGGATGAACGGGGTGCCAACTCTATTCCAGTGGAACTATCAACGGGCAATGAAGGGTATAAGATTTCAGGAGCATTGTCATTTGTATCCAATATGAAGATAGTTACTGTGACATTACTACTGAGAGATGGGATACCCCCATCTTTAGCTTGAATTTGTATATGGATTTCTTTGATTTGCTCATAATCAAAAGAGCGCATTGCGAAGATAACGCCAGTCTCCGAGTTCATGGAGATATAGGACGACAGAGGCAACTCGCTGACATAACTTTCCATCATCGAGTAAGAGACTCTAGCATTCTGATCCCAATCTGCATCTGTCGCTTTAGCACAAAGTACTGAAGAACCCGTGGGATTATTTTCCATTAAGTAAACAGAATATAATGGTTTATCAAAAACAGGTGGATTGTCGTTTATATCTGAAATCAGCAAATGGATAGTTTTGGTTGTGGAGAGAATGTTAACCCCATGGTCTTTAGCTGTAATACTTATGTTGTATTCTGAAATCGTCTCCCTGTCAAGGTATCTGTCAGTTGACAGACTGTAATAACTACCAAATGACGTCTTTATTTGAAATGGGAGCTTATCCAAAATGAAGCAATTCACTTTTCCATTTTGTCCAGAATCTCGGTCATGCACATTTAACAGAGCGATTAATGTTCCAGGTGGACTATTTTCTGCAACTGGGCTGAAAAGGGATGTGATTGTAACTTCTGGTGCGTTATCATTCATATCAATCACTTCTAATACGACTTTGGATCTAGCCGACAGGCCTCCACCGTCCTTTGCATTAATCTCAAATTCATATAATTCGGATTGCTCAAAATCCAGATTCCCTATTATTGATATTTCCCCAGACTTAGAATCCAGTTGGAATATCTGGAAATCTGTGTCTGTATTTCTTGTAAATGAATAACTTATTTGAGAATATAATCCTTCGTCCACGTCTGTAGCGTTTATAGTCATCACCACAGTACCTAGAGGCAAGTTTTCCCTGACACTCATTTTATAGAGGGATTGATTAAAAACGGGTGCATTGTCATTTGTATCTGCAACAATGACTCGGATTTGTGCCGTGCCTGATTTGACTGGATCCCCTCCATCTTTGGCTGTGAGAATAAGATGATGGACAGCTTGTTCTTCTCGGTCCAGAGAGTCCTGCAGCATCAGCCTTGCATAGTTTACACCATCAGCTCCCATCTGGACCTCCAATGTGAAGTGTTTATTTTTACTGAGATGATAATTCAGAAGAGAATTAATCCCCACATCTGGATCCTGAGCGTTCTGCAGCAGAAACGACATTCCTGGTGCTATATTCTCACTGATTTCTAACACCGTTTCCTCACTTGAAAAACTGGGTGAATTATCATTGATATCCTGGATTTCAATTTCAACTGCAAAGAGTTTTACCATATCCTCAGCGAGAATCTCTATATTTAGCAAACACTGAACTATTTTACCGCATACCAGCTCTCTATCAATTTTTTCGTTGATACATAAATGTCCGTTTTTCAGGTTCAGAAGAAAGTACTGAAGCTTACCTCTTGAAACAATGCGCACTCCACGAAGCGGCAACTCCATGCTATTTAGACCTAAATCCTTCGCAATATTTCCAACCGACGAGCCTACTTCCATTTCCTCAGGAACAGAGTAACGAATCTGTGCAAACCCCATCCTCCATACTGAAAGCGCTGCCAAGCAAAGCAGCAATCGATCCTTGAAATCCTGGACTGTTCGAGCAACTGCCATTTTCATGTTACTGTGGAGTTTCTTCTACTTCTTTTGGATGTGGTTGTTCCCTTCCGTTATTGGTAAGCCTCTGGTTGGTGCGGATGTGGACTGAGTTAAATCCCAACCGCTAGAGCCAGTGGGATTCCTCTTCGTATCTCATTTTTTTAGTATCTGGTCTGTCTGCGTTTGTTTCCTGTGAAGAGCTGGATTTGTTATTGCATTTCTGCTCCTGGTTGGTGAACAGCGGCGCCCAGAGGCTTAAGTAATTATTTCCATAGTTCGAATCCAAATAGATTTAGATATTCTTATCTTTTCAAGATCGCTCTATTTTCGGTTTCCTCATATTATCATGCCTATTGAGAAACTTAATGGTCCACCTCTCAAATGGGCTAACAGTCTAAATACTAAAAATAAAATCTCCCTGAATGAGTGAATCTTATTTTGGAACAGATTTAGTTTTCTCAATAAGCATACATAAGTTTAAATAGGTGAACTTGCATACTCTCTCTCTCAACTGCCTTCCCGGTAACATTTGAAAACTTAACTTTAATGTTTCTTAAATTTCTTTATTTTCAGTGTTAGAAAACAATTGGTATGTTATTTAGCCTCCTTTTGTTTGTCTGCTTGCTTGTATCAGAGAAGGTCCTTGCACGTTTAGGTTGAGTAAGTAATGGAATTTCTTTACAATTATACAATTTTTATGTTCTTTATGGGTTTACAGATTATTAAAAATCTGGTCTCTCTCAAAACGGTTTCTCTGTCCTTATTCCCGCAATCTGATTCATCTATTTTGTATAATTTTCTCTCAGAGTGCCTTCTGTCTTTGTCTCTTCATCTCTCATCCAGATCATCCCAACATCTCTCTTTTGCTCAACTCAACAGCCTGTATTGTTTTATTTTCTCTCCCTCACTTGACTTTTCCTTTTTTCTAAACCAATAATCTTTAGTTTTTCTTAGTCTGCACCTGTGCTTTCTAGCATCAGCCTCTATCTCCTTTATCTCTATCTCCATCAATCTCCTTGTCTTTCTCCTTACCCAAATTTCTCTATTTGCCTCCCTCTGCCTTCTGTTTACCTATTCCCTACTCTTTTTGTCTTTTTCTGTATACTTAGTTTATCTATCTTCACCAGTGTCATTGCCTATTTATGTTTTTGCTTCCGAATCTTCTATTGTGCCATTCCTTTGTATGTTTTCCCTCTACCAGGCAATCTCAATCTTACATTTCAAAGTTTGCCCCTCTCTGTCCATTGAGTCTCAAGCAATATGTTAAAATCTTCCCTGAGCCCACAAATCTTTACCTCTCTGTTCTGAGTTCACTTTAACATGCCCATCTCTCTTCTGAGTTCAGACTTCCAAGCCATCTTTAGCTCTCCCTCTTGTTTGGAGTAGAGGGAGGAGGAATAAAGTTGGGTATGTAGAGCCCAGCTCTCACATAATAACAGGTGCTATGATTCAAGATCAGTAAAGTAATTTATCCATTGTGTTCAGCCTTCTTATGAATTTCCTAATCCCATTTGAAGTGCCTCTAAAGCAGAAAAAAAATAACTTTTGGGGTCGAAAAAGACTGAAGGCATTGGTCATTATGAAAGGATATATTTTTTAGGCCTGTCTCTGTAGAGAGCATGCAAAGAAAACAGTCACCATGGCTTCTAACTGAACAATGTTCCAATTGTCTGCAGAACTTTGTCTCAGCCTTGAATGCTAGAGACAGAAGCAGAAGGGAGTGAGAGTGCATTGGGATTGACAGAGACACATGATAATAAGAACATGAAAAACTAATTTATGAAGCCATAAGAAAAAGTGTTTTATGCTATCTATATGTAGGTTGTAGTGTTTATGCTATCATTAGTTGTAGGTGAAAGATTATGAAAAAATGCTGGAATAATAGATTTACTTCTGTGAGCTTATATGCACTAGAGGGCATTAAAAACTACATAATTCTGAGAAGATTTTACCATTTTCTAATCAATATCAGATCA
Source organism: Rhinatrema bivittatum (assembly GCF_901001135.1). NCBI lineage: Eukaryota > Metazoa > Chordata > Amphibia > Gymnophiona > Rhinatrematidae > Rhinatrema > Rhinatrema bivittatum. Next base: position 28,870,686 of record NC_042632.1, on the reverse strand, counting down.
ATATAGTGATGTAACTGGCATTCTAGCTTGTAACCATGTATGGAGTCTTAGAACAATGAGTAGAGAATATGTACATTTGTGATCTCCTTCATTATGTGTAGCAGAAAAAAAAATCCTTTTTTGTTTTCTTCTTTTTTGTGTGTGTGTTTGCAATTATAGCTCCTTATCACATTTCCTATAACATATTGACATAACTGACAAATTCCTAATAAATAACATTAAATATTATATACAAAAATCTCTCTTTGTAGTATCTGACACTGAGAAGGCGACCTGGGCAATAGAACCACATATATCAGGGGATTACAATTTACATCTTTTCAGAAATCTTCTCTAAGAAGATTTAAGCATCATCCTATTTGAAGAAACAGTACTTGATCTCATCAATCACAAATTTTGACAGAAAATAACATTGATATTTCAAATCAAGGTATGGTATTCTTAACAAAGAAACAAATCTCATATGACATGCTTGCAAAATTCTAGCCAATTTCTGAATTATATGAACTCAAAATTCTCCATAATTGAGAATTTTTTTTCTTAGTGATCATAGACATGTCAAAGTCATTTTTTTTAACTGAAATATATCAAGAATGGACTGTGAACAATAAAACAGCAGAAAAGTTATCTGGCCTAAGCATACTGTGTATCACAAGTGAACAACCTGATAGATTATCATCTGTGGACATCACCAATGACTTTGCTCTCCAAAAATCAAGAAGGATAACCTTTTACATATCAGTGTTAAAATGAATGTGATGTGCAAACAGGAATACTGCAAGTTGCATTGCTTCCAACAAGTAAGCTAGTCTGTATAATTGTTACTATTTTTGTGTTGCTGTAGATATAAAATTCTCATACCTAAAAATTAAGAAGTCATACTTGAAAATTTTAATTTGAAATATAATGTAAAGGTATATTTTACCAAATGTGTTTTAGATATTTTATTACTCTGCTTTTACAACTTTGCCTTTGTATATATATAAATATAAATTGTATGTTCATATATTCAACACCCTTTCTGTGAAAAAGATAAATTCATTTTTTATAGTATAGAGAATTTTGTAAATGAATTATCTTAGAATCTCAGAATGTCGTAATCTGGCCCTATTGTGATCTGCTATAGTTGTTAAGGAAACCTGATATGCTTTGTCCATTTGAAGTATATGATAAACTGAACTGAAATACCAAAATTTTAGTTATGAATTTGGATATTCTTTCTACTAAAGAGCCAGTATAATCATCCTCCAAATTCTTTTTTAACAACCCAGTCAAGTGAATGAAATTTCTTTGAATGACTGGTTTTGAGCATCAATTTATTCCAGCAATGTAAGATTTTATATTAAAGATCTAGTTATTGCCTTATTAGATTTAAATAGAGCATTCATTTTAAACAGTTTTTGTTGCAAGAATTTCACATTATATTGGAGACACTGAGTTAAAGTAGAATATGCTTGAAATTTACAGTAAATGAAATCAAACTTCTCTTTACTAGGAATATGATTTCATTAGAAATTAGAAAGGATACCTGAACAATGTTTTTGTATTTTGTTTCATTTTCAAAAGAAAATTAAAGAACAAATGTAGAAAATTTCATTTATTTTTCATTTTGTTTCATGTTGAAAGGTGACCCCCTCCCAAACAAATGAACAAAAAATATCCTCAGTTTTAGCAATCCCACATCTTACCCATTATCAGTGGCTTCAGGGTGCAGGGATTGCATGACCTGGATCTGATGGGAGCTGGTAATCAGGGAAGATGGTTAATTTGTCATGGCCCATGGCAGAAGATTACAAAGTTGCTGTCTGCAGCAACCATGAGTGAGAGCTGACAGAGTGAGACTGTTGTGGCTACAGCAATTGCCGGTGGCCAAGAATCTAAGCACAGAAATGCTACTGTGATCTCTGCTCTCACAATTAGTGGGCCCAGTAAAGAGGAAATTAGAGAGTGATGGGGAACATTTCTAACTATCTCCACCAATGCTGGTGTCTGCAGGGTATGTGGTGAGTTCGGTAACAGACCATGAAGTCCTGACTTCTGTGAAGAGATGGTATTGTTTTGAATTTGGCCTAGAAAGAAATGGGGCCCAAGAAAAACAAAGAGAAACCACATGGCTATTACAAGTATCAAATGGGGTAAGATGTGGGGAAAGATATTGAGGAGGAGAGTGATGTTAAGCTATGGGGAAAGGGTTTTTTTTCTTTTTTTAATTAAAAAATAAAGAGAAATAAAAAATGAAGCAAAATAAAATCTTTTTTCTCAAGAAAATAAAAGTAAATTAATCAAGATCCCCATCCTCCACACCCTTACTTATTAATACTTTTTTTTCTAGCTCTTGAATAGTAAATACGAGTGTCTGTATTTTTACCTCTGGAAATGTAGAAATCAGAAAATCTTCAGTATGCATGTCCTCAGACAACACTGGAGATTAACCCACTTATGAAAGGATGTCTTTTTAAAAGGGATAGAAAACAGCAATCCGAGGAAGAGCAGCATCACATCACTGTGAAAGCTCAGCCAACTGAGGCAAAAGAGAAGCACTGAGGAACAGTGAGTACTGATGCAGAGTCACTGCTTTATTTTGAACAAAACAATCCATTAGACGTGAAGCATCTGCCAGCATCTGCACTGTGATCAGTAGCTGTTCATAGGTGGTCTTCTTTTATCATAAGTCTTATCACCCCTTAACAAAGGCTGAAACGAAGTTCTCAAGTTCTCTCAGATCTTATTCACAGGCCCAGGCCTAACTGAAATTCATAGTATTTTACTCCCTGGACTTGAATAGTCTGTCTGATAAATCCCAGGTGGGCCCAACTAGCAATCAGTTCAGGACCTCACTTTCTCAAGCTCTGAGGATTCAGCTTCTAAAAGTAAGTGTATGACTTCAGATCTCAAAGAAAAAAATGTTTAGGCTAGGAAAGGAATTGAAGCAAACATGCTGGCAGAGAGCTCAACATTTGTGTCTTACCCAGTGACCATCTTGGAGCTTTCCAAGTAAATTAATTTTGATTCATTTAGACATCATCTGTTTCAACATTTCCATGTCTCTTTAATAATCCTTCAGATAAATCTATGTATGGCCTCCTTCAATAAATACACAGTGATAAGATATCATTCATTTAGCTACCTTGCTGTATAGTGAACATTACTAGCCTTCTCTAGTCTTGCAAGATGTAAGGTGAGTTATGCATTGCATTGAATTATGAACTTTGCCTGAAGCATTTGACTGCATATTCTCATTTATTTTTATTTATTATTTATTTATTTATTTAGGAACATTTGGTATTTTGCCTTTTTCCAAGTATGGCTTGAAGGTGGATCACAATCAAATTTAAATCAGACTTGCAGTTATAATAATAATAACAGTAGTCACAAGGCCACTACAATACCAATTGAATCAAATCTACAGTTATTTTTTATTTATGTATTGCTTTTATATACTGTCAATCTGTAGATACAATCTTAACGGTGTACAGGGTAACAACAATAAACCTAAAATAATAAATTACAATATAAAACCCTTAATAAAATGAAAATTAAATTAAAATAAAAATAAAACAATTAAAACTAAAGAATCATACAAAGTAATAGACAACTAAAATAAAATCTAAAAAATATACTATTACAAGTGTGCCTGGGCTGCTAAAAATGTAAATATCATATGCCTTTTTAAAAAGCCAGTCTTTTTAAAAGATCTTTTTGCATCCTCAATTCACATGGCATTTTTTTCCACAATTTTGGGCCTGCGATGGAAAATGCTCTCTCCCTGACTTCTGATAGGTGGGCAGATCTCATGGAAGGGACTGATAAGAGTCCTTTGTTACAGTATCATTTCAAAATTGTCTTCTTCTTCCCAGAATAAAGAGCATGAAAGAGGAATGATATAGTGAGAATACTGAACATTGATACTTTGATCCTCCTCTACCCCAAAAAAATTGTCAGTTGGAGAAGTGAATACTGAAAAGTAGATTCTTAGAAAAGGCAGTGTAGTTAACTATGCAATAATATTAACCTTTCCCACCTGAAAGCCAAATCCAGCTTGAACAAAGAAATGTCAGTTGGAAATGATAACAGCTGAAGCTTCCTTACTGTGACATGTAGTCTTCAGATGACAGCTGCCTGGAACCTGATATCTAAAAATTAATTGATTATTGAATAGTAAAAAATGAATTACTTGTGAGTTTTGCTCATGATCTCATTATCTGTATGAACCAGTCAACTGACACCTGGCCTGAGCTACCTACAATCAAATCATCTAAGAACTTCTGCAAATGGTCTAACACAGCTGACCACAATAAATACCTGGCTCAGTGACTGTACTTTACAAACTCTCCAATAAAAACTGGTCTTACCATGTCCTACCACATTTTAGTTTAGTATATTTTATTCACTTAATAAAACACAAAATAATAAATGCAAAACTTAGCTAATTGTCCAACATACAAAAAAAGAACATAAATATAAAAACAATATAAGTTAACTCTAGTTTCATAAAAGTGTGGTACAAAAATAATAAAAAAGCATTAAATCTATATAAATAAAAATGTAAATGTTCGTTTGTTCAAAATCTTAAATCTCCAAAAGTTCTTCACCGATTGCTTTGAAATTTTGACACAACGTTGCATTCGAATACACGCGTGTTTTTATATACCTATATTATATAGATGTCACACCTGTGACAGGTAAAAACATACTTTTTTGGAAAAACAGCACCATCTGTTGGACGTACAAGCAACACACGCTATCTACAATATAAATGGGCTCTGACCAACGGCCCACAAATGCGCAGTGCAGAGCAGCTCTACCGCACATGTGTGGACCATTGAGCTCTGCGCTATGTGCTGGGTGTCACAGAGGGGAGGAGGAAAGGGCAGACGAGTCACCGCTCCGAGAAATGGCTCAGCCCATTCCTCCCCCACTAGGGAAGGGGGGAGGGAGTAGGGACTGCCGAACAGTTACACACAGGAGGAGGAAAGGGTAGAAGAGTCACCGAGCCAGTCCGTCCACCACCGGGGAAGGGAGGGAGGGAGTTGGGATGGCAGGAGCAGAGCAAATGCAGTAGAAAGCGGCTGTGAAGAGATCACAAGCAGCTGCAGCCAAAGCAGCCAAAGCACAAAGAGCTTAACAGAGAACAACTCGCCCTCCTCCTCCACCCCCTGAGTCCCGCAGATAAGGAGAAGCCAAGTAAATATCCTGCAATTGCAGGGGGGAGGGGGAAGGCAGTGCTGTCAACCCACCCGTGGGTCTCTGCCACCACGGGAAGAGTTTACATGAGCATCACTCCACCCCCACTCCCAGCAAAGCACCATGATGAAAGTGAAAGCCAGAGCCCCTGGGAGTGGGGGTGGAGCGATGCCCATGTAAACTCTTCCCATGGCGGCAGAGACCCACGGGTGGGTTGACAGCACTGCCTTCCCCCTCCCCCCTGCAATTGCAGGATATTTACTTGGCTTCTCCTTATCTGCGGGACAGGTCTCCCAGAAAGAGCAAAGTAAGCTAGGCAATGTGTCCCAAATCTGTTGCAGTGCCTGCTGCCTGCCCTTTGCGAGGGGGGGGGGGGGATGGAGTGTTTTCCTCACTTCTTTCTCTGGCCATTAAAGGGATAGAAGCCAAACTACAAGAGAAAATTACACAATCTAATTATATTCACTCTTATCTTTACATGTCTTCAATATATTTAGCTCCAGGAACACTTTTTGACTTTTCCTCCATGGCACAGATTTAGATGGAGCATGTCATCTGCCCTCCAGTCATGGCAGGATAAATTAGTACATCAAATTTAATCTGCAAAATAGTCATTTACAGTCCTTGTAATTCTGCTTGCAGTGGTTTGCAGAAGGCTGGAACCTTTCAAGTTAGTGATAGCCATGGCTGTCTTTCACAACTTGCCCTGTGCCACCATGGACTTGTTGCTGGACTCTTCCCCAAAAAGTGCTGAGCAGTGGTTCAGGACCTGGCCAGGAACATCATTCTCCTTGCCTCTGGAAATGAATGCAGAGCAAAGACTTAGGTGGGGAGGGGACAAAAATCCCACCTGTTTTAACTGTGTGAGAGATAAGTGTGGTAATGTGTACTGAAGGTGAGTGTGAGTGCCAGAGAGAGAGGGAGACTACATGAGGGATTGTGTATGTGTGTGAGAGGGATTGGGCGTGCGTGTGTCAGGGACAGAGAGTGTATGTGCAAGAGAGAGAGAGAGAGAGGAAGCCTATGTAGGGGGCTGTATGAGAGAGAGAGTTCCAAAGCATCTCATATGTTCTATCCCTGAGGAAAGACTTCAACCAGTTAAGAGACTGATGACATATCCCAATATCAACTAAGAAATTTAGAAGAATTGATGGTCAACTATATCAAAGGCAGTGCACATATCAAGAAATATTATGAGTACTGCTTTACCCCAGTCCAAATTTAAACTGATGTCCAATTTCAATATAGTGAGTTCAGTTTCCATACTGAATCTTTTATGATAGCCAGTAACATCATTCTCCTTGCCTCTGGAAATTACGTGGATCCAGGGTCTGCACAGAAACGAACCCATGAATCTCACTGCCTGTGATGCCGGGCTCACATCCAGTGGTTCAGGATGAGGCATGGGCTCTGTCACTTTCTACCATCTCCTTCTCTATATTATTTCCTCTTCTGTCTTTTCCACCTCACTTTCTCATTCTTCTCTACTACCATCCTTCTTGTTCCATTAGATCTCCACAATCTTTTGGCAGCATGGTTTATAAGTTACTTTGACAGCCAAGATTTTATACTTGTCATGACTGGGTAGTATATCCATGGTTAGGTTGCTACTACTGCAAGCTTGTCCGTCCCCCCCCCCCCTGGTAACACAGATTATTCACATGGTAAGTAGGAGGCCAAACATTAACACAGTAAAAATATCATGCAGTATTTTTGCATTCATTAATTCAGTACATAGTGTGATAGCAGCTGATTTTTCTTCATATAATTATTGCAGTATGTTGCCCATGGTAACATATGAAAATTATTTCACAACTGTAATGATAGATAAACTTTTAAACTTCTTTTCCTGAAAGAAAAGGTGTACAGGCCTCTTGCTGTGATATTTTCCTTTTCACGGTCAAAATAAGAACATAAGAAATTGCCATGCTGGGTCAGACCAAGGGTCCATCAAGCCCAGCATCCTGTTTCCAACAAACCAGGCTACAAGAACCTGGCAATTACCCAGACACTAAGAAGATCCCAAGCTACTGATGCAATTAATAGCAGTGGCTATTCTCTAAGTAAATTTGATTAATAGCCATTAATGGACTTCTCCTCCAAGAACTTATCCACCTTATAGACCCTTCTATACACATAAAAAATATCAAACAGTATAGCAACCATGCACATCAATGTGGAGGAATACCTTAGTGGTTAGAGCAGTGGGCTGTAACCTAAGGAAGTCAGGGTTCAAATTCCACAGCTGCTTGTTTTGACCTTGGGCAAATCACTTCACCCTCTGTTGCCACAGGTACAAGCTTGCAGGGTCATTTATCAAATCATGTTAGTGCCTTATTGAGAGCGTTAAGGTCCTAAAGCCTGAGATAATGCCATAACACATGCAATAACACATCATGAGATGGATATGCAAATTTTAAAAATGTAATCAAAAGGAGGAGTTTGGGTGGAGTTTATGATGTTTAACATTGCACATGATAGTAAAACGCATGCTGTCACATGATTTAATGCCAGAAATAACTACACCTCTTTTCCTGGCATTGTGCATTATTCCTGAAATAGGATTTGCAATAAAATCCCAAATCCAATTTTGAGAGAGGGCGAGAGAGAGAGAAAACATGCCTCTGGGAAGGTGCACATATTAATTAACTTTTTATACCACTCTAAGAGGGGCAACTAGTAACTTAGGGGTGAGGTTTTGTGATGGCCTAGGTTTTGGGGGGCAGTTTTACATGTACAGACAGAGGTACAAACTGCACAGTACACATCAGTGAAGATTTGATGTGATTTGGAGTGATGACAGGTACACAGATGTGATTTATAGATTGTACTCTCAACCTAGCTTGATAGCAGCAACAATAGTTTACTTATATGAGAGCTTTATAAAGAGGCTATATTTATAGCAAAATGATGACTCTAGGTCTTAGATTGTATGTCCCCTTGGTTAATGAAAATATCTATAGTACCTAAAATGTAATCTACTTTGACGTACCTTAACAGTAAAATATTAATAATAAGTAGCATTCAAATTGCTTAGATCAAGTTTATGGTTTAATAAAAACAGGAAGGAAAAACTAGTGCTATTTTATCAATCAAAAACATTTTTTTAGTTAGCTTCCTGCTAATGTTGGATATCTTCTGAATAAGGAGGGATATCTTAGGTGTCTGAATTAAACAAGTAACATAAAGGTAAAGGCAATTATATTGGCCATAGAGGTCACTTTTAATAGGACTATCTATTTGAGAAAAGACAATACAAAATTCTCATAATTTTAAATATCTTGCTCATCAAAATTAATGGATCTTGGTTATTCTGAATTGCAAAAATAGAATTATACCCGAGGCAGATCATGAACTTCAAGTATAAATTAGTCAAGTCCATCATTTTAATAAGCAATTTTAAAATAAGAAAACTTTTGTAGACTGTGGTAAATACATAGCCTTCGTCATTACATTGCTCAGCTCTAGTTCTTTATAATTAGAACAGAGATCATAATTTAAAAAATCTAATCCCCAACTCCTTTTCTTCTATATATTTTTGACATATTTCAAGGTGGATTCACTAAAAACTCATTAGCCAGAGAAGACTCAGCTACCAGTATATTAATGTCCACAAAGGTTACAGACTATAAAACTCACCTGTATGAAGACTGCTTCCCCATTATTGCTGTTCAATAGGTGTCCATTGACATTAAGTCCTGTGTTTTCAAAGTCCTGATCGCCCTTGAGAGTATTCGAATTATTCCCGATCTTTAATTGACTGTTTCTAGAGTCAGTGGTTAAGCATACTTCATGGGAGTAAGTCTGAAGAAATGCCCTAACTCCATCGATACCCACGTATTGAGTGCTGGGCTCAACACTGAAATTTACACTAGAAGAGTCAAACAGATGCGAATCTCTCCATTTGCGAAGTTTCAGGGCTAATAACAATATTAAAAAAGTAAAGAACAAACAAGAAATTGAAGCTAGGGAGATCACCAAATACAAGGTGAGATTCGAATCGGTGTCTGTATTAGCTGTCAGGCTGCTTAAATCAGAAAGCACTTCTGGAATACTTTCTGCCACAATAACAGTGACAGTGACTGTGGCAGAGAGAGATGGGCTACCACTGTCTTTCACTAAAACGATGAGAACTTGCTTAAACGTATCCTTTTCAAGAAAATTACGGGCAGTCCTGATCTCTCCAGTATGATGTCCCACAGTGAAGAGCCCTGGGTCTGTGGCTCGCAGCAACTGGTAGGAGAGCCAGGCATTCTGACCAGAATCAGCATCTATAGCCACCAACTTGGTTACCAGATAACCCGGATCGGAGGAACGAGGTGCCAGCTCTAATCCAGTAGAACCATCCCTGGGAACCGAAGGGTATAATATTTCAGGAGTGTTATCATTTTGGTCCTGTATGAAGAAAACAACAGTAGCATTGCTACTGAGAGATGGACGACCTCCATCTTCAGCCTTTACTTTGATTTGAAACTCCTTGAATTCTTCATAATTAAAAGAGCGCATGGCATATAAAAACCCTGTATCAGAGTTAATAGAAATGTAGGAAGACAGAAGAGATTCATGGATATGGCTTTCAATAATAGAGTAGGAGAGTTTGGCATTTTGAGCTAGGTCTGGATCTGTCGCCTTCACAGAGGAGATCAAAATTCCTGGGGAATTATTTTCCATTATATATCCGGTGTAGGACATCTGGTCAAACATAGGAGGATTGTCGTTTATATCTGAAATAATCAGCAAAATGGTTTTAGTTGTGGTAAGTGGAGGAAAACCATTATCTGTGGCTGTAATAGTTATGTTGTATTCTGATATCTGTTCCCTGTCTATTGTTCCTTCAGTCACCAAGCTGTAATAATTATCAAATGAGGACTGCAGTAGAAATGGAAGATTTTCTGGAATGAAGCATGTCACGAGGCCATTACTTTTTGAATCTCCATCGTGCACGTTTAGGAGAGCTATAACTGTACCTAGTGGAGAGTCTTCACCAAGAGGACTTAAGAACGATTGAACTGTTATTTCTGGAGCATTGTCATTCGCATCAATAACTTCTATCACTATTTTTGATCTACCGGAGAGACCCGCGCCGTCATTTGCTTCTATTTCTATTTCATATAAATGAGCTTCCTCGAAGTCCAGATTCCTTAAAACTGATATTTCTCCAGTTTTAGAATCTATTTGAAATAGGTGGGAGACATTATTTGTCATTTTAATAAATGAATAAGAAATGTAGGCATTCACACCTTCGTCTAGGTCCGTGGCACTTGTTCTAGCCACTACTGTACCTTCAGGTATGTTTTCCATTACACTCACTTTATAAAGAGATCGATTAAAAACTGGAGCATTATCATTTGCGTCTAGAACAATGACTCGGATCTGTACTGTTCCGGATCTGGTTGGATTCCCTCCATCTGTGGCGGTGAGGATTAGATGGTGAACAGACTGTTCTTCTCGATCCAGAGGTTTCTCTAAAACGAGTTCTGCGTATTTCTTTCCATCCACCCTGGTCCGCACATCTAGTGAAAAATGTTTATTATTGCTGAGACTATATGTCTGGAGAGAATTCATTGCTACATCTGGATCCTGCGCCTCCTGCAGTAAAAAACGAGTTCCTGGAGCAGTGATCTCAATAATCTGTAATACAATTTCCTGAACTGGGAACCGGGGTGTATTGTCGTTTATATCTTGAATCTCTACTTCTGCTCGGTAAAGTTTTATTGGATTTTCTACAAGAACCTCTAAGTATAACACACACGGAAATTTTTGTCCACATAGTTCTTCCCTATCAATTTTTTCAATGATATGGATATGTCCATCTTGCAGACTGAGAATAAAATATTGCGTCCTACCTTTTGAAACAATCCGAATTCCGCGTTCTGGAAGCTCCTTTATATCTAGCCCCAGATCATTTGCAATATTTCCCACAAAAGAACCAGTCTCCATTTCCTCTGGAATAGAATAGCGAATGTGTCCGAAACTTGTATTCCAAACTGTAGCTATTATAAAAAAGAACAATAATCGCTTTCTAAGGTCTCGGCATCTTCTTGGCTTAGCCATAACCATATATACAGTAGCTGACGAGATGCTTCTGTTAACAGATAGGAGGCTACCTGTGTGCTTAGTGCTCCTGATGTTAGGAGTACTTTCCATGAGATCTGAAGAAAGCCAAAAGGATTGGTTTTTAGTTCGTTTAGCAAGGATTCCCATTAGCCGTAAGCTCCGATTTTATGTCTGGTATCTCCCTTTATGTTTTTCTTCTGATTAACAGACTAGCTGGGTCTACTGGATCTTTCCGCATATTTCTGCTAACTGGTGAACAGCGACACTCGGAGTCACAACCGCTAAATGCAGCAGCTCAATAAATAAGCAATTCTAGAAGAATATTTCAGAGGTGCCTACCAAAATGTATCCTTTGTTACACATTCAGATACATAAATATAATACTTTTCTGGAGAAAATCGACTATATTTATATAAATTATGGAGCTATATAAAATGCGTTAAGTTGTATATTACCTCTAGTTTTGTTTCCCCAGTTCCTAAGGGGTGATTGAAGAGCAACAGACAAAAGATTTTTAAATCGCAATCACCTTAATGCAGATAAAGATTTACGTCTCAACACTAGAGATGTGCAAATAAATAATGCTTCATCATGGTAGAATTTGCTTATTAGTTTTCTACGTTCACTGCACTTTCACTGATTTGCCATTACATTTATGAAATCCCACACTTTGCTTATCAACTTTACAAAATTTGTAAAATGACAATTTAATTTTTTAAGAAATAATTGATACGGGACCTTTTTTGCATTTATATTAATTAAATAACATTTATATCATAATACATACTAAGCTAAAATTAGGTACATTGTATGATTCCTTTTGAAATCTAAAAATACAATAGTAAGCTTAGAAAGTATATCATATTTGTTTATTTGCAATTCGCCATCTTGGGCAGTATGATTTCATAGGTAATATCTTAAGCAAGGGTGTCCAATTTGGTCCTCCAGGCTGCAAACTGGTCTGGTGTTCAGGATATCTTTAATGAATATGTATGATAGATATGCAAACGAATGAAACAGTGTACATGCAGATCTATCTTATGCATATGCATTAGGGTTATCCTGAAATCTTGATTGTGTGTGTGTGGCCCTCGACGACCGGAGTCGGACACCCCTGGACTAAAATGTCTGGATTTCATTTGCTTAAGTTTACCAACCAGTTCAGAAAAAAATCCTATACACACATTTCTCTTCCTGTATTCACATTAAAAATGTTTCCTGACCCCGCAAAACCAAGTGCACACAGTTTAACAGACCCTGAATGTAATAATATTCAATCTTTGTCTCTCTTTGCCTTCTTGGTGAAAACACATTTCTAGCCTATATATGAGCATATGACAAAAACTCTATTTTCTACCTTCCCATTTCTAATATAGCTGCCTTAAAGGCATCAGGCAAAGGCTGTAGTGAAAAGCGCCTTTTTCGTTATGGCTAGTGCATAAGTTGATGCTGTTTTTACAGCATGACAATTTTTGAAAGGTGCTGCAAACCCTGGTGTTATCTAGTTTAGACTATTGTAGTTCTGTGGATGTTGGATTGCCTGCTTCCACCATGAAAACTTTACATGTGATGCAGAATGTGACTGCCCATATTTTAAAAGGTATCTACCGCACTGATTAAGTTTCTCCAATTTTGTGCACCTTCCACTGGCTTCCAGTGCTGTGGTGTGCAAAGTTTAAAATCTTTAACTTGATCTATAAAGTACTGAATGATGAATCTCCAACTTGTATACTAAAAGTTTATAGATTGTCATGTATGATAAGATCTTCAGAGAGCAATTTATTAGATATACCATCTATGTGAGAACTGTGATTGTCTGAGACCAAAGCAGTGGATGGTTCCTCATTGTGGAATTCTATAAGCGCAGTTAAGATCTGATAGGTATTGAAAAGTTTAGGAGGCAGATCAAAATGCTCTTTTTTTAGACAGACATGTGGGTCTATGTACTAAACCAAGTGATAATAGCTAAGTTAGTGGACTGATTAAATGATTGGGTTTATGGCTGTAAGGCATGTTGTTAAGACATAGCATTTGATTTGACTTTTATTGCTAATTCATTGCAATGAGTTTTACTATGGATGTAATTTGTATACCCTACCTTGAATTGATTATAGTGTGGAATATTTAATTTTAAAAATAAATAAATACCTTGAAATGCAAATATAGTTTATTATTGTATCTTATTTCCAGACTTAAGTGGAAAAAAGGATATAACAGAAATACTGAAATATTTAGCTGGTTATAATAAGATATAGAAAGGTGCAAGTTCCCATTGAAAAAAATGAAAGAAATTCAAAGACAAGAAATCATTTTATGAAGCTGAAGAGAGGGAGGGTCAGAGGGAATTCATTGAAATACTTCCTTACTGAGGGGATGGTTGATGTATGGAAGAACTTATCAGAAGAGATAGTGAAAAGAAAGTTGGAAATGCAGACTAGACATGTACCTAGGGGTGAGATACCATGAGGAGTGATCCCCACCTTCTAGTATTTCCTCCTCCTTTCCATGGAAGGCCCCATCTTTCCAGAGCCACTGCATTGGCCCTGGCCTGCTTGCATCCTCTTCAGCAGCAGCAGGAATCAATGAAATTGCCTGTGGCACCTAGTCATTGCCAGTCTTGGGAAACGACCATGCCACAAGGGATTCCATTGTCCCATCCCTGCCAAACTTTCAGCAGCAACAGCTTCTACAGTGACAACAGGAGGAATATTTATTTAGTTTTTAGCCTATAAAATGATATTCACTCACAGGCAATGCAATGGCCCTGCCCCTTGCATGGGTTTCTATGATGACAGAAAACTTGTGCAGGAAGATAGGGGCTCCACCACAGAAATCCTGTGAACATGTGCTGGACTGCAGGCCCATCATTGAATTTCATTTTTATTTTCCTATGGAGTGGGGGGGGGGGGGGGCAGAAAAAGATAATAGGGAAGAAACTTGGATGGAGGAGGGGGCCAAGGGGGAGCATCATCACCAGCTATGGGCACTCCAGCTGTAAATTTGTCCATGAGTGGAAACCAGTGCTATAACAATTTAATTATGTCCAGAACAAATAAAAAGAGCAGTGGAAAGAAGAGGACTGTTTACCATTGAATTATCAATGAAATATTTATTAATTTTGAACTACACTTTTTACAGGAAAATACATAGGAACTTTGAGTATGGTGACAGTTCTTCTTCCCTATCCATTCACCAAAGTTCAATTTCTTTCCAATAGCAAGCACATTTCATTGTTGGTATTTTGACTTCAGCAAAGGTTTGCACTAGGCTGGGGTTATCTTCAAGCATGGGAATCCAAAATGTCTACCTGTTACCACAGTCTGGTAGAGTTTCCCCATTTTCTATGTCGCATTTTGAACTGCTGGCTTTGATACACAGGTGATATAGGATGGTGTAGGTGATACATTCCTTCTCTGTTCCTGCAGGAGGCTGAGGGACATAAACATAAACCACAAAATCCAAGTTCATCTGCCAACTTTCCATTTCTAGCTGCAATGGAAAAGACTCTTGCTTGATCTCTGGTTTTATTCTCACTTTTCCACAGTTAAAGTTCTTCTGTGCTTGCTCCATGTTTCCTTGAGTTTGAATACCACATTTGCTTCCAACTATAGAAAACTGTCCCATGCATCTATCATCCTTTCTATGAAGAAATAATTTTCTTTTATTAGTCCTAAGTCTATCTTCTTCCATCTCATACCTTGTTTTAGAACTTTCTTTCCATCAAAAAAAAAATGATTGCATCTAGTGGATTGCTTATACCTGTGACATTTGAATGTTTTGTCAAGAACTATAAGTATCTGCATTAACATAGGCAATCAGTTGCACATTTATTAATTTTACTAATAAGAAATAGAAGTGAAGTAGAACATAGTTGATAACTATGAGCTATGTTTTCCTATTAATTTCTAAATGGCCATTTATAAAGTTGCATTACTGTTTTCCTGTGATTATATGACACCCCATTCTTTTGCATTATTTGATGTGACTAGGCTTTCTGCTTTCTAGACTAAAAATATGTTAAAATAGGAAACCAAAGAATAGATCTTTTGTTATAATTTAAAGCATTCTTTGTAGGTTTTGATAATTTACTAGCCTAATATAAAAATTACCCAAAAATGTTATAATTCATAAGTTCTCCAGACCACTTTGCTACTTTCCTCAAGGAAGTGGATGAGTGGAGTTTATCCCTTTATTTTCAAATTTCTCTACTTAGTTGCAATGATTTTACAAACAAAAATTGTTTTATTTTGATAGTATAAGTGACTGCATCTACTCTTTAGTATATTCAAAATATGTAATTTAGCTATAAACTGAAGTCATTCTTTTCAAGAAAATGGTATCAATATTTGTAAATATCAAACCTGATATGGGAGAAAAAGAGCATGGAACCTATCATCTCACAAATAGCTCATTTTACTGATGTTTAGAAGTGTGTGTGTCAGCTGCTTTCTATTATCAAAGGATTTACTGTCAGTGTACTAAGATTATTTTAGAGAGCTAGTAAATAAACAGATCGGAAGAGCATTGTATGCAAAGGGGTGGTTAATAGTGGATCAAGGCAATCACCAATAATTTGATAAATGTGGATCTATACACACACATGCATACATACATATACATACATACATACACATACATACATGCATACACACAGCTTAGCATATGGCACAGCTCAGCATAAGACATTTTTAAATTGCATACTGTTTTTTTCCTTCTGTAAGTTTGCTCAGTAACAGAGACTGAGATAGGAGCAAGGAACACATCTGTTTTTCTAAGAGCTGAGGCCAGTGCTTAGTTAGGCAGTACCAGGATCTTTAATTAGCCATAGCCTAATGAGCTACAGCTGGACATTGTCAGAGTTATAAGTGCAAGTCAAAACACCTGACATTTGCAGAACCTGGATTAAAGCCAAAGAAAGTGAGAGTATAAGGAGTTGCAATTGACAATGTTCTTTAGATGATCCATGGGCAGGTAGCTAGTGCATTGGGTCTCCAAGCTCATACTGTCTTTCATTTCACATGATACATTGGCTCATAGAAAGAAAGACCTATGAGGGAAGTATTTTTTGTATAGATCTTTATCTTAGCATTAGATATTTACCTTTATTGTTTTATGCATCATTGCTGTACTGCTGTGTCATATTGTCTTTGCTGATTATACAATTTTCTACCATACTATACCATATTTAGTAAACTGAGTTTTGCTTTTATAAAAGATTATGTGTATGTGTGTTCTATGGTGTAATATATCCCCAATTGAGGCTACCACTTACAGTCAGTCAGTGCTATATTTGGGGTAAAGACTCTAGAACATAGGTTTAATTGTTGACAAATGCCATGTCAATCAGTACCCATTGCTTAATTAAAGTGTAAATAACCCCCAAATAAAAAAAAGTGTAAATAACTCCCAAATAAAAACTTTCAATGAATAAACTTCCAATCTTACTTGCTTTTATGGAAGATTGCTAACATTCTCTTCAAACAGATCATCTTGAAGTTGCTCATTCTAAACAACCATTTGGCTTTCAAAATAGTCCAGAGAATTTGGCTATAACACTTTTTCATCAAGCACAATTTGAAGATCATTTAAACAAAATGTCCTGCTTCAATGAAACAGTTGTTTTTTCAAGGTTCTTATTTTTATTTAAAGAATGAATATGATTTCTTTCATTATCTCTAATAGAGGAAAACTTGTGTATGTAAGTCTGAAGAAAAGTTCTGATACTGTCCATTCCCTCATATTGGGTGGTAGGAACCTCAGTGAATGATAACTGATGACTCATGCCTTGAAAATGTCTCCATCTCAGAATCTAAATACAGGTTTTTGAGTAACTATTTAGGATTCAACTTATGTTGTTTATTCTATATTAGAGATGGGGAAAGCCACTGTTTATCCCTAGGTATAAGCAGCATGGAATCTTTCTATTATTTGGGATCCTTCCAGGTACTTGTAACCTGGATTGGCAACTATTGTAAACAAGATATTGGGCTTGACTCAATATGGCAGTTCTTCTGTTCTTAGGTTGTATTCACTGTCTGTACAGGCTTTGTCCAATTTATGTTTCATGAACTTTATTTTCCTCTATATTAATGCTCCTAGTATTATGAAATCATTTGAGAAATTGTGTCAAGTGCTGAGAAAAAAAAAAGTCCTGAGACTAAGATGGCAGCAGTCTGAGAAGCAGCGTTTTTAAACCCTCTCTGCTTTCCTTTTGATTATTTGCTTTTTATGCCTCATACCAAGTGAAAGGCCAGGCTGAGGGAGAATATCCAAGCTTCTCCTCAGCAGACCCTTCTCAACCTGGGATCAAGGGCTTTCTTACCCCTACACAGATGATTTGTCCAGGAGAAAAAGCCATTGTGGTATCCAATGTAGAGCGAACGCCACTACTGCTGGCTGAGAAAACACTGCTGAGTTCTGGTGTGCTGAGGATGCCTTCCTCTCCTTTCAGTCTGACACCTGGAAGAGCAGATTCACTGCTGGATAAGCCCTGGATTGAGTCGGGTTGCAGCAGCATTTTGAGAGACTGCTCCAATTTCTAAATTGAGTCCTGGAAGTGTGGTCCCTACGGAGGACCGAACTGATGCTGGGGGAATTGCTCACCTTCCTTCTGGGTATGTTCCTCTGGACAGTCTCCAGATTCAGGGTTTGACTCAGGTGCCTTGAGGGAATACTGATAACAACATCATTGATGAGAGCAAATGTGGTGAGGATTTCAGGGTAAGCTTGATTCAAAGTGACTCTAATCAAACCTCCTGTTATTACTCTAAAGACTGTTTGTAAAGCCCTAGTTTCTTTGGAATCATCTATTGCTTATTTAATTAATTTTACAATGGATACTAATTGGCATGTGCAAGTAACTGAGGATCTTGTTATTTCTCATGGAGCCAGATTGGATGCCTGGATACTCATTTATCCAGGGTAGAGAATATTCAACATGGTCTGATTCAGAGCAAATTGGCGCATGCAAAGAAATTATAAAATACTGAGAATGCTATCAGACGTTTAAATTTGAGATTACTTAATTTTCCTATTGTCAAACTTATCTCACTGCTGGATTTGCTTCAGAATTATATTTCCCAGATTTTAAAAATTCCATCTGAAGCTATGCCTGTTATTTCCAAGGCATATTACTTGCCATCAAGGGAGATGGGACCTATTGGAGACCAGGCTCATCTTTTAACCTGACAGATCTCTTAGAATCCTCACAAGAGCTTTCCATTTCAAAAAGAGGAACTTTATTGGTTACTTTTGTTTTTTTAAATAATAGATATTCTGTTCTCAGATTCTTTTTCTGTTACAGGTTGGTCCCATTTTATGGACAGAGAATATGGATATATCTGGACTCTACCCAGGTTACTCAAGATTTTAGAAAAGTTTCTTTTTATGCACCCAGAGGCTTTTGCTCTTGGCGCACAGTTTATACTATGATACCCATGTAAGGCCTGGATTCACTATTCTCGCAGAGAATAGTAAATCGCGTGTTACCTGGGAGGGGGGGGGGAGAAGTGAGGGGCGGGCCTGCAAAAGGTGTATTTATTCGGCGTGAAACTGGCGGCGAAAAGGGTCCTTACCTTTCGCCGCCAGCGATGTCTCTGCAGTGTCGGCCCCGGTGCTGCCCCGATTCCTCCTCTTCCGGGGCTGACTCCACTCCAATCACTCTATCGCATGCGAAAACTATTGAAAATGACCTTCTAAGTGTCTAGTGAAACATCAGAATGTTAATTATATGTTTTTTGAACCTTCTTAGTTAAAATCTTTCGTGGACTCCGACAATTAGCTCTTTATGATGACTCCGTTTTGAATAATAGTGTAGGCTAGTTCTCATTTCTTTTCTTTTTATCTTATCTTTTAATATTATTCGCTCTTCTTCTCCTTGGTCTCCCCTTTTTCTTATTGCATGAGGTATGTCCGAGAGGAATTTATAATTGGACCTACAATCTTTTCTTTGTGATTTGTATTACACATTTTCCTCTTGCTTTCTGGTACAAGGATGCTTGTGTTAGATTTATAAATTTATTAAAATAAAAGTTTTTTAAAAGTCCTGTATAAACATTATTTCTATTGTTGACATTATTATCACTTTCTTTTTCAGATTTTAGCAGCATTGAATTACAAATTTATATTCAAACCCTACCAATGTTCTATACCATATCCTCATAAGTAAAACCTTCAAACATACAGAAGACTGATAAATATTGAAACCTCTACATCTGAGAACTACTGGAGTTATTTTGTCAGTAACACAACTTGGAAAATAACCTGTCCAGATGTGACAGTTCTATTAATACAACTTTCTATAAAATAGTGTAATATTTCTTCTTGGATTATTGATTCTATGATTTTCTGTATGTTGAAGTAACTGTGGCAAAGTTAAAGCTGTTGACTTTGTTCCCTTGTTCTTTCAAACAAACAAGAATGACCAATAAACCTAGTAGTTTATTAAAGCTCTATATGACACCTGGTGAAATTTAGCAAAGGATGTCTCTCACCTCCCGATCCCTCTTTTGCCCAGTGGACTCCATCAGGCTTCCCCAGTCTGATCCCATCACTCTCCTCACTGCTGGATGACAGGCCCCTTTCCTCCATGGAACTTCACAGCTATGTTTTCCAGAGCTAGTTGGTCCCTAACTCCATCAGGTCATGCTGCCTGGGCTGCAGAGATTTTCTGACCTTGCCAGCTCCCAGGCCACCTGCCTCCATGGGACTGCCTGGCTATTTCCCAGAGCTGATCTATCTGAGGCTACAATGTTTTGTAAAGAGTGTGAGCACAGCAGAAAACTTCTGGCCTTGCCTCCTGCCAGGCCCCATGTCTGAGGACCATGGCTGTCTTCCGGGTGTGAGCTTCCCCAGCTCATGGAGCTTTGCAAAGAGCATGCATACCCATGCTCTTTGCAACATTATCTGCTTTGGGAAGCAGAAAGTGCCAAAGAACATGTGTGAATGTAAACGTATTATATATAACTACCTGAACATAAATGTATTATATATAAATACATAAGACATATAGTATATGTTTCATTGATGTTGAGTACCATGGTTTGCACAACTTCGGTGCCCAATCGAAGGTAAGGCCCCTTATCGCCGCCAGTAACGCGCCCAATAGCACCACCTTTCACGGTGTTGCTATTGGTTTGCGAAAGCCAGCAGCAATAGCACCGCGATGGTGCAATCGCTGCCGGCTTTCGCAGGCCCGCCTCCCACTTTGCCCCCCCTGCCCCCCGGTACTGCACGATTCATTAAGGCCTGCGAGTTTAGAAACTCCAGGCCATAGCCTACTATTTGTTACACCCACTCCCCAGGACTCTCTCACCCAAGGGACCCTATTAATCTGCACTGCTCTGTTTATACTGGTACTACTCCCTGAGGCTTTTCCTTTGTGTCCACTCTTCAGGTCTTTCTGCAGACCTGGATCTAACTTATTCCTTGTAGTGATGACAATGACAAACAGGTAAGTATAAAACATAATGGTTTCTCACAATTGAATATAGCTGCTTGGGTATGCAGATATTCAGCATAGATCAGAGGTAGAAGAGATTACTTAAGATGATGTTGGGGAGATATCCATGCTTGAAATAGTACTAAATAGTAATGATTTGGAGGAGCTGAAACAAAACACAGTGAACCTGGAAAATGTAATAAGGCAAAGTGACAAAGTAAAGAGTACCAAATCATATGTACCAAATGGTATACAGTCCAGAGTTCTGAAAGAATTAAAAAAAAAAAAGAAAAGAAATTGCAGGCCTCTTACTAGTAATTTGTAACCTGTCATTATAATCATCTATTATACCAGAAGATTGGAGGGTGTCAATGTAATGCCAATCTTTAAAAAAGGGCTCCAGGGCTATTCTTGGAAACTATTAATCAGTTACTTATGACCTACATTGGCCACTGTTGGAAACAGAATAGTGGACTTGATGGACCCTCAGTCTGAACAAATAGGACAATTCTTATGTTCTTGAATTTACAAATAAGCCGATGCAATAAAGTACATACAAAAATGTGTGTCCAAACTGGATGCACGTTTATCGAATGTGCACACAATCATCTCTCCTGGGCACTCGATGCAATAAGCAAATGAGCCACTGTGCTAAAAGCAATTTGATAAATCCAGCTATAAGTTTGTACCTGAAGCAATGGAGGGTAAAGTGACTTGCCCAAGGTCACAAGGAGTGGCAGTAGGACTTGAACATGACACCATTTTTTTAAATCATTTTTGACTACTGAACATTTGTTGTACGCTTGAACAATTCCAAATGATATATTGAAAAAAAAAGGCTAAAGCTTGCATAAATACATATTTCAGCAAAGTAAGTTCAGGTAAATTAGAAGAGATATTTGAAAAAGCAGGAATGTCCTGGGGTCAGAGACAGGAACAAGGGCAAATAGGGTGACTATTCTGGGCCCTGCGCTTTGGGTGCTCCACACCACTATGGTAGCACTATCCCAAATAATATAATTTCAGTGTTCCAGAGCCCTCACTGCATTTGTTCCACCTTGGGACCCTTACGCTCCTAATGTCAACCTTGTTAAAAAGCATCCAAGGTGATTATTGGAAAAGCTTTAAAACTGAACCTATTTTCTGTCATTTAATCTTAGAGTAGCAGTACACATATTATATAGAAAATACATAGAAGATTCTTCATGATGTGCCATAATTGCAGTATTACAATAGGTCATGCTACAGAGATATTAAGAAAAAGATGTTTTTGTTTTGGTCTGATAGTTCCCTTTGTTCTAAGATGCTGTGGAACTATGAACGTTCACTGATTGCTTCCCAAGGATTTCCCTCTATTTTTTTCTGCCCTCATTTCCTGACTCCAGTCAAAGTCAGACTACTGATCCCTCTGAAGCCCAGTATTCATACATCTTACATCTAGCCAATGAGGTGTCACCATTGAGTGATGCTGAGACTATTCCTCCTCCAAGGACTGTGAGCATTACCTCTGCAGCATCCCACACTGGCCTGGAGTGCAGAAGATGGAGTCCAGGAACTAAATTCAGATTTTTCACAATGCAGTGCACACCCCTGCCTCTGAGCCACCAAATTAGACCAAGTAAAGTTATGTGATAATGGTGTACTGTATCATACAAGTTATTCTTGTTTGATTTCAAATTATTTCCTAGAAGGATGAACACAGTTTTTAAGCCTTATGTGCCAAAGGGAAGTTCAGGTCCTGAATTTACATTTTCTGGGTTTTAGTGTCAGTAGGATCAATAGTAATTAACCTTCAGCCAGTAGCTCAATAAAACTTCTTAACATGAATTTGAGATTCTAAATCTGTAAGGTCAATAAAAACAGTTTGATTTATTTTCATTGGAGCTATTCCATCTCATATATACATGAATTTTTATTCTAGTATTTTGTAAATAATATTTATTTGAATGCACATATTATAATGACAAATATTTAAAGGTTATCTCAATATGGAATGCAAGAACAGTGCATGAGAGCTACTGCAAAAGCTTTTTACCATCTGTGGCTTCAAAATAGAGTCTTTTCTACTGTGTTACCTTATTTATAAAATTTTCTCTCTTCTTTGCTGAGAAAAGAAGTCACATTTTTGAGGTTCAGAAAAAGGCTTAAAACATGTTTAATGTCCTGTAAATATGATTGAAAATAACGTGTGGAACAAGGTAAAATTCATTCACACCTAGGTATAAATGTGTTTTAACATTTTAATATCTTTTTTATTGTTTTATTTTTAATTTTGTTTTGTTGTATTATATTATTTATGTTATTATTTCATTTTATTGTATATTTGTTTTGATATTATAGTATTATATATATACTATGCTTGTACATTGCTTTGAATGATTTCATCTGGAAAGTGATTCAGAGATTTAATAAAATGAAATGAAAATAAAAATTTAGCTATGCACAAAGAAATATGGAACTCATCATGGCAAACAAAAAAAAATCTAATTATATTTCAGAAGTAATTCCTAAATTAAAGATTTTCCTTTAATTACACATCAAAGATTAATGAAACTTTAATGAGGTCAAAATAAAAATACAGTTTTACCATTAGAGTCTGGTAATGTAGCATTTTATTATTTGAAATTCTAGAGGAATATATTGTTTTGTGTGACACAGAGTAAAATCTGATGAAGCAGAGTCTAATATTTGATAAAGAAGGGAAAAGGAGCAAACTATATGGGCCTTGTGCTCTATCTGCCATCACATTCAATATTTCTGATTTTTTGTACAGTGGAATTCTATAGTAAAGGAAGAACAATTTGAAGCAATATTTATTTATGCATCAATTGAGTTCAAGTAAAGGTGCATTTGCTATGCATACTTACATCTAGGAAGCCCAGAAAGCATGTTCGAGAGCAAGCACATTCTCTATAGTGGACCTGTTGTTGTGGAATTGACTCCCAGTAAAAACTGGATGGGGCAAAATCTACTCTCAATCAGGAAAAAGTTGAAAACATGGCTCTTCCATATGGATGGAGTTTAAGGGTTAAAAGCATTGATAATGAGCTGATAGATTTTTTAACTGTCTATGTTAGGGTCTGGTGGGGCCTTGTATGGAGAGCTGATTGGATAGGATGTGTGGAGCATTTGCTGGTAGATGATTATATCCAGGGTGGGATGTTATATTTATCTGTAATAATATTTATGACATTTTTATATTTTTGATCTATTATATTGTATTTAAAATTCTTATACACCACTTTGGATGGTCTTGATTTTAAGCCTCAGAAATTATTTTATAAAACAATAAATAAAATATAATTAACTTCCCTCACAAATATATGTCGTTTTCACATTCTTTGGAGAATTCCAGTTACTATGATAGCCCACACTGTTTTCATAGAAAAATATGAAACACATTTAAGATAGAATGATATTAAATGGGGCGTGATGGCACATCAAGTTTTTTTTAACTTTAGCTAAATGAATATAATTTAAATATAGATTATATGGGGTAAACTGCCATTCATTAAGAATATTTTACTTTTAAGTAAAATAATACTCTTAACTCTAGATGAGGCCTTGCAATTTATGCAAAGTCATTTCTAAGAAATAAATATAAATACATTAGTTTATATCCAGCCCCACTAGGCTGTATGATCTAGATTCTGCAAAATTCAGAGCTTTGCAAAAAAAAAAAAAAAAATTATAAACAGGAAGAAATATGGGACAAAGCTAGATATCTCCCAAGCCAAACCATATATTTTATATGTACTATGAATAAAAAAAAATGCCACCAGCTGAATGCTCAGAAATTTGCAAAATTTAGGCCTGTCGTGATTTAGTATCCTAACCACTAAAACTACCATAAAAAATGAATTTCTAAACTTAAAGTTTTAACACCAATCATAATTCTAAACCATTTCATAGCAATTTACAGGGCTTAATTTGTGGAGGAACAGGCTGGAACACAATTCCAGCACTTCTTTTCAAATTTAGGAGGCAGAGCAGCAGGGATATTCTGCTCCAGCTCTTCCTCTTCAGGCAGCCTGCAGGGAAGAATAGAGGAGCTAAGCCTGGAACACACAGAAAAGAGAACAGCCACTCTGTTCTCTAATCAAGCCCCTCCTCACTTGTTCCTGCCTTCCCTTTTCCTCCCCTAACCCTCCCCCCCCCCCCACCCCACACTCTTATCCTCCTATATTGCAGGGATCAGAAAGGAAAGGGGTTATATTGAAGCAGACACTGCAGAGCAAAGAACAGATACAAAAAAAAAGGTTTGAATTAGCATAAGTTTGAAAGTTGAAAGCAGTAACGCTAATTATAAAGTCTTTAATCCTGGTGTTGATCAATGGCACTAGTGCTCACAACTTTCACACATATGCTAATTCAACACCTTTTTGTGTCCGTTACAGAGGGCTTAATTTCTGGCAGACAACCCAGCATGGCATTCTGCCACCCTTTTTCTGGACCAGAGAAAGTGGAGTAGAGCCACTAGTTGCATGGATCTTTTATGACAACAACCCCCCCCCCCCCCCCAGCCTAAGGAGGAGGTAGAGAAGAGCAGACTTACCCTGAGACAAGGGCATGTGCATGTTTGTTCACACCCAGCCTTGGTCCTGCCCCTTTGCATAGATCGGACCTGGCCCTGGCCCCACCCATCTCACTCTTTCCACAGTCCCCCTTCCTTTCTGTTTACAAATCAAGCCCTGGCAATGTAACATCCAGATGTGGATAATTCATTATATTAAAAATGTTCATAGAAATTGAATTTAACATATTTTCTGTATTCCTATACATCTGTATCTCTGCACAGATCTAGATGTCTATCTCTTTCTATATATCTATAGATGTAGAAATTTAGTTAAAGAGTGAGGAGGCTGATCAATATATCATCTTTTTCCATTTTTCTTAGTAAATCCTAGCCAAGCCTGCAGCAAAATCTACATTTTCAGGGAGGTTCCAAATTTCCCAGCTTTCCTATTCAGAATGATGTGATTTGAGCTTCCCCAACCTCACTTGCAGTTTTTGCTAGAAATCTAACAGCAGATAGGTGTTACATGAAGATAAAACACAAAAGTAATCTTAGTCCAGACTGACATAATCTAAATGTGATTAAAAATAAAAACTGATGTTAGATTTTAATGAGCTGGTTCATGATCTACTAAATGTATTCTGAGCCCTAGTGGCAGCTGTGGTTCAAATAGTTCAATGGCAGTCCCTCGCCCTCACTTCCGATTAGCCGTTCCCACGTGTAGATCAGTATACGTGCAGCGTGAAGACTAGCACAATACTGCGGGTGCTTGGTCTTCATAACCTTCATCATTGGAATAATCTGAACCTTACACAGTGCCTCCTAGTTTACAAAAATACTATTCAATTATCAGGCATTCTAATGAAATAGGGAATCTGCCAGGTGTTTGAACCACAAATGATATTAATATCGGTTGAAAATAGGCTTGCATTGGTGAAAAAAATGCAACCAGTAATTTATCTGAGACTGTCAAACCTTAAAAAAATAGATGCATCAAACAAAATAAAGGCAGGGATATAAAGTATTTAAAAGGATTAAAATGCTAACCTTGCTTAGGGCGTTCTCTTTGCATAGGTTTCCGTCTTGCAAAAAGATGAGATCCAAATCTTTGTCGATTGAGTTATTTGTAAGTGAATTTGCATTGCCAACGGTGGGGTACATAGAGGGCTTCTTCACAGAATCCGTGGTTAGAGAAACATCCTGGAGAAACGCTCTCACGCCATCTATGCCGATAAACTGCGAGGTGGGAAGGCCATTGAAGTTCGAACTGGATGAATCAAACAGTTGTGATTTCTTCCATCTATGGAGTCGGAGCGCCAACAGCACTATTAAAAATATTAAGAACACACAGGAAACACAAGCAATGGCTACCACCAGATACAACGTGAGATTCGATCCTGTGCTTTCAGGGGATGAAAGATTGCTTAGATCCGAAAACAGTTCTGCGACGCTGTTAGCCACCACTATAGTGATAGTAACTGTGGCAGAGAGTACAGGCTGACCGTTGTCCTTGACTAAAATGACTACAGTTTGTTTGTGAGCATCTTTGTCTAGAAAGTGGCGGGATGTTGTCACTTCTCCATTGTAAAACCCCACCGTGAAGAGTCCCGAATCTGTAGCCCTCAGCAGCTGGTAGGAGAGCCAGGCATTCTGGCCAGAGTCGGCATCAACAGCAACCACCTTAGTTACCAAATAGCCTGGATTCGAGGAACGGGGGGCCAATTCCACGCCAGTGGAACCATCCGAGGGCAATGAAGGGTACAAAATTTCAGGAGTATTGTCATTCCTATCCAATATAAATATTGTAATAGTGACGTTACTGCTGAGAGATGGGGATCCTCCATCTTGAGCTTCCACCTGGATCTGAAATTCCCTGAACTGTTCATAATCAAAGGATCGAAGGGCATAGATGACTCCATTCTCCCTGTTAATGGCGACACAGGAAAACAATGGTACTTCATCTGCGATATTATTCGTTATGGAATAAGTGACTCTGGAATTTTGATCCCAATCGAGATCCGTAGCCTTTACAGAGAAAATGGAAGCTGCTGTGGGATTGTTTTCCATTACGTAAACGGAATATGATGTCTGAGCAAACACAGGGGGATTGTCGTTTACATCCGAAATTAGCAATAGGATACTCTGAGTTGTAGAGAGAGGAGGATTTCCCTTGTCTATTGCTGTAATCGTTATATTGTACTCTGAAACCTCTTCCCTATCAAGAAGTCGGCCAGTTACTAAACTGTAATAGTTGTCAAATGACTCTTCTAAGTGGAAAGGAAGATGTTCAGGGACCGAGCAAATTACCTGACCATTCTCTCCGGAATCTATGTCGTGTATATTGAAGATGGCAATTACTGTGCCAGGAGCAGAGTCCTCGGAAACCGACGAAGAGAGAGTTGTAATTGTTATTTGGGGCGGGTTGTCATTCAGATCGATAACTTCTATCACCACTTTGCTTCGAGCTACCAGACCTCCACTGTCCTTTGCTTGTATTTCTACTTCATACAATTGTGCCTCCTCAAAATCCAGCTTTCCTGTCAGATGTATGCTTCCTTTCTTTGGGTCCACTCGGATCTTTGGGGAAGGATTGACCGGAATACTGCTGAATGAATAGGTTACCTCAGCAGACGACCCCTCATCTGCATCAGTTGCTTTAACTGTAGTTAGCAGCGTTCCTTCGTCTGCACCTTCAGTCACACTCACTTTATAAACAGATTGAGTAAATACTGGCGGGTTGTCATTTACATCTAAAACCACTATTCTGATATGCATTGTACCTGATCTGACTGGATCCCCTCCGTCAGTAGCAATGAGAACTAGATCGTGAATAGGTACTTCTTCTCGGTCCAGAGTCTTTTTAAGCAATAATTCGGCATGCTTTTTGAGACTGGCTTCATTACTCATGTCTATATTAAAATATTCACTGTGGATAAGTTGATATTTTTGGAGAGAATTGAGACCAACATCCGGATCATTTGCTTTCGGTAAAGACATACGGGTTCCTGGTGCACTGATCTCACTGATATCTAAAACTATTTCATCCTTTGGAAAACTGGGAGCATGGTCATTTATGTCCTGAATTTCAACTTCAGCTCGGTAAAGTGCTACTGGATTTTGAGCCACAATATCAAAATGTAACAGACATTGGTCAATTTGTCCACATATATTCTCTCTGTCTATTTGTTCATTTATATGCAAATATCCGTCTTCCAAACTGAGAACAAAATACTGAGTCCTACCTCTAGAAACAATGCGGACGCTGCGTTCAGATAAATCCTTTACATCCAATCCTAGATCCTTTGCAATATTGCCCACGAAAGAGTATTTGTCCATTTCTTCAGGAATTGAATAGCGAATCTGTCCACAAGCTGTTTCCCAAACAATAGATATAATAATGCACAATTCCAAACCACCTTTAAAATTGCAACGTTTATATGAATAATATGCCATTTTCATCCGAGAGAAGTTTCCTGCTAAGAGTATACTACCTCTTCAGATTTTGAAAAAAAATAAAAAGCAGCCTCATTAATGGTTTCCAGCAGATGCAATTTGCAAATTAAATCCAAATAATCTTAGATCAAAGTCTTCTAGCCTTGTGAATGTCTCATCCTGCTGTTCTCTGTTTGTCTCCGGTATAAAAGCCGAGAGGGTCAGAAGGAGTTCTCTGTTTTTTTCCTACCTTATTGGTGAGCAGCGACACCCAGAGTCCTAACTTATAATATCAAAATTAAATTTCCATTGTATAGTGAGGATTTTGGTTTTCCAAATTAATATACGGACATGTAATATTCACATCTATTGCAGCGGTCTTTTTCACATTATAATACTGAAGCAAAAAAAAATATCTAGAAATCTGTCTTTATGCCATAAGACCGTTAAAGACTATTTTGTTTATACTACATTTTGATCGGAAGTGTAAATTTGAAAAAGTTAGCTAATAAATTGTGATCTATAGAAACATAATAAACAAAAAAAAGAGTTAAGCATTTTCAAAGATTTGATATAGAAATATTCATTAAAGTGATATTCCGTGCACCATACATTTTTTGAAATCAAAGAAACATATTCACAAAATATTTGTCACTGATAAAAAGGGAAGTCAACACGATGAGTAAACTTAAGCCCATATTCACCATTCTGTCAATTCATAGATGCCAAGAAGGGCTTTACCAATCAGACCTTAAGGTGAAAATCATCCGGAATTAGAATCCTTAGAATCATATTGTTAAATAGTTTGTTCATATGCAAAAAAGCCTTTGAAAGATAGTATCCTTCGTGGCCTGTTCAGAACTGCATGGGAAGATTCTTCCAGCACAGAGCGAAGATTCACCAAATCGCCTATTCTGAGAAAATTAGTGAGCACAGAGTACAGACGGTGAGAAATCAATTAAATCTATACAGTTAAATCCACTTTTCAATGGTTGTACCATTTGTCTCCGGCGTTGACAATTTGTTGGCTCGCACTGAAATCAGAACAAAACAGTCTGCTTGTGTGAATATTTTTGCTGGGTAGTTTCCAGATTATCACGGAAAACAATTAGCACCTGTACAATAATGGCATGATCTTAGATAGTAAAGTATCTGTTGGGTCATTTGTATGTGCTTTCCAGAATTCATGCCACTCAGTCTTGTTTTCTAATCATAAAGGCAATGTCAGGTTTATTATGCTAATTAGCACCTTTTGGAATGCATAGGTCAACCTAGTTTGATTTAAGGGAAAGAGGTGATTCAGAATGGAGTGGCATTCCAACTCTAATCTATAATTTATCAGAATGAAAGAACAGATTTTGGAAATTATTAATATTTTTAATATTTCCAAAGTCTGTTCTTTCATTCTGATAGTTCACTGTGTCAGATATTTCAGCTTCAATTTCTTTATTAGTTATACAGACAGCTGTTATAAGGTCTGAAACTGTGCTGTTTAGCTTTACAATATGGCAGAAATTGCTAAAGGCAAGAAAACAAAAAATGATGTACCTAGTACCTTCTAGGTTACTCTTTAAAAGTTTACTATATATAACAATAATTTTGTTTACTGCAAATAAAACCATTAGATCATGTAGACAATGCATGATCTTATGCGTAGGTATTAATTACAGGAATTAATGAATATTGAAGTAGAATGTTAAATATTTCCAGCTGATTTGTTAATTGCTTATCATGAGCTGTACAGCATGTAGAAGAATTAAAAATGTGACACTTGCTCAGAACAGGTTCCTAATTTTCAGGCCGATACAGTAAAGCATGACCATGGTTACCCGGTTTTTAACCCACTTTGGATGCACATTTTGGATGCGTAAGGCATACCCGCGATTCAGTATCGGCTTTTACGCGTCCTTACCGCTTGCCGAAAAGGACGCGTATCCCTTTCCGCCCACCACATGTATATGACATGTTAATGATTGGATTAGCTATTCCCTCCGATACAGTAACGTGCGCCCAAATTATCGCCCTGTTAACCAGCTTATTTACTGCGTCTTTAACCTGAATATTTATCGCCTACCCTGTCCCTGGCGTTAGTGTGGTGTTCAGTCATGGACGTCCAGAAAGAGACAGGAACGTCCATGAATGGAAGCCGCGACCTGGACCTTCCCGCCTGTATCCAGGCATCCATGATCGGAGGCCCCGCTGCCTTGAGCACCCAGCTGGACGTCCAAGCCATGACCTTGGACATCCAGCTGGGTGCTCAAGGCAGCGGGGCCTACAGGCGGGAAGGTCCATGAATGGAAGCCGCGACCTCGGACGTCCAAGGTTGCGGCATCCGTTCATGGACCTTCCCATCTGTATCCAGGTGTCCATGATCGGAGGCCCCACTGCCTTGAGCGCCCGGCCAGACATCCAAGGTCAAGGCTTGGACATCCAGCTGGGCGCTCAAGGCAGCGGGGCCTACAGGCGGGAAGGTCCATGAACGGAAGCCGCGACCTCGAACGTCCAAGGTCATGGCATCCGTTCATGGACCTTCCCATCTGTATCCGGGCATCCATGATCGGAGGCCCCGCTGTCTTGAGCGCCCAGCTGGATGTCCAAGGTCGTGGCTTGGACGTCCAGCCGGGCGCTTAAGGCAGCGGGGCCTACAGGCAGGAAGGTCCATGAACGGAAGCCGTGACCTCGGACGACCAAGGTCGCAGCGTCCGTTCATGGACCTTCCCGTCTGTATCCGGGTGTCCATGATCGGAGGCACCGCTACCTTGAGTGCCCGGCCGGATGTCTAAGGTCGCAGCTTGGATGTCCAGCCGGGCGCTCAAGGCATCGGGGTCTGTAGAAAAGAACCATCCACTTACCTTGTGGAATGACATTTCAAATGACAGGTACCAGCGCACCCTGGATACTGTATAGGCGCTGCATACCGCTCTATACAGTAAAATGGATTGCGAACGCCTACCGCTTCATTGACGCACTTTGGACGCCGCTTGGATCTGCGTCTAATTTGAATACTGAATCGAGCGGTATGTGAACCAAAATATGCGCGCGGCAAACAAACGGGCGCCCGGCACTGCCGCACTGTTTCTTACGCGTCCTTACTGTATCGGCCCGATTGATAGTAGCCTATTTTATCAAACAAGGCTACTACAGGTTACAAACAAGTATGATTGTAACCTGTTTCTGGTCCTTGTTTTTAAAAGTAATTTTGTTCAAATGTGGACAGCTAAATACAGAGGGGGAAATGTTTGAGCCTGATATGGAATTTCATAAGGGAGATTTACTATAGTTTTTAAAGGAAATTCCTCAGCTAGTGCCATGACAATGGCAGTGGTTGGGAAATTTATTTTTCTCCCTCCGAGAACTGGGGAACCCTTTGTTCTGTTTATGTGCTTTGATATTTCCTTTTTTTCCTTTCTTCATGGCAGGCAAAACACCTATTGACAAGGATGCTCAGGATTTATTGGGTTTTTCTTACTGTGCGGTTATACTTGCTGCCTTCATTTTATTTTGTACTCTTGTGGTGGACTGGCTTTGGTTTCCTCTGGGCCCTTCTACCCTCTTAGCTCCTGTGGTACTTTATGGTTTCTTATTTTTTCTTTTACTTTTTCTTGTGTTGCAATGGGGTCTGTTTTACTGGCACACAAGAAATTAGGGGGGGGGGGTGTTAAGATATAGGCTTAGGTTAAGATATAGGCTTAGGTTATAGTATAGATTTAGGTTTTAGTATACGATACAGAGAAGTTGCACAAAGACCAGGGTTTTGTGCTTCAAAAACACGGACTTTGTTGAAATGGGGAAGTACCTGGAGGAAGAACTAGAAGGATGGGAGAAAACAAGAGATGTGGAAGAACAGTGGGCCAAACTAAAATGAGCAATTACTGAAGTGACTAAAATATATGTTAGAAAAGTAAAGAAAAGCAAGAAAAGAATGAAATCTATCTGGTTCACAAAGGAGGTGGCTGATAAAATAAAAGTTAAAAGAAGAGCGTTTAAGAAATATAAAAGATCCCAAAGAGAGGGAATATCTTTGGGATCTTTTATATTTTACCAGTTTTACCAGATATTCACAAGGAAGAATATGTGGTAAAACTGAAGGAGACGAAGAAAGTAATCAAGAAAGTGAAAAGTCAAGTGGAAGAAAGGATTGCCAAAGAAGTAAAGCGAGGTGACAAAACATTTTTCAGATATTTCAGCGAAAGGAGAAAAGTCCAAAGTGGTATAGTGAAATTGAAAGGTGAAAAGGATCAATGGGTGGAGACAGATGAAGAAATGGCAGAAATATTAAACTTATACTTCAGTTCAGTGTTCACTAAAGAAGACCCTGGAGAAGGA
The DNA here is from genome assembly GCF_901001135.1 of Rhinatrema bivittatum. Taxonomy (NCBI): domain Eukaryota; kingdom Metazoa; phylum Chordata; class Amphibia; order Gymnophiona; family Rhinatrematidae; genus Rhinatrema; species Rhinatrema bivittatum. The sequence goes on along the minus strand of NC_042632.1, from coordinate 28,837,732 downwards.
CCGACGCTAGTTAACAAGAAACTGGAGAGGAGTGGAATGGATGAAACTCCGTTTACAGAAGAGAATGTATGGGAAGAGCTAGGAAAACTGAAAGTGGACAAAGCCATGGGGCCTGATGAGGTTCATCCCAGGATACTGAAAGAGCTCAGAGATGTGCTGGTGGCTCCGCTGAGTGACCTGTTCAATAGATCCCTGGAAATGGGAGTGGTGCCAAGTGATTGTAGAAGAGCGGTGGTGGTCCCTCTTCACAAGAGAGGGAGCAGAGAGGAGGCTGGAAACTACAGGTCGGTTAGCCTCACCTCGGAGGTGGGAAAAGTATTGGAGTCGCTGCTGAAGGAAAGAATAGTGAACTATCTACAAGCAGCAGAATTGCTGGACCAGAGGCAGCATGGTTTCACCAAGGGAAGGTCCTGTGAGATGAATCTGATAGATTTTTTTGATTGGGTAACTAAGGAATTGGATCGTGGAAGAGCACTCGATGTCATCTACTTGGATTTTAGCAAAGCTTTTGATACGGTCCTGCACAGGAGGCTAGTGAATAAAACGAGAAGCTTGGGAGTGAGTGCAAAGGTGGTGGCCTGGATACCAAACTGGTTGAAGGACAGAAGACAATGTGTGATGGTAAATGGAACTTACTTGGAAGAGAGAGCGGTGATGAGTGGAGTGCCACAAAGTTCGGTGTTGGGACCAGTCCTGTTCAATATCTTCGTGAGTGACATCGCGGACGGGATAGAAGGTAAGGTTTGTCTATTTGCGGATGATACTAAGATCTGCAACAGAGTGGACATGCCAGAAGGAGTGGAGAGAATGAGACGGGATTTAAGGAAGCTGGAAGACTAGTTGAAGATATGGCAGCTGAGATTCAATGCCAAGAAGTGCAGAGTCATGCATATGGGGTGTGAAAATCCGAAAGAAATGTATTCAATGGGGGGTGAAGGGCTGATGTGCACGGGGCAGGAGAAAGACCTTGGGGTGATAGTGTCTAATGATCTGAAGTCGGCAAAACAATGTGACAAGGTGATAGCTAAAGCCATAAGAATGCTGGGCTCATAGATAGAGGAATATCAAGTAAGAAAAGGGACGTGATTATCCCCTTGTACAGGTCCTTGGTGAGGCCTCACCTGGAGTACTGTGCTCAGTTCTGGAGATCGTATTTCCGAAGGGACAGAGACAGGAAGGAGGCAGTCCAGAGAAGGGCGACCAAAAAGGTGTATGGTCTTCATCGAATGCCTTATGAGGAGAGATTGAAGAATCTAAATATGTATACCCTGGAGGAAAGGAGGAGCAGAGGTGATATGATACAGTCCTTCAGATACTTGAAAGGTTTTAATGATCCAAAGTCAATGACAAACCTTTTCCATTGCAAAAAAAAATCAGCAGAACCAGGGGTCACAATTTAAAACTCCAGGGAGGAAGACTCAGAACCAATGTCAGGAAGTATTTCTTCACGGAGAGGGTGGTGGATGCCTGGAATACCCTTCCGGAGGAAATGGCGAAGAGTAAAACTGTGAAAGATTTCAAAGGGGCATGGGATAAAGAATGTGGATCCATAAAGTCTTGAGGATGTGAGTGAAGAGATGAGGCATGGGGGTGGCTTGCGGGAATGATGGCTATTACCTGGTGATTAATACCCTTATTCAATAAACATACACACGGTTAATGTGACTCCAACATTCTTCTATGCTTCAACGGCAAGAGGAAATGTGGGACAAAGGATTTGCATTCACAAATATAGCGTGGGAGTAGCTTGCTTGTTGCAGCAGTTACTACCCCAAACCAATTAAGCCTGATACTTCACTTTGAATACATATATATTGCAGCTCACAGCTTCAACAGCAGGGGGGAATGAGGATAAGAGGACTTACATTCAGACAACTACCAACAAGGACTGAATTGCATAGTCTGGGTAAACAAATAGGCATGGAAGTAGCTTCCTTGTTACGGCAGTTACTACCCCAAATCAATTAAGCCTGATACTTCACTTTGAATACATACACAGCACAGCTCACTGCTTCAATGGTGGGGGAATGAAGAAAAGAGGATTTATATTAAGACAACCAACAAGGACTAAATTGCACAGGCTAGGTAAACAAATAAATGTGGGAGTAGCTTGCTTATTGCGGTGGTTACTACCCCTAACCAATTAGGCTTGATACTTCACTTTTATGCAGCTCCAGCACTGCTCTCTACATCAATGGCAAGGGTAGAAGGAAATTAGAACCAAAAAGTTACCAATAAGGGCCCTGACCTCAGTGGTCAGAGTAACAGATAAGTATGAGAAAAATAACTGTGAAAGCTTGCTGGGCAGAGTGAATGGGCCGTTTGGTCTTCTGCCGTCATTTCCATGTTTCTATGATATGATTTTATATTGGTTTCTCTGCCTACACGTGCTGGATCAGCCACAGTACCTGCTTTTTGTAGAGTCTGGTTGTGTCCAGACAATGCTGGTTGGAATTAATTTGGGGGTTAGAGGCCCCTTTTGGTTTAGGTGCACTTGTTACTTGTAGCTCCCTTCCCAGTCGGTATAGGGTGTTTTGAGAACATCCTAGGTAAAGGGGGGGGGGGGGGCTGGCAGGTTGGAGTCCCTAGGCTGGTATTTTGGATTTGTGGGTTAAAATGTCCCCCAGACTAATAGTATTTTAGATACTGGGCATGTTATCTTTGTCTTTATTTTTTTGTAGTCCTTTTTTATTATTTACTTTGCAGATAGGGAAAAGTGGAGTTATGGGATAGAAGGGGTCCTCTGGTTGACCATTGTCAATTGGCATTTTAGTGGGGTGCTGAATGTCTGTTTTTTTGGCAAGTTTGTGAAACAGTAGGAAGTGACTGCTGAAGTAGATTTTTAGTAGGGGGGGGGCACTACTTCGAGATCCCACCAAATGCTAGCAGCAATATGCCCACCGAAGTGTCAGATACCTTAAGAAATTAGATTTCTATATTAGAAAAATTAAAAGACTCCAATAAAGGTTATAAACAGAATTGTATGACCTACACATTCTGATATTTAAGATTTAAGGCAAATCTGGGTGTTCATAACCTGGATAGCTTTACCACTGTCATACCTGAGTATTATCCTACTTAGCTATGTCCAGTAAAATTATTAGAGATGGTCCAGAACCCTCCAGATTGAGATCCTCTTTTAGAGTATCAATATCGAGAGAACTCTGAAAACTCTTTTAGTGCTATCTTCTGGTCAAAGCAGGGATTACTTTAGATTTGAGCTACTACTCCCTAGCAGCATTGTCTCAGACCTCCCAGTGATGGTCCTCAATAAGACATTCTACCCCTGAGTCAGAGGAGTGGCTAGAGTATTATATGGTATACCCAGGCTATCCACATGCCAAACTGTGAAACTCACATACTGCATATGTACAGATTGGGAAGAAAGTCTGGGGGAAGTACCCCCTTATGAGAAGAATTTCCCCATGCAAGGTGGCTGCTAATGAGAAGCCATCTGAGCATAAAGGACACTTAGGGGCCGATGCAATACAGTGCGCTCAGCCAAGTGCACTGTATAATCCACAGTCAGATGCAGGTTGAATAGGCACTTATCAATCCTCTAATGCAATAAGGCGATTAGCACATATTCGATGCACGTCCAATGCAGATTGATTCTAATAGTGCTGATCACATGCAAATGAATGTGAATGAGGCTATTAGGCATTCACTCCTGATGCAAAAAAAAATAATGTGCGTCTCGGATGCACATTTAACTATCAACTATTAATGCCTGCTCCAGGCAGGCGTTAATAGCTGAGCATATCTAAAACAAGTGCAGAAAAGCAGAAAAAACTGGTTTTCTGTACTGCCTCCTACTTAATATTGTTGTGATATTTAGGTTGAAAAATTCAAGAAACAAAGTTAAAAAAAAAAAAAGACAGTTGGGTTCAGGAAATGGGCACTCGACTGACAAGCATTGGTTTCCTGAATCCTCGGCATCGGTTTTCCTTACCGGCAGACAGCCGTCACGAAAACTGACGCTGAGTTTATTGGCATCAGTTTTCCTGACTGGTGGACGGCCAAGTCACGAAAACCGATGCTGATAAACCCAGTGTCGGTTTTCATGACTCAGCCATCCACCGGTCAGGAAAACTGACGCCGGGTCTGTTGGCATGGGTTTTCATGACTCGGCCATCCGCCGGTAAGGAAAACAAAATGCCGATAAACTTGGCGTTGGTTTTCCTTGCCGGCAGATGGTCGAGTCATGAAAACTGATTGGGTTCTCATTAGCAAGAATGCACTGCTGTCACGCAAGTGACCCTAGCACCTCTTTGCCTATGTGAACCCCTAATTTTAATATTGCATGGCACCCTTGGGGGCGCCTGGGGCACATTAAGAAATCGGGCGCTGACTGTTCAGCGCCTGCTTTCTATGCTAATTTATTGCATTGGCCCCTTAGCTTTTGAGAGTCCAGAAAGTGAAAAAAGTCAGGCTATTACAAATTTTTCTTCCAAGAAACTTCTGGCCATCGCTCATGTAAAAAGAGGAAGTGGGCATAGGGGATTTTCTTTGCTGCCAGATCTAACTCAGTATAATTTGCTTCCTTATGGGTGAGAAATTATGAATGCCCTTTGTTTTTTAATTACCCAGAAGTCAGCTGTGAACTCCAGTATCCTATCTGAAATTTCTATGATATAAGCCCTCATAAGAAAAAAACAGTTATTTTTTTATCAAATTTTTATGTAGAGCTGGTATATGCAGTATAATTTGAATCTCTAATGTTTCTAGGATACATGTGGATTTTGGTTAATCAGAAAAAATTCAGTAAGTGACTTAATGTTCTAAAGAAACTGTGTCATAAATCATTGACAATTTCCTTTTCTTGTAATTTCCTAACAGCTTCCTTTTGTATAATTATTTTTGAAGTGGAAAGAAAACATTTTAAACTTTGTTATATTGAAATAAATTCTATAAATGTCAGAAACAGAAAAAGAGAAAGGACTTTTAACTATTTTGAAACAAAATTCAGAGAACCACATCCATACACATAGACTAATCAGAATGAGCTGCATTTTTTACAGAAGTTATGAGCAAAAACCATGTAATTAATTACACTAGACATTTGCAAAGACTGCCAGGATTTTACCTTTAATTTTGCAGTTCTCAGAAAAAAATCCAAAACTATATCATTCTACATTTTGGATGTCAGTTTTTTAACTTCTCCTTTTTGCATGGATTGAGGGTGACCAACACCCCTTAGAGACACACCCCCTTTCTTTTAAGTTCAACTGTCCAGTATAATTTTTAAAAAGCCATCCCTTGTTACTATTAGCAGACCCACTCATTACCTTTGACTCTGAGACTGCTCAATTTTTCTTTTTGTTTCCATTAAAGAAATGGAGTGACATCATTTATCTTTCTTCAAGACTATCTCTTTGCTGCTTGCCATTTAAATAATTTAAATTTAAATTTAAATAAATAAATGTATATCTGTTCCTTTGGCCCCAGAATGTTTTTGGAATACTATATTATTTTGATGCCATTCTTATAACTTTTGCTTCTCCTTCACTGACTGCTGTGCTGAGTTATTCTTCAAACATGTTTGCAGATACTTTTGTAGCTTGCAGGTGTGCTTTTACAGATATATGTGACCTCCTCTGACATTCAAATTGTTCCTCCCTCTGATGAAACTGTGTTTCCACTACATATGCTGGATCAGATCTTTGCCTCTGATTTATTTTTCTTATAGAATGAAACTATTTAAGATTACCCTTTGTGGAAGCATCATCCTTATGTGTTCTTCCCTGATAGTTTCATGTGGAGCCTTAATGACCCCTTCCACCATTCTGCCTTTCTTTGCTTACCTGGCTCCTACAAGTCTCCGTGCATGCAAAAGGAGTGGGGGAAGGGGTGGGGGCTGATAGAATGATATTGTCTTATGTGTTGTAAGGAAATGTTGTAAAAAGAATATAGTATCTGCATAGTCCACAATATAGGAAAAGGGCCTTTCAGTTGTGCAGTTACACCTAAACGCCCCAAGTCATTTTTTGCTAAATTGCAATTGGATTTAATTGTGATGCCCATAGTGTTAAAATGGAGATATATTTTACATATTGTTTGTATGTTTAATGGGTGGACTAAGGTGTTCTCTGAAATTAAAGATGGTGCCATAACTGTGCAAAGAAGCTATTAACTAAGGTCATACCATTCTTTGGAATCGCAGAGACAATTGAAAGTGATAGGGGTACACATTTTACAAAAAGAACTGTGAAAGGTGTTGAAGGTAAAACTCCACTGAACATTTAAATTAAGTCCAGATGAATAAATTGGCCAAAATCATACATGAGACCTCCTTGAATTGGTCATATGCTCTCCCACTTGTTCTCCTGAGAATGAAGAACATGCCCAATCAAACATAGTCTCACTCCCCGAAAAATACTCATGGGCCACCCTATGCCCATGTCTTCTATGCTCAGTCTCCCAGCTAACATGGATTTTGCACAAGATGAACTGATTTTGAATTTTGTTTCACAGCTACATCAACAGATCAAGAAGATACATCAAAAGGTTGTTTCTACACTCCAGTGTCCTAACAAACTCCCCCCACTCCCACCCCCAGATATCTAGCCTGGTGACTTTCTCTATTATAAAGTGTTCCAGAAAAGAAAAACTATTTACAGCTAAGACCTCCCAGCCCCTGGACCCCAAAGGCTCAACCCAAGAGGAAAGGGGTTGATATAGATGAAGTTCCAGTCCAGTCTCTTTCCTGTGTAGCTCCACCATGTTTCAGTGAGGGCCTACATGGCCTACCCTGTAGGCTGAGCCAATCACACCATAGCAGCAATGATCCACACATCTTACAGAAGCAATGTTAATTACTTATTCAACTACAAATTGTACATTGTCAAAAACAAGTGTGTCATGGCTGAACAACATCTTAAGATAAGGATGCAGATTCTATCAGTATTTCATGCAGCATTTTTAAAGTTAAGGATAGTTTCCTATTTAAAACCATTTCTCTCCCCAAACATTTTTGAACAGTAATCCAAGCCCTAGTTTGATTAAAGGTTGTACTACTGCAGTGCTGTTTACTTAGAGTTGCCTAATTCATTAATACAGGCATTGCAACTTGTACAGAATGAAGCTGCTAAAGTAATTACAGGTTCTCCTCATCAAGCACACATTACCCTAGTCCTTTTCAGTCTTCATTGGTTACCTTTGATGAGGCATATTAAATTTAAATTAGACATTCTAATTTTTTGTGTTGTACATGGTTTAGGCACTGATTATTTGAGGACACTGATGCAGGTGTATGTTCCATCTAGGATCTTGTATTCTGAGAATTAAATGAGATTATGCATTGTGTTAGTTTGCTAAGTGAATATGGTGGACCCAAGACCTTGGACATTTTCAGTAGCTGGTCCTATTCTCTATAACTCCCTCTGATTGTATCCATGTCTTGAGACTGATTATTTCTTTTTGGAAAGGGTCAAAACCCTTTCTTTCAACAGTATATGGGTAATGCTGTAATTTAGCTCTTGTAGCTGACACTGGTCCATCCAATATGCCCAGCTGTACTGTGCTACCACAGGTCTTGTGGTCTTCTCTCTTCCTCTCTCAGTAATGTCCCTTTGTGGCTATTCCAAGCATGTCTGAATTATTCCACTACTTTGGTTTCTATAGTCTTGACTGGATATCAGTTCCAGATTCCATATCTTCTTGAAAGATAATTTGTAAACCTATTTGCATTATTGGATTTGTGCATGCAAATGGATGTGCAGAAATGTATCTTAGTATTTTATAAACTGATCAGTTTATTGCTGCACAGTTTTCTAAAATACCATGTAGTTTAGTTCTGAAAGTGCATGCATATGTTTCATTGAAAGCATTTACTTTCTCTCATTTTTTAAAACTATTTATTAATTTTGAAATATTAACAAGATAATACAACTTGACTAGAAATGGTGCAATAGAGATTACTGAATACAAAAAATAAGAAACAATATAATTAGGAAATATTATCTCATAGTACCGTATCAGACCACAAATTAAGGATAGGATACAATGAAATTAAGAGAAGAAATAGAGAAAAGGAAGAAGGAAATAGGCCGATCAATTACTAAGGAGAGGAATCTGCTAAATACATTGCGCTACAGGTCATGGAATATTACTGGCTTGGCATTAAGGGAGCCAGATCCCCATCTGGATTTATCATTGAGGAAAGCTTTTAGCTGGGAAGGATCAAAGAAGACATGTTTGATGCCCTGAAATTTGACAATGCATTTACATGGAAAGCATAGTCAAAACAAAGCCCCTAAATTCAGGATGCATCAACAAAAATAATTTCCTCTTGATCTAAGTTACTTTAGATACATCCAGAAACATACGGATCTTAAATCCTAAAAAAGGAACATCACATTCATGAAAAAATAATTTCAAAATAAAATATTGATCTAAATCTAATGTAAAGGTGACAAGTAAAATAGAAGAGACAACTTCTTCATCCATTGAACTCTCAAGAAAGGAAGAGAGATGAGATGAATTTAATAAACCAGCATCTGCAGGAACATCTCTCACTTGGTCCTTCTCATTCAAAGGGACATAATAGGCTTTGGAGATGGGAGGAAGCAAACTTTCCTTGATAGATAAATTCTCCAAGAAGTATCTGTGAAACATCTCCACTGGAGTGGTAAATCTTTTCTTAGGGGAATTAAAAATCTGTATGTTCTGATGATGCACAACATTTTCAAGGCTTTCCAACTTATTCTGCAAGTATAGGTGACCAACCAAAATCATTTCAACAGATTTCTGCAGAGTTACTTCCTTGGTCTCACAAGAATCCATCCACATTGAAATTTCAAGTATTTGAGAATGAGAAGTTAGTAAATATTCATCAGCTCAGCAAAACATATGGACTGATATGTTCATAGTGTAGCTTCTTAATTCCCCATCAAATTTATCATGCCCATATTTTAACAGATGAGTACAAGCTTCATAATATATTACATTATCCAAACATCCCCAAAGTCAAATCCCAAGGAACTGGGCTACCACTCAAGCTTGGAAATAATGCTAGGATTTAATTTTTTAGTGAGTACAATAGTACAGCTCTAATCTAATATCTATGTTTAGAAAGTTCCAGAGGGATGGAACAACTGTTGAAAAAATCCCATGCCTGAAGTTGGACCTCTCTCATCTCTTTAAATGAAGGCAAAATAAGCAAAGCATTCTGATCTGATCTCAATTGAATTTTTGGAAAACGCTATGCTAATTAGGGTATTCATGGCCATCTCTCTCAATGCTCAAAAGGTTAGTATCAAGATCTTAAATTGGAAATACCATAAGTAGCCAGTGAAGTGTACTGAGAACAGGAGTAAAATCTGACTACTTTGGCTGCCACATTCTGAATCAACTGCAATCTATGCATGAGCCAATCAGGAAAGTCCATGCATACACCATTGTAATAGTTCAGGTATGATGTAGCCATAGCATTGACAACCATCTTAATAGATTTTAGATCAAGAAAAAGACACAGCTTCCTCAGTCTTAGCTTCCAGTAAGCAGTGCAAATTAATTGTGAAACATAAGGCTCCAGATCAAAATTAGGGTGAAATGTAATACCAAGATTCCTCGTTGATGAGGCAGGGTTTAAATTATTTCAATCTATACTGACTGAGATAGGAATGACATCGAGATCATTGCCCCCAGTTTTCAAATTTTCAGGCTAAATTGCTCCCCAAAAAGCTATCAGAAATCTTACTCATCTCAATGAAGGTTTAAACTAACATCTGCAGTTCTATTCTCCCTGACTGGGATAATGATCTGGATGTCATCAGCCTAGACATACCCTCTCAGAGGCAAAAGTAGGTGATAAAGTAAAATCCTGAAGTACCCCATCCAGAAAATGCAGAAGAATTCTCTCTCGCGCACGCTCTCTGTATTTATCTATCTAAAAGGCACAGGGATCTGGAAGGAATAGGATGCTTTCCATTAATTCCGTGTTCTGCCAGTAGCAGAAGTAATAGCTAACAGTCTATCTACAGGGGTGTGTTTTCCATAAAGAAAACGTTATAAACCTCCTGAGTAAATACAGGAAGACTATTGTTAGCATCTGTGACAATTATGGGCATATGAGCAGATCTAGATTATGGTGGGGAGAGAAAGAGAGAATTGTTAGGTGCACAAAATAGAAATAAAATTAGAAGAAACTACAAAAAAAATACAAAAATGTGAATAATAATATTAAACGTTCTCACCTGGGTAAAAGATTCTGCATCATTCCTTAGATTATTTTCAGTGTGAAAATCTGGATCCATCTCATTTTTTAGTCCGGTATTGCTTTGATGAGTCGGAAGGTTAGGGATAAGTGGTTTGAGACATTTGAATTCGCTATTTCCCGATCCACTTGTCAAGCAAACCTCATAGCGAAAAGATTCTGAAAGAGTTCCAGTACTAGTTACATCTACAGTTGGAAAGTTGGCATCACTGTAGTAGTTGCCAGGAGCAGGTATATATCTTTCTCTAAAATCTCTTTTAAGCGCAGTCTTACAAATTATGAACACTAACACAGAAACCAAAAAAATGAAAGAAATTAAAACTAAGGAGATTACCAAGTACAAAGTTAACGGATCCTCATCTTCTTCCTTGCCAGGTGGATCTACTAGTTCTAGATATGCTCCAGAAAATCCATCAACAAGAAGAACATTTAATATAGTAGAAGTAGAAAGGCACGGTTGTCCATTGTCTCTGACGAGTATGACTAGTTTTTGTTTGATAGGGTCTCTCTGCGTTATTGGTTTGGTAACTCTTATTTCCCCCGTATGGTGTCCAACACTGAATAGACCAGGATCTGTGGACTTCATCAGTTGGTAGAAAAGCCACGCATTCTGACCTGCATCCATGTCTACTGCCACTACTTTAGTGACAAGATAACCTGTATCCGCTGATTTGGGAACCAGTTCACTAGTGGGGGAAGAGCTGTTCTGCAAAGGATTTAAAATGAAAGGGGCGTTGTCATTTACATCTATTATAAAAACACGAACATCGACTTTATTGACTAAAGGAGGAAAGCCGCCATCTTGAGCTTTTACAACAACATGGAAATCTCTAATGTCTTCATAATCCAATGAGCGTAAAACATACAAATCACCGTTGTCATAATTAACAGAAATATAAGAAGACAGAGTAAGTTCACCTATTTGACCAGGCAATAAGGAATACTGCACTTTAGCATTTTGTTCGGAATCTAAGTCAAATGCATTCACAGATCCAATCAATAAAGATGGTTTGTTGTTTTCCATCATGTAGAAAGAGTAAGACGATTGGTTAAACATAGGAGGATTATCGTTAATGTCTAATATTTGCACTCGAATCGTCTCTTGAGAAGTTAAACTGGGAGATCCCGAATCCATGGCAGTGATAGTTATATTATACTCTGACCATGTTTCTCTGTCCAAATGACTTTGCGTCACTAACGCATAATAATCTTTAAAGGTAGATTTTAACGCAAAGGGCACGTGGTCCGGGATGGAGCAAACAGTTTTCCCGTTCTTCCCTGAATCCTTGTCTCTAATACTAAAAAGTGCGACCACCGTCTCAGGCTGCGAGTCCTCAGGGATGGACCTGGTGAGTGATGTTACTGTTATCTCTGGAGCGTTATCATTGACATCCACAACCTCAACAAGGACTTTACAGTGCGCTGATAAACCTCCACCGTCAACGGCTTGAATTTGTATTTCAAATATTTGAATGGCTTCGAAATCTAGTGGGCTTTTTAATTTTATTTCTCCGTTTTCTTGATTAATATTGAATTGCTGACGATTTTCTTCAGATTTTTGACTGAAAGAATATAATATTTTACCATTAATTCCGTGGTCTAAGTCGGTAGCAGAAACATTAGCTACCAAGCCATCTACAGGGGTGTTTTCAAGAAGGAAAACTTTATAAAGCTCCTGAGTAAACACAGGAGGATTATCGTTAGCATCCGTGACAATTATTCGTATCTGAGCAGTTCCAGATCTAGGTGGCGAACCACCATCCATAGCTGTGAGAAGCAGCCTAATCTCTGGTTGTTTCTCTCGATCCAGTGGTTTCACTAGCACAAGCTCTGCATATTTACCTCCATCACTGCGGTTTTGTATATGCAAGTGAAAATGCTCACTAGAGCTAAGTGTATATTCCTTAAGACTGTTACTACCCATGTCTGAATCCCGTGCAGCCTCCAAAGGAAAGCGAGATCCAACTGCAGCGGTTTCTAGTATCTGGAGGACCACCTCATCTTCCGAAAAAACTGGAGAGTTATCGTTTACGTCATATATCTGAACTTCCACTCGAAAGAATTGCAAAGGCTTTTCCAATAGTATTTCAAAATGTGACGTGCATCGCTCAGTCTGCCTACATAATTCTTCTCTGTCAAGTTTTTCTTTTATTAATAAATCTCCAGAGTTTGGAACTAGCTGAAAATACTGTTTGTTTTCCTCAGACACAATGTGGGCCCGGCGAAGAGACAGCTTTTTATTATCGAGCCCTAAATCATTTGCGATATTAGCGACAAAAGATCCTATTTCCATTTCCTCTGCTATAGAATACCGAATCGTTTCACATACTGCCTGCGATATGCAAACATAGAGATAAAAGGACAACACTTGCCTTTTAAACGCAATTGTCTTTGTAGTATGCTCCATGCTTCCTTCCACCGAAAAAAACAAAGCTTAAGATGTGGTCCCTGCTTTAGTCAAGAAATTTCAGCATGAGAAAAAGTGATTGCATTTTTGTAATCCAATCACCTCGTTTCCAATCCAAATGTCCTCCTCGTTTGAATTGTGTTCCCACCCCCTCACCTTTTTCCATGAACGATGAAATGATTATTTCGCCATTCCTAACAAGAAGTGCAGTCAGGATCTATATTCTTCTGCTTCCTGAATATAGAGATCTTTCGCATTACCGTACGTTTACAATAGTAGGTTGGTTTAGCTCAGCGCCTCATTGGCCAACAGCGCCATCAAGTGTCTATAATTAGCTTACAGATATGTTAAAGGATAACTTGAAAACATGCTTTTTGATAGTCTAACAAAATCATCTTATTCTTATGCTTGAAAGAAGTTTGTATAGTGGAAAATACATAGGAAAGTAATATTTCTTAACCCACGGAAAACTGTAAGAAAAATTATTTCATTTTACTTTTCTCAATATGTCTTCTGTAGTTTTTTTTTTCTGGCTGTTAGTAGTTTTGAATTGTACAAGAATATGTTAAATTATAGATATCGGATACCATTTCTCCGTAACAATGATGTTATAAGTGGCATCATACAGAATCTATGAGACAGAAATATATCAATTGCATATTCTTGGCAACATGACTGCTTCCTCCAGTCATTTGTTGGAAGGCTGAAAACAATAATTAAAAAGAGGTTAAAAGGTATTTCTTAGTGCTATAAAACACATTTCCTCACATATCCAGATATGAACCCAATGATGTGATCTTCTCAAACACTGATGCATTATTGTTGCTGCATTAAACTTTCTGTAGTTTCAGCTCATAAGTGATGCTACTCATTTTTCTTTTTTGCAATGCCGCTCTCAAATCCAAGTTAGACAATTCTATATAACTCACATTATAAGGTTATTAGTGTATCTGAGGTATCACCAGATCAGACAAAATATTTATAATTTTGTTGACTTGTAATATTTGCTTTTAAGTGATATATTGTGGCCATAATTTTTCAACCTTCAGATCTTTCTCTTCTGCAATCTACTATTCCTAGAGAAGATGACCGATAACATTGGGGTGATAAGTATCTTGTCTGCTTTCACAGCCTCTGGCAATCACAATCTGACAATGATTTTCTTTGAAAGATACTGAAGTGTTTTACCATTGCCTTATGAAGCTGGCAGTACTTGGCCTTCCTAAGTGGTCTTTCATTCAAGATCTGAGAGGTCCATCCTCAGGCTGGTGTTGTTCTCTCCAATTTATCTACTTAAATCTTGTTGTAACCATAACTTTATGAGAATGAAAATATTTATCAGTTCAGCATTGCCCTTTTAACAGCTACTAGCTGCCTGACCCCTGCATTTCAGAGAGAGAGAGAGAGAGAGAGAGAGAGAGAGAGAGAGAGAGAGAGAGAGAGAGAGAGAGAGAGAGAGAGAGACTATCCATAATGCCCTCACACTAGATAGGTATTTATATCTCTATGGGAGGACTCTCTACATGGGTAACATCAAGCTAGGTTGAGAGCATGTTGCACAAATCTCATCTTTGGGTGAGTTTCCTCACTCCGAAGGTCATCAGATCTTCACAAGAGAGTATTGTTCTGTTCGTATGTCTTACTTTGAATGTCAAAGTGGCCCCTAACCCCTACACTAATACTTAAACCTCACCTCGATTTACTAGGTGGACCTCCCATAGAGATATAAATACCTATCTATTGTGCAAGCATTATGGCTAGAGTCTCACTCTCTCTCATGGTAGGAGGGCCCTGATAGCTAGGCTGACTCCCCAGGAGCTTAAAACAGCATATGCAATAAAGCCCTATCACATAGCTTTACAAATGAAAAATGTGTAGTTAAAGCCATGCAATACAGCTTCACAAAACTGTGAGCCCAGCCCACCTGGCCAAAAATCCCTCCCCTTTTTTTCATTTGCATCACATAACATGCATTATGGTGCTTTCACATACGTTAATGGCATTTTAGCATGCGTTAAAGGAATGTTTTGCATGCAAAAATGCCTTAACGCATGCAAAAACACCATATAGCACTTTGATAAATGACCCCCTTAGTGAGAAGAAGGAGTTAAAGCAAAATTTGTTATGCTTTTTTTTTAATATATCTAATATACATTTGTGACTGTTTCAAAATCATAATATACTAGAGCAATTCTGGATGTACAATATTTGTGTATTTTAAAATTTGAGTTTTACTCCAAAACATCCTGTAGAATTTTGGGTAGTATAAACATAAAAAGGCAGCCTGATACTGGGTTAACTAATTTCTTTCAGAGTTTGCAGGCTGCCAGAATCATTAAACTATCTTGTAAGAACGGATTTGAGATCCAGATAATGAGCCATTATAAGGCATCTATAATGTACCACTCAAATTAGTTTAATTAACACACATTTTAGCTGAAATATTTTTATGTCTTAGAGTCCTCAAGAGTGGAGGAGTATCCCAGTAGTTAGAGCAGAGGGCAATGAACCAGGAGACCAGGGTTTGAGTCCTGCTGTTGCTCCTTGTGACCTTGGGCAAGTCACTTTACTCTCCATTGCCTCAGATACAAATTTAGATCATAAGCTCTCTGGGGATAAAGAAATACCTGCAAAAAGCAGAATATAAATAATTCTTAATCGCCCTTTTTTATTTATTTATTTATTTGTTTTTTTTAGCAAAATAAGGTTTCTATGGGTTTTTAAGCTGGCTCATAGTCTGAACTCTGAGGAGAGGGGTGTTTCTAGTACTGTTCCTTAGGGATTGGTCCTTGAACCAGATCTTTTCAACATTTTCACAAGTGAGATTGAATAAGTGTTATTGAGAAAGGTTTGCCTTTTTGCAGATATCAAAATCTGCAAAAGGGTAGACAGCCAAGAAGATGTGGAAGATATGAGGAATATGGTGAAGCTTGGGGAATGGTATAGAGTCTGGAAGTTAAGATTTAATGCCAAAATTGCAATCATGCATTTGGGTTGCAAAAACCCTAGGAAGTGATAAAGTATAGGGATTGAAATTCTTGTATGAAAGAAAAGCAGAATCTGAAGGTGATCATATATGATTATCTTTAACGTGACAAAACAGATAAGGCAACAGCAAGAGCCAGAAATATGCTTGGGTGCATAGGGATAGGAATGGTCAGCAAAAAAAAGAAAAGAAAAAAAAAGGTGAGATTGTCCCTGCATAATTCCCTGGTAAAACCTTATTTAGAATATTAATACCTTGTTACCCCAAAATAATATCTTGTTACCCCAAAAAGCCAACTCTAATCAGTTCTTACCAGTTTTGACACGTTACTCCCCATGCTTAAGCTGTATCCAAGTTTTTCTCTCCCCCTGTTCTATGTATGACAACTTTGTCACTGTTTTATGGTTGCAATGTAAACCGGAGTGATAATTAACTCTGTTATTTGAACTTCGGTATAGAAAAGTTATAAATAAATAAATAAATAAATAAATAAATAAATATTGTGTACAATTTTGGAGACTACATCTTCAAAAGGATATAAACTAGTTAGAGTTGGTCCAGGGGATGGCAACTATAATGGCCATTGATCTTCATTCTAAAGCATATGAGGACAGACTTAAAGATCTAAACATGAATACCCTAAAGGAAAGGCAGGATAGAGCAAGGAAATAGAATTGAAAGAGACTTCTTTGGGGATCTTAGATCTTCATTTGTAGGCCAGCTCAGTAGCGTGATACACTGTGGAACAATTATAGCTTAGCTTTTTTGTTGTTACTACATGTTTTTAATGTCTTATGATCTGTTGGGGAAATGTCTGAAAACAAGGGTTATTTCAGACTTGCACCTGGAACTTATTCCCAGTAAAACTGGTAGTGCTTGCTATTTGAGAAATATGAAAAACATCACAAGTTATTGTGTAAGTGAGGTATTATGCCGAGATGGAAGCTTAAGGGAGACATGGCCTTACATCTAAAATGGTTGGAGAAGGGGCATGCTTTAACATTAGAGCATAAATCGATGAATCAATATATAATTGGATTAAGAGTTGTAGATCTGACCCAGGATTGGCTCTTTTCCATAGCAATAGACATAGGATGTGATGCATGGAAATGTGTAATCAAGAAATAATTTGCTGATTGGTTCTCTATGTTTCTGATGATGAATGTAAAGTACATTACAGACAGAGCAATGAGAGATTTTTTTTTTTTTAACATTGTCTGTGTTTCTTTTCAATTAAAACCACAGAAGAGGAAGTCTTGTTTTTTTCTTTAAAGCCATTTTTATAAATCCATAGTGTGCTCTGTGGAGATAGCATGAAGACCACTGGCAGGGCCTTGGACAGATGGGCTATTTTTGTTAACAGGAGAAAACCACAAGATAAAGATATTTAAATACCACCAAGGTTTCCATGCACAGAAGGTGAGCCTCATTCAATAGAAAGGAGGCTCCAGAATGAAGACAGATGAGGGTAAAAGAGGTAGACTCAGGGGTAACCAGGAAATATGTTTACAGAGAGGGTGGCAGATGCATGGAACAACCTCCCTGTGAAGGTGGTGGAGACTACGATTTTATTTGAATTAAAAAAGCATGGATACCTGTGGTCATTAACCTGTTGAAAGAAACTAGGCTTTCCCTGATACAGAGTCTGGGAAAACATTGTCCCTTGTTGGGCTGATCTGAGAAATATCTAAGTTAAGTGAGATATTATCTGCATAGGGAAAATTTATAAAAATAAACATGCCTAGGGATCTTACTAATAAAAACAGACATGAATGAGGATCTGGAAAACAGAATTGGATGATATACATGGAATTGACATATATGGACCGAAGATTACAGCCATGAATCTTTACTAATACAAAGTGGGCAGGATTTTAAAAGCTCTACGTGTGTAAATCCAGTGGATTTATTTTTATTTTATTTATTTATTTAACATTTTTTATATACCGACAACCGTTTGCACATCGTATTGGTTTACAATTAACTAAAAACAAATAGGCAGGGCCTTTACAAGAAACGGTAACTATAATTAAAGTTAACATAGATTACCAAAGAGACAGGAAACAAATTAACAAAAGTGGGAACTAATTTACAAAATATTTACAAGAGAATTATCAGTCAGAAGGACAAAAGGATTTCAGATAATCATGTGGAGGGATTGGAGGACAGGTAGGCTTGTTTAAAGAGCCATGTTTTTAGTTTCTTTTTTTTTTCTTTTTATTTACATTCGTAGAGTGCCTTACGCATGTCGGGCCTATTTTATAAAGGCCCGGCGATGCGAGTAAAGCCCTGGGAATAGCAAAAGGGGTGGTCCAAGGGTGGGGTGGGGGCGAGGCCAGAGGCCTCCGACACAGCAGCCATTTGCTGCTGTGTCAGAGGATTATGTGCGGGCAGGCTGCCAGCGCACACAACCTATGCCTGCCTCCAGGCAGGTGCAAAATGTTTGATAAAAATTTTTTGGGGGGTAAAGTTAGGGGAAGGGTTGGGAAGGTTAGGTTAGTGGAAAAGGAACTAGGGAAGCCTGCGAGCATCGGTGCACACAAGATGCACTAGTGTGCACCCCCTTGCGTGCGCTGACCCCCAATTTTATAACTTGCGTGCGCCTGCGCACATAAGTTATAAAATCGGGCATACATGTGTGCATGCCGGGTAGCACTCGCACATGTACACCCATGCGCAGGTCTTAAAATCTACCCCATTGTGATTAGTTCACTGTGTTATGGTCCTTTTCATTTTCTAAGTGGGTCTATGTGGTCTTTGAAGTTTATACAATTTCTAATAGAAAGGATTTATTTTCTCAGTTGTGTTATGTTTCCTTCTTTTAGTTGGACTTTTTCAATTATTGGTAAATAAAAATACATTTTTATAATTTTATTTTCATCAATGATACATTCATTTTTTAAACAATATTTTTGTTTATGATTTAATATTCTTATTTATTTAAAATGTTTTATTTCATTTTTATAGGATTCTTTATTTTCAAGTTGTGTTGGCTAGTTGTCTACTTGGTTGATGGAAGATTGCACTTTGCTATCTAAAATAAATTTTATTGTCATTGGGGACCCAACTTTCAAAACTGTCCATGGTATTGATGAAGTCAATTAGTTTTTATTGTACCTTTCTGTTCAGTTTAGCTTATGATTGCAGATTCAAATTCTTTGAAGTTATATTCAATAAAACTAATTTTAGTTATGTTTATGAGACAGAGGTTAGCAGGTGCAAAAATCAAGATTTCTTAATTAGACAAAAATATTTGTTTCTTTGTTATTAGGAACATAATGTGCTGTGCTTGTAGATAACTAAAATTAGGACTTGGGTCATGCTGACATAATCATGACTATGTAATATTTGCTGTGTCATGCTGACTCTTGTGTGGAAACAGTATATAAGTCTTGCTGGATGTAATGAATTTCAGAAAGTCCATGCAGAACTTATTCAAAGTGTGGCCTTCTCCTTGTAATATTACATGAAAAACAAAAATAGCAGCATTGTACTGAAACAGCGTCATCCTCAAATTGGGCCAAGAGAGAAAAGATAAAATTTCCACAGCATACCATTTGTTTACGACAAGTGAGGTAATCAAATTTGCAGATGATACAAAATTGTTCAGAGTAGTTAAATCACAAGCAGATTGTGATAAATTGCAGGAAGACTTTGTGAGGCTGGAAAATTGGGCATCAAAATGGCAGATGAAATTTAATGTGGACAAGTGCAAGGTGATGCATATAGGGAAAAATAACCCATGCTATGGAACCTAATATGCACCTAATATGGAACCAATGTTAGGTTCCATATTAGGTGCTGCTACCCAAGAAAGAGATCTAGGCGTCATAGTGGATAACACATTGAAATTGTCAGTTCAATGTGCTGTGGCAGTCAAAAAAGCAAACAGAATGTTGGGAATTATTAGAAAGGGAATGGTGAATAAAACGGAAAATGTCATAATGCCTCTGTATCGCTCCATGGTGAGACCGCACCATGAATACTGTGTACAATTCTGGTCACTGCATCTCAAAGAAGATATAATTGCGATGGAGAAGGTACAGAGAAGGGCGACCAAAATGATAAAGGGAATGGAACAGCTCCCCTATGAGGAAAGACTAAAGAGGTTAGGCCTTTTCAGCTTGGAGAAGAGTCAGCTGAGGGGGGATATGATAGAGGTGTTTAAAATCATAAGAGATCTAGAATGGGTAGATGTGAATCGGTTTTTTACTCTTTCAGATAATAGAAATGAAGAAATAGAATGAAGTTAGCATGTGGCACATTTAAAACTAATCGGAGAAAGTTCTTTTTCACTCAACACACAATTAAACTCTGGAATTTGTTGCCAGAAGATGTGGTTAGTGCAGTTAGTATAGCTGTGTTTAGAAAAGGATTGGATAAGTTCTTGGAGGAGAAGTCCATTACCTGCTATTAATTAAGTTGACTTAGGTAATAACCACCGTTATTACTAGCAACGGCAACATGGAATAGACTTAGTTTTTGGGTACTTGCCAGGTTCTTATGACCTGGATTGGCCACTGTTGGAAACAGGATGCTGGGCTTGATGGACCCTTGGTCTGACCCAGTATGGCATGTTCTTATGTACATATGTGACTATTGAGATTAAAGCAAGTATTTTCTAAACTATATGGTAAGAGTTCCAAAGTTTCTAAATGACCATGTATTTCTGCCCAAAAAGTACATGTGTATGTTTCAGGATGAGCAAAAATTTGTAATGCAGGACTACACATTGGACTGGATTTTAACACACCTACGCATGTAAAACTGGGGTTTTATGTGCATAGGTGGCCTTAAGCACCGGGCCATTTTCAAAGGCCTAGCCACGCGCATAAATCCCTGGGATGTGTATAAGTCCCGGGGTTGCTGAAAGGGATGGTCTGGCAGCGGGGCAGTCGGAGGGCGGGGCAGGGCATGGCTAGAGGTCTGGATCCAGGAAGCAACAGGAATAGTGATTGCTAGAATCTGGATAGCTGCATCCACAGTGGTATTGTGTTGGGCCTCCTTAGAATTGTTGGAATGCTGGGCATACACATGATGCACAGAGGTGGGAATGAGCCTTGTCATTTCCCAGATTTTTTCCTATAATGGTTGTCCCCATAGTGGTTTGCTATGGATAGTCCATTCCAGAGCTTTACAAAAGCCCATCTAATCTTTGACGCCTTTATATATTGAAAAATAATCTGTGTTGATTATCACATTTGAGGCCTTCAATAGGAAGGCTTGCTTCAGTGCCATTTGAGCAGCTTTTAGCTCAGCATATTAGCTACCTAGTCCTTCTCCTTGGTCAGTTAGGAGAGTTGCTATCTTTGGATGGTAGGCTGCATCCTTCCAATCTCATTTACCATGAGAATACCTGCAAGAACCTTCAGTGAACCACGCCATCCTCTGAGTCTGTGATTTTGGCCATTTCACACCTTACAACTTCACTATGGGCTGTGAATTGCCAGCTCCCAATTCTACAGAGGACACTCCATGATCAATAACTTCTGGTAGTAAGAATGGCTCTTGGATATTTTTTTTTTTTTTTTTTTTTTTTTTAGAGATTTCTTATATGGCATCCAGTTTGCTAATGCTATCATATCCCATGGTGGACATAGTTGTATTTTTTAACCTTATATAATTATTAAAAATATTTATTGTTATTTTACAGCCCCTGATGTAGCCAATAAGGTGAAACTCGGCCAGAGTTGGGCAGTCTTATTTTTAGTACTGGATTAATAATAATACATTATTTACTTTCCAAGGCAACAGTCTAGCTTTGTCTTTTCCATTTCTGTGGCTATGCTTGACCGTTTTCTGTTTTGTTTTGTTTTTTTTTGGACCATCCTAGTTGTAACTCAACATCCTGGCTCTCTTTTCTAAATTCTACCTGGTGAGCAGAAATTTACTCTATTGCTCTTGCATTTCCATGGTGCTAAAACACATCAGATCCTATGTATCATTTGCCTTTAAATGTCACTGCTTGGTTGTCTTTAAATTTTTCCTTTAGTCCTTGTTTTAACAGTATGTATGACCTTTTAATCCTCACTACAGCATGTCCTAATTAGCATGGAACTATGATGCCACTTATGTTCGAATCCAATGGGTCCTGCTTTGTGAAAACTATTACCTCTATAGTAGTCTCCCTATAGGCACAGTCACGTGTGACATTGCCAATCTTACCCTATGTTTATACCCCAAGGGGTCTCCCTCCCAATAAAAAACAGAGGTAGGCACCATCTCCCATGAATATGCTGCTGAATAGTATGCTCCACTTACCTTAACTGAGTGTAACAGTCATATTGACACCAGTGCCCTTATCTTTAGAGCATGTCATTCTACTGCTCACCTACCAAACTCTATTTTACGTTACAAGCTATAGTTGAATTTTTTGAAAGCAGTACTATATATGCCAATTTGATCTGATCAAATCTGATCAAATTAAAGATTGAACTGCCACTGTTCAGGATCATCGATTAGCTCTCAATCTTCTTTTAGCTAAAGAAGGTGGCTTATTTACCACCTCTAAACTCACTATGGTGTACAATGTTGTTTACATATCCACAATAATATTCCATTAATGTGTAACATAGCTATTTGTCTTCATGACTCCTATAACCTTCCCAAAGGTTGGTTAGATGAACCTAAATGGCATAAACCTCTTAGGCTTTTGGGAACAGATTAAAACCTGGAGTACCATAATTTTAATCTATATCGCTACTGGTTTGGGTTGTGTTTTCCTTTTTTTTTAATGCTTTGTGATTGTAAAAATATTATTTCAGTGCTTCATTGCTCTTTGTCCAGTTGGGGTTCAATTCCCTGATGTGAAGGAGAATGGAGTGTATTAGATAGGGATTCAAAATGTGAAGAAATGTTGATATTATGAGTGAGGGCTAGTTAGGACATTGAAAAAGTGAACCACTGACAGAACTGGCTTCTCTTTTCTGTTACGCTCTGTCTTTCCTGAAAAACTAAATCACTGAATTTTGTGTGTAGTTTGTGAGGCTCTCAGGAAACCTACCATTATTGATTTACCTATAGGTCACATTCCACTGACCTTTTTGAGCCAACATCTGGCAAGGCCCCTCTGCCTTAGGATTGGAATGCATGAGAAAGAAAAAAGTGAATAGTATGACTGATTGCTGGATATTGATGGGGAAAGTCAGACACAGAACAAGATATTCTATATAAACTTTGTTATGGGACCAATACCTCAGTACTAGTGGTAATACAAAGTGTTCAATGACATGCCATGCTTCAGAGCTGAGTCCTAAGGGTGACAGACTGCTTCTCTGTTGAGATTCATGAAAAGACTTCAGGGACATGAGCAGATATAAAATTGACTTGTAAATATATATATACACACTCTTTTTTATTTTCTTATTCTATGCATATATTTTCTTGTATCTTATCTCTTATACTTGTATTGTTTCTCCTTGTTTACATTCTACCTCAGGGGTAGGGAACCTACGGCTCGCGAGCCAGATGTGGCTCTTTTGATGGCTGCATCTGGCTCGCAGACAAATCTTTAATAAAAAGTAAAAATCTAACAAAACCCCCCACCCTCCTGACGCCCCCCAAAGTTAATTTACTACAACCCCCCACCCTCCTGACCCCCCCAAGACCTGCCAAACATCCCTGGTGGTCCAGCGGGGGTCCAGGAGCGATCTCCTGGACTTGGGGTGTCGGCTGCCAGTAGTCAAAATGGCGCCGACAGCCCTTTGCCCTCACTATGTCACTAGGGTCGACCAATGGCGGCAGTAGCCCCTGTGACATAGTAAGGGCAAAGGGCCGTCGGCTGCCAGTAATCAAAATGGCGTCGATGGCTCTTTGCCCTTACTATGTCACAGGGGTTACCGATGTCATTGGTCGACCTCAGTGACATAGTGAGGGCAAAGGGGCGTCGGCGCCATTTTGACTACTGGCAGCCGACAGCCCAAGTCCAGGAGATTGCTCCCGGACCACCAGGGACTTTTGGCTGGTCTTGGGGGGCGTCAGGAGAGTAGGGGGTTGTAGTTAGTATGGCTCTCACGGAATTACATTTTAAAATATGTGGCATTCATGGCTCTCTCAGCCAAAAAGGTTCCCGACCCCTGTTCTACCTTATTCTTATGTGCATTGCAATTTCTATTAGTCTTAGATTATTATATATTCTCAATTACAGTGACAATAAATGTGAAAATCAGCTAAATGCAGTGTATATAGATATTTCTGTTTGTGTGGGGGAATTACAAAGAGAAACAATGCCATCTAGTATAAATACAGGGTGTAAATAAACAAGCATCCAAAGGTAAGATGGTTGATTTAGTGTGTTTGGATTTTCAGAAGGCATTTGAAAAAGTCCCTCATGAGAGATTCCTCAGGAAATTGGAAGATCATGGGATTGGAGGCAGTGTGTAGTGTCCTATTGTGGATTTAGTAACTGGATAAAAGATGGGAAACAGAGGGTAGGACTAAATGGTCAGTTTTCTGAATGGAGAAAGAAATGACAAGTGAAGTGACCAAATTTGCAGATGGCACAAAATTGTTTCAACTCATTAAAATGTCAGTGGTTTGTAAAAACTGCAGAAGGATGTTGAGTCTAGGAGACTGGGATTCTAAATGGAAGATGCTATTTATTGTAGACAAGTGAAAAATAATGCATATAGGGAAAAATAATCTCAACTACAAGTACAAGATGCTGGGTTCCATGTTAGGAGTCATCACCTAGGAAAAGGATTTCAGAGTTCTTGTGAATAATACATTGATATCTTTGGCTTAGTATGTGGTAGCAGTCAAAAAAGGAAAATAGAATATTTGAAATTATTTGGAAAGGAATAGAGAAGAAAATTCAGAATATCCCAATGCTCTTGTATAGATCCATGGTGCAATCACTCCTTGAGTATTGTGTGTAGTTCTGGTCTCCTGGTCTCAGAAAAGACATTGTGGACTTGGAAACAGTACAGAGAAGGGCAATGAAATGATATTGGGGATGAAAAGGCTCCCTTATGAAGAATGGCTAAACAGATTAGGGCTTTTTAGCTTGGAAAAGAAATGACAGAGGGGATATGACTGAAATGTATAAAATCATGAGTGGGGTGGAATTTTAAAGAGGGAAAGGCTATTTACCCTTTCAAAAGGACTAGGGAACACTCCATGAAATTTGAAACAAATCATAGGAAGTATTTTTTCACTCAATGCACCATCAAGCTGTGGAATCTCTTGCCAGAAGATGTAGTTAAGGCAACTAACATAGTGGGCTTCAGAAGAGGATTGGACAAGTTCCTGAAGGAAAAGTCCATAACCAGTTATTAGCCAGGTAGACTCAGGAAAGCAAGCACTTATCCCTGGGAGTGAAATATACAAACTAAATCAACTATTGGGGATCTGATAGATACTTGTGACCTGGACTAGCCACTGTCAGAGACAAATGCTGGGCTTGATGGACCTTGTTCTGACCCAGCATGGCACTTCTTATGTTATGTTCTTATATCTTAGTAGGAATGAACCTCTCTCATAAATCAAGCCAGAGTATATTGAGTATGATTTCAATTTCTCAAAGTCACCACTGATTCCCTTCTTAATACTTGAATTCTGCCTAAGAGAATTTCCTTCTGAAATTTTTAAGGTGTTATATGAACAGGCAATAAATCTAGAGGACCCTGGAAGTTCTTTTTGGTCAGGCAAATGGCACCCAATTCAATACAACTGGAACTATTTCTGTATCTTTTTGACATTTTTATTGTCTCTTATTCTATCCTTTGATACTTGAGGATCTTTTCTCTCTCCATACAAACCATAGAATAGTTGCTTGGTACTGACACTTCTATCAGCAATACTATTCTTGTGCTTTTCTCTGTATCACTATATTCAATTGTCTTCATCAAGCTTTTTATCTATTCAAATGGGCATGTCCCAGGTGATCACAATTTCTTCATTCTCTTCAATTCTCTCAAGGTCATGATCCCAGTACTTTCCTGTGATGTTATAATGTTTCACAAATTCCAATGGATGAGATGTGCCACCTTATTATACCTTTATGTATACAGGCCTTCTCATGTTAACACTTGACAACTAGCAACAAGGTGTGTAACCATTTCTAGTTCTATTTTACAGAATCTGTATTTATCTTTTTCTCTTTTTTTTTCTTTGCTGGATGTATATGATCTTGTCCATAATTCACTATCCTGTGCTGCAATTATCAACCTCATTTTTTAAGCTCATCTCTCCTTAACCATTCCTGAGTCTGACATAGATCCACATGGGGTTTCTGAAGTAACTGTCTATATTTAATAGTACATTTATGCTTTTGCTAATTAATTTTCCTTGTCTGGCAGTCAGAATCTAAAGAGTGTTTTCTCTTGTCTTGCAAATTACATTGTCTCTTTTCTATCGTGCGCTGCTTGTTGTGCAGGAAGTGGACCCTAGGGCTGGGGTGGGGATGATGCAACCTGTAGGTAGAGTTCTACAAATCCCCACTGTCAGCAGGCAGAGTGGGCTGATAGACAGAGACCAGCTGGAGCTTCACCAATACCAGCCCTCGTTCCCCGCTGGACTTTGGTGGGCCTCTGTATGTAGTCAATGTAGAGATCGGTTCAGCCCAGAGACAGAAGGTGAGAGATGGTACAGTCTTACACTGGACAAGGTAGTGTCCTGGAGACTCGGGTGCCAAAGGTACGGAGGCAGACAGGGGGCGCCCAAGCAAGAGCAGGCCAAACCCTGAATACAAGTCCAGGAAGTAAGCTGGAGAGGCGTCTAGGAACAGGCTTGAGTCAGGGTTGGTGGCAATCCAGAGGCAGTGGCGAGGCTGAGGTCTGATCATGGAGATAGTCAAGCGTAGTCAAGCGATGAGGAGGTCTGGGTCTGGAGAGAGGCAACAGCATAGTCAGGCGAAGCAGAGGTCCAGGCTTGGAGAGAATCAATGGCATGGTCAGGCAAAGCAGAGGTCCGAGTTCAAAGAGAGTCAATGGTGTAGTCAGGTGAAGCAGCGGTCCGGGCTTGGCGAGGTCAGGCAAAGCAGAGTCAAAGTCCAAGTAGGCACTGCAAGGTATGGAGCAAGACAGGAACCAGGAACAAATGAGGAACAGGAACGCAGGAGTGAGACGAATCTCTAGGAGGCACTCGACCAGTGAGAAGACCTGTTGCAAAGGCAAAGCTAGGGAGCGGAGCCTGCACTTAAATACTGAAGCTCCACTGACATCATCATCTGAGGTCACAGCTAGGTTCCCGCCACGGTCCCTAGTTAAACATCAATGATGTGCGCATGCGCACCTAGGGAGAGGTGTGGCACCGAGTAGCAGCATCTCTCCGCGGGCCATGTGGAGAGACCTGATGAGAAGCAATGGACGTGGTGGCTGGACCGGGAACGCCAGGGACTGCAGCTGGGCCAGAAGCACCGGGGAAGGCCAGAGGATGGAGCTCACGGCCCACCACCGCCAGCGAGGAGGAACCAGGAGCTGGAGTCACTGTAGAAAGGTGAGGGGGGTCTGCTGCGGACAGCACGAGTAACACTGGTAAATTTTCACTCATTCCATACACTCACAGAACAACCATACAAACTTAAGGATGGCGAACAATTTTGTTGTTTACTTTTGTGCTTTAGGAGCTTTGCTGTATAAGGATCTGTTGATGAAGATAATGTCCCATTTTTTTTAAAAATGTATCAGCATTATTAAGATTTACAAAGCAAGCCATAAGAAAACACAATCTAAGCAAACATATCAAAGAAAAAAACCAGAAACCATATTGCCAAATTGTTTCAAGACCATGGTAATGGGGGTGGGAGAAAACAGAAAAGGAAAACCAGAAAAATATACTAGAAATAAGTTTATATTAACCTACTTATCTGTGAATAATTTTTATTTTATATCCCTACCCCTGCCAACACACATATAGATGAATCAAAAATAATCAAAACACCAAGTGTACTCCTAAAGTTTGGGCAGATTTTTTCACCATGAAATGCATTGCATCTGATTGACATATCTTTGCATTTTGAAGCACTGACCCTGATGCAGCAAGCAGCAAAATGTGGACTATGTTGGTCTTGGTAATTAAAGATCAGCAATCATTTCAACTGTGGAGATGCCACCTGAAGTTAAATTTTTAGTCATCTGGTTGGGATTCAAGATAAGTTGAACTTCAGATAAGATCTTATGACTTTTTTTTAAGCATTTGTTGGTCTTACAAGCACTTTTGTTAGCACTTTTTGCACCTGTAAGCTTTTTTTTGCTGTTGTTGGTTTTTTTGTTGTTGTTTGTTTTTTTTTGCATTTTGCTCAAAATATTTTTGCAACAAAGGTTTTTTATTTTTTTACCTATGATTGCAAAGTATATAGCCCTTGATTTGTCATATACCAGAACTGGCTAGTTATGGTATGATAGTACTCTAAGGTTTCCAGGAGAGGGTTAATAAAACTAATTTTCTTAAATTAATTGCCACTTAAATTTTAATTATAGATCCATCATTTGTTTTCCCTTTTGAATTCCTAATTTACAATATACATTCACTGACTTTCTTAAGACCAATATATAAAAATTAGTCCTCCTAAGGGAAAGAGATACAATCTCTTATATACATATTCATTAAATTAAGGCAAAAATGTCATTCTTACTAAATACACTAATTACAGAAACTTTTTATGGAGACCAACAGGGTTATTGTAAATAAATATTTACTCACCTCAGTCGCGGGGTCTAGGTGATCCAGTGAATTAGCTAGAGTCTGAGAGTTAGACTTGGTTTCAGAATTTACTTCAATAGTTCCATTACGATCAATAAAATTTGGTAGTAAGGGTCGAAGAAATTTAAATTCACTATTATCTGATTCTGTTGTTAAGCACACCTCATAACGATATGTCTGAGAAAGGGTACCAGTTCCAGTTATATCTAATACATTATTCTGGAATTTGCTATCCTCATAAAAGTTCCCAGAAGTTGAAACACATTGTTCTTGAGATGTTTTTGTCTTAATTATCTTGAAGACAACCACCACCACGGAGACCAGAAAAACAAATGAAATTAAAGCTAATGAGATCACTAAATATACAGTTAGTTTGCTATCTTTTGCTGCTTCATTATGTATATTCTGTAATTGTATGTATGGTTCTGAAAATCCGTCCACTAGAAGTAAATGTAATGTTGTAGTGGTGGATAAAGATGGCTTTCCATTGTCTCGAACAACAATGTCAAGCTTTTGCTTCATCGCGTCTCTCTCTGTTATTAGTCTAGTGGTCCTTATTTCTCCGTTATGTTGAGCTACTGTGAATAGACTGGGCTCTGTGGATTTCTGTAACTGGTAGGAGAGCCAGGCGTTCTGGCCCGAATCTCCATCTACCGCCACCACTTTAGTGACAAGGTAACCAGCATCTGCTGATCTGGATACCAAGTCACTAGAAAGAGAAGTGCTGTCCTGTAAAGGATATAGAATGATAGGGGAATTGTCATTTTCATCATTTATATAAAAATGAACGCTGACATTACTGCTTAATGAAGGAGAGCCGCCATCTGTTGCTCTCACAATTACCCAGAAGTCTCGAATATTTTCATAATCTAAGGATTGCAAAGCATATAGGTTTCCATCTTCTGAATTTATAGAAACATAAGAGTCCACGGGATCCTCACCTGCAAAGCCGGGCAATAAGTAATATGTAATTTCTGCATTTCGCTCACAGTCTAAATCAACAGCATTCACAGTACCAATCAATAAAAATGGATTGTTATTCTCATTAACATATATGGAATATGAATGCTGGTTAAACAGGGGAGGATTATCATTAATATCTGATATTTGTACCCTGATTGTTTCCTGACTTGTTAGACTTGGAAATCCACAATCCATTACAGTAATAGTTATGTTATACTCCGATACTTTCTCTCGGTCTAGAGAAACTTCTGTGACCAGTAAATAATAATTCTTAAAACTTGATTTGAGCAAGAAAGGTGTGTTGGTTTCCATTGAACAAACTGTTTCCCCGTTTTCTTTGAAGTCTCGGTCTCTCACACTGAAAAGAGCGATTACTGTACCCGGCAAAGAATCTTCTGGAACGGGACTAATAATTGATGTAATTATTATCTCAGGTGAGTTGTCATTGGCATCCAAAACCTCAACAAGGACTTTAGAATGTGCAGATAACCCGCCGCCATCTGTAGCTTGAATGTCTATTTCATGCATTCTTGTTTCTTCAAAATCAATGGAACCCCAGACAGATATTTCACCAGTGGATTGGTTTAATTTAAAGAGTTTAAGAACTTTGTCAGATACCTGGTTGAAGGAATAGGTTATTTCTGCAAATGAGCCCTGGTCCTTGTCAGTAGCTTCAACTCTGGAGACCAAGGAATTCTGAGCACTGTTTTCCATTAATTGAACCTTATACACCGATTGGCTAAATTGAGGAAAGTTATCATTTGCATCCAGAACTAAAATCTTTATTTGAGCAGTGCCGGATTTCGGGGGCATACCGCCGTCTACAGCAGTGAGTATTAAATTCACTTCGGACTGTTCCTCACGATCCAGTTGGTTTTCCAACACTAGCTCTGCGTACTTGCTGCCATCGCTGCCATTGTGGACATCCAATTGAAAATGTTCATTCAGATTAACAGTATAGTTTTGGACATGGTTAACTCCTATATCTAAATCCAATGCTCTTTTCAATGGAAAGCGCGTCTTTAGTGGAGACATTTCATGAATTTTTAAAAGCAACTGTTTCATCGGGAATATAGGGGGATTGTCGTTGATATCTTGTATCTGCACCTCAGCTCGGTGAAACTGGACTGGATTCTCCAAAACAAATTCGAAGTATAGCGTACAGAGGAGAATCTGCTCACACAGCTCTTCGCGATCTATTTTTTCCTTTATTACTAACTCTCCAGAATTTATGTTCAGCTGAAAATACTGCGTGCTACTCTCCGACGTTATTCGTGCCCTGCGAGTAGATAGTTGTTTAATATCCAATCTCAGATCCTCTACAATATTAGCCACAAAGGATCCGATCTCCATTTCCTCAGGTATAGAATACTTAAGTGTTTCAGATACTGCACACCCCACGCAAAAGAAAGTAAGGAAAGCCACAACTTGCCTTTGTAGAGTGGGGCTCTCCAACTTGTACGCCATTCTCGAATGCCAGACGAATGTACGGGCCAGAAAAAAAAATCCCCAGCAACAGTTCAGATCACTAGAGAAGGTAGTTTCAGGTGATTAATTCTTTGGGATGAAATACAGAAATTCAAAGCTTTCCTGTAAATGTTATCCCAGCTCGAATCTATACGCATCGCTCCTTTTCCATGAAACAACGCTACAGTCGTTTCAACATCAACTTGTCTAATAGCGCCACCAGGTGTCTCAACAAACAGCTGCAGAACAATTTAAGAAATTGTCTCTCAAGGTTATTTGTTTGCTATACATCGACTCTTTAAAGTTGAATATCTATTCAACACTAACAGCCCACGCGTTTACATAGGTACCAACAGTTATTAACATCTATTTTAATACTGATAAACTAAGGACATTGAAAATACAAACAAGATTAGATACTCTGCTGGTTATATCTATTTATATATTTTAGATGAAGATAGATAATCGCATATAATGATGTTTTTAAACATCTGTTAGTGCAAGAAGCTGTAAAGGGAAGCACAGATGATTTGATGCCGGTATACAATGAATGATTAAAATAAGTCACAATTGTGGCAGAGCCTGCAAGAGGAAAGACATTCCTGTTAAGTATTCGGAAATCACAACGGTGTAGTGAGTTTTATTAAGACTAATTGAAAGTCTGTCTTTATGTATATGTTTAGTAACCTGAAATGTTCAATGTGATTCCAATGAAATATACCTGGAAGGATACTGTTATTCACATTGAGAAAGAAAGGAACAGTGGAATAGGGAAAGTTAAGCTTAATTTTTTATGTTAAATTTAAGATGACTGAAGGACCTTTCTAATGTTCAAGAGATAACAGAGGTGCTCAGAAAACAGAGGACAGAATGGATGGGGATAAACCTGAATAGAAAGCACTGCATTTCATCAAGGTAGAGTTGATATAAGAAGCCTCAAGATTGTATGGGATCATCCAAGAAGATACTTAAAAGTGTAATGAGGACTGATCTATTTGTGGGCTTCATTGAGCATAGAAAGAGGGAATGAGAAAAAAAACAATGAAGGAGAGTCTATGAGAGTGATTCGGGAATCAATTTTTTAAAATGCATAATAAATGTGAAACAAAACAGCATTGTCAAAGGTAGCATAAAGGGAAAAGAGGATCAAGCTAGAAAAGCTGATCTGAGATTCAAACAGTAAGACATTCAAAACTTTATTTCAGTTACCTGTTCAGCAAAACAAGTCATATTTGAAGAGTATGAGAAAATGAAACTGAGTATAATGAATGATACATTCTATGAACTCGGAGACTGTGATGAATGATGAGTTCCTCGGAATTTGCTTATGAGCTCTCTTTCTGGGTATTGCAGCATAAATGGAAACCTTTTAAGACTTAGGAGGAATTTATAGATTTTTTTTTGTCTGGCAATAAACTTCTCAGACATGGTTTGACACCAGGCTGCTGCAAATGGAACCTCTGCTGAGGGTGCAAGAAGGCTTTCCTAAATCTATAGAGGTTCACCCATTAAAAATATAATTTTAAAAGTCATATCATCTAAGCCGTACTGCTGTTACCCTTTTGGGTAAAGACTCATTATTTGCTATGCCTTCTATTTTTTTGGCATGAATGTGAAACGGAATTCTTTTTCTCTCCTTTATTAATTGATGCAAGCTGGCCAGTGATCTTTCTTCACTCTTTTTTCAAAATATGTGAAGGCTTATCTCAAATAATAAATAGAGGGAAAAGTATTATCTCAGGAGTAGGAAACTCTGGTCCTGGAAGGCAACAAACAGGTCTGGTTTTCAGCCCATCCACAGTGAATTTGCATGAGATATATTTACATACAATGGAGGCAGTGCATACAAATATACTTCATGCATATTCATTGTGAATATCCTGAATACTAGACTGTTTGTGGCACTCCTGGAGTTCCCTACCTCTGTGTAAGCAGAAATGATAGAGGGAGATGCATTAGCATAAAAGAAGGCATGGCCTAATGGTTAGAGCAGCAGGATGAGAACAAGAGAAAACTGGGCTCAGATCCCATTTCTCCTACCGATGGAGTTTCTGACCATGGGTAAGTTATTGTGCTTTCCATTGCTTCGGGTACAAACTTGTGCGATTGTAAGCCCTCTGGGGCAGGGAAATATGTTCCATACCGGCATAGTAACACAGTAAATGTAATCAAAGATCCAAGTGGTTGATCCAGTCTACCAAGTAAGGTTTTTATTTTTATAACTGCTACTCCATGCAGGTTACTCCCATACATTCTATTATGGATATTAACTGCTACTCCATTCAAGTTACCCCTGTTAAAATAAGTTGCCTCTCTTCATTTTCACCCTTTAGCCACTCCAGATCTTCTGCATTTATCCCAAGCACTTTTGAATTTCATTATTCTTGTCTTCACTATCTTTTCCAGAAGGGCATTCCATGCATCCACCAATATTTCCTGATGTTCCTATCTACCCCTTCAAAGATTCATATCTACAGCTTTCTTTCAATTGGAAAAGGTTTGCTTCCATGCATCATTAATTTCTTTCCAGTATAAAAGTCTGTACCATATCTCCTTTGCCTCTCCTCTCATCCAGAGTATACACATTCAGGTCCTTCAGCCTCATCTCATATGGCTTTTCATGAAGGCTCCACATCATTTTGGTTGCCTTTCTTTGGTCCATTTCAATCCTGTCTCTATTGTTTTTGACATATGGTCTCCAGAACTGAGCACAGCACTTCAGGTGAGGCCTCACCAAAGACCAATAGAAGGGCATTCTCGCCTCTTTTTCTTGATGGTTATGTCTCTCTATATGCAGCCCAGCATCCCTCCAACATTAGCTACAGCTTTGTCATATTGCTTAGCTGCCTTAAGATCATCAGATACTTTCATCCCAAGATCTCTTTCCCTGTCCATGCATATCAGTCTTTCACTTCCTTCCTACATAAAATACTTTTCCTTTTCCATTTCCTTTTTATTTCCTTTTCTTATATAAAAATGTGTTGCTGTTATTATAGCTTCCTTAAATTTGGTCCACTGTTGTTCCACTTCACCTGTCTTTTCCTAGCCTTCTAGTTCCTTTTCATGGTACATTCCCATTTTACCAAAGTCTGTATTTTTGAAATCCAAGACCATGACTGTGTGACTTCTCTCTGTCTTGGCTGTTATATCAAACCATACTGTCTGATGATCAATGGTGCTCAGGTGGGCACTTATCCAGACATTATTTTACTTATTTATTAAATCCTGAAGGCATTTCACCCTTTTGTGATTCTCAAAATGAGTCCCCAAGTTAGCACTGCTGATATCACTGATCCTCCAGATGGCCTGCCTTAGGACTAAAGCACCATACTTATTACATTGTATAATGGCCATTTTGATTATATTCATTTATATGCTTATAGAACACTTATTTTGATAATTGGCAAACACCTTATGATGACTTAATATGATTGAAGATCTTTGGTTATCTGCTTTAAGAAAGCTGTGTAAGAAAACCAACCTCTGAGGTGGGTGGGAGAGGGGTAGAGCTGGAGGACTCAATAACAGTTGAGATTAGCAGCTGAAAAACTTGTGAAAAGTACACACAAAAAGAGAGAGAAAAAACTTAATGAATTTAGAAAAAGCACTTAGCAACTGGAGTGTTGGAATCTTCAGTATCAAACTATACACCAAAATGTGCTCTCAGATCTAGTTTTGACTGGATTTTTTTCCCCTAATATCTTCAGTTCAATTGCTCCTTCCTGTAAAGGTAGATTTCCACAATAGGGCCAGAGAGAGACTGGATTTACTTTTCCTGTTTCCAAAGAGCAGATTGATCAAGCAAAGTCCCTCTGAAATGCTAGAGCAGCCCCTATAATTTCTTATTTTAAAAATCAGATTCAACAGCCAAACTATAATCAGCAGCTTTTTAAAAGGAAAGGAATAACCAATAGGTGAATGAATTTAAATAAAAAAAAAATCAGATTCAACAGCCAAGTTATAAACAAGAATTATTAAAGGGAAAATAAAAAGGGCAAATTCTTATTATAAATAAGTATTTCAGAGAATTATAAATAAAAGCAAATGAGATCAGCTGGAGAGATTTTGAACTATAACCAAAATTAAACAATATACTTGGGATAGTCCAGCTAAAGATGAATACATTAATTAAAGAAAGAAATCAATTATGCAAGAGAAACATTTTTTTAATGGTTGAGATTAGCAGCAAAAACTTTTTAAAAGTACATGCAAAGATAGAGAAAGAAAAAAATATATTTAGAAAAAGCACTTAAGCAAATGGATTTCTAGAATCTCTTATATCAAACTGTACACCAAAATATGCTCCCAGATCTGGTTTTGAATGTAACTTGCCTTGAGCTCAGATTGGGAAAGGTGAGTAATCTAAAATCCGCATGAAAAATTGTCTCTGGCAAAATAAAGGGCTACAGGATAGAAAGTCTTTATAACTCTAGTGGCAAATATCTTGCCAGGCCCACACTAGCAACTTTTTCAGGAAAGTATCCTTTTTTAACAGAAGGTTCACATTTCTCACAAAAATCTCCAACGCTGTGGATACCTCTTCCCCTTAAAGCAGCAAAACTTGGAGCCCGGAAGACTGGGTTATTTTCCCTTGGCTGTTTTTTTTCAAAGTACTTTTTCTCTCAATGCACAATCAGGTTGTGGGATGTGTTGCCAAAAGACGGGGTCAAGGTGTCTAGCATGGTGGGGTTTAAAACAGATTCAGGCAAGTTCCTGGAAGAAAAGTCCAGCAAACATCATGAGCTAAGTAAAGTAGGGAAAGCCAGCCAATCCCTGGATCTGCTTCTTAGGGTCTACAAGGAACTTGTGAGGCAGACAGGATGCTGGCTCCATGGACCTTGGTCTGATCTGGCATTGCATATCTTAAGTACTTATCTTCCAATTTTACAGAACATCCTGTCTCACTACCACCGTCCCTGAACTCATCAGATGCTTGTTCCCTTCCCACTTTTTACAAACCTCTTTTAGTCAGCCATTCTTTCTCTCTTTGACCAATACTTTCCTTTTTCACATTCAGATTTAGGGCTCTTTGGCAGTGATTTCCGGGCTTTCTATCATTTGTTGATTGTACACCGATCTTTTTCTCCTCTTATTATTTGTCCGTGCTTTTGTTGTGTTCTGTTTCTTTCCAGCGCTAAATGATCCCCATTTAAAGCAAAGCTAGGATATCACCAGATTTCTTCTTTTTATGATGATCTGGCTTTTCTTTTCCTAGTGCCTCTCCAATGGATATTTCTAGTCGTCTGCGCACGATGTCGGTATAACTGTTGGCCCGATTAATTTACGTTACTAAATCATCAGTGGTTGCTCATCTTTTCAGATTTCCGCTTTTTCCACACCTCTATTCTTCTACCTCATCTTTTCTTTCTCTCTCTAGTATCTTCCATGCTCTTTCACGCCTCTAACTCTTTCTCCCCGATCTTTCATTTCAATTCTAATCCTTCCATTTCATTTGCCACGGGAATTGTGCTTCTCCATAGTCTGTTTTCTATGCACACCAGCCTGCTTCTCCGTTCTTATTCATTTCTTTAACACCTTCCATTCGTTGCTTTTTTTTTCACTGAGCTGATGGTCCGTGGTTTCTAGCTTGTACCCCTGCTTTTTGTTTCGTTGATAATGTTTGATGCTTGCGGTTTCCAAACAAAGTTCTTTATAAACAATTTCAAATAGTTCACTTTTAAGAGCTTGCATTCCTCCATTGATTTAACTTACAGAAGCAGTTGGTAAATTCTGATTTGCTTTCAAAATACACCCCGTTCTTAGATTTTAGTTTTTCTAGTTAGTGAACGCAAATAAAAATGTTACGCTTCCATTGTTAAACCAGGAAAATATTCTGCTTCACCATTTGAACGCTCATCCAAATAAATAGGACTGACAACAAATGCTATAGCATCTTGAGATGTTGATTCTTTCATTAATATTCTGTAGAAAATTGAAGGTATGCGTCTTTTCTTGCTCCTGCACACCAAATTTCTGTGTGGGGCGCTGGGTGCTACCCTTTGAAACTTGGCAGCAGGATTCTGGACCGATAGTAGAGACAGTCCTGGGGCCATTTGCCTCCCCCATCTCCCATCAATTTCAGTTGACGTCCATATTAGCTGCAACAAACATTTCAGCAGTTCAGTTTGAGGATTTCAGCCATCAAACGCTGTTAAACAGTTTTATGAAATACTCTTCTTGCATGTCTTCCTTTTGAGGCATGTCTTCATGAGAAACTCCAAACATGAAGATTAACCAGATGATGGTTCTTAACCACTCACCAATTAAAAGAAAAAAATCACATATGGTCTTGTATGAGCAAACTCCTGATCGCCCTCAAGTGGTAAGAGAGCCTGCTTCTTTGCAGAAAGGCTGATTTGACAATTAGAAAAAAAAAAAAATACAATGCATATTAACATCCTGAATTGCAAATACAATTAATTTGATTCTCCGCTATATCTATAACATTGAGCAGGCAAAGAGTAGTCTGGCTTCATATTTTATCCTAATTATTTTTGTCCATAATAGACACCTTCATATTGTTCTCATTGTTGCCGAAGTACTGTTTATGGGACCCGGAAACAAAACGATTCAACCTATTTGACAGCGTCTTGACGTCTAGTCTCAAATCTTCACACAGAATTCCCAGAAAAATTTCCAGTTCCGTGTCCTCAGGAACTGAAATGTACCTGATCACACAAAAAACACAAAGACAGATGGGCAGATAGAAAAATAGTACCTTTCGTGCGTTAAATATCTCTGTCCTTGACCCCAAACATTCTCTCTTCCAGAAGCGATGACGTTTCATTTTTCTTTCCTCCAGCAGAGAAAAACGTAGAAATCTTTTTCATGGTGTGAAATGAATTCGTTGGGGTTGAATTCCAGTATTATACATGAGTTACAGAAAGGATCTAAATGGCTAAATGTTAGCATGGCAGCTGGTTGCGATCTGTTTGCGATCCTTTGTTATACACAAGATTTCTTGATTCAGCGTCAAGCAACGAAGCACATCGTTGGCCAACAGCGACACGTAGTGGTGCAATTAATATTTACTTCTACTATTATGCATACATACTCTGATAGCCAAAGAAAACCAGAGACCAGGTTGGAGGAATGGGGCAGAAAGATGCTTAAAACCTGGAATTCCCTCTATTTACTTACTAAATGGGTTCCAAAGGATACCAATAACACACTGATGATTCAAAAGTCGTTAAAAAGCAAGCATTGTGCGAGAGTGTTTTGTAGGAATTGGCTTTCAAACTTCTGGTCTCCAAAAGCTTTAACACATTTTCGGTGTTATTTTTAATGGTGAAAGAAATTATACTGCAGCACCTTAAACCACAGTCAGATAGGTTTTCTGAAGCATTTTTGTGGCAGACTGAATTATAATTCTAAAATATTTTCTGGATATAAAAACAGGAGGAGAGCAAGTTACTGCTAATTTGAAGGTAATTTCTGCCACGTTATTGACACATCGGCTGAGGAGTGAAATAGTGAACTCATTGCAAGTGTAACTATTGCTAAAATAGGGATTGAGAGATTGGAGGATGAGGATGGGGAGATTGGGGTTTGCATAAAATGGAGTGTTCCACTCTAAAAGGTTTTATTGTTATTGTTCACGAGGATGTTCGAGTGCTATGATTTGGTGGAATTCTAAATAAAGACAAATTTTCCATAAAATAATGCTATGTCATAGCCATGAAAGATTTCATCTGTATGCATAAGTTAGCCTTGAAAAAGTATCATGCTTGGAAGTATTTGCTTTTATTTGTGATATTATATTGTTTTATATTGCTTTACACCTCTCAGAGCTGGCAAAGATGGGCAGTATAAAACGTGAGTTATAAATAAAATCTCTCTACACAAGGGAACTAATCTCATTTTAGTAGGTTGATTTGCTGGTGTCTTCTTGCCACCAAAGTTTTAGAACTTATCTAAAAAAATCAGGGTTAGCAAATAGGAATTCTTTTAAAGAAAATTTGATGCTCCACTGGTTAAAATTTCAAGGCTCTGTGTTCCAAAAATGTTGGCAATATGAAATCAAATTAAAGGCTTTGGAAAATAGGGCTCGCAGTGTTTCAAGTAAACACTATAATATTTTTCTTCTGAATAGAAACTTATTTAAGATAGTATGATCTTTAGGAATGGAGAAGATCTGCTCATGAATAGCTATAAAATAGTAATTATTGTTTATATAAAGTTTGCATTGTATACCATCTATGCATTCAAACTGCATCCATTATATGAATGGGGAGAGAGAGAGAAAAAAACACCTCTGGGGAAGCCCTCACAGTGCTCAACTATTTATATGCCTATAGGATGGTCTTCTAATAGCTCAAGGTGAGGTGTTGGTGGTGATTTAGGGTCCAGCTTTTCATGTAGAGTGAGATGTACAAACAGCACAGTATACCTTGGTGAAGATTTGACATCATTTGGAGTGAGGAAAGATGTCAAAGATGACATTTTGTACTGTGTTCTCACCCTAGCTTAATGGTACCCTGTTATAGAGTCCATCAAGATAGGGTGAGAGAACATAGTAGAAATGTCATCTTTAAGAGTCTTTCCTCACTCCAAATTACATCAAATCTTCACAGAGGTGTTCTGTGCTGTTCATACATCTCTCTACATGAAAAACTGGCCCCTAAACCACCACCAACACCTCACCTCGAGCTATTAGATGGTCCTTCTATAGAGATATAAATACTTTATTACTAGGGAGGCCTAGTAGATAGGTTCTCTCTCTCATTATCACATGGTGCAGTAATTCTAAAATTACCCTAAACACATCCCTTTTTCTTATCACGGGCATAATGCATGCGTTAACGCATTTTGATGAATCTAGGGGTCGGTTTGTTACCCAGTCAGGTTTTCAGGATTTCCACAATGAATACACAAGATTTATTTGTAAATAATGAATATAGTGCATAAAAATAGATCCCAAGAAGCACAAAGGTAGGCGATCTATGAAAGCCTTTAGGAAATACAAGAAAAATAGATGCCTTAGTCTTTTTCAAATCCTTTATTGAAGTGGAGATGTAAAGAATAATACAGCCCGACTCTGGCCGAGTTTCGCCGTTCTCACAATGGCTGCCTCAGGTGCTTAAATATATATTCATGGACTCATGATGGTGGAACAAGTCATGTGCTTGTTTATCAATTGTTTTAGTGTCTGTTTGATCCGCAAAAGTACTAGATCTTATCGTTTGTACAGTCAATCATATTCTTGAGAATACGTTGTATCTAATAACTCCTGGATTCAAAAGATGCACTGGTCATATAATACAGCAAAGGTGATTAATGCTCCTGACAGTCCACTTCCGGATATGGGTCTCCACCATCATGAGTCCATGAATATATATTTAAGCCTCTGAGGCAGCCGTTGTGAGAACGGCGAAACTCGGCCAGAGTCAGGCTATATTATTCTTTACGTCTCCACTTCAATAAAGGATTTGAAAAAGACTAAGGCATCTATTTTTCTTGTATTTCCTAAAAATAGCTCCCATGCATATTCACTGTGGAGATCCTGTATCAATTCTGAGATTAAAATTTTGATAGAATCAAATATTGAGACAGTTTACCATTGTAACTTAGGGCTAGATTTTCTAAGTTCGCAGAACTTAAAAAATCCGGTGGTCACAGGGGGCGGGGGGGGGGGGGAAACAGGGGGGGGGTCCTGTGCTAGCCGGCAGTGATTGCACCGCTGTGGTGCGATCGCTGCCGGCATCGCGCTGAATAACTACACCATAAAAGGTGTAGTGATTGGGCGCGAAATAGGCAGCGAAAAGGCTCCTTACTTTTTCGCTGTCCGCGCTGACCTTGCAGAGTTGGCCCCGGTGATGCCCCAACTCCTCCTCTTCCAGTGCCGACTCCACCCCGATGTAGGTAGCACAGGTGTGCGCTACCTTCGCTAGCTGTTAGCGCAAGCCTGAGATAGGGCCTTATTTTCTAAGGCTAAGTGTGCTGAATTTTGCAAAGCTTGCATCACATGTAAAAACAGAAAATTGTGTTCCTAAGTTGCACAAGTTTTTCTGGCAGATTTTGCAAACATTTTTGCATGTAGTAAACTTGCCTGCAGAAGTTCACTTTGGAAATTTTATGCAAATTCAAAGTTAATGAGGATCTGCTGTGCAAAATCATACAAAGTAGCTCATAGGAATGGTAACTTTCAAATTGGTATGCGAGTGCACATGTACACCTGCCCAGAGATGCAGCAATTTTATAACATATACACATATGTGCACACAACCACATAAAGTTGGGTTTGAGCTGCACAAGTGGGGGGATTTTATAACAGATGCACATCCATGCCATGACCAGTTTTACCAATTCACCCACCAGTTTGCCCAGTCTAGAGGTAGATCCTCCAAAACCTCCTGGTTCTTTAGCCTGCACCACCCCCCCCCCCCCCCCCCCCAGTTACTCCAGACCCCTTAAACCCCTCAGGGATGCTTTACCCTTCCTCCATAGCAGAAGCAATCTTACACAGCTCTGGACCTGGGCACATGGCCAGGCACATAGGTAGTTGCACAGATATCTCTTGGCCATGCCCCGGAATTCTCATGCCCTGCCCAAACCACGCCCACTCCATGCCTCCTTTTTCTCCAATGTGAGATGTAAACACATCAGCACATATGCACGCATCCCCTCACTATATAAAATCGGGTGGACACACATGTCCTACATGCACACATAGCTCCCTATTTTGGTGCACATCCAGCTTTTAAA
Source organism: Rhinatrema bivittatum (assembly GCF_901001135.1). Lineage (NCBI taxonomy): Eukaryota > Metazoa > Chordata > Amphibia > Gymnophiona > Rhinatrematidae > Rhinatrema > Rhinatrema bivittatum. The sequence goes on along the minus strand of NC_042632.1, from coordinate 28,796,347 downwards.
ATTCCACCTCTGTTTGCAACATTAAAGTATGTATGAAAGGGCCTTCACAGGCCAGTTTTCACAAACAAGATAATTACATTACCGTGAGATGTAGTTAACCTTTTTGCAAAGTTGTCCATAGGTAACTTCTGCATATAGCTTTTCTAACAGATTTATAGGCATATAAGTCCTGGATAAATGCATCTTCAGTGAAAAATTCAGCAAACATCTGAGTCAATGTTGGTTGATTTATTTATTTTCTCTAATTTATAGAACGCCATCTCCACAAATTGCTTGTGGTAGTGTACAGCAGTTTTATAAAAAATATTAAAAAAAAAAAAAAGCAATTGAATATAAAAAAACAAACAGTATAGTTCATCAAAATAACATTAAATAAAAACATTAAACAAATGCATTACATGTGCACAAATGCAAATTGTCACACATCCTGTCTACAGACATAAATTAATGAAATACTGATTAAAACGTAGGAGGAGAGGCTGAAGGATCTGAATAAGAGGAGGTGCAAGGGAAATATGATTCAGTCCTTCAGACACCTGAAAGGTTTTAATGATGCATGAACTTCAAACCTTTTCTGTTGGAAAGGAAACAGTAGAACTGGGGGGGGGGGGGGGGGGGGGGTCATGAAATGAAACACCAAGGGGAAGACTCAGAACCAATGTCAGGAAATATTTTTTTCATGGAGAGAGTAGTGCATGCCTAGAGGTGGTGAGGACAAAAACAGTAAATGAATTCAAAAGAGCATGGGATAAACATTGTGGATCTCTAAAGGCTTGTGAATGATAAAAAAAAAAAAAGAAAAGGGTGCATGGGGGTAACCTGCATGGAGTGGCAGTTAGTAGCCTTAATAGAAGGCATGGGCAATTACTACCTTTAACCAATTAGCCTTGTCCAATAACTGCAACGTCGCTCTCTACTTTGATGGTGGGGACGGGGTATTGGATTCTGAAGACAGCCAATACTGGGCCCAGACCTTCATGGTCTGGGGCACTGATATGCTGACATTAGGGATAAAGCACAGCACTGTTTCTACAGCCAAGTTCTAAAGCAAAAGTACATTAAAGCAGCATTGTCTGAATTATCAGGAAGGCTGCTTACCATCTAAAGCCATTGCTAGCAGTCAGTTTATTCTGTTTGACAATTTTTGATTTTAAGTATTACTATTCTTAACATATGGCATGGGAGTAATCTTCATGGAACAGCAGTTACTACCTTTAACAGACACAAGGGAGTAACCTGCACGAAGTGGTAGTTATTACCATAAGAAACTTGCTGGGCAGATTAGATGGGCCATTTGGTCTTTTCTGCTGATAATACTGTGCTATGTTACTATGTAAAACAACCACATTTTCAAATGTTTCTGGAAAATCGTGAATCATGTGGAAATCTTTGGCATCTGGTTCCATAATTTTGATCACGAAAAAAAAAGTCCAAAATAGTTGCAGATGTAAAAATGATTTTAGAACAATGCCAACAACAATTCATCAATCATTGGTCCAGAAATGGAAACTTTTTTTTTTTTTAATTTCACCCATCCGCAGTGAAAACACTGAAAAACATTTAAGTTCAGTACCTGCAGGGTGTTATGTTGGTCCATCCTTTACAAATGTAAAGATTTTTCAGTGAAAGAGATATTCTTGCAAGTTGAAATCAGTGAGATTTCTGACTTTTTTTTTGCTCCATAATTTTGATGTCATTCAAGAAAAAGCTTGTGTAGCTATTTTCTTCATATTTACATCTTTTAATGATAGAACACATAACAAAAAATTTTGGTAAGATTGTAGTGCTCAGCCATATTCTATTAGGTGCTCAGAAAGATACATAGGCCACTAAAACCGTAAAGCCTTAAAACCTAAGGTGAGCTATTGAATTTGACACTGAAAATTTATAGACAGCCAGTTAGCCCATTCCAGTTGAAAGTAACAATGTAAAAACAAGCAATACCAGTTATTTCAGTTTCCACATACTTAGAACATTTTTGCATATAGGGACATGTCCACAACATATTTATTTATTTGTGTATTAGGTAAATACTCATACTATGTGAAGAGAAACAGACTATCTATATAACCACTTAACACTGGCACACTGCTATAATGACTTCCTTAGGAGAAATGAAACAACTTGTCATTCTTCTGTGGTCAAATACATGATTTGTTGCCCTTCTGACAAAATTTACTTCAGTAAGACTTCCTGACCAGTTAATGTATGTATGTATGATTGAACATGGGAGCTGTTTAAAACACGGATGTTAGAATGCACCTTTTGTTCTGCACTATGCTGAATTATGCCACTTCCTTTGATGATTTACACTTTTGTATTTTGGATCAAGTTCTGAGAGACTGACAAGGTGGAGATGTTTCAAGACATTTTACGCCTTGAACAATGACGGATTTATGATTTGTGCACCCTGATCTTTATTTATTTATAATTCTTTATATACCAAATTTTTCATGCGAACATATCAAACCGGTTTACAATAGGTAAGAAATATTCATTTAATAATATTTGCATTTTCAAAAAGAAAAGGAAATAAATACATCATTTCATAATATAATTAGACTAAAATACTAACTAATTAGTATATTAAACTAATTGTTAATAAAGTTTACATTATTAGAGAGGCAGGATAGTGAGTACAGAGATAATAAATTTAAAAGTCTACATTACCTTGATATATGTATGTATTATGTAATGGATTAAACTGGGAACAGGACTTCCCTGACTTCCTGTGAACTATGGGATCATTTAAAAAAAACATTTCTGGACTTTTACATAAGAACATAAGAAATTGCCATGCTGGTTCAGACCAAGGGTCCATCAAGCCCAGCATCCTGTTTCCAACAGAGGCCAAACCAGGCCACAAGAACCTGGCAATTACCCAAACACTAAGAAGATCCCATGCTACTGATGCCAGTAATAGCAAAGGCCATTCCCTAAGTCTTCTTGATTAAAAGCAGTTAATGGGCTTCTCTGCCAAGAACTTATCCAAACCTTTTTCAAATCCAGCTACACTAACTGCACTAACCACATCCTCTGGCAACAAATTCCAGAGCTTAATTGTGCATTGAGTGAAAAAGAATTTTCTAGATTAGTCTTAAAATGTGCTACTTGCTAACTTCATGGAGTGCCCCCTAGTCCTTCTATTATCCAAAAGTGTAAATAACTGATTCACATTTACTTGTTGAAGACCTCTCATGATTTTAAAGACCTCTATCATATCCCCCCCCAGATGTCTCTTCTCCAAGCTGAACAGCCCTAACTTCTTCAGCCTTTCCTCATAGGGGAGCTGTTTCATCCCTTTTATCATTTTGGTCACCCTTTTCTGTACCTTTTCCAGTGCAACAGGAAAATGTACAAATAAAGATGTAAACCAATTCCTGGCTTAGAAACCCTGAACCCTGTTCAACCTTTCTTTATAATAAGAAAGGAACTAGTATATTGGATGGTCAAGTGGAACTTGGAAGAGGAAATTTATGAACAACTCCTAGTATTCTGGCCTTATCACCAGCAAGTGTTTCAGCTAGCTCACAGCCACCTCCTAGGGGGCCACTTAGAGGAAGACAAGACTCAGAAGTAAATACTGGCTCAGTTCTGTGGACCATGTCTAAATAGACAAATTTAGAATTGTCAATCCTACCCCATATGCCAGCTAACTAAGCCTGCTGGAGTTCAAGTGGCTCACCTAGTGTTGATGCCTATTAGGAGAGAGTGGCCATGTAGATGATAGGATCCTTAAAGAGGTTCACCCATGGAAATTAATACATTCTAGTTAGATAAGGTTTCTGTATACCATTGACATAATCACCAGGGGATTTGATTCTGGTACTTCCTATATTTATTTATTTATTTATTTGAGGTTTTTTTTTATATACCACGGCATGTTAGTAACATCACCTCCGTTTACAGTGGAACATAATGCAGCAACAACCTTTACAATGAATTATATAAACACAAGGATTGACAGTGAATATATAATGATTCTTATATAATGATTCTTCTAGATATAAGATCAACCTTTGAAACTTTGAATCACAATATTCTTCTCAATCATCTTTCCGATGCTTGTATCTCAAGATCTGAACCAAGATAGGAACAGTACTATCTCACAAACAGAACTCAGCAAATTAAACAACTTCTTCCTGGTTTTCCATTACAAACAGGTATTCCTCAGGCTTCAGCCTTATCTGCTGCATTGCTCAACATTTACATAGGTCCCCTCTGTTGTCTTCTTGCTACTTGAGATCTATTTTATCACATCTATGTTGATGCATTCAGTTCTTTTTACCAATTTCCTGAACATGAGCATCAACATCACAATTCATTTCTCTAAGTCTTTCCTCTATCAGAGCCTAGCTCACCCATAACAGACTCTCTCTAAACCTCAATAAAACCAAAATCATAGTGCTAGGTCATTCCACCCCTATCAGATCCCAGCTTCAGTTCAATTTGATTTCAACTCATTCCCATTACCAATTTCATTCACTATTGTTGAAATGACCTCACTTAGTAAAGGCGCTTCTCTGCATATATAGGACACAAGGATATTACACAGAATTTAGTAGGAACAAATATAAATTTATAATTGCATATCCTTGGGAGATACAGACCACCAGACCTACAACACAGGTAGAGCATTAACGCCTGTCTCTCTCTTAGTATATCATGAGGGCTGAGTTTTATAGGTTTAAACAATACAGAGATGCCTGTGAGCCTATGATGATAATCACTTACGCAGTATGACATAGTGAAATAAGATAAACTACAGCTACTTTAACCTGAAACTTCTCCACCCAAGTTAAGGCCTCCTTAAAGACCAGCCTTGCTTTTGCCAGATGTGAGCAGCATCTCCTGATAAGCCTTTGTCCTGTCAATCTGTCAATCTTTTCAATCTGTTTTCCATCCTCATGGGGCATTGGGAAACTCTGATTTCAGTTGGGCCCCTCAATTGGAGATGGTAGCCTGAGAATGTGGCCTCAGCCATTTCCATCTGTAACCTCATGACCTGCATAGGCTTTGAAGTACCTAAATGCATTCCAGATGTCTTCCAAAGTCTTGAATCTAAGGTCAGTTAAAGATTTTTTTCTATGGCCAGAGTTGCAGGAAGGCCACAGACAATGAAGGCTTCTGGGTAAGCTGAGTGAACCAAAGTCTGAGCAATAGTCTCCATATTAGACTGCCCATATATCACTATCCTGGTGTTCAAACAGGCTCTCTACCATCCATGCAGCCTCATGAAAAACTGTTATACAGACCTCATTTCATAAACTAGATTTACTTCATTATTTAAAAGCTCTGCTAGATTCCCACAACTTCAGAACAGTATTACAATCTCTAATCCTAACTTCACTTGATTACTCTAATGTTTTATTTACTGGTTTTCCATATACCATGATCAAACTTCTCCAGTTAATTCAAAATGTTGCTTCAAGATTACTCACCAATACACTCATGTATGAACACATTATCCCCATTTCTGCAAACCCTGCATTGGCTTCCCATTGAACATTGGATCCAATACAAACTTGCCATATTAGTCCATAATCTATTACATCATGTAAACTCACCCTTGGTCAACAGCTCCCTTAAATTCTATGTACCATCTAGAACAGTGGTCTCCAACCTTATCCTGGGGTCCCACCATTCATGCAAATTTTCTCTCATGCATATTCATTGTGGATATCCTGAAAACTGGACTGGCTGGTGGGCCCCCAGGACAGGGTTGGGGACCAGTGATCTAGAACACTTAGGTAATTTTCACAATCTTTATTGGAAATTCCCTCCACCCAAACAGTCAGATTATCACCAACACGTGAGAAAGCATTTTCACTGGTTGGACTGACACTCTGGCGCTCTTTCCCACAATATATATGGCTCCTTATAAACAAAAAAGATTTCATAACAGCTTTGAAAACACATTTTTTCACAATTGCTTTCTCTTCTACATATTCCTAAATTATCCCTCAGTCAGGCAGTTGCTTGCAGAATTAAAGAATCTCTCTCCTTTCCTATACTCTCCTGTATGGATAAGGCTAGAATTCCACAGCCATGGTTTTTGAATTAACAATCAGATTGCAACATCATAAGATAGTTTTACTAAGTCTTACATAGAAACATAGAAACATAGAAATGACGGCAGAAGAAGACCAACCGGTCCATCCAGTCTGCCCAGCAAGCTTCACACATTTGTTCTCATACTTAACTGTTTCTCTTGGCTCTTAGTAACCTTATGTTCTAATTCCCTTTTCACCCCCACCATTAATGTAGAGAGCAGTGCTGGAGCTGCTTCCAAGTGAAATATTAAGTTTGATTAGTTGGGTAAGCGGCAGCATAGCTCTCTGCCATGAAGCAGAGGGCAATGCTGGAAATGTGTGAAGTATCAGTTTTTCTTTTCCCCTGTCATTGAAGCAAGGAGTCATGCCGGACATGCACCGAAAGTGAAGAATGCCTTGAAAGTCACATTAACTATCATCAAATATTGAAAAGCCTAATAATTGGTAATACCTATAAGCCCATGAACCCATCCCTGTTTTTTTTTCTTTTTTTCTTTTCTTTTTTTAATTGGGAGATGGATGCCCTTCATCCTTCTACTCTGTGAAGGTGGACACCTACCACCGGCCACTGGCATCCCGCTCCGTTAATGCCTCTGTGGCTACTGCCGCTCCATGCAGTGTTTTACTACCTGCTCTTTATATGCGTCCTCTAGAACTGATGGATCCCATCCCTGGGTTTTTTTTATTATTTATTTAATTGGGAGATGACAGCCCTCCATCCTTCCGCTCCGTGAAGGTGGACACCTACCACTGGCCACTGGCATCCCGCTCCGTGAATGCCTCTGTGGCTACTGCCGCTCTGTGCAGTATTTTACTACCTGCTCTTTATATGGACACCTACCACTGGCCACTGGCATCCCGCTCCGTGAATGCCTCTGTGGCTACTGCCGCTCCGTGCAGTATTTTACTACCTGCTCTTTATATGTGTCCTCTAGACCTGATGGATCCCATCCCTGTTTTGTTTTTTGTTTTTGGTTTTTATTTAATTGGGAGATGACAGCCCTACATCCTTCCGCTCCATGAAGGTGGACACCTACCACTGGCCACTGGCATCCCGCTCCGTGAATGCCTCTGTGGCTACTGCCGCTCCGTGCAGTATTTTACTACCTGCTCTTTATATGCGTCCTCTGGACCTGATGGATCCACAATATTTATCCCATGCCCCTTTGAAGTGCTTCACAGTTTTGGACTTCACCACTTCCTCCGGAAGGGCATTCCAGGCATCCACCACTCTCTCCGTGAAGAAATTCTTCCTGACATTGGTTCTTAGTCTTCCTCCTTGGAGCCTCAGCTCGTGACCTCTGGTTCTGCTGATTTTTTTCTGTTGGAAAAGGTTTGTCATTGTCTTTGGATCGTTAAAGTTTTTCAAGTATCTGAAAGTTTGAATCATATCACCCCTGCTCCTCCTTTCCTCCAGGGTGTACATATTTAGATTCTTCAATCTCTCCTCGTATGTCAACCGATGAAGACCCTCCACCTTCCTGGTCGCCCTTCTCTGTACCGCCTCCAACTTGTCCTTGTCTCTTTGTAGATACGGTCTCCAGAACTGAACACAGTACTCCAGGTGAGGCCTCACCAAGGACCTGTACAAGGGGATTATCACTTCCCTTTTCTTACTCGATATTCCTCTCTCTATGCATCCCAGCATTCTTCTGGCTTTTGCAATCGCCTTGTCGCATTGTTTCGCCGACTTCATATCATTAGACACTATCACCCCAAGGTCTCTCTCCTGCTCCGTGCACATCAGCCTTTCCCCCCCCATCGAATACAGTTCATTCGGATTTCCACTCCCCAAATGCATGACTTTGCACTTCTTGGCATTGAATTTCAGCTGCCATATCTTCGACCACTCTTCCAGCTTCCTTAAATCCCGTCTCATTCTCTCCACTCCTTCCGGCGTGTCCACTCTGTTGCAGATCTTAGTGTCGTCCGCAAAAAGACAAACCTTACCTTCTATCCCGTCCGCAATGTCGCTCACAAAGATATTGAACAGGACCGGTCCCAACACCGATCCTTGCGGTACACCACTTAAAACCGCTCTCTCTTCAGAGAAAGTTCCATTTACCATCACGCATTGTCTTCTGTCCGTCAACCAGTTTGCAATCCAGGTCACCACTTCGGCACTCACTCCCAAGCTTTTTGTTTTATTCACCAGTCTCCTGTGCGGAACCGTATCAAAAGCTTTGCTGAAATCCAAGTAGATGACATCTAGCGCTCTTCCTTGATCCAATTCCTTGGTTACCCAGTCGAAAAAGTCAATCAGATTTATCTGACAGGATCTTCCCCTGGTGAATCCATGCTGCCTCTGGTCCATCAATTCTCCGGACTGTAGATATTTCACTATTCTCTCTTTCAACAGTGACTCCATTACTTTTCCCACCACCGAAGTGAGGCTAACCGGTCTGTAGTTACCAGCCTCTTCTCTGTTCCCACTCTTGTGAAGCGGGACCACCACCGCTCTTCTCCAATCACTCGGCACCACTCCCGTTTCTAGGGATCTATTGAACAGGTCACACAGCGGACCCGCCAGCACATCTCTGAGCTCCCTCAGAATCCTTGGATGAATCCCATCAGGCCCCATGGCTTTGTCCACTTTCAGATTCTTTAGCTCTTCCCATACATTTTCTACTGTAAAATGATTTTCATCTATTCCACTATTTAGCTCTTCCCATACATTTTCTACTGTAAAATGATTTTCATCTATTCCATCTATTTCATCTATTCCAAATGTTATCATTTGTTTTATGCAGATTATGTATGTGATTACTTGCTTTTATGCTAGTGATGTTGTAACCCACCCTGAACATTGGAGGGTAAGGGCTAAAAATCATTTTAAATAAATAATTGATTAATTATGCTACCTGGTATCTGGAGAGTATATCACTAAAGAATATAAAGACCTTGACAGTGGCAACTGCCCTAATAGATATCTTTTTCCCAGTTGGGTTGCTCAGGGAAATATTGACCAACTGGGGATCCCATTTGTGTCCCAAGTAATGCAGTAAGTCACTCCAAGCAGGATGTAAACACCCTATGTTCTCAATGTACCATCTACGAACAGAAAAACTAGTTTAATGCTAGGATCTCAGACATAAGTGGCATATAAATTAATAATAACATAGCAATAACATTGTCCAAGCAGATGTTGAGGAAGTTCATTGCCAAAGCTGATAGCAAGCATTGGGATTCATTATTGCCATACATATTGTTTTCTATACACGAAGTTCCTCAAAGCTTGACCAACTATTTTTTTTTCAGTTGCTTTATGGGAAAAGACCCCAGTTAATTCTGGAGGTAGTACAGGTGACCTGGGAGGAAGAACCAAGCCTGGGGCAGACCCTGATAAGTTATGTAATCCAAACACAAGAGTGTTTAAGGAAAGCTGGAGAGGCCACCTGCCTGTGTTTGGAGAAAGCTCAAACACTCAAGTCTAAGAATAACTGTCCCACTGCCCAGGTCTTCCAACTAGAAGATTGTACCCTAGTATTGTTACCGTCTTCAGATAGTTGCTATTCCACTAGCAAGGCCCTTACAATATCATAGAAAAGGTAGATCCTGCAAACTATATAAAGTAGCTCAGCCAAACAAATGGAAGATGGTCCAGATCTTCCATGCAAACCTCTTGATGAAGTGAGTCCTGCCAAATTTCAGCCTTGTCCAGGGGAGGACTTTGGACACAAATTACAGTTTACACGACTTTGGGCATGATTTACAGTTGTATGCAAACGTTTAGTCACTTGTGTCAAATTATGAGTTCTTTTGGGGACCAGCTTTCATCCTCACAGGAAAAGAATTTTGAACTAGTGAACCAAAATAGGGACATCTTCTCCAATGTTCTGGGATGGACCCACCTAGCCTGTCATGAAATTATCACAGAATCCACCAAAAAAAAAAAGATGTAGTTGAAATGACAAAAAATTAACTATGAGAACTCTAATCACACCAGTCAGTTTATTGATTGATCAATTGAGTGTCAGCAAGCCAGACACCGTGGGCTAGATTTTTAAATCCCTGCACGCGTAAATCCGATTTCGGAGCGGCCTCAGAGGGAACGGAGGCAGGCTGCATGGCTCGGCGCACGCAGGCTGCTGATTTTGCGCAGCCTTGCGTGCAGCGACCCTGGATTTTATAAGATACGCGCGGCTACATATCTTATAAAATCTGGTGTACTTTTGTTCACGCCAGTGGCGCGAACAAAAGTACACGCACACGTATGTTTTTAAGATCTACCTCAGTGCATACACTTTCATAGCATTACTGGTCTTCTCTATCTTTCACCCATTTAGTGATTTTCATACCCCCACTAATCGTTGTGAGTTATATTTTTCAATTTTTAACTTGCACATAAAAATAGTTTTCAATTTTCAATTACATCAGCTGTTTCACCCTAAGACCGCTTCAGGAGATCCAATCATAAATATATATCAAAACTTATCTGCAGCAGCGGTGTTCTCATTCAAACAAATATAATATCTCACTCACTCAAAGTCATTTAAATCTTTGTAATTCTTTGCTCTCCTGTTGGGTATTTAATAAATTATCACAGCCACAGGAGTGTCCATTAGTGATCTTACCAGACCCTGGAATCTAAGTGGCAAGCTCTAGACACTATGGCAATCCTGAGATGAGTTTTACAACAGATGCCACACTTGGAGCAGATCCTCCTGAAACAGAAATATGGGTTTCCAAAACACAGACCATGTGGGGAAGCAGTATTGAAGATGTTTTGTTCTAAGCTGAGCTAAGTTTAATTTGTATTGACATCTAATTTTATCTGCATTAAAACAAAAATTAAAAATATTTAGGAAGACTGATATTAATAAGAACCTATGATTGGAAATGGGCAAAAGATGATAGTGCCGTATTAAAGGCACACAGTACACAGCTATGAAGTTCTTTTGAATACAATAGAATATTCTCAGTTTGGTACCATACAACAGGGAAGAGTTTTATTGATTATACATTCACTCTCCTTGGCCCATTTTGGTTGGGGCAACAGAGCAGAATATAAATAAATAAATTTGGCCATACTGCCCAGAAGTTAGCAATAGGGATTCAATGTTTTTAATCAAAGGCAGCATTACACTCTGAAATTCCCACTAAGAATTATAAAATAAAATTACCCACATCTCAAGCATTACAAAACAAAAAACAAACTCTTCTTGATTCAACAAAAACAATATCATCTAAGCAGCACCAAGCCTCAATAACAACTAAAATATCTAAATAACAATGAAAATCAAATCATGCATTATCTCAACCATATTTCATACTGAACATGAATTTACTAAAGATCATGTCAGAACAATACTATTTAGATGTAATTCTTCCCTCCACGGTATATTGACCACATTAGTTAGATTAGATTTCCCTAGTTTATTCCTCGATTTTCGCACAATCTGAGTCCCATATAAACCACTACTCAACACTAATTCAATTGCTAGATAACATAGAAGAGGTACTGCATAATGGCATGATTTTTTGCTGGTATCCCAGGTGGCTTAAATCCTTGAAATAAAAGGCTATAGTGGCATCCATCCATAAGAGGGACTATACCCTTACCCACCCTAATGGCATTTATCTAAGTATTTTTGACCAATACAATCCTCCAAATAGGAACACATCAATAGAAGAAAAGAGAACTAGACACCACAGCAATACATAATTTTCCAACAAACCCCACATAATTACCCCCCACAGCTCAGCATGAAGGGGTGTACAAAAAGCATGCCCCATTTGGTGCAACATTAATATTGATTCTGTAGCTGGAGCCAAATATGGGCAGGAACAATTCTTACCATTCCTGATGTTGCTCTCAGGAACTTGTGTCACATTTGGAGCACATATTTTATTTATTTATAATTCGAATTTTATTATCCACATCACATTATGGAACCCAAAGCAGAGTACAGTAGAAGTCACAGTCACAACTTTACATAAAGTACATATAATCACATTTTTTGATTTGCAATGAAAGAAAGAAGGAAGGAAGGAGTGTTTTGTTTTTATTATAAATGTTTTATTGTATGCCAACTCAAGCTATGGATGATGTGTGGCCTATATATTTTTTCAAAATAATAAATAAATAACATACAAACTACATATTATGAGGTCAATACTCAAAGGGCCAGATTTTATTATCTACACGCAGGCGTAGATTTGTGCGCGCAACCCGGCGCAAACAAATCTACGCCCGATTTTATAACATGCGCACGCAGCCACACTCATGTTATAATATCCGGATTTGGCACGTGCAAGGGGGTGCACACTTGTGCACGCCAAGCCCTAGGGGAGCCCCGATGGCTTTCCCTGTTCCCTCCAAGGCCGCTCCGAAATCGGAGCGGTCTCGGAGGGAACTTTCCTTCCGCCCCCCACCCCTACCTAACCCCCCCCCCAACCTTTATTTAGCAAGTTGTGCCTGCCTACAGGTCGTGCACCCTCTACCCTCAATCTCCTTTTAAATTATAAAAAATGTGACAGGGTTTGCTGGCCACAGCCCCCCCCCCCCCCCCCCCAACTTCTATCCTGATTCTCTCACTAAGGTACTGCTGCCACTAAGCTCTCCCACCCCCTCCACCCCTAGTCTAAATATGTTTGGTGCTACACCCCTACCAAGGTCTTTTCCCTCATCCCCCTGAACCCTAAAATTCCTGCTGGGAGTGGAATATGAACTTACCTGCTCCCAGCAATCTCTAGTGCAGCTTCTATCATAAACTGTGCTTGAAGCACAAACTACACACAGTTTACACTTCCTTCTAGTGCTGGAAGTTTAAACTGTGTGTAGTTTATGCTTTCAGTGCAGTATTTGACACAGGCTGCGCTGATGATCACTGGAAGCAGGTAAGTTCATATCCCACACAAGGCTGGATAAATAAAAGCCTTAACCAGTTATATTCAAACATAGCCGGTTAGATTTTTTTAGTTTAGGAAAGTATATTTAGCCAGATAACTCATCCACTATTCAGCTTTCTGAATATTTGCCTGGTTACTGTTATTAGTTATCTTCGCTAGCAAAAGCTTTTTAGAAGCCATATTACCTTGAAGAATCAAAAACTATCCATCTGGGTCAGAAATAAGAGAATTCAGTGTATGAAGAGTTGACTTGTGTATTATTATATTCACACCTCTGCTTTTGAAATTATTGGAGGGAAAATACATTTGCTCTGCAGACCTTGAGATGCTTAATTGTTGTAAGTTGTATCTTCTGTAGAAATGCTATATTGTGTATGTTGATCATATAAGTAATTTAGGATCCTGTGTAAATCCTGTAATAGTGAACTTGAGTTTGGAATAGTGAAAATCAGGTAAAATCTAAATAATTGCATAGGAAGTACAAAGAAAATGTGCTGAACGCTTTCTGCTCTCTGGCTGTTATTAATTCATAGTACATTAGACCTGCAGGCAGAAGATAGGTTAACGACATGTAGAGGTACAGACAGAACATCAGAAAAGGCCTGCAGGGATCCAGGTGAAGCTTTAAGAAGTAAATAACCCCCAACAATCCAGCAGCAAGCAGTAAACAAATGCAAAACTAACAGAAAACCAAATTCCTGTAAAAAGATGTGATTTTGTCACATCAGAGAAATTGCTGAAGCTAACAAATTACTGCTTTAGCAGCAGACATAGATAGTCTAAAACATTGTTGAATTGTGTACTGGTCAGTAAATATAAAGCCTGAGTATAGTGCCAACAATTAGAAATATTTAGTCATTCAATCATGAAGCTTGCTTGAGAAATCACAAGGGGGTCCATATTCAAAAGCACTTAGCTGGATATCCAGCTAAATGCCAAGTTTTGAATGTTTCAGCCACTTATCTGGCTTTAGTTTAGCTGGTGCACCCAGTCTAAAGTGGAAAAACACAATAAGAACCCAAATGTGGTATAATTCCACTCATCTCTTATTTGACTCTTTTTAATGATACCTTCTAATAACTAAGTGAAAATAGATATTTATTGCTGAATGCAACCACTCTTTTAAAGGTACTTTCCTATCATGGGATAAACCATCGCAAAGCTCGAAGAGCAACAACAATGTTACCGTTACCCATAATCATATAGCCCCTTGTTACTCATTTTTTATCAATAATTTTTAATGCATTTAAAATATCATGAATTATGCTAATGTCTACTTACCTTTAGTGATTTAAATACGTCCCAAACTTTTCACCGTTGGCCCATAGTCCTCAGATGTTCTTAGATCTTCTATGTCGATATTTTCCAAATACCCAAACTCGGTCCGCATTTCGGAAGACACGCTTCCTTCTTCCGGGTCTAATTCACTGATGATTCTACAATGCGGCGGCATCTGACGTCATCACGAATCTAAAATAGGCGTGGCTACGGGACTTCAAATGGCCTACAAGCAATCAAATGAATGCATTCAGAGCTTACAACATGGAACTTTATCAATAAGTGACAACACTGACAGTGTTATACATCCACTGTATGATCAGATCAATTTCAGCGTTCAATCTCTCCGGTTGCACAGTATTTAAATAATGAATCCAAAATTGTTCCCGTTGATTTAAAGAGGCCAATCTATCTCCACCTCTAACATATTCAGAAATATGATCAATGACCATCCACTTCAAATCTATGAACTTGTGGGAGAAATCTAAACAATGTTGCATTATCGGAGCTGAGATTTTCTTTGTAGTGACATCAAATGCAGCACCGTATAAATTAGCTACACTGGGGCCATTGATGACCCCATAGCTATACCTTCAGTCTGCACATAAAATGATGATCAAACATGAAGTAGTTGTTATATAACACAAGTTCTTCCATTTGTATTATCAACTCAGATGGTATCTTCTGGGGTAATGGTCTCCGTTGGATGATTTGTGAAACTGTGTCCAAAGTTGCCCGTTGAGGCACATTCGTATAAAGAGATTGTATGCCCATAGTAGTCAAATTTATTCCCTATGGCACCGAATCCATTTTCTGCAACATGTTGCATGGAATCTTTTGTAACTTCCGATTTCAAGAAACAGTCAATATTTGTCCCAACCTTTTTTCTACCTCTGTTAATTTTGTAGACCCAGCTGATGAAAATTGACAGAGCTGTACCACAGAATTAGAGACAGTGCGCACATCTCGGAAATTCTCAAAAAGGGGTCGTGCATAGGTGTGGTTTGGGCAGGGCATGGACGGTACATGGGGTGTTTTTAAGACTTGAACCAGAAATTTGGCATAAATACTTATGCAATCTGATACACGCCGGGGTCCCCTGCTGCATAACTTTACTTCTACTATGCATGGTGTGAAAGTAAAAAACAAAAAAAACTATCAAGCCATTTTGGAGGGGTGTAAAATGTCTGGGGTAACTGGGGAGTTGTACAGGCTTTCAAACCAGGGGGGGTTTGGAGGATCTAGCTGTTAACTGGGCAAACTGGGGAGGAACTGGTAAAACAGGCAATGGCATTGGCATGCAACCCTTTTAAAATGTCCTTACATGTGATGGCAGCATGCACAGGTGTGTGTCCACTTAAAATTGGGTGCACTTGTGCATGAGGCCAGGCTATTTTATAGCATGCTTGTATATATGTGCGTATGTTATAAAATAGCTACGTCCCTGGGTGTGGGCTGACAAACTGGAGCACATGTGTACCCACCCACCAGTTTTAAAATTTACCTTTTAGATTTATAAGCCCTCTGGGGATAGGAAATTACCTACAGTTCCTGAATGTAATCTGCTTTGAAGTGCCAAAAATCAGAATATATATAAGTAACAAACATTTTTATAACATTTATACAAACAAATCATATAAAATATGTCTATGTTTTGGTTATGTGGCCAGTGGATGCTTGGATCTCTTTTTTGGGGGGTTCTGTAGTATCTGAAGGTTATGTGACCTTGTCCTGGGACCTCCATGTTTGACATCTGTGTTTGGAGTACTGCTGAATGAGGGGGGGGGGGGCAGTGGGGGTGAATGGGGCTCAGGTTTTCCAAATTTCAAATTACAACACAAAGAAGCAGAAACCTTCCCTCCCCTATGCTTCCACTAACTGTTCTCATCCCCTGAAAAATAGCTCTCCTTATTTGCCTGAATTCCCAAAGGGATCACATACTTCTAAGATCTCAGACATCCCATCCCCATTCCTGCTGTAGAAGAGAGGAAACAAATATAAAATTGGTAAATATAATGCACATGAAGAATCCCACCAGAGGCAATTTCAGATATGATGTAGCCAGCCTTGGGCTGGGTACAGCTCATCAGTGCACCACACATCATCATGGAGACAACTTGGATCTTATTTTTATATGTGAAGGCTGGCACTGCAAGGGTAAATTTCAATATACCTGTCAGGAAATTCCATGGTCTGACCACCATCTAATTCAATTCAGAGTTTCAGTCAGTCAGTTACCTCACATGCCAAGCCATATCTCCTGCTTTTGATGGTAACCACAAGCGTCCACATGTAGATATTGAACATTTATGTGAGAGTTAGTGATCCTTCTTACCTGCTGTTTCAGAGATGGATTGTGAGAAAGCTGTGGCTCAATGGACAAGGTTATTGGTCATAGTGCATGAATTAATAGCTTCTATGACAATCTTTCAGAGTTTGCGAGACCACTACACCCCATGGTTCTCTAATTCTATTTGAACAACCAAACATAGGGTGCAAAGAATTGAGCAGCAGTGGAAGAAGACTAAATTGACTGAGGATCTCCAAAAATATATATCCCAATTATTAATCTTCAAATCCACTATCCATGCAGAGAAAAAGAACATTTCTCTGAAAGAATTCAGACATCTTCTTCTCAATCTATTTCACATCGTTAACACTCTAATATCTAAGAGAGATCAAATGAGTCACATAAATACAACTGATTTCAATAATCATTTCCTAGACTATTGTGCATCAAAGATTGATAGGGCCCTTTCCCAAGTTTCTAATGTTACTGCACCAATATATGCAACATCCTATTAAGTAGAGGGAATGAGTTTACTTCACCTCATGAAGTTGCTGAGGTTATCCCAAACATGAAAACCAATCTTTGCCTTTTACAGAGACATAGGGGTAACCCACACAAAGGGGTGGTTACTACCATATGAAACTTGTTGGGCAGACTAGATGGTCTTTTTCTGCCATTCAGGCCGATACAATACAGTGCGCTCCGACGGAGTGCACTGTTAGCCTGCTCTTGGACGCACGTTTTCCCTTACCCCTTATTCAGTAAGGGGAGGAAAACGCGCGTCTAACCCGCGGCACCTAATAGCGCCCTCAACATGCAAATGCATGTTCATGGCTCTATTAGGTATGCGCGCGGGATACAGAAAGTAAAATGTGCAGCCAAGCCGCATATTTTACTTTCAGAAATTAGCGCCGACCCAAAGGTAGGCGCTAATTTCTTCCGGCACCGGGAAAGTGCACAGAAAAGCAGTAAAAACTGCTTTTCTGTGCACCCTCCGACTTAATATCATGGCTGTCGGGCCGAAAACCGGATGCTCAATTTTGCCAGCGTCCGGTTTCTGAGCCCATGGTTGTCAGCGAGCTCGAGAGCCGACGCCGGCAAAATTGAGCGTCGGCTGTCAAACCCGCTGACAGCCACCGCTCCTGTCAAAAAGGAGGCGCTAGGGACGCGCTAGTGTCCCTAGCGCCTCCTTTTGCCCGTTTTTACCGCCGGGCCGGCGTTCACCCGCTCTCCCGCGGACTTTACTGTATCGGCCTGATTGTTACTATGTTTAAGTTACTATGCCTACCAATATCCAGGACATATAAACCTGGTCTGGCCAGTCTAGCACTATTTATTGAGCTTAGTAATAAAGCATCACCAAAAAAAGAATAATAATCACAAAGATATTTACCTCAGGGGACTCTGAATATGAAGAGCCTGTAAAGAAAAAGATACAAAAGATCATTTTCTTAACAAACCAGTTTGGATATGCACATGTTAGATTAAATCAAGGAGGTATTCAGGCACAATACTTTGATTCTTAGCTGGGTATGGTATAAGGCTCTATAAGAAAAATAACATTAATATTAATATTAGTTCAATGTGTTTTGCATTAAAGAGTTTGTATTGGTTGAAATATTTAACTGTTGTTTAGGCCTATGTAAAAGTATATAAAAGTATCCTTGCTGGTTGCAAGACTGCAGTACTCTATTATTTGGTTTATTGCTAATTTGTTTTTTTTTAAATTTTGATCTATTTATTCCATTTTTCTTAGTATAATAGAACTGTTACTGCAGGAATTGCTTGCTGCAGAATGTTTGTTGATCAACATGACATTTCCTAATTTTTATCTTTGCTTTCCCTCCCTACCTCTGGGAGACAGACTGGGTGGGTCACTTTATTCAGCTACACAATGCCCGGCAGGAAAGAAGGCTTTTCCGTGGAACCCTTTCAAAGGAACATTATGAACCCCTAAACCTACCATCACACCCCAGTACTTGGCCTAGGATAACCAAGTGTGAGGGATTCTATCCTGAGGCAGTTTAAAATATAATATGCTTTTAAAATATAATATGCTACTATCACTTCATTGTAGTTGTAGTGCAAAATGGCTGCTTTAGGGAGCTTTAGAGGGCATCTGCATACCCTTTTCAAGGTACGTTAATGGAGGAACCAGTTTAATCTAAAATGTTTTGTGCTGTCAGGAGGCTGTCTTCAGCAGAAGCATTTCCATTTCAGTCATTTATTTTCCCTGTAATAATTTTCGGTCATTTCATATAGTCACTGGGTCTATCTTCACAAAAACCTAATATGTGAAAGGAAATTAAAAAAGGAATCTTTCACCAGGCTGGAGATCAAAGATAGAGAGTCATATGCAGGCTGACTGCAATTCTTTCTGCCTTGTTGCAGTGATTCTATGAAGCTTTCTTTTGGAGCTGAGACAATACATCATTTCCCTTCATCAGTCTGATATGCTGGTCATTTCTTTATAAATGAGAAAGATACAATGGTAAATGTACATCAAATGTATCATACTTAATTTACATAATATTTTTATACAGCACAATAAGTGGCAAGTCTTCATTCTAATTCAAACAAACATGTTTTTACTTCTGTGTAAAGAATAAAAATGTAATCTAGATTTCCTTATTTTCCAATTGAGTTTATAGCAGAGCTGCTGTCCTTTAAAGCAGTAGTTCTGGCTACTTTCTTCAAACTACCACCTTGTATAGTTGTATCTCATTCTTTGTTGGCTTCTCTGCCACATCCCCTTTATGGTTAAAGGGAGCAATTTTCAAAGGGATTTGCTTCTGTAAAAGTAGCATATATTGTAGCAATTTTGAAATGCCCATTTTCACACATAAAGTGCACTTATGTGCATAAAACGTTGTAACACCAGCACAAAAAAAGGTGCTGGTGAGCCATTGGTGCTGAGGGATAATTGGGAAAGCCTAGTGGGTGAACCCGTTAGGCCCACTCCATCAGCTGGCAGATGCAACCTGTAATGGGACAGACTGGAGCTTCACTATACCAGCCTCCTTCCCCCTCAGATTGAGCTCTTGGGTTCTGGCAGCCAGCAGGTCTTAGGTGGGACCCTAGGGTAGTGGTGAGAGCAAGAGTCCAAAAGCCAGGCAGAGATGAGGGCAGGTAGCAGACAAGTAGAATCAGAAGACAAGAAGGAGGTCAGGGCAGGCAGCAGACATGGATGCTCAGAGTCCAGAGTCAAGGTCAGAATCCAGGAAGTCAAGCCAAGGGAGGATGAGACAAGATGAGACAGAACAATACAGGGGAAAGGCACAGACAAGAACAGGATTGGGCAAGGCATAGACAAGGCAAGACTAGGACTCAGAAACAAGACAACACAGAACACTATATTTTTCCCAATATATATTGCTTTTATTTCTGCTTTTGTTCACTGATTTGATTATTGGTAATCTCAACTGTTAAAAGCTCTCCTTCCCTACCCCTCTACCCACCCACCGCAGAGCTTACTCTTCTAATAAAATCTTTCTGGGGTAGATAATTGCAGTAATTGGTAAGAAGATAATTTGTCAATTCTTTATCAGATTAAAGGAATTCTCTATCAAATCAATTGAACAAAATTACTATTGTTCAATGTAACAACTGTGGTACCTTTATCTTGAGGCAAACCATCTGGAAGCTTAGGGCTTGCCCCATTTGTTCACAACTATCTTTAATGGAAAAGGCATTGCATCACCTTAACTCTGTATTAGCTACAACAAAAAAAGGAATTAACACCACCAAGGAAGCCTCACCCACTTTACAGCATTCAAGTAACATTCCCCACAAAAGAATCAGAATCCCAGAAACAAGTGATTTACAGTGGGCTCCAGCAGGATAAGACTTGTGTCCCAAAGACATCCATTTTTCACAATTGTCCAATCCAGATGTTTTTCCCATCGGCTTTTTCCCATTGGTTTTTCCCATCGGCGGCGTGCGCAAGCCCCGGGACGTGCGTAAGTCCCAGGGCTTTGCAAAGGGGGCGTGTTGGGGTGTGTCAGGTGGGCGGCTTGAATTTCAGGGCAGGGCAGGAGGCATGTCGGGGGCGTGACGCCGGCCTGGGGGCATGGTCGAGGCCTCCGGACCAGTCCCCGGGTCAGGTGATAGCGCGCCAGCAGCCCGCTGGCGCGTGCAGATTTACACCTTGGCATGTGCAGGTTGCACAAATGTGCACCCCCTTGCGCACGCTGACCCTGGATTTTATAAGATACGCGCGGCTACACACGTATCTTATAAAATCCAGCAGACTTTTGTTCGCGCGTGGTGCGCGAACAAAAGTACGTGCGCGCGCTGTTTTTTAAAATGTACCCCAGCATGTCCCAATGCCTCTATATCACTCCATGGTGAGACCGCACCTTGAATACTGTGTACAATTCTGGTCGCCGCATCTCAAAAAAGCTATAGTTGCAGTGGAGAAGGTACAGAGAAGGGCGACCAAAATGATAAAGAGGATGGAACAGCTCCCCTATGAAGAAAGGCTAAAGAGGTTAGGGCTGCAGCTTAGAAAAGAGACGGCTGAGGGGGTATATGATAGAGGTCTTTAAAATCATGAGAAGTCTAGAACGGGTATATGTGAATCGGTTATTTACTGCATCAGATCATTACAAACACAAATAATATAGATTCTGGTAAGTTACAATTTTCTATGCTCTAATCATGCAACTTTGTCTTGGGTAAATTAAGCTCTGTATTTCTATAAATAGCCTCTACACGTTTTAGACAGAGAAGACAGAAAAGGGGGTTGAGTAGCTCTTTATGTCAAAAACAATATCCAAGCAACTGAATTGCAAGGGATGTGTGGTAGAGAAGAAGCATTATGGGCTGTCCTAAAAAAGAAGATTGTGCTTCTATTTTTACTGGTGTTATCTACCACCCACCGACTCAAACAGAAGAATTAGACAGAGAACTCATCAAAGACATCCAAAAGGTAGGAAAGAAGGGTGAAGTGTTGCTTGTTGGTGATTTTAATCTGCCAGATGTGAATTGGAGTATCTTTTCTGTGGAATATACAAGAAGTAGAGAGATAGTGGATGCTCTTCAAGGGGCTCTGCTCAAACAAATGGTAATAGAACCATGAGAGGGTGTGATACTCGATCTAGTGATCACTGCTGGTGATAGTGTCTCTAATATTCGAGTAGGGGCTCAACTGAGCACCAGTGATCATCGGATGGTATGGTTCAATTTTGAATATAGGATACAGAGAAGTCACATGAAGACAAGAGTTTTGAATTTCAAAAATATCTGGAAGAAGAACTGGAAGACTGGGACCAAATTAAAAGGACTAAATTAAAAGGAGCTATTACAAAGGCAACAAATATATATGTTAGAAAAGTAAACAAGAGTAAGAGGAAAAAGAAATCAATCTGGTTCTCAAAGGAGCTGGCTGAAAAATAAAGACAAAAAGAACAAAGTTCAAAAAGTATAAAGGATCCCAAAAAAAGGAACACAGGAAAGAATGTGTTAAAACAGAGGGGGACAAAAAAATAAATAAATAGGAAAGCAAAAGGTGCAGTGGAAGAAAAAATTTCCAAAGAGGTAAAGTGAAGTGACAAAATATTCTTCAGATATATCAGAGAAAGAATGGAGGGCAGAAGTGGTATAGTGAAACTGAAAGGTGGACAAGGAGCAATATGTGGAGAGAAATGAAGAAATGGCAGAAATATTAAACTAATACTTTGGTGTTCACTAAAGAAGAACCTGGAGAAGGACAATTGCTGGTTGACAAGACTGTAAATGGGGGATGGAGTAGACAAAACTCCATTTACAGAAGGGACATATGAGAGGAGCTAGGCAAACTGAAATTAGGCAAGGCCATGGAGCCAAATGAGATACATCCCAGGATACTGAGGCAGCTCAGAGATGTACTGGTGCGTCTGCTGAAGGACCTGTTCAATAGATCCCTGGAAATGGGAGTGGTGATGCAGGATTGGAGAAGAGTGGTGATGGTCCCACTTCACAAGAGTGGTAGCAGAGAGGAGGCTGGAAACTACAGGCCAGTTGAACTTACTTCAGTGGTGGGAAAATTAATGGAGACTCTGCTGAAGGAAAGGATAGTGAACTATCTACAATCTGGTGGATTTTTGGACCCGAGGCAGCATAGATCACCAGGGAAAGGTCCTGTCTGACAAATCTGATTGATTTTTTTATTGGATGACTAGAGAATTGGATCAAGGAAGAGCATTCAGTGGGATAGATTTCAGCAAAGCTTTTATATGGTCCTGCACAAGAGGCTTGTGAATAAATGAGAAGCATGGAAGTGAGCACCAAGGTGGTGGTGTGAAATACAATCTGGTTGACTGATAGGAGACAACATGAAATTAAACCTACTCTGAAGAAAGATCAGAATTAAGTGGAGTGCCATAGAGGTCAGTGTTGGGACCAGTTAGGTTTAATATCTTTGTGAGTGACATTGTAGAAGGGATAGAAGGTATTGCTTGTCTATTTGCAGATTATACTAAGATATGCAGCATAGTGGACACCCCTGAAGGAAAGGAGAAAATGAAAAGTGATTTAAGAATGCTTGAAGAATGGACAAAGATTTGGCAGCTGGAATTCAGTGCCAGGAAGTGCAGAGTCATGCATCTGGGATGCGGTAATCCAAAAGAATTGTATGTGGTGGGGGCAAAAGACTGATGTGCATGGACCAAGAGCGGGATCATGAGGTAAAAGTGCCTGGTGATTTGAAGATGGCAAAGTAATGTGACAAGGCGATAGCTAAAACTAGAAGAATGCTCAGCTGCACAGAGAGAGGAATAACCAGTAAGAAAAAGGAGGTGAGGCCTCACTTGGAGTACTGTGTTTAGTTCTGGAGACTTTATCTCAAAAAGACTAGAGAGAGGATGGTGGCAATGCAGAAAAAGGTGACTAAAATGGTGTGGGGTCTCTATCGGAAGAATTATGAGGAGAGGCTGAAGGATCTGAATATGTATACCCTGTAAGAGTGGAGGTACAGGGGAGATATGATACCTAAAAGGTTTTAATGATGCACAAACTGCAAACCATTTTGGTTGGAAAGAACAATAGAACTAGGGGTCCCGAAATGAAACTCCAGTGGGGGATGACTCAGAACCAAAGTCAAGAAATACTTTTTCATGGATAGAGTGGTGAATGCCTGCAATGCCCTTCTGGATAAAGTGGTGAAGATGAAAAACAGTCAATTAATTCAAAGGGGCATGAGATAAAAACTGTGGATCTCTAGAGGATGGAAATGAGAAAAGTATTCAGGGGTGGTAACTTGCTGGTGCAGCAGTTACTACCCTTAGTAGAAGGCATGGAGATTACTACCCTTGACCTATATGGTTTAATGCTTTTAATGCAACTGCAACATTGTTCCTCACTTAGATGGCAGTGGGAAAAGGGGAACTGGATTCAGATAACAACTAAGAGGGCCTCAACTTCTACAGATATAAGAGAAAAAGCAAAGGACTGCTTCTAGGCCAAGTCCATAAGGAAAACATGTCAAGCAGCACTATCTGAAATTTCAAGAAAGCTTATCACCCAGTAAAAATGCTGATAACTGCAATTTTTATGGGTTATCATAAGGCTTGGGGATTGCTGCATGGAGTGGCAGTTACTACCCTTAAAAGAAACATGGGAGTAACCTGCACAGAGTAGCAGTTACTGCCCTGGGAAGCTTGATGGGCATACAAGATGAACCATTTGGTTCTTTTCTGCCAACATTTCTATGTTTCTCTGTTTCTAGTTAAGTGAACATACAGAAATATCCAGTTGTTTCTTATATGAACTTCAGGCAAATAGGTTTTCCTGCTGTACTGTTTATCTTTCTTTTCATCTAAGCAAGCAAGAATAATGAGCAATTGACATTTGCAACCTAGCTGAGTCACTGTTTGTTTTTAAATGTGTCACAACTTTATATTGACTTTAAAAGACACACTGCAGGCAGAGAAATTGCAGAAGAGAAATCTTAGAATATGGCAAAGCCTAGGATAGGGTTTTCTAACAGTGATAAGAATCCAAAACAAGAGTGAAGGGAATGTCAGAAGTCATTATATAGATGCAGAAATAATTTTTGTACCTTCTGATGATCTATAGATGTTACCATCTGCGTAGATGAGACCAGACACCCCAATTTCTGGACCAGTAAAAAGTTTGCCAAAAGGAGAATGTAATAAGTAGGGTCAGCCAACTCCATCTTCTGTAAAACTCTGGGGGCAACTTTCAAATCTCTGGGTAGGAAGAATTAGGTACTGACCGTAAAGTTTGGATGGCTTTGCTTTGCCATGCAACACTTCCAGCTATGTGTCCAAAATTTGTATATAAGAAACAAGTATCATGGGCCCTTTCCCTCACTGACTGAGTTTTTGATCTGGATTCAGGGGTGCTGATCAGGAGTAAGGATATTGGATTCATGGTGTACTACCTATTTGCCTGTTTTTAATGTTCTGCCAAGGTGCATGCTGTGGGGCTTTTGTCTGCAGCTGCAGCCTCTCTCAGAGCTTGATTTTTCTTTCCCCTTTCTATCGCTTCAATGGCATTCCTATGACTTTTCTATAACTCTTTATTTATCAATTTTTCAATAACAAATACAATCAGTAAGTGCTTTACAGAAATAAGGGTTAATGCCAGATTCAAATTCACAGAAAATGATAAAACATAATAATGAACAACAGAAATACCCAAATCTGGACCACTATGAAGAAGGGAGATCAAGAGACAGATATAGAATAAAAAGAAAGGAATAAACAAGAAAAAACACTGATCAGAAAACTAATTTAAATTGTGATACTTCTAACCACACACATCAGGAGTAGATGTGGAAGGATTAACAATCTTATTACTGAGCAAAACTTTCAGCTGATTAGGTTCAAAGAAAGATATAATTTTGACCTGAAAGCACATTGCACCTAGCTGGGTATGGAAGAGAAAAAGCACCTCCCAATGCTATAATCACACCTCTATGTTGAAGAAATGCTTTCCTCCTAGCCTGAGTCTGTTTGTTTATTTATTAAAATTTCTTAATCACCTTATGCAAATGCTCAAAGTGATTTACAAAACGACATACATAATGATTAAAAATAATAAATATGATCAAATCATAAAACAATCAAAAATACACATGCAAGTTCACAACAGACATAAATCAAAATAACCACATACTAATCAGGAAGAACAATGGAAAGGTTACTCAGTTTTTCAAAACGCTACAGGTTTCATGACACAGGAATAGAACCCTATGGTCCAGGAGGCCAACCAGATATATACAGGCTCTTATCAGTTAAATGCTTGCTTCAGCAGGAAAACCTTCAAAGCTGTTTTACATTTTTTTTTGGCATGCCTTAAGTCTCAGAGACACAGGTATGGAATTCCATAAAATGGGTGTGGCTACAGAGAAAGCACAATTTTTTTTAGTTACTAATCTGGCAGTTTTTGGTGAGGGCACCTCCAACAGGTCTCTCTCCTGAGATCTTAGGTTCCTAGTCAGTTGGTAAGAGTGAGTTAACCCAAGGGAAAGAAGAGGGACTGAGTAGATTATGAATCAAGGAGTATCTTAGAATGAACTCTAAAGCAAACTGGAAGCCATTGAAGTAGAATTAAAGTAGGGGTAACGTGATCAGCGCATTTTAGCACCAGCAATTTAAAGGTGCTGTAGAATTGAGAAGAAGTTGGAGTGGTTTTGAAGTCAATTCAGGAAGGCCAAGGTAAATAGCATTGCAGTAATCAATGATGGGTAACACCGATGCCTGGACCACCAACCCAAAATCACTTGGCTCAAGGAGATTTTTTAGGCTGTGGAAAAACTCTCAATTTGAAAAAAAAACATTTTTATAACACTTTTAACATGTTGATGAAAGGAGAGATTGGAGTCCAGTTGTACACCAAGGCTTTTAACAGGGCAAAATGGGAAATTGAATGTCATTTAAAATTATATTAGCAGGAACGATAACACCACTGGAACGTTTGACAACAAGAAATTCAGTTTTAGCCAGGTTGAGGAAAAGGTTATTATGTTGTAACCACTGTTTTATGGATGACAACAAATTCCAATACTGCTCGCTGTCTTGGACCAGGTAGAGCTCATTTTGATGAAAAATTGAATATCGTCAGCAAAGATTCTATATCCATTGCATAAACTGGACAGGATTTTGCAGATAGAGGCTAAATAGATGTTGAATAACAGGGATGATAAAGCAGAGCTTGAGGAACTCCAGTGGTGTTAGTGAACCATGTAAAACATTTGCTTCCTATTTTGATCTGCGAGAACAGATTATCAAGATAAGAGGTAAACCAGGCTAATACTTGGCTGGATATCCCACATTCTTTAAGGCAAAATAACAAAACTTTGTGGTTGATTGTATCAAAAACTATGGAGATGTCTAACATGACCAAGACATAAGAATGACCATTGTCAAGTCCATGTCTGACATGATCAAGAAAAGAGACTAGTAAAATCTTGGTACCAAGAGATTTTCTGAAACCAAATTCTAAAGAGTCGAGGATCTGATGTTTCTCAACAAAAGCAGATAATTACTTCAAGACAATGTTCTCAAGAAGCTTGGCAAGAAAAGATAAAGAAAAGAAAAAGATGTATGCAAAATATATCTGGGAAGTTCCATACATTTTGTCCCATAAAGGAATAATTCCAATTACTGAAAAATAACCTCTAAATTAGGTTCTTTTCCACCTCTGAAGAAATGTAACCAATAGAGTGGCTCTTTCCTGAATCTCTTCAATAGACTGTTCTAAAAAATTAGTAATATTAAGGCTAACAATGGTGGGAGAAGAATTATCTCTCCCTCCAAACTTTTTCTTACTCTTAAAGGATAACTAATAAGCCTTAATTAAGAGTGGAAGAGATTCTTCAGTCAAGCCAAGACCTTTCTTCAGATATTTTTTAACCAGCTCTATAGGAGAAATAAGATGTGTTTTGGGAAAATCAAAAATACACAGGTTAAATTTATGAGATCTATTCTCAAACATTTCCAAATGCCAATGAATCAAAGCACTATCCATAATAGTAGCTATTTTAAAATCTTAAAAAGATGAACTCAGTTTCCAGAAATTGAATTTTAGCACCATGTTCAATAGTATTTGACTGAACCATGGCAAGTTGACCTTTGACCAAATCAACTGAAGTATTAATAACCTCCAATCTTCTACTTACAATTTTCTCTGAGTGTAATCACTTTCCACATGTCCTCTAGAGTAATTGTGGCAGGTTTACCAAGCTGAATTTCCAGGAATCCTCAGGATTGTGTTTTTGAAGAAAAATCGGGGACTGGGAACCATCCTCCACTTTAGGTATAGAACCAATATGGTTCCTCTTTGTCAACAGCAAGGGAGGTGAAGGATGATCATTGGGGCTCAGGGTGGTCTCTAATTCTGGCAAATCCAACTCTACCTCTTGCCCGGTGTCTGCATCAAGTGATGCACCCAATTGCTGCTGCTCCATTATCGCAAAAAGAATGGGGGAGAGTTAACTGTTGTAGCTGAATTAATCTATGCAACCATGATTTTGTAGTACTGATCAAAAGCTAAATGGATACTGTCCTCTGTTTTTCCTATTCTTGGAAGAGAGTTTATTTAGAAACTCTCTCTTTCAGATCTGAAAATGAATTTAGGTCTGTGGGAATTGATAGGCTCTACTGATTTTTTTCCCAATTACTGTTACAATTTCTAAAAGGAAATTTATTTTGCTTTCTAACTTTAATCTTGAATTTGTCAAACCAAACCTTGACCAAATTCTCCTCATTATTACCAGGGCTGATCCTCTGAGCTGTAGCCCTTAGAGGACCAGTTCCCCAATTCCAGGCCATTCTATAATGAATCCAAAAAGATGAGGAAACAAAATGGAGTCACACAAGGTTTTCTAAATAAACTTCAAACAAAATTCAACTAGCACCAAAAATCCTTTGAATATTAGAATTATTACCTCAACAAGTGATTACTTATAACAATCTTATTCATAGATATTGTGAAGGGACAGCATATGTGGAAAAACTGTCAAAAATTTCTAGAGAAAATCACACCATCCTGAAATCATAGGGGCAGATTTTAAAAGCCCTGTGCGTGTAAATCCAGCCGGATTTATGTGTGCAGTGGACTTGCGCACTGGTGCGCCTATGTTGCATAGGCCGCCGGCGCGCACAAAGCCCCGGGATGCACGTAAGTCCCGGGGCTTTGCTTAGGGGGTGTGTCGGGGGTGGCGTGGCATTCGGGGGCATTCTGGGGGTGGTGCCGTGGCCGTGGTGCCACCCCGGGGGTATTTCAGGGGTATGGCTGAGGCCTCCGAACCAGCTCCTGGGCCGAGGAATGGCGTGCTGGCAGCCTGCCGGCATGCACAAGTTACACCTGCCTCGGGCAGGCGTAACTTTCTTAACAAAGGTAGGGGGGGATTTAGTTAGGGCTGGGGGGTGGGTTAGGTAGGGGAAGGGAGGGGAAGGTGGGGGGGCTGGAAAAAAAGTTCCCTCCGAGGCCTCACCGATTTTGGAGCGGCCTCGGAGGGAACGGAGGCAGGCTGCTCAGCTCGGCGCGCGCAGGTTGCACAATTGTGCACCCCCTGCGTGTGCAGACCCTGGATTTTATAACATGCTCGCGGCACACACGCATGTTATAAAATCGGGTGTAGATTTGTTCACGCCGGGTTGCGCAAACAAATCTACGCCCACGCATAACTTTAAAAATCTACCCCAAAGTCCCACACTAATTTTTATCTGCTCCATAGTCATAGCTTAACAATTACAGCTGTATATCACACATCAATAAACATTTTGTGCTGCATTGTTTATAATCCTTAATCAAAAGTTAAAGTTCAAGCCACTGCCCCTAAACAAGCTCATATATTGAAAAAAAAATGTATTCAAGTTCCTGAATCAAAGCAGAGCTTTTTCAAACAAAATTGGACTTTAAGCCATAATAATTTTGCTTTTGAAAAACTAGGAATTGAAGAAGCAGCTTGTTTTTGGGCAGTGGCTTGGACTTGACAGGATGATGCCTTTCACTAATGCAGAGCCTTTGTTTGTGGTTTTTGCTGTAGCAGCAGAGGCAAAGGGAGGAAGGAGTAAAAAAAAAGGGAGGAAAGAACATAGAAACTGCAAGGGAGAAGGAAGGACAGGTCTCAGCAAGTAGCAGAAGCTATGCAGGCAGTGCAGAGCCAGGTTTTCTAGACTGTGAACCACTGTTCTATGATTTCAGCCATTTCAGATCCCAGGACAGCCTTCAGATTTTCCTCCATGGCACAGAGCTGGATGGAGTATGGCTTACCGAGAGTAAAATGACTGCTGGAGTAGTCATTTTCTGTCTTCCTAGCTTTCCAACTGTAATAAACACACAGACACGCACCTCCCATACATACAGACAAACTGGTGAAGGCTGTGACTTTCTCCTTTCAGAATTTCTCTTTTGCTCCTGTGCGCCTCTTCTTGTATTCTACTTCAAGGACTGCCAAGTCCATGCTCCAAGGTGACTTGGTGCTGAAAGGAATGTTGAAGATCTGGGTTCTGGGAATTGGTGTTTCTCTGCTACTTGCTGTATGTGATGCCACTTCCACATCCAATGTTTCAGTATAATTGGGCTCCCTTTTCCCTAGCTCCTCATCTCTCTTCTTGTGTTTCCCCTACCTCCTCTTCTTCACTTCCTCCCTCACCTTTTCCACCTCTTCCTCCTCTTGCATTCAGTTGTCTTCACAATCTTCTAGCAGTACAGTGTCTACCAGTGGCTTTCTTGGCCACTCTTTTATACTGGTCCTAAGGGGATGGTGCTTCTCAGGATATCTTGCTGCTGTTATTTGAAAATATTATCATATGGTCTTTTTACATGGTGATACAGATTTCTCACATAGTAAAGGTGATACTGCTCATTAACACAGTAAAAGTTCTGTGTAATATTTTTGCATCTCATTAGCTTAGTAAAGAGCACAATATCAGCCAATTTGTTTCCATGATAATTTGGGTAAGTCAGCTGCAATAACCTACTGAAAGAAAGACTTTAATATCTCTACCTGTTAGTCCCTCTCCTTCTAAAACACAGAAAATTAAAGAATTAATAACGATGTGATGTAATTTTTATAGGTGTGAAAGAGGGTTACATACAGTATAATATGATTTGGTGAATGGCAATACAACTAAATGCATAAAGAAAGTGTCCCTAGGCAAAAATGAGGGCAAACTTTTGATTATAATAAGAAAGCATTTTATGTTGGTCTACACTTTAAGGACCAATGATTGAAGTCTTTAATCTGCTATATATAAATTCATAACAGGTTTTTTTCTGATGGTCCTTCAACTAATGCAGTATTGCAATTTGTAAATGTCTAGAAGTACTTTCTTTCTTCATTTTTTTTTAGTATCTATTTGGACTTCTCTTTGAACTGAAACCTTTTTTCTTTATTTCATACCTTCTAGCTATATGAATCTGATCAAACTCACAAGATGTGAAATAAAACATACCACAGCAAAAGGGGGGTCACAAACCACAGGTTTTTCTGCCTTTGACTTCAATAGCCAGTTAAGAACTATAATCTTAAGCTTTTAATAATGCCTTTGTTTGTCACAAGAAAGCCCGCTACTGCTGAGTGCACTTCAAGTGACTATTCCTTCTTGATTTGTGAAACCAAATATTGGTGGGATACTGGTAATGTCTGTGCTGATGTTCAACCAGAAGAAGTAATTCATCATTTAATGTGTGTTTCAGAAACATAAGCCTAGTGATAAATAAAACACCTGAATTCACATATTTCCTGATTTAAGAAAGGTATTTTACTGTTTCAAAAACAAACTTTTTTTTTATCATTAACAGTGATTTTAAAAAATCAACAGTGTCACTTTTTCCACAAGTGTACAAAAAAGAAAGATAATATGGAGTTACATTCAACAGTAAAGCTTACAGTCAACTATAGGTAATAGTTGCATTTGCATTCACATACACAAGCATAGAATAAATAGATTTGGGGGGTTTATAAGAGCATAGAGCATACATACAGTACTTTATTTTCACATCATGGATGTTAGTAGGGTCAGCAGGTCATAATCTCAATTAAAAAAAAAAAAAAGTAAAACCAAGCCAAAAGGGATTGTGGATGGAAACACTATGACACTGCACATAGCTAAGAGGTTAGTAGTTTTTCATTATGGATAGGAGAAATATTTTGTTCCTGAATTTGTATATATGGACAAGTTGTGGGAAGATGTCTTGTATGTCCAAAGTGCAGATAAATGCAAAACTGATGTTGTAATTATTATTAATACATGCAAGAGACAGCCAGAGTGACCTGGCAGGACAAATCTGTGATTGGCAGGTGGCTGATATAATACAGATGTTTTTAGGCAATTTCTCTAAAGCACTTTGATAGCAGCACCAGCAATTATAGTTCCTAATGGCTGTAAATTGTTATGTTTGCTAGGTGAAAAGGGCACAGTATTTCTTTTTATCAATAACCTTTTCTGTCCATCAAAGAACATACATCTTACATAATGAAAGATTTTCCACGTATGCTTGTGATGTGGAAAATTCCCTGAACTTTTCAGAGAAATTATGCACAAAAGAATGTTAAATAATGTGGAACAGGGACTTTTAACAGGAAAAATTCATGATTAGACACATTTTTCTTGCGAGCCCATCTTACATTGGATCTTAACAATAGTCTTTCTGATGCAGTGCCGAATATCTTCAGTGTGTTGCCTTTGGTTTGCTATAAAATATATTTGTTGGTATCCAAATTCATGCTTACGCCTGTAGTTTATGTGTAGGACAGCACACATACAGAAGATAAGAATGAACATGAGGGTTCAAGAAAGAAAATGTCCAGCCCTCACCTTTCCAGGATCTGTTCTTCTGCCATCTGAACATTTTTTTTAAACATTTTCCATATATTTTCCTAGCCCTTCTTGCATTTTACAAGCTTTCCTTCCATTTCATGAGTTCTACCTGGACATAAGTATTTCCAATCAGATACAATATTCCCTTAAGCAAATGTAAACCTGTCCTTAAAGTATCATCATTCTCACAGAAAAAAAAAACAGCACATACTATAAAAACCACTGCAGAAATCACAACCGATGTGTGGAAGCGTTAAGGTTTCCCCTTTTGCAGTGGGGGGAAAAAAAAACAGCTTGTTACCCGCTGCTTTGATGTTGTAGACTAGTGAAAGAAAATGGTTGGCGGGATAGGTAAGAAGGCTTTGAAGACAAAACTTTTCCAGCAAGTTAGACAGACATTGTGACTTTCCTGGTTGGATTTCTGAAGTGTGTGCACACAGAAACGTGTGCTAATAGTAGGAAGTAGTTGGGAGTTGCTACATAAGAAGTATTTGCCATTATTTAAAAAAAAAAATGGTATTTCACTTTCTTCTCTCACTGGTCACTGTTGTCTGTAGGACTGTTTCCCTTCTCTTTTTTCTCTTGGTTTTTGTTTCCCTTCTTCTTTTTCTTCCTCTTCTTGGTCTCTTCCTTTTTGCCAAAGGTTATGAAGTTACTTTTGCTGGCTTGGTTGGACAGCTGATCCTGCCGAATGGAGATGATGGCGGGAGACCCAGGGATGATAAAATTGTCTGGGAAATCAGGTGGGATAGGGGGAACAGGTTGTTTGGGGTTACCAGGTCCATATTTGAAGGTCCAGCTGTTGCTATTCACACCTGCTCCCACCGGAGGAGAGACCTCCCCTGCTTCAGGTTCTGAAAATGGAAAAAGACGATTAGGAGACATTAAATAAAAGACCACACAGTATTACAATAAGAGTATATCTTTCACTATTTCAATTTAAGGTTGCATTTTAGACAGTTGCAAAATAAGTAAACATATTATTTGCTTATACAGAGTACCCGGGTTTGACTTAAACATTTTTAAGACTGTTTATTCTACTAGTGAATCAATGCAGTAATAAAACAACAGAGCACTATTCATTACCATTTCTATTTACTGACCAGTTGCTCATATCTACATATGGTGGATACATTACCAAATCATTGTACAAAATTAATAAAAATTAGAAGACTCCTACAGTCTGATTTGTCACATTACAGCTAACCTGGTGTTGCAGAAGAGGGAGGTGGTTTATTATTTCAGGCATCTGGCATTCGTGTTCTATTGAGACTGAGTACTACTGGCTTCTAAAGGATAGGACAACCTTTTCATGGTGCAAAAAAAGTATATACTATTTGAACTGCTATGACAATTTAATAGTAACGAAAGAATGAAAATTGTATGTTTGGGTCATAAAGTGGTACATTTTCAAATCCTTGTTTGGCAACTAAGAGGATTACATTCAGGGTTACCTGAGTAGAAGCCTTAACCTTCCTAAT
This sequence comes from Rhinatrema bivittatum, assembly GCF_901001135.1. Taxonomy (NCBI): domain Eukaryota; kingdom Metazoa; phylum Chordata; class Amphibia; order Gymnophiona; family Rhinatrematidae; genus Rhinatrema; species Rhinatrema bivittatum. The sequence goes on along the minus strand of NC_042632.1, from coordinate 28,762,617 downwards.
TGGATTTTCATCTGGATAAGAGTATGCATGTACTTTCACAAAACATGTATTCTGGGCAATAGTAAAAAGAGGTGTTTCTAGGGAAGGTAACTTGGTTGGGGGAAAAAGCTACATGCAAGCATTAAAGTTTAAAAAATGTAAACAGGTGCTCAAACTTCATACTTTATGCTCCCATCTAAGATGACATAAGGTATGGATGTACTTCATATTCAACCCAATTGTCAAACATAAACTATATAGATATGTTGTGTATGAAGATTAGGTGGATTTGTGTGGAATAAAAAATATAATTCTATGTTATTCAAGCGATTTATTGAAAACTTGCCCCCTAATCAAGAAACATTAGTTCCAGGTTCTTTGACTTCTAAAAACATCATACTGAGATGCCGTTCTGTGCAGGTTACTCCCTCAGGCTCTATTTAGGGTTGAAACCGCTGCTCTGTGAAGGTCATTTAACTATAAAAATCTAATATATTTGCATAGTTGTTTTCCACAATCTAAAGCAACCTCCCAGATTATCCATTTTTTGAGATACTCAATAGATCTGCCTTATCAAACAAGATGACTATATTTAGCTGCTCAGTAAAGAACAACTGTCTGCTTCATTGTTCTAGCCTCTAAACACTGTTCTCTAAATGGGTATATAAACTTGGATTTTTGCTTTATTTAGGATTTTTTTTTTTTTTTTTGCAAAATCGAGAAAGATTATATGAGTGACTCCCAAGGGCCAGGATAGTTTTGTTTTTTTTAAATCCACTTTTGATATTAGTCTTAGTAATAACAGCATTTGACATGAAAAGATCTACTGAAATGCTGAAATAATTGTGATGGGTGTCCACAAACAGAGGAAAGGAAGAAAGCATCAGAGCAGACTAAAAAAAGCTGAAGATACAGAAAAAAATTTAAAAAAGAGCACCTGGGAAGAATTTTGGGACAGGGAAAAACTGAACACCACACATTCCCCTGGCTCAACAGTCGTAATCCAAGGCTTAGAAAAGAGGAACAAGGAGAACAGGAAGTAGAAAAGGAAGAAAATGCAGCAAGAAAGAAAACCTCTGATTTAATCGTCCTGGAGGGAGCAGAGGAAGAGAAACATTGAGAGAGAAAGGAGGAGAGTGCAGTCAATGGTGGTGGTGGGACTGTATTGAAGGAATGGGTGAGAGATGGACCCAGCGGGCTGACGGGGTAACTAGAGCACTACCCTTCACATATGGTGGCACTGGTGAGATACAAAGCAAACAGTCCAGTTAACTAGGGGAGAATGAAATATGGGGGGGGGGGGAACCCTCCAGATTTGGGGGGGGGTTCCATTTTTTGCTGTTTCCTATTTGGCTGCACTTCTCATGAAATGTATTTTGTTTTGCAGGAATAACACAGAACAAAGCCAGAAGCCCTCCTTAAATCTCTAACAGCTGATGCTAAAGTCATTTTTATATTAGCTGACTCAGCAGTAGCAAGAGGGCAAACTACATGCACAAAACCAGCAAAGGGTAATAGAACAGCTATAACAATGGCTGTTCAGGTCCTGCCATTAGCACAAATCAAGAGAGAAAAGTGCTACTCACCCATACTGAAGGGCTATTAGTGAAACTCAGATCAGCAAACAACCCTAAAGTTCTTCAGAGGAATCTTAGATACAGTCAAAGAGATTGATAGACAATATAGGCATGCATCATTGAGTACATGATGCAAGTATACTGAAATCTTCAGATAGCGGCACATTACATAAAAGAGAACATGCAGAAAGCACAAGGATATCAGACCCATCATTAAGTCAAAGAGTCTCAACTAATACAATACAATCAGGACACTAGGTTCTGCTCCTTCTTCCAACCGGCTAGAATAAACTCCTGGCTGGATGATGCATGCCATATGAGCTGAGAAAGAGAATAGCCCTAGTGCACAATGAAGTTCTGGGAATAATATTGTATGATATAAACATCTCAAATCCAGTTTATTTGAACAAAGCATTTTATAAATTGAAGAAAGTACCCGAGAATTGTTTAGACACTTATAAAAATTCACTTTAAGTTTGTCATGTTGAAGAACTTCAAGAAAGACTTTAACGTATTGGACCAATGATTACAGCAGCTCTGATCCTCACACAATTTATTTACATGTCTGAGTCTGGCGTATGATGGTCCTATAATATATTAAAATATTAAGTCTGGTTTATTTGTTGTTATGCTTTGGACTATGAAGTCTGTCAGGCTGGACACCAGTAAAAGATAAAAATATACCATGTCAATTTGCCCAGTCCTGGAAGGAAAAGAATACTGTACATAGTTCCCAATGAAGACAAAGTAGAGTTAAGCCCCTCAGTGACTGACATGATTGAATGCTGGAGAGGGACTGGCATTGAACTGGATGGCCAGTGAAACAGTTCTCAGACATTTTTGGTATGGCAAGGAGGATTGGGCTGACTACCCTACCATACAGATGCCCCTGAAGATAAGATATGGCATTAAGCCAACTGACAAGGAAGTGCAGATGATGCTCCATGTAGGGATTACATGAAGAGTCAAGGAGTGAGTGGGACAATCTGGTGATACTGGTCACAAAAGCAGATAGGTCAGTTCACGTTTGCATAGATTTCCCTAGGTTGAACAAAATATTTAAATTTGACATGCAGCAGATGCCCTGAGTTGATGAGTCATTGAACCAGCGTGGGAGGGCTGATATATTTCTACATCTATCTCCATGTTGATCCTGAGCAATGGTTTTGAAAGATATGCCCCTGATATTTATTTATTTGTTTATTTATTTAATATATATTTCTATACCGGATTTCACGAATGGAATTCACATCAGGCCGGTTTATATGGAACTTAGGGGATTAACAAGTGTAACCAAACAAGAAGGCTGAAACAAGCAAAGTTACATAAAACAAGGGCATTGAACTTGGGGGCTAAAGTAGCCAGGAAGAAAAGTAGAGCAGAATTAGCAACAAATAAATAATATAAAATGGGTTATGAGATTAGTAATTATCTCATTCCTTGGGCTGAGACCAAAGTGTCATTTTGACTAGGGGAAGGCTTGGAGGAAAAGCCACGTCTTCAGTTTTCTTCGAAAGGTATGAAGGCAGGGTTCCAGTCTTAGGTCAGTCGGTAGTCTGTTCCAGAGGACAGGGCCTGCTGTGGAGAAGGAACGTTCTTTGGTGGTTTTTAGACGGGTGTATTTTGTAGGTGGGACTTGAAGGGTTCCTTCAAGTCCCACCTTCAAGGATATCCCAGAAGAAGATTATGGACCTCATTTATGAAGCATTTTTCCCCACAGGCACAGAATGGGAGAAAAGCTTTAGTAAATCATACCCTATATTTGCTAAACCACTCAGCTTACATCAGTTCTAAATCTTGCCTTTTTATTTATTTATTTATTTATTTAATTTCTTTTCCTATACCGATGCTCAAGACTAGGTCTTATCGTACCGGTTTACAATGTAACTGAGGGGAAACCAATTAACATCAAGGTAGAAAGTAAAGTTACATTAAACAGGGAGCATAAAACCTGGGCAATGGAAGACAGTACAGAGTTTAAACTAAGAAACAATTAGAGAGAGAAAAATATATAAATCAACAAAAACTGTAAGATACAAAAACATAGGTTTATCCTAGGCAGTTATTAGCCTGGTATGTCCAGAGGGAGAAGGAAAGGGTGAGGTTGGGTGGGGGGAAGGGATTGGGGAGGGGTGGGGGAGTGAGAGTCAGTGATGGTTGAGGAGATCCTTCAGCGGTAGGCTTCTGCGAAAAGCCAGGTTTTCAATTTCTTTCTGAAAGTTGAATGGCATTGTTCTTGGCAAAATAAATAAATAAATAAATAAAGCCTGCACTACGAAAGTGTTTCAGCTCAAATGATGATATGGCCTCCATACACTTGTGAGTACTGCTCTATGTAAATACAGGATTTATGGATGAATTGTGCCAGCATCAGGATGGATGAAATGTAGCCAAGGATATCATGAATAATTAATGATTTCATTATCTCTGCTCATGATATTTCAGGAATTAATTATGGCAGAGTAGGTTCCTCTAGACTAGCAAAGAGCACATATAGTCCACATTAGTGATGGTTGGTTTGGGTTAAATCTGAATCTCATCCAAACCAGAAAGACTTAAATCATGCAGAGCTCAACTTGGATTAATTTGGAACATTTGCATCCCAACTCTGACCTTCATATTTGCCTTATTCCTATCATTGACCCATTATTAATATTTGTAGATTTGCATTTATATTTATAGAAGCTGAAGATCTGTAGCAGCTTTGAATGCTTCACATTTATGAATATTCAGATCCACCTAAACCACTCTTAATGAATTCAGGTTTTTGGAAAAATATCAATAAGATTTAAATTGTGTTGAAGCCATCTCTGGTTATGCCAATAGATTTGAGTGAAACATTAACTTATCTGAGCTTAGATTAATTTACAATTTTTTTATCAATTAATATATCCAAGTGTTAGCAAGTATCACCTCATTCAAAATATAGTGAACTTGCTTAATCTTGTGCCTCTGCTGCACTGTCCTACACGTGTTCATATCACTATTCATCTACCAGTTTTCTGCCTATTTTCCTAAAATATCTATGTCCCTCTGCACAATTATTGAGTCCTACTGAGCATTTATAGTATGACAATTAGAACATAAGAACATAAGATATGCCATACTGGGTCAGACCAAGGGTCCATCAAGCCCAGTATCCTGTTTCCAACAGTGGCTAATCCAAGTCACAAGTACCTGGCAAGTACCCAAACATTAGATAAATCACAAGCTATTATTGCTTATTAATTACCATAATAGTTTATGGATTTTCCCTCTAGGAACTTATCCAAACCTTTTCTAAACTCAGTTACACTAATTGCTATAACTACATCCACTGGCAATGAATTCCAAAGCTTAACTATGCACCGAGTGAAAAATAATTTTCTTTGATTTGTTTTAAATGAGCTACTTGCTAACTTCATGGAGTGCCCCCTGGTCCTTCTATTATCTCAGAGAGGAAATAACTGATTTACATTAACTTGTTCAAGACCTTTCATGATTTTGTAGACTTCTATCATATCCCCACTTCAGTCATTTCTTCTCCAAACTGAACAGCCCTAACTTCTTTAGCCTTTCTCATAGGGCAGCCATTCCAAGCCCCTTATCATTTTGGTTGCCCTTCTCTGTATCTTCTCCATCGCAATTATATCCTTTTTGAGATGCAGTGACCAGAACTGCACACAGTATTCAAGGTGCGGTCTCACCATGGAGCGATACAGAGGCATTATGACATTTTCCGTTTTATTCACCATTCCCTTTCTAATAATTCCTAACATTCTGTTTGCTTTTTTGATTGCTACAGCACACTGAGCCGACAATTTCAATGTATTATCCACTATGACGCCTAGATCTCTTTCCTGTGTGGTAACCCTACGATAGAACCTAACACTGGGTAACTACAGCAAGGGTTATTTTTCCCTATATGCATCACTTTGCATGTGTCCACATTAAAATTCATCTGTCATTTGGAAGCATAATCTTCAAGTCTCACTAGGTCCTCCTGCAATTCATCACAATCTGCTTGAGATTTAACTACCCTGCATAATTTTGTGTCATCTGCAAATTTGATCACCTCATTCGTTGTACCCCTTTCCAGATCATTTATAAATATATTAAAAAGCATCGGTTCAAGCACTCCACTGTTTATCTTTTTCCACTGTGAAAACTGACCATTTAATCCTACTATCTGTTTCCTGTCTTTTAAGCAGTTTGCAATCCGCAAAAGAACATCACCTCCTATCCCATGACTTTTTAGTTTTCTTAGAAGCCTCTCATGTGGGACTTTGTCAAACAACTTCTGAAAATCCAAATACACCACATCTACCGGTTCACCTTTGTCCACATGCTTATTCACCCCTTCAAAAAATGTAGGGCAGTTGTAAGGCAAGACTTCCCTTGAGTAAATTCATGTTGGCTGTGTTTGAAAACATAACAACACAATAGATGTTGGTAGACTTTTGGCCTACTGAGTATGCTCAGGTGCTCTTACTCTATTCTATCTCTGATCATTAACTTTCCTCATCCTTCTGCACCAAGGACATCTACCAGATGTCAATTGTACAAGCTTGATCATCCTGCAGACAGTCAAACAACGTAAATGACAATTTAATTTGTAATGATGTTATTTGCTGTAAATTGCCATGAGCTGTTTTGGAGGTGGTGATATATAAATGCCCATAAAAGAAAATGAAATATAGAGAAGGCTGCTTCTTATCATTTTTTGCCATTAGTTGATATGTACAGTATAGCCAAACTGTCTTGCTGGACATGCTAGGCAATCTGCCACCTCCTGTCAGTTTCACCTGGGAGCTCAAAAAATCATTATTTCAGGCTCATGCTGGTCAACCTTACCACCTTCCTCTGGGAGCTCAACAAAACTGTATGGATTCTCCATGCAAGTTGGCATAACCTGCTCCTTTTCACCTCTGTTGGCATATGTTTTTCCATCCATAAACTAATGCAAGTCTACACACACACACACACAATTTATCAGGCCGATACAATACAGTGCGGTCCGGCGGAGCACTATTTTTACCCCTTATACAGTAAGGCGTAATAGTGCGTCGAAAAATGCGTGGCCAACACCCCCCCCCCCCCCAAAACTAATAGCGCCCGCAACATGCAAATGCATGTTGATGGCCCTATTAGTTATTCCCGTGCCATACAGAAAGTAAAATGTGCAGCCAAGCCACACATTTTGCCAGCACCAGGAAAGTGTACAGAAAAGCAGAAAAATCATAGCGATATTAAGTTGGAGGCCCCAAAATTTAAAAAAAATTAAAAATCGGCCCGCGGGTCGGAAGACGGACAGTCAATTTAGCCGGCGTCCGTTTTTTGAACCTGTGGCTGTCAGCGGGTTTGAGAACCCACGCCGGTAAAATTGAGCGTCGGCTGTCAAACCCGCTGGCAGCTGCCGCTCCAGTCAAAAAAGAGGCGCTAGGGACGCACTAGTGTCCCTAGTGTCTTCTTTTACTGCGGGCCCTCATTTAAATACTTGATCATGCGCCCAGAAGAGTAGCCTGGGCGCGCATTGGGAGAGTGGGCGCTCACCTCGGACCGCCGGCTCTCCCGCAGGTTTTACTGTATCGGCCTGTATGTTGCATAAGTCCCTCCCTCCCTCCCTCATGCTCAAAAAAGGTAAAGCGGTAGGGAGGGGGTATCCCCTACCTGGTACTATCTTTATTAGGGCACAAGTGACATAAGGAGGGAGGGGAGGAGCTTGGGGTACTTTTTCCTTCAAAATATTACAGATGTAGTAACATAGAAATATAACAATTATGGCAGATAAAGATCAAATAGTCCATACAGTCTGCCCAGCAAGTGGTTTATGGAAGTAACTGCCAAACCATACAGGTTACCCCCATGCTCTATGTTAATGGCAGTAACCACCGCGCCATGTAGGTTACCTCCTTGTGTTTGGCAGTTTTGGTATGGGAGATTTACTATATTGAAATTGTAATTCAGTTTACTTGTAGCTTTCTGAGGGCCGAGCCCACACCTATCACCCATAACAATAGACTGAATACCAATTCCAAGGGTCTTTTTTACTTTTTTGCATGTACTTTTTACAATACTGCATGTGAATATAATATACATATTGTAAGAGATATTTTCCCTCAGAAGACTACATTAAATGTTCAAGTAAAATCTATTATAATAATGGCATAATATTTAATTGTGTATGGGGAGGGTGTGACCAGGTTGGAGGGTGACCAAGCTATAAGTTTTGCCTAGAGCATCTAATACCCTTACAACGGCCCTGAGCATCCCTACTACTTTCCATTTGATGCCTTCTATGAGATTCTTATGGCTCAACTATTGCAACCTTGTCTCTGCTGCAACCCCTTTCTTGTACCATCTGATACCATGCAGTGCAACATTTCTGCCCAATCATGGCATTTGACCAGAGCCTGTGAGATGAGCCTTTATTTGCTCTAGTTACCACAGTGAGGGCAACATTCAAACTGTTTAAAATCTTTACATCAGTTTTCAAAGGGAAATAGTTCTCTTGGAAAATGGGGGTCAGAAAAAGTATGGGCATAGACTTTTACCTGCAATTTGTGTGGGCCCTTTTATAAGCAAAATTATGCATGTACAAATGCACATGTGCATAAGGGCTAACCTCTCCCAGACTCCAACCTCCCAGAATGCCACTGGCCCTACACGTGTACTTTTACATGCAGATAGGGCAGGAAACATTCAGAGACCCCCATTCCTGTATGCAAAACATTGTTTTACGCATGGAAATGGCTTTGAAACTTGTCCTCCCTATGACTAATAAATTGCGTACAGCAATATTTGAATGACAGTTCTCATTGATGCACCTATAGTTTGCAAACGTATTTTTATTTTGTCTAATTAAAAATCAAATAAGTGCTCGAGTGTAGCTGGCCAGAAGATTTGGAAAATCTGCCCCTAAGGCTTCATAAAAGAGAATATTTAATCTAGATTCTGAATTTAAACAGTTAAACTGAATTTCCTAACTGCAGGATTCCAATTACTTTATCAGGAAATTACACTTCTACCAGACTTATTAAAGAAGATCGGGACTCTTTATTGATAAAATGAAGCAGACAGGACCCAGATCATTCGTTTCCAGAGGAAGGATATTGGTATTTCTAGTACCCATAGTGTCTGACTTTCAGCTACACCCATGCCCTGTTGTGCTTTTCTGAATCAGTGTGGTTTTAAATGATTTTAAAAGTTTTACAAAAATTCTTTAATAAACTACATTTAAAAACATTAGCTTTAGTAATCTATTCAGAATTATAAAATGACACTACAATGGTGGCCCTTTAAACTGTCCGCAATCTGCAATCATTCTGTTTACATGCATGTAAAATTCATGAATTCCTGCTAATCGTTGCAACTCTTTATGGGGCAGTCACACATTGCTGACAGTTATAAAAGATTAGTACTGTAGGTTTATATTCAGGATAGCCCTTAAATTCCAGACTTCTTTACCATTAGACTAATTGCAGAGTCTGCATCCTGCTCGTAAGGCAAAGCTTCATGAAACTGGTAAATCTATCCAGCAGGAAGAGTGGGTGTGTCTGCATTCCTTTTTTTTTGCTCAATGCTAAAAACAATTGTTGCATGGCACTATATTTGGGACCATAATCTGAAGGCAGCCCCGAAAGCACAATCTGCTGTTTACTAGAAGCAGGTGGCACTCATGGACCAGCCCCATAAGGAGAATATTGGATATATCCTGCAATTCATCTCTTTGTCTTCCCCTCCTGCCTGCATGCTGCCTTCTTAGAAACGGTTGTCAGGAAAAAGCAGACTGGAAGAAGCAGATGTGCTCTTTCAGAAAGGGGGAATTCGGTTTCTGTACTGTCTGTTTTTTCCCCTGCAGACATTAAAGCATAGAGAACATGACAAGCTCAATGAGTGCTGCAGCCCTCGTCCCGCCTCCCTCCATTCAAACGTTTGGCCCCTTTTTATAAGGTCTGGGTCATTCCCTTTCACTAAAAGCTTTTACCAATTTCAATTATGTGGAATGCGTCAATGAAAAGATTTTGAAAACATTTTATTTTTCTGAACCAGACCACCTGGACTATTCCTGGATTAGTATAATCACAGTATCTCGTTTTATTAAAACTAAAATGGCAGAGAGGCGAGAAGGGAATCACAGACAGTGTGCACTTAATCTGATTATTCTCTTGCTCAGTGATTTTACTGCTGCCTCCTCAGTGACATTGCAGATGCCTCTGGCTGAGCTAATGAATATAAAGAATTTGTTGTTCTCAGACCTGATTCATATCTGTAGACAGAGTGCAAAATTCTGTGAACTGATTAAAATATGCAAACACACAACTCCCTATAAAGTTTTTTTTTTATTTCTTATAAAATGATTTTTTTTTCTGCTTTGCTTTTAGTTCATTTTGTCATTGCATTATATAAGAAAAATGACAAAGAGAATAATTCTAATCAGTAAGGAAGCGCGGATTCTCATTTATTCAGGTGAAGTATGATGCAGATTTATGTTTTTCTGCTTTCCAGACTGATAATGGATTGGATTTTATTGCTAAACACAAGGACGAAACTGTAGCTCCAGTCTGAAAATGCAAGCATTAAATGACCCATGTCTCATGCAACCATATTTACAGTGCATGCTCTAAAAATAGTTGAGTATCAGTTAATTCAACAAGAATACCTTTTGATTCTTAATGAACAATCATATGGGTCTTCAGAGAAATTTCTATAATGATGCAATCAGATAAATTAACAGAAAAGCCCGTTACACTATACTCCAGGTAGTGATTGGATTAAGAGGGAAAGGTAAACTGATTTTCATTGGGATTCACAATTCCCTATTAATTGATATATTTGTAGCTTTTGTCTCCAAGGACCACAAACTACAGGAATGATATAATGGAAACACAATTTCCCTGTCTTACTAGTGTATTTTGTGTCATATCCTACAAATGTATGCAGTGTCTTACACTTACAAATAAAAGGTAAAAGCAGATTTATTTTTTTACACTTTCACAGCAAAAGAGAAAAAGAAATGAATCCTAACATAAAAGCTTCCAGCTAGCTTCTGTCCTTATGGAAAAACCTTTGATAAAATTGCTTGCACAGCAGACATTTGCTCCAGTTCACTAATTAAATGACATAATGAATCCTCCAGCATATTCTTTTTATCCAGGCAGCCTTCTCTTCCTTGGGCTTCCAGTCCAATTGGAACCTGCCCCAGCCCTACCCACTGTCATTTATGACGCAGAAGGATCATGGCTAAGGCACATTGGACCTATATTTGCACCTATATCCAGGTAAGGTAGCCCAGCCATTGCAGAGAAAAACCTCTGACGGAGAGGCGCAGACCATTATGCCCTCCAGAACCCGGCCATTAAATCAGCCAGAAGCAGTTGTTTCACAATAACTTGGAATCCATCCCTTCCTCTGCTGAAGCATCTCCAGCCTCTTTTCATCAAAGGATCAGGAGCTAGGCATGGGAATTGAACTTGGGTTTCCCATATGGCAGCACACGCTGCTGTAGATAAGGCCAACAAGTTGGCCCTTGTTTTCTAAGGTCTTTCTATGCTACTCATTAAGAAAGAAAAAGAGAAATTCCCCCTCTAAAGCTCTGTGGCAATTGCTTAGAGCTTTTCCATCATGGTGGTTAACCATATATGGTTCTGATGCTCAAGTCTCAAATTTCTAGTGTTTTGAAATTTGACATAGACTATATGGTTCAACTAACCATGATGCCATCTTGCTGAAATCAAGAAAGAAAAGTTAGATTTTACTTGCATATATATAATCCACAAAATACAAACAGTGGTGATAATGGACTAGACCAATGAATAAGCATAAGACAAGTGAAGGCCATTTACTTCTGCGTTGGGATTTTGTTGTTTACCATAATCACATTGTTAATTTTGTTATAAACTTATGGAAAATAAATGCATTTTTAAACACTAGATCACAAACAAATCAAAGCAGGTGTCTTTCATAAGCAGAAATTTCACCCCTCCTCTATCCCATCCCCATTAAAAACATGAAGTAAAGGCTTAGATAGAGCCAAAGATTTTGCAAGGTTTTCATTTCCTCACCTGGTTCTGGCCTCACCCATCAAAGTACAATTCCTATGAAGTGGCAGCAAGTACATTGTGCAAATAAATATGCAGGATCATACCAAAAACTGTTTATAATTGCCCTGCTCTTGGGTGTAGCTTTTTTCTTTTCTTATATTTCACTTTTCCTCTGAAGTTTGATTTAACTGTCTGTCTTTCCTCAAAATGAACGGGATAATCGGTGTGTATACAAGCCTGTAACTGCTTGCTCAGGTAATTATCCCTAAACTGTAGAGAATCAATATAAACATAGATAATCTGATCTATAATTTACAGCTTCCTGAAACCTTTTCTGCTTTGCTGCACATCACATAAGGGCAGTATAAAACTTTCTCATCTATTAGAGTAGTCCAAGGGTGTCCATCTCTTGTCCTTGAGGACTAGAAACAGGCCTGTTTTGCAGACTTTTCATTATAAAGAATAACCATAAACTACAGCTTGTTGGGAGAAAATGGGATTATTGGGTTATAATAATAAGGGACAATTATAAATAATATGAATTATACATTGATAGATTTAGCTTATAAACAGATAGTTAAACTGTAGTTTCAGCTATCATGGAACTTCTTTAAGCATGCCATGAAGAAAGCTGTACTTACAAAAGACAGGAAAGTGTGCAAATATTGCCAACTAAGATATGCTGCACAAGAAGTAGAACAAATATAAAGATAACTGATATGCAGAAAAAAGGACAAGGACATGTGAACGTTGGACTGTGAATTGTTTGCACAAACATAGAAATATTTGGCAGAAGCTTCTTTTGAGAGACAATTTTGATTCTCTACTTGTAACATGTTGCAATAAACTGAATTATCCCACTCTCTGGTTCTTTCATACCATGAACTCTCATAGAAGACTCTCTACAAACCTTTGTATACAAATAATTGTCATGGAAATTCTATCAGGGTCAATTCACACAACTAGAGTAGTCCAAGGAGAAGGACAACACTGCCATTAAGAGGACCCTGTCCAAGTACATCTTTCCTGTACATAGATCATGCAATCCTGACCACCATATTGCTTCCATTCTGTTCTTAGGACAGGATGAAAGTGATCCAAAAAAAGGCAACCTAAGTGGTTCAGGATCTGCACAGAAGACTTATTAAATACCTAAAATAAATTAATGAAGCACAAAAATCAAATGTTTTCCAATGGAAAGGAAGTTGTAAAAATTAGAGGTCATGATATGAAACTCCAAGGGGGAAGACTCAGGAATAATATCAAGAAATATTTCTTTAGGGAAAAGGGGTGATGGATACATGGAATGCCCTCCTGGGTAAGATGGTGAAGACAAGAACCATAATGGAATTCAAAAGGGCATGGGATAAACACAGAGGATCCTAGTGACTAAAGAATGGAAATGAATAAATAGGGTTACCTCTGTTAAACTCAAAGTTATATTTCTGCATGGTTGTACCTGCATGGAACAGCAGTTATTACCTCTAACAGAAGGCATGGGAGTAATCTGTATGGCAGGCATGCCACAAGGAACCTGTAAGGAGCTAAGGGTACCAACATTAGTGGCATGTGAACCACAAGGCACATAGAAAACAATAAAAGGTACCAAAAATAGTGGCATGAACACCACAAGGCACCCCCAAGAGAAGTAAAAGGTACCACTACAGTAGCAATGACAAAAAAGGCACCTGTTAACAACACACCCACAGCAAGTTGGTGAGGGCTAATACTATGAGCAGGGGCATTGGTTCTCTGTAGCTGAACACTCAGTCTTTCTGCCATTCACATGGAAATTCTGGGAAACCCTACTGAGGGTGGTATATTTAAGAACCACCAACTTTTACACCAACTGTGGTGCTAGCCATGAATGATGTGGACTAATGATGTCCCCTGTCATTGAAAATACCTGTTTACCAGGCACCCTGTTTGCTGGGTAGAAAAGAAAATGCTGGGCCAGATTCTCAAGGTCTGGCCAGCTGGCAGCCTTGGGTCTCCAATACACTAATGAATCTGTGGACTCATCCTCTATAGGCTCTGACATATAACATGCTACTGATATTTGTGCTGGCGTCTTTTTTGATGGAGGAAGAAGATCTCCTCTTCTACCAACTTCTGTAATTATGCTCGTTTCAAAAGAGAACATTCTGTGATGGCCTCGGGGAGGGGAAGCATGGTTGTGGTAGATAAAGGTGGGGGAGGCAATGATAACTGACAGGATGCTGCTCTGGCTGACACTAGTAGTAAATATGATCTACTTAAATACAATTCGATTGTAATTTTAAGTTGACTCGCAACTAATGCTATTATATTGTACTGTACCTGTATGTTTGATCTACATTTAACAGTAATCTGCCTTGAGTTCATGCTTGGAAAAAGGCAGAATATCTGGTTGGACCATTTTGGTCTTTATCTTCCATCATTAACCATGTTACCAGACCATAGCCATTCCAGCTCACAACACATCAGCACAGGCCAGCAAGGGTAAGAGGCATTGAGTAATAGAGTCGCATCTACCATCGCAAATGCTCCACTGCAACTTTACAAATGCATTTCAATAAATGGGAAGTTTTAACAATTCATTTAAATGACCGCACTGGGTCAGGCTTGTGCTTCCTGGGCCAGACAGGCCTGGGGATGCTGCAGAGGCAGTACTCACAGGCCCCTGCAGTCTGCGTGGGGGGGGGGGGGGAGGAGAGTGGGCTAGGAGGAGACTTTGTTTTTGCTCAGTGGTCACAAAAAAGGGCCCATGTTAGCTGAGATCTGGAAGGAGCTACAGTTCGGGGATCTTGCTGAGGATGGTTCAGGCAGGGATATAAAAACAGAGGGAAAAACCCTTGGTAGATGTAAATACTATAGGCCAGTTCTTGACTGAGCTGACAGTCTAAAGAAGCAGGAGGATACAATGAGGCTAAAATAAAAATAAAAACCAGCATTATACTTTTTCATTTCTGTATGTTTGCTGCACATTTAAAGCTATAAAGAAGCAACAAGAGCACAAATAAAAAGTAAAATATTGCTCTTTCACAGGGCTAACACTGATGTAAGAGATAATGATCTACATTTCCAAAACTATACATGGCAATTAGATGTCCACTTGAAACATAAACATGCAAATGGATCAATGAGCCGCCCAATGCATGTTGGAAGGCACAAGTCAACCATGTCACCAGAGCTCAATGCATTTAAAAGTGAGTGGTTTAGAGGAGATTGCCCTGGACCCCTTAACTAATTTTCTTTGTTAGGCACATAACTACATTTAACTGTGGAATTTATTCTACCGGGTACCACATTGTCAAAGTGGGGACTCTCTTTATGGGGTCTCATTTGATATTCTCTAGGGATTTGGGGGTCTCTAATATTTATTTAAATCTGCCTTGTTTTGTGTGCGCATACGACCTTGTGCACATAACATCCTATTTAGGGACAAAACTGCTTATTTTTTAAAAGAAACTCAAATCTAGACCATCACAGAGGTCAGAAATAAACATAGGGGGCCTACATACTAATGGAAGAAATCCTTTGGTATAAAGTCTTGAAAACAAAATATTTTTAGTTTGATTACAAATGTTGCTCTTCCTTTCTGCAGTGCACATGATTACAAACATTTTGCTAGTGCTGATTCTCCTTCAAGCATTCTTGGATCATTTCTACTTGTTATCAAATTATTTGCTTTCATGACTTTCGTATTTGGGCTGTGACAGTCTAGGAAAATAAAACAGCAAGAAGGAAAGCATGTTTAGGGCCCCTTGCTCTAAAGCCACATTCTCACATTTCTAAGTATTTACAGTGCATAATGATTAAATGGGGTTCCATATCCATTATCACATAAGAGCTTGCACAGTTCATGAACGGCTTTGGAATACACAGCAGGCAGCGACTGCATCATTTGTAAGCCAGTTTATTGTCAGTGAGGTTAGATTCCAAATTTAGTTAACACAAACAGCACCATAATAGCACTGTATATGACTAGTGTTGATTCCGTTTATAGTCCATGATTTTCCAACTAGTGATCCCTTATTCATTTGGGTTTCTGCAATCTTAAACACAGACTAACAAAATCAGGATTGGCGATTTGCAAATCCTGGCTCTTGATTAAAGGATCGCAGTTCATGATCTGCAACTTATTTTTGGGAGCACTTTTGTGATGAATTTATTAATAGAAGGCCATTTGGATTTAAAGTAGATTTGGTGCCTGACGTACTGAAGGATTTCTCCCATTTTGTATCTAAGGTAAGTCCATAAAGCAAGGAAGTCAAACTACCCCCCTTTTTTTAGTGATCGTTTTGTCCAGGGGTGGCCAACTTCAGTCCTCAAGAGACACAAATAGACCTGGCTTTCAGGAGATCCTCAATGAATATGCATGAGATAGATTTGCATACAATGAAGGAAGTACATGCAAATCTATCTCATGCATATTCATTGTGGATCTCCTGAAAACCAGGTCTGTTTGTTATTCTTCAGGACCAGAGCTGGCCACCCCTGTTTTAGTCCTTCAGGAAATGCAAACTGAAATGTATAATTTTCAAATCATGAACTTTCAAACCAATGATATATGATTTATTTTGAATGTTATGATTATACCCAGTGCTATGTGGATTATAATTAATGTATTCATTTACTTAGATTTAGCCAATACCTTTTCACTGGTAACTCAAAGCAATTTACATTCAGGTACAGTAGGTAGTTCCATACACTAAAGGTTTTCTCCCATTTTATTTATTTGTATATTATTTTGTTATACCGACTTTCATGACAAGAATCACATCAACCCGGTTTACATTTAACAATGTGAATAAGGCAGGGAGTAACATAGTAATCAATATTCAAAGTTCAAACATCGTAAACAATAGTATGGATGTGAGAAAGTTACAATGAAACAGGGAGAATTAACTTGGATCTAGAAAGGGGAGGGACAACTGAACAGTAGAATCTTTACAGTGCAGCCAGTTGCATCAATAATATAGTTGTATAGCAAAAATGAATCAGTATGATACAGTTGTGTAGCATAATAAAAGGTGCTGAGTATGAGTGAGTGAGCGGTGCTGGGTATGAGTGGGTGGTGCTGGGTATGAGTGAGTGAGTGGTGCTGGGTATGAGTGGGTGGTGGGTATGAGTGAGTGAGTGGTGGGTATGAGTGGGTGAGTGAGTGGTGCTGGGTAAGAGTGAGTGGTGCTGGGTAAGAGTGGGTGGTGCTGGGTATGAGTGAGAAGTTAGTGGTTTTTTATTTCAATCCAATTTTTGCATAAGTGTTTGTGCTGTTAGGTGGAGGATTCAATCCAGGCCTGGGAATGCTTTTTTAAAAAGCCAAGTTTTCAGTCTTGGCTTTTATACCTATGAGGAAAATGCATAATAAATAGAGCCCTAGATTTGTACCTGATACAATGAAGGGTGAAATGACTTTCCCCAAGGATCTGAATGCTGGTTTTCCTAATTCTCAGCCTGCTGCTCTAACTACCTAGGCTACTCCTCCACTCCTTTGCAGGAAATACATTGAATGAAGCTTCTATAGAACTGTACATTTGTCTCAAGCTTAAGAGCTTAAAGGATGATGTATTTTAATGTTAAATGAATCCCAATAAATATACTGGAAGGGAATTGCATCAGGTCCTATGAACCACTCTCTGCATTTAAAACATTTCTCTACTATATTTTAGTAGTTGTAGGATGACAGATTTGTGACTGGCTTGAGCTAGTCAGAAAATGCTGCCGTATTATAGATAGTTGATCTCTGTGAAATAAAAGTGTTGTGCAGCATAATAAAAGTCCATCAGCTCCTGTGAACAGGGAAACAATGCCCCCTTTTACTGGGCAATATACTGGGAGGGATAATATTCAGTTTCTGGATTCCTGCAAACCCCTTCTGCCTCTTCCCCTCCCTATCTCCAACCCCAATATTGCTGCTGTCCAAACTTCTTAGGGTAACAGGTTTTCTGCAGCATAAGTAGGCACCTTTGTTTTCTATCTATTGTATTTGGGGGGGGAATTTATCAGTGTTTATTGTGACAAATCAAAATGATAGAAAATCAGTAGAAAAAAAATGAAGGTCTCTCAGTATAAGTTCATATCAAATCAGAGGGGTCAGTCTGTGCTTTTCATTAATCCGGATGAATGAGAGTTTCTTGCACATGGCCGACCAGATGAAGTTGCGTTGCATCTTTGTTTCCCTTCTATTCCCACATGCTTTACTCCTTTGTAGCAAGCTCAAGGGTCCATGTGTAATCTCTCACGCACCACCTTATCTTATTCCTCCTTAGATCATATAATGGGGTGGACAAGGGCAGACTGAGAGTGACCTGGGCCCCCGGGGTAATAAGAGTCATTGGCCCCTAACCAGCCATCTGAGGTTAGGGGATAATGCTGTGAGCCCTCAGACACTGCCCTTTTGCCTGAAGGGTCATAGAAACATAGAAATGACGGCAGAAGAAGACCAAACGGCCCATCCAGTCTGCCCAGCAAGCTTCACACATTTTTTCTCTCATACTTATCTGTTTCTTTTAGCTCTTTTAGGGTCAGTCCGCACCTGGGGGTGGGGGCCCTTATTCCTTCAAGAAAGCATCAACATATACTGAGATACCCTGAAGACTGCATTCAGATTATCATTTACCTGTTCATTCTGGGCTGCCTATTGCTTTCTCTGCTCGGTAGCAGTGGTACCAAGAAAAGTCTCTTACTGATGTAGAGACAATGAAAAGTTTTCCTCTTATACTACTACTCTATAGCAAATGGTAAATAGTTAATAGCTGGGCCTACCAAAGGTTTGGACAAGATTCTGGAGGACAGATTCAATAACAATTACTAGCCAGTAGGATGTGCACAGACCTTTTTCATTTCATTTTTGTTTATCATTTCTTTTTTTTTTTTTTTTTTGCTTGTTTCGTTTCATTTTTTGTTTGTCGGTTTCTTTCTGTTTATTTAAAATGAAAAAAAAAAAACAACAAATGAAAATTTTAAAACAGAGAAAAATGGAAGAAAAAGTAAAGCAAAAAAAAAAAAGGCGTTGGCCTTTTTGGAAAAAGGTAAAAAAGCAATCCCCCTTTCATCTCTCCTTTTAGCATGTTTTTCTTTCTTCATGAGACAGACATGATCACTGGTCTTTCCTGCCCTGTTGGTGGTGCACTTAGAAATGGCGCTGGCAGAGCCAGGCCAGCGTCATTGTTAATTTCTTCAGTACAAGACTGCGCTGGCCTTGGTCTGGCTTGGCTGCTGCCATTTTGATTGGGAAAAAAAAATGAACAACGGTGCCAGCCTCAAGCTGCCAGCACCGTTTCAAAGTGCACTGCTAATGGGAAAGGAATGACTGGGGGAAATCGCTCCTGACCCAGGAAGAAAGAAAAATATGGTAAGAGAGTTTGGATGGAGGGGCGTCCTGCCGGGGAAATTTTTTTAAACAAATGAAATTTCAATCATTTTCCTTTTGTTTCATTTAAAAAATGAATTGTTTTAAATGAATGCACATCCCTATTAGCCAGGAAGACTTGAGGATCACCAGTTCTTACTTCTGGAAGTGAGCAACAGAGAACAGATCAGCCTTTAGGATCTGCTGGGTGCTTCCCAGTGCTCCAGATTGGCCACTGTCGGAGACAGGATGCTGGGCTGGAAGGGCCATTGGTCTGATCCAGCCTGGCACTTCTTACATGTTCTTATAACATCCATAGATTACCAACAGCAATAGCTCCCTCACAGAAAAATGGAAAGGCTCATTTCCAGTAAAGTCGGTGTCATTTTTACACCTTCTACCCCCTGCTGTCACAGATACAATACCACAGCCCAGTATCTCACAGGCAGTTGCATGCTGTACTTCCTACTGACAGGAAACCAGGCCAACATGTCATGGAACATTTTCCTATGTCTGGAGTATAAAGGCCATTCATTCTGAATTCACAACTGTTTGGATGGTACATTAATTTTTTTTCTTGTATTTTCAGAGTTTTTGAATGATAAACAATATCTTTGCTCTTATAGTCACTGAAGCATCTATTTCCATAGTCACTTAGCAGAGTATGTAAAATATTTAATTATAGTATATATATGTGTGTGTGTGTAAACCTTGCTAAGGTTTTTTAAGTCCCAAGGGCACATAAATTTATTTATCCTTTAGGGATGCTCTGGATAGCATTTCCTTCTTTTTTTTAGGGGGGAGGAGCACTTGCTTATGGTCCAGGCAGTGGTGTGTGTGGGGGTGTTAGATGCTGGGACAAACCAGGCAGGACACTGGGTGTTAAATTAAAGTTTACTGATTCTTTAACAATTAAAGTCCATTTTCAATAAAGCTGACTGATGTACAAAGGTGTTTTTCTCTTCTGGGTAGGTGTCCTTTATCTCAGGTATCTGGGTAAAGCTTCCCATGATGATTTTAATGTGCAAAAAAGCTCTCAGTGGGCCAAATGGGAATACTATTGGAGGGGTCACATCAAACACAGAAAAGGCCTACCTGAGTCCAGTTTATTCCAATTGCCCAGCCTGTCCTGGTCCCATATGGGGGAGAGAACCAAAAATGGGAAATTTCAGAATCTTGATCCTCCTTTCCTGATGTTGGCACTGGTGACTTCTCTTGGAGGAAAAGTCCTTAGAACATGGTAACTAGGCTATGCCAGCCCTGAAACCCTGTGTAGAGTATGAGTCAAAAAACTTCCCTCAAATAAATTAGGAATACTTGTTCTCTGAGTGACTGCAGCTATACTATCACTGGTGCTTGCCTCATCAAGGGAGTAGATTAAGGCTCACAGGTCTTTAGCCCTTGTCCTTTGTATCGGCGGGGGGGGGAGGAGCCTTCTCCAAAGGGTACAAGGCTTCAGCAGGAATCCCTTTTGAAAAAAGTCAGGATACATCTTGGCCATCAAAAATCTCACACTGAAACATAGAAACATAGAAATGACGGCAGAAGAAGACCAAACGGCCCATCCAGTCTGCCCAGCAAGCTTTCGCACTTTTTTTTCTCTCATACTTATCTGTTTCTCTTGGCTCTTAATAACCTTTTTTATTCTATTTCCCTTCCACCCTCGCCATTAATGTAGAGAGCAGTGTTGAAACTGCATCTAAGTGAAATAGCTTAATTAGTTAGGGGTATTAACCATTGCAATAAGCAAGCTACACCCATGCTTATCTGTTTATCCAGACTACGTTATTCAGTCCTTGTTGATTGTTGCCTGAATATAGATCCACCTTTCTTCATTCCCCCTGTTGTTGAAGCAGAGAGCCATGCTAGCTATGCATGAAGTATCAAACTTTCTCTGTCACTGGTGTTTGCCTCACAGGTCTGAAGACCTCTTTTGCCCCAAAAAGAATCCGGAAAAAATCTGTCTCACTGCATCTAAATACAGGAAAACCCTCTGGCAGAGTGTGCACAGAACAGAACCTCTTCAAAAATCAAGTTCAGGATAAGGCTGGGAAGCCTCATCAGGGAATATAAAAACTGCATCCGCTCTACTCTGATGCTAACTCAAAATGACTCCACAGGTACTAAAATGGCTATGCTATATAGGAGCAGGCAACCAACAACAGTCCTCCGGGTTGGGAGGGGCTGAGAGAGATGGAAGGCTCATAGATGTAAGGGTTCTAAGCAGGGACCTAGTGACATCTAGTGGCCAATCCATAGGAGTGCCACATATGAAAGTACAGAAAGTTAAAATCTAAAAGTTCCCATAAACTCTCCTATCACTGGAGGTTGCTAATTTACTTTACTGAGCATGGACATTAGAGAAAACTTCATTTACACTTAATCATCAATTACACCTTTTTCATAAAGATCACAACATTCTCCATTCATCGCAATATGGACTTCGCAAAGCTCTAAGCACCGAATCCCTCCTCATCTCCCTCACAGACCATCTCATCATGGGTATGGACTCCAGGCACTCCTTCCTGCTAATACTCCTTGACATCTCGGCAGCATTCGACATGGTGAATCATTCCACTCTCCTTAAACGACTTTCGGACATCGGGATAACAGGTACGGCCTTCAAATGGTTCGATTCCTTTCTCACGAACAGAGGCTACAAAGTAAAGATCAACAAGGAATCTCCGCTCATCAACACCACAAGAGGTGTTCCACAGGGCTCCTCTCTGTCTCCTACACTATTCAACCTATACCTTCTCCCCCTCTGCCAGCTGCTTACGAATCTTAAACTCAAACACAATCTTTACGCCGACGATGTCCAAATCCTGATCCCTATAACCGAATCCCTCACAAAAACACTGAAATTCTGGGACAACTGCCTCCAAGTTATCAACGACCTCCTTACTACCTTAAACCTTGTGCTCAACACGTCCAAGACAGAAATGCTCCTTATATCTCTCAACCACAAAGATAGCCTACATTCAAGTCACACCAACACCCTGGTCAACCAAGCAAGAGACCTCGAAGTTATAATTGATAACCAGCTAAATCTAAAAAAGTTCATCACCAACACAACCAAAGACTGCTTCTTCAATCTTCAGGTACTAAAAAGACTCAAACCGCTACTGTATTTTCAAGACTTCAGATCGGTACTCCAGGCCATTATATTCTCCAAATTAGATTACTGCAATTCCATTCTGCTAGGCCTTCCCGCTTCCTCCACCAAACCGCTTCAGATGCTACAAAATTCGGCCGCCAGAATTTTAACAAACTCCAATAGAAGAGACCACATCACATCTATCCTGAAAAACCTACATTGGCTCCCAGTAAACTTCAGAATTCTACACAAGTGTCTCACCATCATCCATAAAGCTATCTACAACAGAACACCCATCGATTTACACTACCCACTCATGCTACACTTCTCTTCCAGACCCATCAGAGGAGCATACAAAGGTACGCTACACACCGCCCCAGCCAAATTCACACACCTCTCATCCACCAAAGACTGAGCCTTCTCGACAGCAGCGCCAACCATCTGGAATAACATGCCCCCAGACCTCAGACAAGAACCTTACACGCAGACATTCAGAAACAAACTCAAGACTTGGCTATTTCTACAAGCCTTCCCTGATCTATGACCACCCCGACTGCTATAACTCGCCTTGGTCCACCAGTCGACGTTCCCCATCCCTGACATGGCTTCCGATGTTATATTAATCAGTCCTGAGTTTTATGAACTAATACTATTTAGTCAGGAACTTTTGATATTCTACTGCCCTGAGTATAGGATATTATTTATATATTTGATAATATTCAGTCCTTAGTACAAGTGATTATTATAGTCCTAAGTATATGACTAGATATTATTTATTTCTGAGCCTAGATATTATTTTTTCTATGTTAGCCATGACTCTGGCTTTTCCTCCTCCCAGTTCAAGTGCCCCTGTTTTATTGTAACTTTTATTCACTTTTTCTCTCTTCGCCTATTGTTCACGTTGATGTTTATGTTATTGCACCGCTGTTTATTGTAAACCGATACGATATGATTGGTATCATGAGTGTCGGTATAAAAAAGCCTAAATAAATAAAGATGTTACAATAATCAAAGAAAAATAATTCTACCTTTGTTGAATAAATTGACCTGAAAAATCTGAAGTACCCCCTTGCTTGTTCCCCAGAATTTCATCAACTATTTTTTCCTCTCTTTAGCACCATTTCTAAATCTCCATTTACATTATTACTAATTTATCAACTTCTAATGATTGTCCGACAAGACAAAAAAGGATTTGTTTCTCTGAAGGAGATATAAACAGGGTTGGGAGCATTAGGCGGACTAAGCAGCTGACTAGGGCACTAGAAGTGGGCAGGATGCCATAGTTGGCCATGAGGGTGGCATTTTGAAAGCAGCAAATGAGGGTGGAGAGGTATGGAGCTGGAAAAGGTTGTGGTGTGTGAGCGGAGCTTTGGAGGATTATGGTGTATGATTTGTGGAGTTCGGGTTGGTGCGGGAGGAGAGAGAGAGAGATCATGTGATGCCATTACATCATCACCATCTAGGGCGGTTGCAGACCCTTGCACCAGCACTGGACACAAAAATGTTCCCTTTTGGCAAATTTGACTGTTAAATATGAGATGAAGTTTCATTTTCAAAACTTATTCTATAGCATTTTTACCTCAGATAACTGAAGTTATAAACAAAATCATTCACAATCCATTTCCATCATGATAGCCAGCAGTTAGTCAAGTAAACATTTAATAAGACTTAATGTATTGTGAATTGTAAGAGCTCTTTTCATTGCAGCGTTAAAACCTGAAATCTCACCTCTCCTGAGCAGCTAAATGAATTCAGTGTTGAGTGGGTGTGGGTTGAGTGAACACATAACATTATTCACTGGCACAGCCATAAACTGAAATTAACATTATGACTTCTAGGATTGTGTGCCGCAGTTTCTTTCTAGTGTTTGTACCTTTCCCACTGCTCTTTTATGCCATTCTTAATGCACTTGATGGCTAAGGCCATTCCGGAGGCAGTTTTCATCCTTTCTTTGTGTTTTGTAGCCTAAGTCATGGATAATTACTAGTTACGTGACCCCCAGTGTGGTTATTTGAACTAGCATTCACACAATGATTTCTATTTAACTGAAATGCCATCCTATTTTCTACCCTCCCTCCCATTGCTCCGTTTCCTACCCTAACCTCATTCCCTCCTCAATTTCCTTCTTCACCTTACCTGCCCACCCTAACCCATCATGATTTTAAGTAGCTTTAAATAACAGATAGAATTTGTATCCACTCTCAGAACTGGTATTGTCTTAGATACTATTTAGTTTTTGCGTTGGTTTGTTAAGGTTTAATAGTTACATCAATATTTTAATTGTATGTTATACTTTATTGGATGTTCCACAGTCTGTTCAGCCTGTTTTCCGTCAAAACTGTTATATGGAATTTAGTTTAATACCTATTAATAATGTCAATGTAAAGCCTGTTGCTAAGTTATTGTTAAATGTAAACCGCGGTGATGTATTGCTTTACGTACTGCGGTATATAAAAACCCTGAAATAAATAAATAAATAATGGTAAATACTGTAACCAACCCAAAAAGAATAAATTCCAATACTTTACATATTCCCTTCTATTTAATTTCACAGTATCATATCTCAGTATATGTAGCCCTTTCTTTCTTTTCAATCTTCACATCTCATAACTGTGTGCAGTATCAAGTCACAAATACAAATGTAGGGACTCGTTAACTAAGCATGTTTCCCAGTCACAGAATGGGAGAAAAGCCTTAGCAAATAAAGCCCTTAGTTCTCTAGAATTTTAAATTCCCTTTTTATATAATTGTTTCAGATTTCATTCCCAGTTCTATAGTCTGTTTCACTTGGTATTTCATCACTTTTGGAGCCCATTCAAGTTTGTTTTTTATCTATCATATGTACAACACAGAGATAGACTTTAGGCATAGCAAATGGTTGAATATGGCTATAAAAAGAAACGATCTAAAGGAAAACTTTGCAAGTCTAAATGTAATAAGAAATGTTTCAAGTAAATTGGAATGGTACTGGGTTAGAATATTAATTTAAAAGCTGTTTCTGAATTGCCTTTTTCAAATGCCCTGCCTTCCTTCCCTGCAGCAAAAGAGTCACTACTGCTTAGAACAGAGGAAATTCATGTCCCTAAACTCTCACTAGGCATGCGTATGTGTTCGAAAATGAAAGAAAGAATGCGACAGAAAAAGCTTATTTCATTTACAACAAAACAAATTAAACCCGAAAATGAAAAAATGCAGTTTATTTTTGTTTATTTCATTTTGCTTCTCATTAAAGCTTATAAGGAAAGCCATGCATGCAGTTTTGTTTTTTTTAAGTCAGACTGCCTGCAGCCAATGGGAGCTGGGGAAGCTGAAGGACCAATCACTTGCAAGCAGCTTTTCGAGCACCCTGTCCCAGCTTCCCTACAAGTGAAAGAGAAAGCACAGGAAGGCCAACAACATGATAGAGGATGGAAAAAGCTCCCATATGGAGAAAGAATAAAGAGATTAGGGCTCTTTAGCTTGGAAAAGAGATGACTGAAAGGAGATATGACAGATTTATAAAATCATGAGTGAATTGAACAGGTAAATAGGGAACAGTTATTTACCCTTTCAAACACTAGGACTAGCAACCAGCAAATTTAAAGCAAATCATAGGAAGTATTTTTTTCATTCAGCACACAATCAAGCTATGGAATCTGTTGCCAAGGGATTTAATCAAGGCAACTAACATAACAGGGTTCAAAAGAGAAACAGTCATTAGCCAGGCAGACTTGGGAAATCCAGCACTTATCCCTGGGAGTGAATACAAGAAATGGATCAGCAAATGGTGATCTGTTGGGTACTTGCGACTCAGACAAGCCACTGTAGGAGACAGGATGCTGGGCTCGCTGGACCTTGGACTGACCCTGCAGGGCACTATGCTCTTATAAAGCAAAGGTGGATGAGATGCCATGCCTGTCACTTCTGGGTATGATTTCACAGAGTGAACGCACAGGCCGAGAAGCTCCTTGCTTCAGAGAGTTGAGAGTTAGAAGAAAATGATTAAAAACAAATTGTGCTGACTGAGGAAATGTGCTGTCGTTCACTGCTTCAGTGAACATCTTTCTGCTGCTTAGTGTGCAGTGCTACTAGAAGTGGTAAGTTGAGCCCTGAGGTTTGCTGTGTGCTATTTTTAGAATGATAAAGCACATCAGCAAGGCTCAGGGCAGACACAGCCACTGTCAGACTACTGTAATGTTTGTCTTTAGAAAAGATGCACTGTCTGACAGAGATTGCCTCTGTATTTTTCAGTGTGTGCTGTACACTATGACAGCTTGATGTCTCTCTGTGTAAAGGCGATATTGTGATACACAGAAAGTAGCAGAGTTTGAGTTAAAAGCATTGTCAGCACTGCACTACTGTTTTTGACAATAGGGACTGTCTCTGTGTGTGTGTGTGTGTTCACTCACTCTAAAATATAGAGCTCATAATCACAGACCCCCTGGCATTCTGAGTACACAAGGTCATGCTCTGGCCGGAACTCAATAAGATCACCCAGTATTTTCTTTCCTACCCACCAACCAGCATGCATAATGAATGGGTATTCTTAATGGACGGGGACACCATGAGTCCACATTGTTCATAACTGGCATCAAAGTTGGTATTCATTAAGATAAAACTCTTTCTGCTCTGTTTCTCTCCTTTCCATGTTAGTGGCAGCAAGACTTAAATGCATAGCTACATTTTACGTCTTTCAGAGTTTTCAGCCCACTGAATACTAGTGGTACACTGAACTTGTGCTTCATCAATTTTTGGAACAGTGTGTTCGTAAGGGGTTAACTAAACTTAAAGTAGATAAGGCAATGGGGCTGGATAGGATACATCTGAAGGTACAAAGGGAACTTTGAGATGTCCTGGCAGCTTCTCTGGCTGTCCTCTTCAATGCTTCTTTAGAATTGGGAGTAGTTCTGAGGACTGGAGATGGGCAGATGTGGTTCCTCTTCATAAAAGTGGAAGTGTAGGAAGATGGAAACTACAGACCAATTAGTCTGACCACTGAGGTGAGCAAATTAATGGAATTGGTGCTAAAACTGAGGATAGTACAGTTTCTGGAATCCAGTGAATTAGAAGATCTGAGGCAGAATGGTTTTACCAGATGTAAATCTTGTCAAATGAATCTGATCAGTTTCTTTGATTACGTGACCAGAGAGTTGGATCAAGGAAGAGTCCTATATGTAGTGTACTTGGATTTATAAGGCCTTTGACACAGTTCTCCATAGGAGATGCAAATAAATTGAACTTCCTTGGTATGGGACCTAGAGTGACTGACTGGGCTAGAAACTGGCTGAGAGGGAGGTGACAAAGGGCAGTGGTAAATGAGTTTTCTCTGAGGAGAGGTAATTTACTAGTGGTGTGCCTCAGGAATTGTCCTTGGACTGGTTCTTTTCAACATTTTTGTGAGCGACATAGTGGAAGGATTGTTGGGAAAGGATTGTCTTTTTGCCAATGATACCAAATCTGTAAATGGGTGGACAGCCAGGAAGGTGTAGAAAACATGAAGAGGGGTTTAGGGAAGCTCATGGAATGGCCTAGAGTCTGGCAGCTAAGATTTAATGCTAAAAAAAATACAGAGTAAAGTATGCAGAGTAAAGTATGCAAAAATCCAAGGGAGAGGTACAATCTTGGAAGTGAAATTCTTCTAAGCATGAAGGTCGAGCAGGATCTGGGGGTGATTGTCTCTAATGATCTTAAGGTGGCCAAACAGATGGATAAATCAATGGCTAAAGCCAGAGAGATGCTTGGTTTCACAGAGAGAGGAATGGTCAGTTGGTGAAACCTCATTTGGAATATTGTGTTCAATTCTGGAGACCGCACCTTCAAAAGGATATAAACAGGATGGAGTTAGTCCAGAGGCTGACTACTAAAATGGTCAGTGGGCTTCGTTCTTAAACATATGGGGATAAACATAGATCTCAACATATACACCCTGGAGGAAAGGCGAGATAAGGGAGATATGATTGAGACATTTAAATATGTCAAAGGTTTCCATGCACTGGAGGTGAACCTCTTTCAACAGAAAGGAGGTTCTAGAATGAAGGGTCATGGGTAAACTCAAGAGTAATCGTAGGAAATGTTTCATTATAGAGAGCATAGTGGATGCATGGAACAACCTCCCAGTGCAGGTAGTAGAGACAAAAACAGTATCTGAATTCAAGAAAGCATGGGATAAATAGAGGAGCTCTCTAAGAGAATGATGGGAATTGTAAAGCTGAATTAATTGGGTGGATAGGCAGACTGGATGTGCTTTATGGTCTTTTCCTGCCATCATGTTTCTATATTTTGCCCTCAACACTCTGCTGTGTTTTTGCTAGCCCAGCTACTCTCTTTATTCAGTGTCTTGCTGTGCTATTTCCACTCTTGTTTCTGATTCTTGGCCTGCTCCTGCTGCCCTGTACTGTCTTGATTCCATTAGGTGTTTTGGCCCCAATAATAAAAACAAAACAAAGAAATGAAATGAAAGAAAAAAAAAAGAAAAACTTTCTCCTCCTTGCATCTCTTACTATGCCTTAGGATCTTGTCACCATTATTGCTGCATCTGCCCTGCCTGCTCCTGCTGCCCTGCTACTCTCTTGGTTCCACTGAAATGTTTTGACCTCTAAAACAGAAACAAAATAAAAGAACAGAAAATTTAGGAGGTAATTTTAAAAGGAGTGACAAGTGTAAATGTAACTTACTATCATAGCAATTTTAAATAGCCATTCATCCACATAAAGTGCTCAAATGCAGGTAAATCCTCTGGAGAATTCAATGGCATATATTGTAGCAATTTCAAAAGCCCACTTACATGAGTAAAGTGCATATATATGCATAAAACCCAATTTTAAGCTTGCAAATGCTTTTTAAAATCAGGCCCATAATTTTTACATTTACATTCTTCTTTTTGTGATTGATCAGCCATTTTGGATTGCATTCAGGTACTTAGGCATTTTCCTGTCCCCAGAGGGCTTAAGATTCTAAGGGCCTGATTTATTAAGACAGGGGTGGCCAACTCTTGTCCTTGAGAGCCACAAACAGGCCTGTATTTCAAGATATCCACAATGAATATATATGAGATAGATTTGCATGCACTGCCTCCATTGTATACAAATCTATGCCATGCATATTCACTGTGGGTAGCCTGAAAACCAGGCCTGTTTGCGGCTCTTGAGGACTGGAGTTGGCCACCCCTGTATAAGGCTTTTCTCCCCCTTCTGTATCTATGGGAAAAATGCTTAGTAAATGAAACCCTAAGTTTGTAGGGTCTAAGGGAATGGCAGGTCACAAGGAGCGTTAGCAGGATTTGAACACTGGCATCCCTGATTCATAGTCTGCAATTCTAACCACTAGACTAATCCTCCACTTTGCTTCTGCTACCACTCTCTAGATACCTTGGGATCTTCTCCCCATTGATGCTGCTTCCATGCAGCCTGCTCCTGACACCTTGCCACTCTCTTAAATCAGCAGCTTATTGTGCTGTTACTCTTCTTCTTACTGCCTTGCTCTGTACTTTGGGGTGCTGATGAAACTGTGCTTGTTGCTTTATTCTTCACTAAGGGCCTTATTTTCTAAGGCTATTGCAGGCTTGCGCAAACAGGGATAGATTTTTTTAAAAAGCGCGTTTGCGTACTTTTGTTTGCGCATCAGGCGCAAACAAAAGTACGCTGGATTTTAGAAGATACGCGAGTAGCCGCGCGTATCTTCTAAAATCCTGGATCGGCGCGCGCAAGGCTGCCGATTTTGGGCAGCCGGCGCGCCGAGCCGCGCAACCTGTCACCGTTCCCTCCGAGGCCGCTCCAAAATCGGAGAGGCCTCGGAGGGAACTTTCTTTCGCCCTCCCCTCTCCCCTCACCTTCCCCTCCCTAACCCACCCCCCCCCCCCCCCCCCGGCCCTATCTAAAACCCCCCCTACCTTTATCCACGGATTTACGCCTCCCGGAGGGAGATGTAAATCCACGCGCGCCAGCGGGCTGCTGGCGCGCCGAGACTCGACCCGGGGGTGTTCCGGAGGGTGCGGCCACGCCCCCGAAACACCCCGGGCTGAAACCACGCCCCCGGTCACGCCCCCGAAAAGCCGCGTCATCGGGTCCCGCCCCCTCGACATGCCCCCTTCCAAAAACCCCGGGACCTACGCGCGTCCCGGGGCTCTGCGCGCGCCGGCGGCCTATGGAAAATAGGCGCGCAAGGCCCTGCTCACGTAAATCCGCCCGGATTTACGTGAGCAGGGCTTTTAAAATCCGCCCGACAGCGTCAAGCCTGCGATAGCTAGCGAAGGTAGCACACGCCTGCACTACCTACATCGGGGCAGAGTCGGCCCTGGAAGAGGAGGAGTCGGGGCGTCACTGGGGCCAACTTTACGAGGATGGCACAGTCAGCGAAAAGGTAAGGAGCCTTTTCGCTGCCTATTTCGTGCCCAATAACTACACTTTCTATGGTGTAGTTATTGGGCGTGATGCCGGCAGCGATCGCATCGCGAAGGTGCGATCGCTGCCGGCTAGCGCAGGACTGCCCCCCCCCCCCCATTACCGCATTTTTCTAAAGTACCACAGGCCTGCGATACTTTAAAAAATGAGGCCCTAAATGTCTTATACTCTTCCTCCTGTCTCACCCTCATCCAGTGTCCTAGATGTTGATACCACAGTGCCTGCTGTTTTTCTCTGCACGCTGTACCTTGGGATTTTGATGCCATTCTTCTTCCTTCCATACCTCTCCTCAATGTCTTGGGGTTTTGATGCCACTGATTCTGCTGCTTTGCTCCTTTCATTGTACTTTGCAGTGTTCAAGCCACGGGTCATCCCCTTTCCCCATCTTGAAAGTGCCGTGGGATATTTATACCACTGTTTGGTTATTTTGCTCTCACATGATGCCATGGGGTGCCCCTGCCACTTTTTCTGCAACTCTGTCCCACTCTTGATGCTTTAGGATGCTGTTGCCTCTGCCGTTAATGTCTGCCTGCAAGTTAAATACAACTTGGATGGAAAACTAGGAGCAGCCTAGTGGTTAGAGTAGGAGGTTATCAAGCAGGGAAATCAAAGTCCAAATCCTGCTGTGATCTTGGGCAAGTCACTTCGCCCTCTATCCCCTCAGGTACAACGATTGTAAATCGAGCCCTAACACATTTCTCCTGTTCTGTGTCTATGAGAACTATGCTCAGACTGTAAGATCTCGGAAGATGGGGAAATACCTGCAGTACTTGAATACAACCCACTTTGAAGTGCCATGAAAGGCAAACTATAAACAGTAACATTATTATTTTAAAAAAATAATGTCAGAGTGAAAAATTGGATGCATTGCTTTCCCCAATGGCTTTAATGGAAACAGAATAAAATGACATAATGAAAAGAGCAACCTAACCTGGGAAATAAAATGACACAAAATAAAATAATGACATGAAATGAAAGGTTTATTTGTTTATACCTCGAACTTTCAATAGGCCTTACTCCAAAAGGAGCTTTTCAATTTTCCTTAAAAAAAGAAGAAGAAAAAAAACACATCACGCTCCCCCCTCGCCTCAAACCCACACACACCCACAAATCAATGAATCAGAGCCCAGACTGATCTTCTATGCCATGTTGTGCTTTTATTAAAGCTTTAATGGGTACTTTGAAATGAAGAAGACCCCTTCAAAGACCAACGTTTGGAACAGATCAGACTCCCCTCACTGGGAGTGTTGGCTGAGCACATCTAGTTCATGCTGAACCCAGTCTGAGACTAGGCTGGATCTACTCCCCTTAAACTCCAGCGAACAGTAAAAAAAAAAAAAAAAGGAAGAAAATAGCTAATGTTATGGAAGACCAAAAATATATTTGTAGTCACGTATTTTCAAATAGCAGATATTACTGACTACCTTGTAGTGGTTTTGTTGCTGTACAACTATTTTCCAAGGATTGCTTTGGTACCCAACGTTGCTTAATATCAGATTTTCAAAGTTTGTACCATTTAATTTTTCTGAGTGCTGTGTAATCACAGGAAAATAAGAAAATAAGAAAATGCCATACTGGGTCAGACCAAGGGTCCATCAAGCCCAGCATCCTGTTTCCAACAGTGGCCAATCCAGGCCATAAGAACCTGGCAAGTACCCAAAAACTAAGTCTAAAGGGTAAAGTGACTTGCCCAAGGTCACAAGGAGCTACAGCAGGACTTGAACCCTGGTCTGGTTCATAGCCCACTGCTCTAACCACTAGGCTATTCCTCCTCTTGGTATCCGACATATAGGGATAAAAAACACTTCCAATAGTCCCATACCAGCTAAAAACACATGGAACATTCTCTAGCAGACCAGAAATCTTTTCAATGCCTGCTCAGCATCAGACATACTATCATTCATATGTTTAGTGCAGCACCTGAATATTTAACAAAATAATACTTAAAGGTGGTGGAAATGACAATAGTGATGCTAAAATACACACGTATTTTCATGAAAAGATTTAGTATAGGAGTGAAAGGGGGAGCCATCTCCCGGAGCTAAAATACATGCACATTTCTTTGGAATTTTTACCCTTCCTATCCCAATGGTTCACTAGAAGGAAACTAAGGCCAGTACTGCTGAATGAGAAGACAGATTAGAATTAGAAGAGGCCATTAAAATTCACAATGTGCATTGCATATTTTGCTCAGTATCAAGAGAGATACAAACAATCTTGTTTTCTTACCCAGTGTTGCACTGGACACCGTCGGCCACTGTTGTTCAGGTCCTCCTGGCCCTCCTCTTAGCACTCCAGACTCTTCCATGTGAACAGCACTAAAACAATTATGTACAGGTTAGAATAGCATGTTTCCATAGCACATAAAGAGGATTCTCAGTCTCCTAGGATCTTTATGTCTATCTGAATTGACAAGCTATTGATGAGTTAAAACGGCTATTAAATGGTGTCATCATAGGAAACTTTCAATAGGCATTGCTGGAGCAACCAAGGCATGAATGCATCAACTGCAAAATAGCAGCTCAGTTAGTGTTAATATTATTTCCATTCTACTGTCATTCAATATAATAAGGAAATAATTAATAGCTGACTTAAAACCTCCTCATCATGAAGCAATGGCTATTTGATCAATTTTGGCCTCTAAACCTCCTGTACTTATCACACAGTATGCAGATAGACTATATTCACCCTTTGCCTACTCATCACCTCATCCTATACAGGCTGAAAACAAGATGTGATAACAAGATTATTCTTTCTAACATACTAGTTTTCCATACCTGCATAAATTGAATTTCATTCTAAGTAGGCACAAAATAGTCCCTATATAATATTCCTATTATAGGGTCAGAACATAAATAGGGATTATTTGACTCCACATGGCAAAGAAATTCAGTTGAAAAAATAAAAGACATTAAACCATTCTCAATATGTCTGGGAACCCAAATAAGAAGAATTCCATTGTGCAAGTTCCTGATGACAAGACAATACACAGAACTCTATAATTGCAAACTTTTCTAATTTCATAAATTTTGAAGGTGTCGATTTCACCCTTAGCCATTCTAAACTGTATATCACATATTATTCACAGTCTTATTCTGATTATATCATGTAGTGTCTATGGACTTGCCAAGGATTCTTGCTTTTTAGCTTAGAGATGGCACTTGTATTTTCTATAGGTTTGTAATTGTAGCATGTTTTAATGTATAAAATTGAAATTATTATAATAGCTACTCCTATAATTTTAAAAGTATGTTACAAGTGTTATTTTTCATTCCATAAGTATCAGTTATAACTGTTCACTATTTCTAATATGAATTTGGAAGTGAGGCCTATGATGAATAAGTATGATTCCAACTTGTTCCTTCCCAAAAATGTTTAAAGGTATATAAATAATATAGCAGAGGTTTTTGTAGCATTCATTATATGCACACTGTATCAGGCACACACAATCCATATGCATCAGCACTTGCCAGCGACTATCCCTACAAATTGTAAATGGACTGTGTGCATCTGCCTACCATTCATGAGAGGCTGTTATTGTAATAATTGCAGTTATGAAATATTGAAGCCAATGCACTAAGCCATGAATGGATTCACAAACATGCTAGCGCAGGCAAAAACAGCAAATAGTACTGTTAACATATTTATGAATTTTAGCATTCACTATTTGCTGTTTTTGTGTGTGCAATTTTTTTTACTTGCAAAGCCATTCACAGAGATTGTACAAAATTATGAATGGGTTGAATAATCATGTAGAATACGGCTAATGCACTGGCTCAAAAATGCATGATTGCTCAGTTCCTGATGAATCTTAATTACACATCAAGGACAATGAAGTTATATTTTTTTGTATACAAGCTGGCAATTTCCCACTAACTTTTTTCACTTGAAAATTGCTGTAGGAATCATTTCCATTTTATTCAAATGTCCCAATACCACAAGAAAAACATCTCGCCATAGTGAGGCATTCCCACGGAGATTTTCTCTCCTTAGTACACTGGCCTCAAAGTCGATTAGAGGAAGCATTTAATGACTGTATTTTATAAGTCCAGTCCTTGAAGTACTTATGTGTTCTTTATAAATTGTTCTTTACTTATTCTACATGTGGCCTGCAAAAATGAAAATGTCACCCGTTGGTTTGATTCTTCCACTCTGTTATTCTAGTGATTCTTGGCTTTAAAAGGGGAGTCAGGTATTTCCCACCAGAATTTTCTATAGAAAGAAAGCAGGTTGCCCGATTATAAGTGTATAGAACAGTGAATTACTTTTTAACCTGAAAATATGATGCAGGCCTTCCTTGATGAATCTGATTATGGCAACTATTATTCAGTTGTAGAAGTGTCTTGCACACAGGTAACACAAATAGAGAAAACATTTGAAACATTGCACAGACATAAAAGTTTGAAGCAACGCCTGTGTTGTTATTGTACTAAAATAACCCAATTTCTGAATAATACAGAAACTCAATGGAGAGGACACAAAAATTGTGCTTTTGCATCCTGCTGTGCTAATTTCATCAGGCTACAAAGAGTCCTAGGAGAAACTTCCAGGAACGTTCCCCTAGCCTCATTGCCCATTACAGCTGGGAGGACAGGAGTTTAGGACCAGAGATGTAGGGATGTCAACTCAATTGGAAACCACCACTTTATCCCCAGGATGGATCAACAGCTTTTACTATCACCAGGCTAGAAGAACAAGTCAGAGCCCCTCCAGAAACAAACAGTAATGTCGTTAATCAAATGGAAGAGCCTGATTTTAAATTATTTGCCACACGCTATTTTGTGATGCTGTTTTCATGAGAATGGAAGCAGAAAAATAAATTTTAAATATTATAGAACAGCAAATAATCTTCTTCTAGTGAATTTTCCTGCACTGTTCAACTATCAATGAGCTCATTTCTTTGAAATTTACTTACAGAAAATACTTCAGATAACAGATTTCTCTTTGCCCTCTCAGAAAAATCTATTACCTACTGGGAAATGTTTTCTTCACCAAAGAAGACTATTACATAGCCTGTGGCTAAAATCATTAAGGAGGAAAGAAATGTTTATTTTTTGTATTTGTAAAGAGTCCTCACTGAGGGCATTTCACAATAATAGTTTTCAACAGAAGCCAGATGACAGTAATAGAGACAACAAATTGTCACAATGGAAGATGGCTGCCAGCTAGGCAGGAGTTCCTAAGGCAGGGTGTTATACCTTGAGAGCAGACTGGCTTGGGGATGTGCCAGAGGACAGGGAATGCTGGACTCCAGCAGTCTTTTCACAAATAAACTCTATTATCTACAGCAAAAAAACAAACAAACAAACCACATACACACACATTCAAACCATGGCTAATTACTTCAGCAGGCTGGCAAGTAACATTTAAAAATTTACAGCTAGGTGTATCCTGAGCTTTTCTCTTCTCTCTGGGACCACTCTGTTCCCTTTGAGGCCTGTCTACTTAACGTCCTACCAAGGGAACTGCCCTGGGACCAAAATTCCCTTCTTGTCTCTGGCTTAAGATGAACTTGGAGCCAGTCCCTTAAGGGAATTTGTAGCTTCTATTCTACCCTCTATCACACACCCTTCCTCCCCCGCCTCAACCTTCTCGGATTGAGAGCCTGCCTGAACCAGGATAATCTCCTGGGAAAGAAAGGAAGTCAGTGTTGATATTTCTCTTCCAGGCACAATGTCTTAAGTTGAAGGGTTGGAGGGCCAAGAACCATCTCATGACTCTCCTGTTATGTTTTTTGTTTTGAGCAATCCAGATAAGGGTTGGTGGTCTGTCACCAGGGTGAACTAGCATTCTAGCAAAATAGTAATGGAAGAAAGCCTCCAAGGCACACTTAACCACTAGTTTTCTCTTATCAATAGTGGAGTAATTCTTCTCCCTTGGCATTAACTTTTGGCTAATGAAG
This sequence comes from Rhinatrema bivittatum, assembly GCF_901001135.1. Lineage (NCBI taxonomy): Eukaryota > Metazoa > Chordata > Amphibia > Gymnophiona > Rhinatrematidae > Rhinatrema > Rhinatrema bivittatum. The sequence goes on along the minus strand of NC_042632.1, from coordinate 28,726,326 downwards.
ACCACTGGGTGTTCCTCACTATCTTTTTCCTGGGCTAGGACTGCTGCTAAGCCTACCACTGCTTAAGTTTGGACTGTGGGCTCATTAACACTGGCTCTGAGCACAAGGCCATTTTTAGGCTCTGGAAGGCCTCTTCTGCTTCTGGGGACCATCTGACCTTTTCTGTGCTTTTCTTCTGAAGTAGCCTGGTGAGAGTTTTGGCTTTCTCCACAAAATTTGGTATGAATTTCCTATAATATCCATGGATGCTTAAAAAGGCTTTCACCTTGCTCTTTGTCTACAGATCTAGCATCCAAATGATGGCTTCTGTTTTCCATGCTTAGAGACGGACTTTCACTTTCCCAAGGAAGTATCCCAGGTACTGTACTTCTTAATCCTCTATCTTGCACTTCTTGGGGTTGGCTGTCAATCCAGTCTCCTAAAGGCTTTTAAGTATTGCCTGTATCTGGTCTAGGTGTGTCCAGATGGGCTACAGCACAATCCTGGTGTGGGCACGATAGACCTAGCACTGGAACTTAGCTGGAGCTCCATGAAGTCCAAATAGCAAGACTGAACTGGAAATGTATTCGCACTCCACCCCACTCTGGCACAGAGAAGACTGTCTTTTGTGGCTGGCATAAGGGGCTCTTGCCAATAAACTTTTGTCAAATCAAGTGTGAGATGAACTGGGCCATCCCCAGATGCTCAATGATGTTGGATAGGCATCTAGCATCAAAGCCTCATTGACTTTCCTGAAGTCTATACAGAATCGGATGCTACCATCTGGTTTAGACACAAGTACAATAGGTGAGGATCAGTCGCTATTGGACTTCTCTATAATGCCGAGTCGGAGCATCTCTTTCACCTCTTCATCTATCACATGACATCTGGCTTTCAAGATCAAATAGATGCTGTCAAACCATGATTCCTGGAGGGGTAATAATATTATGACATGTGAGGTGAGTTTGGCCATGAGTATTGGAAAAGATCTCTTGATTCTGGTTAACTAGCCGGTCTAGGTCCGTCTTCTGTTTTGCAGAGAACTGGTCCCCGAATGGAACTTGCAATGGGCTGGAGATTTGCAGGATATTTGGTCTAAAATCCTCTTCCTGGACCAGGCCACAAGTTGGCACCACCCACTTTTTTAGGAGGTTCACATGGAAAATATGGGCTATCTTCTCTAGTACCTCATACAGACATGTAACAACTTCCTCAGCATTTATTTGAGGGTTTTGCTAAAGCGTTCCACCATGCCATCAGTTTGTGGATGGTATATTGAGGTTTGCAAGGTCACTTTCAAGAGGGAACAAACTTGTTTCCTCACTTTAGAGACAAAAGGGTTCCCTTAGAAGGTTAATATTTCACTGGGTAATCCAACCCTGGAAAATTCCTCCATTAATACTGTGGCTACCATCTGAGTGTTCATATTCCGCAAAGATACAGCTTTCAAATAACTGGTTGCATAGTCAAGGATTACTACAATATATTTTTTCCCTCAACTGAACCTTTCTAGGGAACCTACTAAATCCATAGCAATCCTCTCAAAGGGGCCTCAATAAAGGACATGGGCATAAGGGGAGCTGCCCATACCACTATGGGTCTTGGGAGCTGACAGGTAGGACAGGACTGTCAATAGTTCTGATCTACTCAGTACATCCTGGGCCAATAGAACTGAGCCATAATCTTCTCTTGAGTTTTCTTTTCCCCTAGGTGGCTCCCTAGGAGGTGATTGTAGGCTAACTGTAATATTTGTTCTTAGTATTGCCAGAATGTTAAGAGTTACTCAAACATCTCACCCTCTAAACTTCCCTTGGCTACTCAGTATACCAGGTCTCCCTTCATTATAAAGAAAGGGGACATTAAGGTTTGCCCCTCCACCCCAGGTACTAATTCTCCAGCTATCATTTTTATGGGCTCTCGGGCAAACCTTAAAGTTTCATCTTGACTTTGGGCCCATCTGAATTTACTGGGAATTTCATCACCATCCCACTGAGGGAAAAACTATGGGATCTTGCTGAGGTTGGGGAATTCTCTAACTCAAACATACTGTCTACAGCAGCCTCTAAGTGTATGGTATAATTACGTTTCTCTAGCCTCTGTTGCCAATGAGGCTTTTGTGTCTTAGGATTTTTAATATGCAAGTTTAGATCTTCAAAAGGAAAGACCTCTGAGAATGAGGCCTCATCTTTGTCGGAGTTAGCTAGGTCAGCCCTCAGCTGGCTCTAGAAAGTCCCAGAGTCTGGAAAGACCCATTTCAGTACTATGGGATATGGAATCCAAGGGAGTACTCCTACTTCTACTTTAGCTTGCCCAACTGGGGTCTTTAATGAGATCTGGCTGGTTGGATACTACCTCAAGTCTTTGTGAATATAGGTAAGAGTCACAGTTTTCACCCTTTTAACCAGTTCTCTTCGAATAAGAATTTTTACACTCCCTAAATCCACTAAGGCCTGGGTAGGGAAACCATCTATTTCAACTGGAGCCATGAAGCTTTTTTTTTCTTCTTATCTTTAATGATTTATTGTAACCGAATCTTTGATGACACCTGTTAGAATGTACGATAGTACACTTTCCCTACATTAATTTATGTGCCATCATGTATACCGTTGCGATGGTCGACTACTTAGTGACGATATAGAAAAGATTTTAAATAAATAAAATAAATAAATAAACCCGAGTGGGGAATATCCACAAAAGTGCAGAAGTGGGAGGTCATCAGGTTCATACCCATAGGTTCATCAGCCCAGTGGTTACAGTCATGGGCAAAGTGACCTCTCCCCACAATTGAGGCAAGAGGATTGGTCTGAGTCTTGTGACCAGGGTAAAGATTTGGCTTTGTGGCAGAACTCAGAGTTTTGCTCTCAGAGAGTGGCGTCCAATCCAAGTAAATCACATCAAGTGTTCCTCCTTGATCCAATTTTCTAGTCACTCAATCAAAAAAATAAATCAGATTTGCCTGATAAGACCTTCCCCTGGTTAATCCATGCTGCCTCAGGTCTAGCAACCCACAGATTTGTAGATAGTTCACTGTCCTCTCCTTCAACAAAATCTACATTAATGTTCCCACCACCAAAGTAAGGCTAACTGGCTTGTAGTTTCCAGTCTCCTCTCTGCTATTGCCCTTGTGAAGCGGTATCACAACCAATCTTCTCCAGACTTGTGGCACCACTCTAGTTTCTAGGGATCTATTGAACAGGTCTTTCAGCAGACCCATCAGCACATCACTTAGCTTTCTTAGAATTCTGGGATGTGCTCCATCCAGCTCCATTTCCTTGTCCACTTTCAGATTTCCCAGCTCTTCCCATAAATTCTCTTCTATAAATAGAACTGCATCTACCCCACTCCCATCCATGCTCTTGTCAACCAGCAATGATCCTTCTCCAGGGTCTTATTGAAGTATTTATTTATTATTTCTGCTATTTCTTCATCTTCCTCCAAAAATTGCTTCTTGCCTCATTTCAATTTAGTATACCACATTGGATTTTCCTCCTATCATTAATATATCTGAAAAATGTTTGTCAACTCGCTTTACTTTTTTGGCAATCCTTTCTTCTGCTTGACCTTTATTCTTCCTGATTTCCTTCATCTCCCTCAGCTTCACTAGATATTTTTCCCTGTGCTCTTCATTTTGGAACCTTGGTACTTCTTGAATGTTCTTTTTTCATTCATTTTTTTAGCCAATACCTTTGAGAACCAGATCAGTTTCTTTTTCCTCTTACATAGTGAGTTGTTGCCTTTGTAATAGCTCCTTTTAATATGGTCCACTGACGTTCCATTTCACCCATCTTCTCCCAGGTTTCTAGCTCCTATTCAAGGTACTTCCCTATTTTTACTAAATTCTGTACTTTTGAAATTCAAAACTTGGATCTTTGTATGACTTCTCTCTATCCTGATTGTGATATCAAACTATGCTGTCTGATGATCAATAGTGTTCAAATGGGCACCTATTAAGATATTAGAGACATTATCCCCACTTGTGAGCACTAGTTCAAATATCACTTCCTCCCATCATTTCTTTGAACAGAGCCCTTTGAAGGGCATTCCACTATCTCTCAACTTCTTGCAGATTCTTCAATAGGGATACTCCAATCCACATCCGGCATATTGAAATATCCAATAAGCAGCACTTCTCCTTTCTTTCCCACCTTTTGGATGTCTTCGACTAGATCTCTGGCCAGTTACTCAGTTTTAGTCAGAGGCCTGTAGCTTACACCAGTGTAAATGAAAGAAACTAGAGATGTGAATCATTTTTCTGATGGATGAAAATATCGTATGATATTTTTTAATCCATCAAGTATCAGGGGGTCCCCGAAAGCGATAGGAAAACCCCACAAAATTTTCATGTGGTTTTCTTATCGTTTTGGGGGGGGGGGAAGAAAGGGCACACAGGAAAAAAAACCCCAAACCCACCCTGACCCTTTAAATCTAATTATTTAGAATCCCCCCAAAACTTTCCTAAGTACCTGGTGGTCCAGCGGGGGTCCCGGGAACAATCTCCCGCTCTTGGGCCATCGGCTGCGACTAATCAAAATGGCGTCAATGGCCCTTTGCCCTTACCATGTGATAGGGGCTATCGGTGCCATTGGCCAGCCCCTATCACATGGTAGGAGCAATGGATGGCCCGCGCCACCAGGTACTTTAGAAACGTTTTTGGGGGGGTTGGGAGAGGGGATTCTAAATAATTAGATTTAAAGGTTCGCGGTGGGGGGTTTTCGGCTAGGGACAGCCAGAAAAAAAAGTGGTCAGAACCGCGGGAAACGAAAATTTCCTGCGGTTCTATGAACACGATACTGGAAACAATTCCGGAACCGATTCACATCTCTAGAAGAAACATTTTTTTTGTTTAGGACAACCCACAATGCTTCTTCCCTTCCTGACGTCCCTTTCATTTTAGTTGCTTGAATATTGTTTTTCACATAAAGAGTACTCCTCCCCCTTTTCTGTTCTCTTTTCTTGTTTTCCTTAGACTATCAATTAGTGCCAAACTATGATGGTGATTGCAATACTGTGAATATCTGACAACTGGAAACTGATCTGAGACCACTAACTCCTCTCAAAAGAGCCACTGAATGCACTTTGACATTAATAACTTTTGGTCACTACCAACTTGAGAAAGTTCTAAACTGGTAGTTCCATCTATCTACCTAGAGATGGAAAACCATGTAACCCAGTGCCAACCCCCTGAGCCATCCAGTCCTCCATTTGGAAATATTTTTAGTAGCCATAGAGGTCCAATTGCACTTCTGTAACCACATGATCAAAACAGAATTCAAATGACTATGATAGTTACCCTACATAACTCATATTTCACAGACTCATTTCTATGACACTAAAAAAGGTATTGCCCCCTATTTTGTTAATGCATTTTTGTATGATGACAATTCATTTGTACACTGGTCCCAAAATCTGCATCTCTGCAATCCTTAATTGTGTGCCAATATTCACAAGTGGAGGAAATGCAAAACCTCAATACACTGACCATTAAAGAGGCACATCATATTCAATATCCAATTTTCTACTTTACTTTTTTATTCCTCCATTCATTATCTCAATATAGTTCTAATATTCATTTGCATCTTGCTTATGTAAGTTTAAAATGAAATACCTAAAAGGACAATAGCAGCAGCTGAAAGATCCCACAACATCATCTGTGCAATGACTGCCTTGATCAGCTTGACTTCCTTCCCATCAGGCCTATTTGCTAAGGTGTGTTAATCTACTAATATGTATTTAATGCTAAATTTACTGCTTAATGTATGCTTAAATGTGCTTTAATAAATAAGTTCCTCTATATCCCGGTATACATAAAATTCTGAGGTAAAATGATAATGTATTGAATTCTACAAAATGCTCTTAAGTGTTTATATTTTCTTAGTGAATGGCATTTGGATAATCAATTCAATGGGAATACATAAAGGGCACAAAATTGCTCCAGTATTGGCATCATGGAGCATTCTAGTGTGTGGTGTCCCCAAACCCCTAATAACTAGAAAATAAAATCATCCTTGTAGATATTGGTTTCATGTTTTCAAAGTAATAGCATTGGGGTAGGCAACTCCGGTCCTTGAGTGCAATCAGGACTGGTTTTCAGGATATCCACAATGAATATGCATGAGATAGATTTGAATATAGTTGAGGCAAATAGATTTGCATATAGTTGATGCAAATTTATCTCATGCATATTCATTGTGGATATCCTGAAAACCAGGCCTGTTTGAGACACCTCTGTAATACATTATCATAACTCACATGTGCTCTACAGTTTATCACAGCTTCAAATTCCCAAATTGTCATTTGAGGACAGAGAAAGCATCTACAAATGATCTGAATGAACTGTGTGTCTACAAATGGTCAATTGAACCATAAAAGGAACAATTTTGTAATAGCCTGCATACATTTTAAATCATTTACATGCATATCTTACACTGATTTTCAAAGGGAGATTATGTTCATACTTTCCTTATGAAAATTATTCCACTAAAAATGCTCACACAGATTTACACCTGCTAATATGTGTGCACAGCTTTCTTGGGAAAATTTGCATGCAAATCCTCCCCAACTCCACAGCTCTGCTCACTATGGGTAAACTTACATGCAAACAGGCTACTCACTTGTAAGTTTACCTGCATATTGGATGGGGGAATTTTGAAAAATGCTATTTTCATGCATAAAACTGTTTAATCCATAAAAATCACTTTGAAAATGATCCTCTTTGAGAGCAAAATGGATGCAAAGCTGGTATTCACAGTACTTTGGACTGTGTCCTTCATCCACATTGCAGAGGTCTCGTGGTCCATATCACTACATGTGCTGGTCAAGGAACTAAGCTGCACATGTAACAAGGGTAAAATGCTCTCAGCTTCTCAGTCTACATACCTTTGCATTCCAGCTCTTAGAGATGCAGAATAACGCCAGTCTGGATTAGGCTGTTTTGGCTGCAAGAACAAATGAAAACAAACAGCTATTTGGTTTTGTATTAGAAAGTAGTTTTCTTAAACTCTGCAATCACACTTATTAGGCTCCTCTAGAATTTCTAAATGATTTAGCATGCACTGTCAAAGAAATCAACAGATATTTGGTTTGCTTATTCATCTGCAGCTGCTAGTAATTTTCTGCAGATTATAGGGCAGTTTCATTTGGAAATGTGCTTGCCACAGCAGAGAACAACTGAAAGGTGAACATGAAAGTTAATGGTTGTGTACATTATTCATGTTATAAAGATTCAGACTGTACGATAATTGAGTTCAGTTCCCAATACCATGGAAACCACCCTTGTAAAAAAAGAGAAAAAAAAAGTATAACTGGAAAGAAACTTGCTGTCTACTAAACGAAAACAGTTTGCTTAATATTATTCCTCCATTATAACCTTTTGTATGGGATATCTCAATTTAAAAAGAGTTGCAGAATGCAGTATTATGACGTTTAGAGTGGAGTGACTCCACCTACAGGCAATGATGCAATGTTTTATTTTGTTAGCAGATGACCATTGGACTGTATTAAATGGGCAGATTGCTGTTGCAGGTTTCCACAACCATGACAGGTGCAACTCACCTCCTCTTCACAGCCTGTTTATTGCCCCCTTTTCCCACTTGACCTGTGAAATAATTCTATTTTACACCACTATTTGAGAAAGAAAATCCTTATTGAATGTATATGACCACAGCATAGATCAACTGCATACAACAATTCAATCACTAAAAACAAAGGCATCAACTTAACTTCCCAATTAATTATGGGTTAACCACGCCCTTGTCTGTGAATTGAAAGTCAGCAGGAACTGGGTGTGCAAACACTTGCAGGCCGAGCGCACCATTTAGCATGCGATTGGCCGCACGTTTTTGATGCGCGTCATTACCCCATATACTGTAAGGGGTTTAGCGCATCAAAAATGCGCTGCCAACCCCCCCAAAAAAAATTAATAACGCTCATCACATGCAAATGCACGTTGATGAGGCTATAAGTTCACGCCCTGGGATATTGAAAGTAAAATGTGCATCCAAGTCGCAAATTTTACGCTCAGAAAAGTGTACAGAAAAGGAGAAAATACAGCTTTTCTGTACACCCTTCAACTTAATATCTTAGCGATATTAAATCAGAGGAACCCAAAAAAAAAAAATTGTTTAAATCTGCCTGCCGGTCAGCAGGTTAAAAAAATGGCCGCTCAATTTTACCAGCGTCCGTTTTCCTAACCCGTGGCTGTCAGCGGGTTCAGAAACCGGTAAAATTGAGTGTTGTTGGAACCCACTGACAGCCACCTCTACACTAATAAGGAGGCACTAGGGATACGCTATTGTCCCTAGCGCCTCCTTATTAGTGTGACCTCTCATTTAAATAAAGAATCACACACCCAGGAGAGGTGGCTGGGTGCTTGTTGGGAGAGCAGGCGCTCAACACAGAGCACCCGCTCTCCCACGATTCTTACTGCATCGGCCTGTTAGTAAGCATGGGATTGCCACAGGGTTGTCTGTACAAGCCAAACCCCTGGGACACAGGGCTATCAAAGTCTTGCCTCTAAAGTTATCCTGCAATCTGATCCTTGATTGCTATAAGACATTCTCTACCATGTGACAACATCCTGGCCTGTAAAAGAGAGGGAGTCATTTATGACTATGCAACACAATTAGGGTGGGGAGCTGGCTAGTCCTGACCATCAAAATTGAAGACTTGACAGGCAACTCATTTTAGCTCACACCCATTCAAGCAATGTAGGAGTCAGGAAGACCAGTTACTTGGTATTCTATGCCCAGCACATTGCTTGCTATGTGAAAGACTAGACTAATGAGTGGACTGGCCCACACTTATATGTGTGGTTTCCAGTGCACCCCCAGCCTCTATCCCTTCCCCAACCCACACCCTTGGGATCTGGAGGTGGAATAGTGTCCTGAATGTGGCCACTCCCCAGCATGCCTCAGGCTCTGGCCACTGTTTTATCACATGGTTTACCTGCCTTGAAATCAGATATATGGTTAGATAAATTTTATGCAAGCTTTTGACTAATTGCTTGATGTTTTGTGTGTTTTACTTTTATTTTTTTTAAATAGCTTGTTTTATGAATAATATGTATGTTTCTTAGAATGGCTAGCACTGCGATTTGTAAGCTATAAGCAATTTTTAAATAAATAGAACTAATGCATAAATATGTATAATTAAACTGTTTTATAAAGTAATGCAATTAAAAAACTATATCTACTGCTTAATAGTTAAAGTGTGTAAATTTAATTACAGGTTCTGTTTTGTCCTAATTAAGTGTGTTTACATCCTTAACATGGTAAGAATCAAACTGAAATTATTGTTATTTTATTTGGTAAGATATTTAGCTCTGAGAACTGCTTTGTCTGCTTATGCTTATAAGTTTCTGCCAAAAAAGCACTTCAAACAGTTTCATTTCCCTGGAGCACAAATCACTGATAGAGCACAATAAGAAAAGGATTTTATACTAACTACAAACAGAACATTTACACTTTACAATGTGCAATAATCTATTAGATTTGGTCAATGAAATCTATATATTGGCACATGTGCACATATGTCAGCTCACGCTCAGATACATGGTCATTTTATAACATATGCATACACGCATGTTATAAACTAGCCTGGCCGTTTGCACATGTGTGCCAATTTTAAGTGGGTGCGTGCATGTGTGTACAAATCCCACTTCTACCGCGTAAATCAGGGAATTTTAAAAGGGGTGCGTGCCAACACCAGTCTCAGTTTTATCAGTTTGTCCCCAGTTTGCACAGTTAAGAGAGAGATCCTCCAACTTCCCCTGGTTTGATAGACTTCAACGCTCCCCAATTAGCCCTTACCCTTAAAACCCCGCAGATCTGCCTAGTTTTCTTTAAATTTTAACTTACATGGCATCCATAGCAAAAGTAGCGTTATGCAGCAGGGGGCCTGAGCGCACACCAGGTCGCATCAGTATTTATGCGCACATCTTAGGTTCATGCCCCAAAATGCCCGTGCGCCACCTAGACCACGCCCCCACCCCTTTCAAGATGTGCCCGCTGCAGGAGATACATATCTCAGCGGCTTTTAAAATCCGCTCAATCCGCACAAGCCCGGCTTCTTCATGCATACCTTAATTAATGCACACATTGGGCTTTTAAAATTCACCTGAAATTGTGCTTAAGCATGATATCTGTCTGCCAGTGACCAGCGCAGTGCACATATGCACACCCCATTGACGTGCGAGCCTGCATGCTTCCAGCAGCCACCCAGGCTGGAAGGAGATTCTACTACTGGCCTCCAGCTGCATGGCCAAGACTGCACAGTTGTGAGCATAACCAGAGAACAGCAGGCCAACTTGGGAGGTAGCAGGACTAGCAAATCAGAGAGAAGGAGACTCCTGGTGAACAGAAGGAAAAGAAAGCAGGGATCGATGAGTGGACCTGCAGGCTATGTTCTACACTGCCTAGAGTGGAGAAGCAGCAGCAGAGAAAGTGGCATGGCCCGAGATGATCAGAGGTGATGGGGGAAAAGTAGGAGAGATTACTGGGGGGGGAGGGGGAGAATATATTCTCAGGTGAATTTCATAGGGTGACTTCTAGGTTTTGATTATAATAATTTGAGAAATTCTAGCATTAAAATTACTATTAAATCTTATGTATATCATTGCTAAGATTATTCAAATTGTTACTGAAGATTTAATGGGCTAAGGAAATTCCCTTAATGACAGAAAATGCTGGATACAGTCCTGACCCGCTGTGCTAGTACTCCTGTTGCTACAGTGAAAATAAACCTCTCTTGAGTGCTTCACCCAGCCAGGGTTTTCACCGTTTCCATTTCCTTATGCAGCCTGGTAGATGGCAGCTTGCCACTTGACTTGTTCTAGCTATTCTGAGGGACCACCGCAGGGCACCGCTGTTGTAATATCCAGCCCCGAATAGCATTTCCTCTGCACGTGTATGGCGCATATCTCATTGAAGACTGCTGGGATGCAGTGCTACTAGTTAAGTTCTTTGGGATTCTGTCCCTCCCGATGTGGCCCTTGTGGTGGAACACCGTCCATGTTGGGGGACCAAAACTTTCCTATGCTGTCACTACGTGGAAATGCTGGAATAAAATTCTGGAACTCTTCAAGTGATATGTCCAATGATTATTTGATTTGATTATTTTTGCAAGGATCCTAGATCTGCTAGAGCTATACTTATCACTACATGGTTCAATAAAATAACCTACATTTTATTGAAGAATGCACAAGCTGGTAGCATAACAGGCCTGTATCTATGCAGAACTGATATCTGACACACAGAACTGTATGAAGGGCAACTGACATCTAATAGTTTGCTGTGATACATCTTTCTCTAAAATTCAGTTACAGCAAATGCCAACTTGATTGTTCAGCATTTCATCAATGTAATGAAATAAGAGAGGGTTAAGGGCATCAAACACATTATATTTTTATATATTTTATAGAAAGACTAGAGAATAGACTTGACAGATTCATTTAAGAAGACACAATGATTGAGAGGTTGTGCGATGAGAAAACACTTAAGCAATGTGAAGAAGTTAAGAACGTTTTCTGGAATACAGAATTTCAGTTCATAGTTTCAAGTGGCATTATCTAAAGCTCCATGAAAGAATGCCAGTCATCTTTGGAAAATGTTATCCTGACCCCACAACATGAAAACATATCCTGTTATGCCACTGAAATCTATGCTATAACATTAAAAGCCTAAGCTCAGTGCATAGCAGCAGACAAAAAAAGCAAATAGGAATGATCTGAAAAGGAATGAAGAATAACAGAAAATATCATATTGCCACTATATCGATCCATGGTGCTACTGCACCTTGGGTATTGTGTGCAGTTTTGGTCACCGCATCTCAGTAAAGACATGGTAGAACTACAAAAGGTGCAGAGAAGGGCAAAAAAAAAAAAAACTATAAATGAGATAGAATGGCTTCCCTATGATGATAAGCTACATAGATTAGAATTCTTCAATTTAAAAAAGAGATAGCTGAGAGGGGCATGATAGAAATGTATACAATACTGAGTGGGCTGCAACATGTAAATAAAGGATGGTTATTCACCCTTTCAAATAATACTAAAACAAGGGGACATGCTATGAAACTGACAACCAGCAGATTTAAAACAAATCGCAGAAAATACTTTTTCACTCGGTGAACTATCAAGCTATGGAATCTGTTGCCGGAGGATGTGATAAAGATATCTAGCACAGGAAGATTTAAAAGAGATTTGGTCAAGTTCCTCTAGGAAAAGCCAATAAAATATTATTACCCAAGGGAGACCAGGGAAAGCCATTGCTATCCTTGGGCGTGAGTTTCAAGAAACAGATCTACTTCTTGGAATCTGCCAGGTACTAATGACTCGGACTGACACTGGATGTTGGGCTTGATGGACCTTGGTCTGACCCAGCATATCATTTCTTATGTTTTTTATGCTTATACACAAAACTCTACCAGATATTCATTGGTTGGCATAGACTTGATAAAGGGTGTATACCTCTTGGAGACTAGTCACAAATGTATTAGAGTCGACTTTCATTTGTACCTTAAATGTATTAAACTAAATTTATATAAAATGAAGATGGTCAACAATATGACAATTCTGGAGAACTTTATTTCTTCACTTGTTGGAAGCATATGTTAAATACTCACACTGAGTTAATTGGGGGGGCTCATGATTTTTATTTTGAAGATTTACACAAATTATATGGTGATTGTTCTTTGTAATTTGTTAAGTTCTCCGTAAACCATTATGATGTACCAATGAATACCGGTATAAAAAAAACCCTTAAATAAATAAATAGATATAAAAGCACAAAAGGAAAAAGGAAAGTCTCCAAAAGAGCTCAGCTTGTAGGGGATAGCCATGATTATAATTTCTTAGCTAATTGATTTTAATATCTTTGCCACAATCAAAATATACACGAAAGAAGCATATGAGCTTCCCTTTTAAGGAAAACATAATAAAGATTTGCATTCTTCATAATATTCACAGTTTAGTAGTTATGGGCTTATATTGGGCTCTCCAAAATTATTTCATATTGTTGACCACCTTATTTTTATATATTGTTGTACACTGGTGGTTCATCTGCTTTTGCATTCATTTTTAGCTACATGCAACCATTTCTCCTTCAAATTGTTCCTACAATTGTTTTAATGTTTCAATGTAAAAAAATGGTACGACTCCCGTCATGCTATTATCCTGTTATAATGTGAACAGATGTGATGTACCCCAACGAATGTCGGTATATAAAAGCAAACAAATAAATAAATAAATAAAATAAATAAATAAATATTGTGCAAAGCATATTGTTTTGGTAAATATTTCTAATCAACTGGTCCATTTTACAAAAATTAAAAGATGACTTCTATGAGATCAGCTATGTTCCATAAATGTAGTTTTTATTCATTAATAATCATAGATAGCACTGAAAGATGTTGTATCTGATGCTCTCATATTCTTCATTCTCCTCCCTTAGATGTTCTTTCATTTTACAAATTACATATATAGTTTAAAGTGTATCCTCATAGGAATGGTAACATTCAAACTGGCATGCAGGCACAGATTGTTACATGTGCATCGGCACACACCCAGGGATGTGGCACTTTATACTTTGCAAGCACATATGCGCACATGTTATAAAATAGCCTGGCCACATGTATATGTATTCCTAATTTTAAGTGTGTGTGCACCTAGATGCATCAATCCCGCTTCTACCACATAAGTTGGTGAATTTTAAAATTCTACGCCATTGCCATTTTCACCAGTTCATCCACCAGTTCACCCAGTTAACAGCTAGGTCCACCAAACCCCCCATTTTGATAGTCTGCACACCTCCCCAGTTACTCCACACCCTTTAAACCCATCAGAAAAGGCTCTCTTTTTATTTTTTAACTTAGATCTCCTCCATAGCAGAAGTAAAGTTACGCGGCAATGGACCTGGGCGCACGCTGGTCCAATAAGTAGATACACGCATATCTCCCAGCCATACTCTGAAATGTCCATGCCCCGGCTCTGGTCCAATAAGTAGATACTGTCGTGGGCTCCTCCAGATATCTCATCAGCTGGGCGTAATTCCTTCTCTCAGATCTCTGCAAACCATCCAGGCACCGTAGCACTGCTGAAACCGCTGGTCTCTGCTGCAATCTCAGACACTCGGGCAACTCTTCAAAACAGTTATTGGCAAACCTTTTGAGCCGGGTTCCAATATTGGCTCTGGCTAGTCCCCCTAGCCAGGCCCTTTTCCAAAGCTCCAACAGGTAGGGAAACTAGCAGTTCTTCCCCCTCCCCCTCCGAGCAAGGATTCAAACAAAAAAAACATAGAACAGTTTATTATAAATCCAGTCTATTCCCCCTTTCTTAGGGTTGTGCAGAAATTGTACTTCTAATACCTCTTCACTGAAAACACCAAATGTCTGCGGTCAGGCTTCCATCCTAGCCATGACAGCCCTGTTTGGGGATCCAGCACAGCTCACCCCTTCTCCCCTATAGTTGTGCTTTCAGCAATGCCTCACCTCTACCACCCAAGACAATCAGCATTGTCCTTAGTTAAGGCCTGTTGGGAAACCAGGTGAGACAAGCACTGCTTCCCTGCAGGTTTTTAGTCTTTTCTCAGTTCAGCTTTACAATTCTTCCCCACTTACTCTATCTCCATGCCGGACACAGATGAATCCTCTGTGGGTATCTCCCAGTCCATCTCCTCCTCCTCCGAGAAACTGCTCTCTTCCTTTTCCTCCTCACTCAGGGACACACCCTCTCCTTCCCACAGCATGGACTCAGCTGAATCTAATTCCCCCAGATCACCTTCAGCAGCCACTTCAGCCTCCTTCTGGTCACAAGCCTTCCACTGCTGCTCTGGAACTCTGGGTATTGTAGTCCTTACAGGTTGTCTCAACGCCCCCTGCTGTTTCCCCTTGGGATAGTTTGACAACTGTTTAGTTTGGACTCGCTTACTGTCCCTCCGGGATAGGAGTCTGTTGCTCTTCTCCTTACAATACACGCATATCTCCCTGCCACATGAAGGTTCACAGTGAAGCCACATGAAGGTTCACAGTGCCAGATCCTAGCTTTGGGATTATATACACATCATTGCCAAACATTTTAGGAAATTATGCAATTTTCTGACATTTCACATCTTTGTTATATTTTTTCCCCTGAAATGATTTTCCTTTCTTTTGCTTTTTCCATCAATTTTTCTAGCTTTAGCAGGTTAATTATACAATAAGTTGATTTGAGCACTCTCTCAAGTATCTCTTTTCCCCCAAAGACAACTAGGTAGACTCAGACAGGAAGCAGGATTTCCTGATGTGCTCTCTCTGAGATGAATTTTAAAATCCTGGTACATGCCAAAATTGGGAGATACATGCACAAGTTGGGCTTGTATGTGCCTACCATATTTTAAAAGCTGATCAGATGTGCCTGTATCTCCCACCGTGTGCACATCTCAAAAGTTTCTAAAAGAGCCGGGGCATGGACTTTGCGTGGCATGGACAGAAAATGTCCATGCCACGCAAAGTCCATGTCCCAATTTTGGCATGTACCAGGATTTTAAAATTCATCTCAGAGAGAGCACATCAGGAAATCCTGCTTCCTGTCTGAGTCTACCTAGTTGTCTTTGGGGGAAAAGAGATACTTGAGAGAGTGCTCAAATCAACTTATTGTATAATTAACCTGCTAAAGCTAGAAAAATTGATGGAAAAAGCAAAAGAAAGGAAAATCATTTCAGGGGAAAAAATATAACAAAGATGTGAAATGTCAGAAAATTGCATAATTTCCTAAAATGTTTGGCAATGATGTGCATATAATCCCAAAGCTAAGATCTGGTACTGTGAACCTTCATTTACAACTATACAAGGATTTTTTTTCTCCCTATTTTATAACACTGCCCAAATTATTTTTGGTCTGGTCATTGCAGCAAGGGCCATGCACAGGGCTCCTTCCTGAAACACCATTGAATTCATGTCCATGTGCTGTGAATGCTGATTCTGTAGCATCCCCAGAGAACAAAAGAATTGACCCAGGTCCTTCTGCATGCAGTGAACAGCACTGCCAATGATTCACTAGGCTAATCCTGCATGACGTTGTTATTTAGAATATTATATATTTCAATTTTCCAAGATCCTGACACTTGGAATAAATAATATTCAGGCCTAGGCAATATAATGTGCTCAGCCAAGCGCATGGCTTTATAGGTGCTTGGACGCACGTTTTGGACACGTGTCCAAAACCCCTCATGCAATAACAACCAGATTTTTAAAAGGCCTGTGTGCGTAAAATCCGGGGTTTCCATGTGAGGCCGGGCCTTGAATGCACCATGCAAATTTTCAAAGAGGCCCAGCCATGCATGTAAAACCCAGTACATGCACAAATGCTGGGCCTCTTTATAGGGGCAGGTTGGGGGGGGGGGGGGGGCGGGCTCTGGGCAGGGAGGGCCAGGACAGCGCCATTGAACACTGTCCCAAAGACTAGCACGCCGGCAGCTGGCTGGCTGGCGTGCACAACTGACTTCAGCTCAGGCCCTATAGTAAAGCAGAAAAATAAAGGATAGATAAGTAGAGTTTGGGGGGGGGGGGTGGCGAGGAGAGGGGAAGAGGGAGGGAGTTTAGGTAGGAGGGTAGGAAAGTTCTCTTCCAGTCTGCTCCTTAATTGGAGCAGACTGGGAGGGAACTGTGGAAGGCCCAATTGTGTCCCCAAGCGGAAACTGCAAAAGTCCCTCCCCCTTATGCGCACCACCCGCACATCCACATTCGGATTGTAAAATCTGGCGCGCACATGTGTATGGCCACCCAGTTTTATAACATGCATGTGCCAGCACACGCATATTATAAAATCAGCATGTCCATGTGCATGCGCCAGGAACCATGCGTGCATGGACACACGCATGTATGTTATAATATCTACCGCTAAGAGCACATCCAAAACATGTCCAAAACAGCATAAAGCTAATAGCATTCAGCACTGTAAATTCATGGTGATAAGGCAATTAGCTATTACCCCCGATACAAAAAAAAAAAGTGCGCCCAACGCGCACATTTTTACTCTCAGAAATAATGCCTACCCTGGATCAGGTATTAATCCTTGAGGAGCCCCAAAAGTTTACAGAAAAGCAGAAAAAAACTGCTTTTCTGTAGCTTCTCCAACTTAATATTGTGGCGATACTAAATCGGAGGAACTGGAAAAAGGAGAACTGAAAATAATTTTTAAAAAATCGTGTCGCTGACAGTCAGGTTAGGAAAACAGATGCTCAATTTTACGAGAGCGTCTGTTTTCTTAACCTGCTGATAGCCACCTCTCCTAGATGCCTGATGCCGAGGAGGCTATAAGGACACATTTTCCCTAGTGCCTGGTTTTTACCACGACAGCCCATTTAAATATTAAATTGGGTGCCCAGGAGAGGTGGATCAGTGTACATTAAGAGAGGAGGAGTTCAATCATGAACACCTGTTTAACGTGTGCCAATACTGCATTGGCCTGAATGTAAATAAGATTGTATCCTCCAAAGTAAGAGAGGATGATAGCTTTCTTTATTGATCATTGAATCATGCAGCATCTCCAAAATAAAAGAAGAACAAGAGGCAATGAATGACCATCTTCTTCAACAGAGCATTGATCTGTGGTACAAGGGATTTAGCATGTTAACTTAAGCGAGCAGCAGACTGAGAGTTTATCAACTGAGGATATTCAGTTCTCTAGTGATTTTGGCTTAAACTTTAAGAGATCAATATTCAGTATGCCAGCAAGCAGACAAGTTATCTGGTCAGTCAGATAACTTGTCCCTGATGTTCAGTGGGATAAATATACCACTGAATATTCCCAATTAAAATTATCCCGCTTTTGGCATCTAGATAACTTTGAACCTAATCAGATATCTTTTGAATATCACCAGTTAGGTTTAAAGTTATCCAGTATTATGTGGCCAGATAATTTTAGCCTTAACTAGTTCCATTCAAGATAGTTAACCCATTCTGGATGCATAAGCTCAGCATCAAAGTTTATGCTTCCATTGTATCTCCCACATCAATGCTAGAAGCTCTGGGTTTGGGTCTCAGTAGGCTGCTATCATGATCCAGGCTAAAGAAGAAATTTAAAGGTATCAGGAGAGTGGGAGAGTTAGGGTTGGGTTGGGTTAGGGGCCCAGGAAGGCAATGTTTTATTGAATTTAGACAGGACTGGGGAGTGGGTGGAGGGAAGGGAAGGGAAGGTGTGAAGCAAGCACCATGTACATCAATAAAAAAGTTTTAAGGGGTAGTGTGTGGGGGGGAGGGGAGGCTGTAGGGTCAGCCCTGTATTTTGAGCTTGGAGAGAAGAGGGCCACTAAGCCTGCAGCTCCATTTAAGGAGCTTTATTCTTTTGAATGCAGTCAGGTAAGACTAAATACATTCCAGGTTAAGTTTAGACCTGCTCACAGCTATGTCTAGAGATAACCAAATAACTTAATCGACTCACTCCAAATATCAGAGTGAGCCAGATAAGTTATTTGGATAACTCCTTCCCAGATTGTCCCCAATTCTTATTCAGCTAAACCTCAGCTGGAGAATGACTTATCTGGTTAACTTTTAGCCAGGTAAGCAAGAGAAATATTCAAAACTTGCCATTTGCTAAACAACTTGTGAGTTTTCTGGCTAAATGGCTTTGAATATTGACTCCAACATGAACAGCCATAGAAGAAAAATTATCTTTGCAAATTATGGAGAAAGAAAAAGCCATTTCCCCTAATTCCTGGTGCCGTCTTCAAATAGAAAGCACAAAGGCCGAATATGAAAAGTGCACTGTGAAATTACATATAAAATCACATTTTCTTATACCATGGGACTGCAGCAACTATTGAGATCATACAAGGCAATCCAGCACTCATATACATCCCACAGCTTTTGCTGCTTCATCAGTGAAGTCAAATTTCCAACTACCCACAGCATGGCAACAGGAGATATGATTATATTAAGTTACATAATATTACAGTCACCTTGAATCAAAAGATCATAACAAATTTCCAATTAACCCATGACACTATTATATACTTAAACAATGTACTGTATATATGTGTGTATTTGTGTGTGTGTGTGTGTGTGTGTGTGTGTTAGCAATTACAATGCAGCTGGCATCACTATATTTAAGTGATATTTAAAAAGTCAAAATTGAAACAGCAAGTATTTCTCAATCTGTTGCACTAAGATACCTGCCTAAAGTTGGTTCATTACTGAGGACTGCTGTTCGGGAAGTAGAAAAAAATCACAATAATTTATGGCATTTCATAAAATGACATTTTATAAAATTAAAGAATCATGATAGTGCTTTTTACTCCCTTTTAAATGTAAAAGAAATGAATTTCTTGAGTATTTGAAATTTATAGTATAGTTTAAAAACAAAATTGTCAAACCAAACTATCGGTCATAGCACATTATCTATTAACAAGGGTTTATGCACTGAAATGGTTTGAATTTAGCCATTTGTGGCACAAAAAGGGATTGAATAGTATCTTCCTCAATTTAAGGTTGTCCTAACTAGAGAAAGCTAGTTCAGGTACCAGAAGATATAAAAATCTAGTACAAGAACCAAACTTATTTCATGAGCAAAAACATTTTTTCATACACATTGGCTTGATTAACCTATGCAGATGTATTTCTTCATAATCACCATTTACTTTTACTGCATGCCACTGACAGAATTTCTTCAATGACCACAGGCAGAGATTATGACAGTTTCTACCCTTCTGTGTCCTGAACTTCAGAAACTGAAAAGTTCAGCAGCTATGAGTTGCTCTCTTAAGAGGTTCAGCAACTTTTGATTTGAGTTTTGATACGTCCATATTATTTTTCCATTTTCATTTAACTAACATCTATTCTTACAGTAGGCATGATCTTCCAAGAAGCATCGTGAGCCATATATCTCATCCAGCTTTCTAACATAACATACCAAAGTTTTGAATGTTCACTCAGTTTCAATGAAATATGAATGCTTCTGACCACATTAAAAATGAATTCAGAGCTACTCAAAATTTGGCATGTTATTCCTGAATACAATATTGCATGCCTAAGGAAATGAATCAGCTTACAGAAATTGAGAAAATATCTTAAGAAAAATTCAGCTATAAACTTCTGTAAAGAGTGAATAGAGAATGCTTCATGTGATATTAGTGTTAGATTTTAGTTATATAACAGACATATGTTTACATCACTTACCATTTAAACCATTTCTAAAAACAATTATAAACACTAAAATTACCCAGGTAAAAATATGGCCTTTATAACATCTCATTACAGGGATCCTCTTCAGGCTCATTTCCAAATAAAGTTGAAATAATTAAAAAAGAATGTGTATATTTTATTGTGGATATGCAAAAGTCCATCTACACTATAACAGCACCATATGATACCTTACACTATAAATGCAGTTTTCCCACATACTCATATAGACCCATATAGGTCTTTCATGTTACTAAACAAGTTGGCCATATGCCTGGCTAAATTTCTGTATACAAGTCATTTCCTGTTAAGAGCATGCTAAATTTTACTTATGGATCAAAAGAAAAATACTCTGATGTCCAGACAACTTAGGAACAATTTACTCATTATAAAAATATGTATAGAGGAAGGAAAATTATTTTACCCAAAATGTAAGAATGCAGTCAATAGGCATCTAGATACTTAAAGAAAATTTGATAAAATGTTGATACAAAGGATAGCCACTGCATGGTTTCTCACTGTTGGAAGACATTGAAGAAGTTAATACACTGCTGATTTGAACCACAGGAGTTAAGCAGGTTTCAATGACAAACCAGCAGGTCACTAGTTTTAGCACTGTAAAAAATAATTAGTAGAGTTGGCCAATAGTAGAGAAGCATGTCATTAGACTGCTGTAAAGTTAAAAATGTATATATTTATATACACACATATATACATTTTTTACTTTATATATATATATATATATACATATATACATATACACACACATACACTGAATGCAATATAGATTTATCAGCATTTCAGAATACTTTGACAGCTAATCTCTCTCTCTGCTATGCCCATGCAATTAACAAACTGGATCAGAAAGCTTGAGCAATATTTTCTGTAAAATAAGTTAAAGTAAACTGCTTACTGTTTAAAATATTTTACTCTGCCATGCCTCTGATAACCATAATCTGCAATATATTGACTTCCAACATTATACATTTAAGGAGGTTTTGAAAGATCACATAACATTGTATTAAGCTAGGAAGGTTATGATTGAATAGCACATCCTCACCTCATTAGGAGTAGTTGTCTCACTTTTTAAAATAATGAGATTTTGTGAACTCTGCCCGCTTTGTCCTGTTAGGTGTCTGTCTGCTGTCACCACATGAGGACCAGGTCCAGCAGGACCGCCAGTGTTGTAAAACATGAAAGTGTCACTTCCTGATCCTGCTGTCAAGCAGGCCTTGTAGCAGTACGTTTTAGTAAGGGAGCCGTTCCCTCTCACTTCAATAAAATGCGGTTGTACCTTTAAACCGTGTGGTAATCTAGGTTCAATGTTATTATTGGCCTGTTTATATGTCTCTGGTGAGCATCTCTCTCTGAAGCCGCAGGAGCCTACACAACAGGAGTCACCATACACACTGTACCTGTAGCACTTGATGACTGTGAGAACAATGATAGTCAACAGAAATATGAAAGAAATTGAGCTCAAAGCAATGATTAGGTAAAGAGTTATCTCGGAATAGTTTTTTGTATTTTTAACATGTTTTCTAGAGTCAGGAATGATTCTAGAAACTCTGTCCACAACAGCTACGGTTATAGCTATTGAAGATGAAAGAGGAGGCTGCCCATTGTCTCGCACCAGCACTGTCAAGTTGTAGGTGGTAATACTGTCATCCCCAACTTTGCGAGTAGTCCTTATTTCCCCTGTGTGCAGCTCCATTTTAAACATTTGGGGATCTGAGCTTTGTGAGAGATAGTAGAACAGCCATGCATTTTGTCCGGCGTCAGCATCAATGGCTATTACTTTCGTAACTAAGTATCCTGCATTTGCTGTTCGAGGAATCATCTCCGTGGCAGCGGACCCGTTGTTTGAAACCGGGTACAGAATCTGAGGGGCGTGGTCGTTTTGGTCCACAACGTACACGTTAGCAATAGCAGTACTGCTGAGGGGTGGGTTTCCAGCATCCTGGGCTTGAACAACAATTTGAAATTCCCTCAGCTTTTCGTAGTCAAAAGAATTCACAGCGTAAATGTCTCCATTGTCTGATTTAATTGAGACGTAAGACGCAACAGGTAGCCCTTGAATATCTCCCCGAAGTAAAGAATAAGACACAAAAGAGTTTTCCTTGGTATCGGGGTCGTTTGCTTTCACAGTAAACAATGAAACTCCGGGTGCATTGTTCTCCATCACATAAATTGCATATGAAAGTTCTTGAAACTGAGGCGCATTATCATTTACATCTGATAGGTCCACTCGGATTGTTTTCTGAGACGATAAGGCTGGAGTGCCAGCATCTGTAGCTGTCAGGGTAATGTTGTAGGAGGGCACTTTTTCACGGTCAAGATATCCATCAGTGACCAGAGTATAGGAGTTTTTAAATGAATTTAGTTTAAAGGGAAGGTTGGGGGGTATTTTAAGGGTGACTTGTTTATTCAAGCCAGAATCGTGATCAGTTACGCTCATTAAAGCTACTACAGTTTCTAGCTGAGCATTTTCAGGCACTGGTGTATATAGAGAAGTCACTACCACTTCAGGAGTGTTATCATTTGCATCAACTATGTCCACTAACACCTTGCAATGCCCTGCCATGGAGGCTGGGCCTTTATCAGAGGCCTGTATGTATATCTCATAAGAAGAGGCTTCTTCATAATCCACTGACCCATTAACTCGTATTTCTCCAGTGTTAGGGTTTATATGAAACAGCTGCCTTACTTTCTCTGGAGTGTAACTACTAAATGAATACACTACCTCGCCATTGGATCCTTCATCAGGATCAGTGGCATTCAACTTAATTACCAAGGTACCCGGACTTGCATTTTCTAACAAACTAACTTTATACGTTGATTTATCAAAAGACGGCGAATTGTCATTAGTGTCCAAGACTCGGACTGAGATTTGTGCTGTGCCTGATCTTGCAGGGCTACCACCGTCAACTGCAGTTAAAGTCAGCTGATGAAGCGATTTCTGTTCACGATCCAAGGCTTTTTTCAGGACAATTTCTATTAGCTTACTGTTTTCATTAAAGGTTTTCAAGTCAAGGGCGAAATGATCGTTTGTGCTGAGTTTGTAAGTCTGAATAGAATTGGTTCCCACGTCAGGATCCTGCGCGCTCTCGAGGGGGAAGCGCGCTCCCGGAACAGCTGATTCACTGATCTCCAAGTAATAGTCTTTTCTTGGAAACCTCGGGGCATTGTCATTAATATCTATTATTTCCACTTCAATATTATGTACCTCTACGGGGTTCCCGATTACCACCCCTAGATTTAGGTAGCATGTAGCCCTGAGTTCGCAGAGACTTTCACGGTCTATCTTCTCGTTCACGAATAAGATCCCATTCCCCAGATTCACATCGAAATACTGCTTACTGTTTCCAGACGTGATGCGAAAGCCCCGAGCGGATAATTGCCTGAGGTCGAGCCCCAGATCGTTAACCACATTTCCCACGAAAGCTCCGTGATTCAGCTCCTCCCGGACCGAGTACCGGATCTGCCCGACCGCTAGGCCCAGCAGGTGAAATACTACGAGGGGAAGAGTCTGCAAGCCAAGCCCTCCGCATCTCCGGGGGAAAGCCATGGCAGCAGCAGCCGCTGAAAAAGGCGAGCAGCTTTCCGCAGACTCCCCAGCGTAAGAGTCACATCCTTGGAGATCCTGCTACATGGCCGGCGATGCCCGTGGGCGACAATTCAGGGCCATCCCGCACGGCTGCGATAGCTGCTAAGGGGCGCCGAGACCGGTTGCCTCCCCAGTAAATCCATGCTCTCTCCCCGACGCGTTTTCATGGCTCGGCCGGGCCCTGTTCTCGCTTTCTCTCTCGCTCCCAGCTTCACTTCCTCCTGCCCGCCCGCCCGTGCGCTGGAGGCGGAGCGGGCGCGTCTCTCTCCCACGGCTTCCTTTTCAGCACCACGGAGGCGAACAGCGACACCGAGGCAGTCAGCCAAGAGCGGCAGGCAGAGGGGATCACGAGGTCTGCACTGCGAGAAGCCGCTTTAAACGCTGCCTGCCCAGCAGTAAAAGCTGCCCTCAGGTTCCTAATTGTCCTTTTTTTTTAAGGCACTGCACCTGACAAACACCGATATTCTGCCTCATTTTAAGATGTTTTCTCTATCTGATTGCTACGTTAGGCGAGGCAGAACACAAATAACTAGAATTACGTTGTCTTACTACGTCTTTGTAGGTCTGTCCCAAATATTTGAGTCAGTTTAAAAGATTGTTTTAGGGAACTAATATTTAACCGTGAACTGTATTAGAAATAAAACGATTAAGGCTTTCTTTGTCATAAAATTATATATTCGTCTTCGGGAAACTGTACATTTATGCTGTCACAGAATGATAATTATGTGGGTTTCGGAAGAAGAGACCATCTTAAAGCAAATGAGGTAGACAGTCATGGAACTAATACAACAACAATGAAAATCTTTAATACCAATTGAAATTTTAGCATGGTAGGAAGGTGCATGAAACATCAAGAGACTAAATTAATCTATGGGTGACTACAAGCAGAAAATGGTTTAATAAACTTTCATCAATACTTTAGAACAGTTAAAATAACTATGTAACTGTAATGCGACCTGGTGCTTGACAACATCAAAACCATGCACGTTTGTATGGTCTATCCCATATCATTATTTATGTTGTTACATTTTATGTCAGAGGATGGCCATCATATTGTTTAATATTTCCCTCATTTACTGGCTTGGTAACAGACTCTTAAAGAAATCCTTACTGTATAGTAATTCCTCATAGATCGATCACGGGAGCCAGGAGATATTATTCTACTTTAATGTGTATGGTCAGATATCTCTCAAATCTAGACAGTTTTAATTAAATAGGTATATGGACCAAATTTTAAAAAGCAGATCTCCATAGCAGTGTGGTTTAAATAGAAGCATAGATGGATGGGCAAAGCGCCCACTTAGCCTGGAAAATGTATTCCTGCTGCTCGGATACAAGAATAACAGAATATTCAACAAGTTGCTTGCAGCCAGAAAAGGGATTCCATTTCGATTAATGCACTGAAAAAGTAAATATTCCGTTTTTTTTCTTTAAAGGGGGAGAAGACTCATAATAATTAAAAATATATTTTGCTCCCCTCATTCAACAATAATTTTATAAAAGAACTTTTGACTAGGCAATTGGGTTTTTTTGGTTTTCTTTTAACCAAGGCAAGGATTTTTCTATTCTCTGTAACCAAAGTCAATGATATAACATGCTATATTTTAATAGCATCATCTTTTTCACTTAAATTATGCTTGTGCATGATGTATCACATAACACTAAGGTGGATACTACACCATTTACAGAAGGAAGCTTTTATATGGGTCTACAAAAATATGGGCAAAGCTATGAAACTGAATAGGATAATCTTAGGCAGATTCAGATTACTCATTTGGCACCCTTAGGAGCTGTGAGGAAGAGGTCTCCCCATCCAAGGATATATCATGATGAATGGGTTACCTCCTCCACAGGGCAGCCTCAGCGGCAATGTCCCATCTCAGGGATGCTAGGGTGAATGGAGCAACTCCTTGCTGTTCCACTGGAAATTTCTTCTAACTTCAATTCAGTCTGAACTGCAATGTCATGTCAGATCTGCCCCCCCCCCCCCCGAAAGGCACAAGAATAGGCTAGTAGTGATTCTACCGTGCTCCAAATTCCACCAGCTCAACTCTGCATATTACACTGCAGCTCAGACTGCATGAGAAAAAACCACCAGCAGGAGGTGGTGTTCCTTTCTTCCTAGCACCCTTGGTAAGCTGCCTACACTGCCTAATGAGAAATGAAGGCCTGAGTGCAACATATTAAGGGAATTCAAGAGAGGTTCTATTTGATTCAATTGTTGTTCTGTTGAATCATTCTTTAGATACATAAATACTCCTGGATGACAGAACAAGGGTGGATTGCATCTATTTTCGTAAAAGTAGAAATAGGGAAGAGTTTGGAAATTATGAGTCAGTCAGCTTGACTTTTGTGTTGGATACATTAATGGAGAATTTACAGTGAGGAATCATGAAGCCAACTGGTTTCAATATCAGAAGCAGCAGGTTCTACCAGAGGGAAGTTGTGTCACACATATTTGATCACCTTCTTTGACTGGATGACCAGAGAATTAGATCTGGACATGCACTGGATGTGGAATACTTGGATTTCAGAAAAGCTTTTACATTATCCAGCATAGGATGTTAATAAATAAACTTGATGATATAGAGAGTAGTGGTAAGAACATAGGACTTGCCATACTGGATAAGAGCAAGTGTCCATCAACTTCCATATCCTGTTTCCAACAGTGGCCATTCTAGGTCATAAGTACCTGGCAGGATCCCAAGGGGTAGATAGATTCCAAGTTGCTTATCCCAAGAATAAACAGGGGATATCTGCATTGCCACCTTAAAAATGAAAATTTATCTAAGGAAAAAAGCATGATCAGTGGCAATTTTGGAATTGGTTCTGAAACTGGTCCTTTTCAATATTTTCATACTGAAGAAAAAATAAGAATGGTTTCTCTTTATGCAGTGCCCTAAGATCCACTAAATAATGGACATCCTTGAGGAAGTAGGAAGAATAAGGAGTGATTTACAAAAGTTGCAAGATTGATCAGCTACCTAGCAGTTAAATTTCAATACAAAGACATGGAGAGTGATGCGTTTGAGAGACTGAAATCCAAGGGAGCAGTATTTGATAAGAATAATACACTGATGTGCACCAGGCAGGAAAGAGATCTTGGGGTGATCATATCTTTTGATCTTAAGGTAGTGAAGTAGTGTGACAAAGTGAATGCTGGAGCCAGAGGAATGCTAGCCATGAGGCATAACCAGAAAAAAAAAAGGAGATAATATCTCTGTACAGGTCATTAGTGAGGCCATAGTCTTTGGCTAGAATATTATGAATACATTCTGGAGAATGTATATCCACAAGAATATTAGGGATATGCTACCATTTTGTTTAGTGCACACTAACTGAAATAGTGTGTACTCAATCAGAATAGCTCACACTAAATAGGATTTACTGCACACTAAACACATTTAATATGCACTAAAAAACTGAAATAAAAAAAATGAATGACAGGAATGGGAAAAAATAGAAATGAAACAAATACCTGACTATGATTTGTCACTTCATTAGTGTCTGTTGAACTGGCTGCTTGTAAAAGGAGCTCCTTTGAACTGCTGTGGGATGTATGAGTTGTGTTGTTTCCTCCCCCGCCCCCTAATAAATGATGTTCTTCTATTGAGGTCTAATTATAGATGGTGGTATATTGCTTAGGTCAATTATTCATGGCATTTCTTTTTGAGTACAAATAAATCTTAAATTCAATAACAATTCAGAATTTAAAAAAAGTCTCTTGATTACACCCCCATAAAGGAAATAAATAGAATAGAGGTGGACCAGAGAAAGGTTATTAAAGTGGTGCTGACCCTATGACATGAGAATTAAGAATTTAATATATATATATACCCTAGAGGAGACATGAGAAAAAAGAAATATGGCAATCATTAAAATATCTCAAATGTATAAATAATGTGTAAGTAGTAATTACTTGAGTACTGAAAATTGGTCTTCCCTCAGCAACAAAAAGGGTCAATCCTGAGAGACAGAGCTAGGATGGAGAAGGAGAAGTTTGCATGGGGACTTCTTTTTCAAATCCTCTCATCTAATTTGCCACATACTTTGTACCAGGTACTTTTGTACAAATGGTTCCTGCTAGCCCAATATTTTTACAGTGAAACCCCAATCTTGTGCCTTCCATAAGATAGACAGTGAAACTGAAGAGTATACCTTTGAAAATTAGCTTGCAGATCCACAGGCACAAATTCAATATAACATGATAACAAAGCAATGATAACAGAAAAGACAAAATTGACCCATCCAGTCTGCCCAGTTCCAATTCTTCCACTGTGGCATATGGACATAAATTCCTATATTCAATCCATTACCAATTCCCCAATCCGCATGACTTTTACTGAACTTTCAAACTCTTTTCTACCACTGCCCTTTTTGTCATTCCCCAGCATTCATGGAATCTGATAAAGTACTGGCCTCTACTACCTCCAATTGTATGCATTTCAGGCCTTGTCATCTCCCTTTAAGATTCTTACAATACCAACACAAAACCCAACATCCAAACCCCTTTCTATGTCTCATTACCAAGACCAATAATAAGTCACATAGCTGCCAAAGCTAATTAAACCATTTCCTAAATTATTTGGACTCCCTATGCTCACTGAAATTATTTTATCCATAGTTACTCCATGCAGTTGATTCCAATGAATTCTTGGAAGTCCAATGCAGATAAATCTACTACTGTAAAGGTTGTGACCACTGTTCTTTGAAGGTAACCTCAATGCTATTTTTGAAAGCCTAATGTAGTCTTCCCATTGCTATGTGGCTCATAACCATGCCTCCATGAAGGTTTCCCTAGTGCCATCTTGGTAACATGGGCTATTATGGTCATAACCATAGCTCCATTCAGGTTACTTCAATGCATTTTCAATCCTGTTGAACTTATACCAATGCTGTTAGGGTCATAAGTTCCAGTCCATGCAGATTAGCCCTAGGCTACCCCACATGGCCTATGGAGCCATTAGGTAATCCTTTCCGCTATCCCTTCACGTTTTGTAAATAAAGATCCTGTGTTTATCCTTTAATTTTTTGAAGCCCATTACCATTTTAGCTTCTACCATCCATTCTTGGAGGACATTCTAAGCATGGACAACCATTTTGTGAAAAAAAAAATTCCTGATGCTGTTTCTCTATCTGCTTGCTTAGAGCTTCATATCATAACACCCTATTCTACATCTTTTTCATTGAAAAAGGTTTACTTCTTAGGCATTAAACAACAATTGTAATTTTTTTTTTTTTTTTTTTTTTTTTTTTTTTAACAGCTTTTATATACCGATGAACGTTGGGAACATCTCATCGGTTTACATATAACAGAATTAGCAACCGGCTTTACAGGGAACATATAACTGAAAAGGAGAATAATGCTAGAGGAGAGAACTTAGAAAACAAAAGCGCTAAATAAAATTATTGGGAGGTCAAGGAGGGAGGAGAGGATGGCAGGGGGAGGGAGGGAGGGAGGTGGGCATGGAGATGAGTTAGATTACATAAATCAACACAGAATTGCAAGGAGGTACTCATATCAAATTATATACAATTAATATAGAGAATATGTACAGTTGTTAGCTCGCAGTTAGGTGTAAGAGTGCTTGAAGAGCCAAGTCTTCAGGTTTTGCCTGAATATTTTTGGACAGGTTTCTTGTCGGAGTGAGGTGGGTAGTTTGTTCCAGAGGTAGGGCCCTTTCATTTGTGGATCGAAGCTTAGTTAGCTTGGGTGATGGGGTGTGAAGTGTAGCCAGATACTGTTTTCTAGTGGGTCTGTTCTTGTTGTGAAAGGTAAAATGCTCTTTAAACCAGTGCATCTAAATGTCTCTAGTCTATAATATCCCTTTGTCTCTCCTCTAGAGTATTTAGGTCCTTACATTTTTATAACCTTAAGTCTCATCTCATATAGTTTTTGGTACAGGCCCTGAACCATTTTGGCTGCCTTCATCTGGACTGCCTCTAGACTATCTATATCTTTTTGGAGGTATCCAGATCAGAACATAATATTTTTGGTGAGGTCTCACCAGCAACCTGCACAGAGGGAGGGCAGTAGGAACCACTAAGGGATCAAGGGGAAACATTTAAAAAATGACAATAGCTCATATAAGAACATAACATTTGTCATACTGAGTCAAACCAAAGTCCATCAAGCCCATTTTCTTGTTTCCAACAGTGGCCAATCCAGGTCACAAGTAACTGGCTGGATCCCAAAAGGTTGATAGATTCCATGTTGCTTATCCCAGGGATATGCAGTGGATTTCTCCAAGTCCACCTTAATAATGATTTATGGACTTTTCTTCAGTAACTTCATTGTGTGTCCCCTAGAATTTGTATATTTTGAAAGAGTAAACAGCTGATTCATGTTTACCCACTTTATTCAACACATTTTATAAATCTGCCCAAAAGGCATGAACAAAACTTAAGGCAGAACTTTGACATACTAGAATGTATGCAAGAAATTTAAAAGTATTTCATCATATTTGTTGCACCCGGTTGCAGACGGGTGCAACTGTCCTTTGCTGCTCACCTCAATTTTCCCAGTAGCTCCAATTCTAGCTAAGATGGCCACTTCTGCCTCTGCACACTGACCTCCCTGGCATTCCCGGGATGGCGTGGGTTATCCCAGTTGCCATCTTGAATCTGGTGTTACCTAGGGGATGCTCGTGCCTGCCTCCTTCTTGTGCATGTCATGGCGGGAACCTCAGGGGCATCCCCTCCACATGACATCACTGCCTACGTGTATTTAAGCCTACTGGACTTTCCTACCTATGAATTAGCAAGGATTCCATCTTGCTCAATTCCTTCCTCGGAGACACCTTGCCTCGCTGTTCCTGCATTCCAGAGTGAGTGACTCAGGTACCCGCTCCTTGGGGGCCTTGCTGCACTCAGGGCTATCCCCTCCTCGGAGAGCCTTATCTGCCTTGCAGATGTTCCTTCTCTTTTGCATCGGGTCTCCGGTGCTGCTACTACGAACTCTCTACTGCATAGTGAGTACAAGACCTACTCTACATTACCACGTCTGCCTTGCTGTGTGGATCCTTGGGTTACCCTGCTCTGTGAACCACTACTGGAGCCATGCTGTTTGTACCAGTTACCAACACCTACCTCCGGCCTACCCCGCGCTGCGGACCACTTCCGGAGCTACAACGCACAAGGTATACTAAGAAGAAAGCACTTTCCGGGTTACGCTGCTCTACGGACCACTACCGGATTCACGCTGTCTTGTACCAGTTACCCACATCTGCCTCCGGCCTACCCTGCACTATGGACCACTACCGGAGCTACCACTCACAAGGCTTATCAAGAAGCAAGCATTCCCCGGGTTACTCCGCCTTGCAGACCACTATTGGAGAATCCATCCCATATCTTCTTATTCCAGGACTGAGTTACAAACCTGCTCCTCGGGTTTCTCTTTGCTGTATAATAAATATTCTCTGACTTCTGTGTCCATCACTGCTGAGACCCTGCCTGTCGTGGAGAGTTCCTACAGGGGAACTCTCCACGACCCTGTGGGTGGAGTCCTGTGGGTGGAGTCAGCTCTCTCCACGACCCAAGGGCCCACAAACCAAGTTCAAACATAACAATATTCTGATATGTCAGCAACCTTGAATAGTTTTATAAGTTTGATCAATGCAATTTCACAGTGCCGTAATGATAGCTTTATAGGAAAATCTTTTCAAAACACTCTAACACTCCCCTCATTCCTCCTGAAACAAAAAAAAAAACACACTGTTGGTAGCAGGATCTGATCTTATCCACTCCCTGCTTTCTCCAGTGCAACCTCTGTCAGTATAACCTACACAATACCTGGATACCTAAGAAACTTAAACAGCTATATTCAAACATAACCATTTTGATTTCTTAGTTATCTGTCTACATGTTCATCCTGCTAAATATATGGGACAAGTCACTTGCCCACTAAACAGCCTACTGATTATTCACCTCAGGGTATCAGAATTATTTTGCGTGTAATATATATGTATGTATGTTTATAAAATGGGTAGAGAAAATATGCATTTTCTTGCATTGTAAATATATTTATATATTGAAACATACATGTATATTTTCACAGTTAAATTATAAAGGATTTTGCAAACTGTGTGGCTCCCAATACACAATTTATTAAATTCAAGTATTAATCTCTGCACATCCACTTGTGCACCTAAATGATGTATCACATATAGGTTTAAAAAACTGGAATCTTACAAGTTAATTTTCAAATGAAATATGCATGTAAAATTAGCATATATGCACAAAAGTAGCCCCTATTAATGTACATGTAATTTTATTAACATGGAAAGAATGCACAGATTTTCAGTTTCAGAAGCACTTTCATCTGGGCAAAAAAAAGGACAGTCTAAGGCAGTGATGGTGAACCTTTAGGGTCAGCGTGTCAAAAATTTGGAAAATGCCTAACTTGACTCTGCTGGTGTGTCACACACACTCCCCCCTCCCCCCAAGCAAAACAGACAAAATTCTTTACATATTCATTTATTTATGAAAAAAAAATACAGTGCCATCATGCCTGGTGCTATGTATTATATTAAAAAAGTCAAATAATTACAAAAATGAAAAAGTAAAACAAACTAATGAAAAAAATAGATTCATTATTAAAAACAGTTTCATGCAGCACATTAATCAAACAAGATGAAAACAGAAATTATGCAAAACATACACACACATGCTCCCTTTTACCCACTAGCACACACACATACGCTTTCCCCGCACCTGCTGACATATACACACATGCTTCCTCACACTCTCTGACAAATACACACACATGCAAACACGCTCCCTTGACCACTCCCACTCTCTCTCCTCTTACGCAACCTTTAAATATATATAAAAAATGTACTTACATTGGTGGTCAGGAGGGATCAGCTAGTGTGGGACAAAGTGGGCAGAAAGGCCTGATGCAGGATGGGTGGGAGAGACTTATTTTTTTGCCACAGCCCCAACATAAGGGGGGCAGCCATCCACAGAAATCAGTGAGAAACCTTCAGCTTGTGGTGAGGTAGCAGCAGGAGGTCTGTGTCAGCCATCATCCGGCTGATAGACTCCACTGCTCTTTTTCCCCGGACTGATTACCTGGCTAAGAACACTCCCAGGCACATCAAAAGTCCAAAGGCATTCAATTATAAATTTCTCCACTGGTTCCCTTGGTGGGACTCCAGCCCTCACTGGGTACTGAGTTTGACTTCTGCCCTTGAAGCTCAGTCTTTATTTCACGGTCCTCTTCTCTCCATGCCACAAGTCCCAGCAAAACAAAAGGGTCCCACAACAGGCCAGCAAGGAATTTAAAGTCCAGCCCTGCTGGCCTCTCTGCCACCTCCCTCATATCTCTGGTCTCTACCATTTTCCCCAGAGGTACCTCCACCCACATGGCAGTTTTAGCAACAGTTCATTAGCAAAAACAAATTTAAAAACATAGGGAAGATTTTGAACCCACACGCTCACCTTCCCTGGCACCACGGTTGCTGTCCTTCTTTCTCCTGCAGAGGCAGCTTCCAATAACAAAGTCCTACAAAACAACAGGTAGCAAGGTCCCAATCCATCCTCCTACAGAGGAAAACTGTAACTGTTCTGGCTGAGGCTCGGTTTTATAGGGAGGAGACTCCTCCTCTAGAGGCCAGGGATTGGTTCACGAGGCTCAACCCTCTGCTTCGCCCTCCCCCAGTAGCCAGGGATTGGTTCCCGGGGCTCCACCCTTATCCTTCCACACTTGTGTCTCTTGTCTCTTTATTACTGTGGAAGGAACCTGTGTGGCTACTTAGTTCCCTGTCTCCTGCTTTTTTCCTTCCCTCTTAAAATTTCTTCCCTGGGGCTTTTAGTTCCTGGGGAATTTAACCTTCCTCCCTGGGCCAGCATAGTGACTCCATCACACTCTGCTGTTCCTTTCCACAGCAGAGAAGGAGTCGGGGCTGGTGTGAGGGAAGGCCACAAGAGTATTTCCCACCATTGAGGTGGTGAGGGGATGATGGAGCAGTCCCTTGGCTATCAGTGATGCTGCGGGGAAAAGAAAAGAGACAAAAATGCAGACTCGATCCCAGCCATGGGGGGGCGGACTGAAGAGAAGCAGAAGCCTATGAAGCGGTGGGAAAAGCAAGAGAAATGAGCAGAGAGCCTCGAGGGAGGCTCCCGCTCTACCACAGCTGCTGCAGGGCTTGGTGTTGATTGCAAGGGATTACAGGGATCCTTTAATTTGGTCAGGTGTTGGTGAAAACTGGCGTATCACCCAAAACATCATGGTGTGCCACCTTTGACATGTATGTCATAGGTTCGCCATCACTGGTCTAGGGGCATTCCAGGGTGGGGCCAAAATGTACACGCACAAATTGCTCTTTTATAAGAGATTTATATGAATACAGAAGGCAACTCATTCATGCAATTTTATACCTGCTAAATAACTAGCCCAACTGGTATCAGACTCATCTATTATCTGCTGTTTTAGGGTGGGAGCTTTGGATGAATTCAGTTCAAAGTGAAGTACTAGAAGGGTTTTGATAAAATTGGAGATGGACTTGGGGAATTGGTGGCAGGATCAGCAAACTGGTGATTTCAATTATGCGCACTTTTTTAAAAAATGTATCTACTTTTGCATTTAATCAGAATTTTACATGAACAAGTTACATTTTTTCTGCATAAAATATACATCCATATGTTTATAAAATAGGTAGTGAAGTATGCACTTTAATGCATTACAAATATTCATGTATACTGAAACATACGTGTGAATGTTGGGGATGGACATACTCATATTTTATAATCTGCATGGACCAGATACACTCAGCTTACAAAATACTCTAGTAGATCTCTGTGTGCCCATATGGAGATCTTTGAAAATTATTCTCCCTGATTTCAGGAGATATATTCCTCCTCATTCTGATCACTAGGCTCTCACTTCAATACATTATATTTCCACTATAAAGATCTGGCATGTCTGCTCTCTGTGTCTTTCTCTTAGCCCCAGTGATTTACTGTAAAACAACATCATTATGGAGTTAAATGGCATTATGATATTATAAACCAGAGATTCTCAGCAGTTTTACACCTAAGGCCACCTCTGCTGTTGTAAAATTTACAAGTTTCCCTCCCTTTACCACAACATGAATATTCTCCTTATAAATAAACAGTTAATCATGCACACTTCTGTTTTATTTTTATTTTTCATGACCTCTGTTACATGTAATGCATTCCCTGATACTCTCTCAGAGACCCCAATGGAGCCCTGTTTTAACAAGGAATGGAAGTGATGCCTCTAATCTAGATCTGACCTCCAACTTAAATGACATTACCAGCCCACTTAGTTCACTAATTAGAATATGAGTCAGGTAAAAATTAGATTTTCCTTGAATTTGTCTTACTCTAAGCTATCTCTGGCACCTTGTATAATAAAGGGGCAAAGTTTAGTCTCAATGTTCTTGTCTTAGGGTCTTCCTCTTGCCAAAATATATGTATGGCAATATTCTTTCATAATAAAAGGCATTATCATAGCATACACTAACTTGTACATGGGAACTTTTGTTTTTAGCTTTAATTTTATTTTTCCCAGGAATTTATCAGCATTTATTATGACAAGAACAAAAACAAAAGAAATCAGTGGAAAAAAAACAACCTTGTCATTTTCCCAGGAAAATTACCAAATATCTCTTTTGTTCTTGTCATAATAAACGCTGATAAATTGCTTCATTCCTATATGTTTAGTTTTTCCTAATGGCATGTAAGAACGCAGGCTTACTTCCCAGAGTAATTATTCTCTCACAAATATCATTTTCTCATATATTTCCTACCAACATTAGACTGACATTACAAAATAAGAAATAATCAAACTTTATATAGCTCTAGTTAGATTTTTCAGGAATCAACAATAAAGGAGAGATGGGGGAAGGAGAAAGAGAACGATAAAAACAAGAAAGTGTAATTAGAAGGGATGGAGGGAGGGAAAATTAGACCTAAGCATAAATGTCCAGCTGCACATTGGCCAGCATCTGCAGCTCTAAATAAAATATAAGAATATCATGAGAGAAAATATGTTTGACATTTTCATATATAAGCAACCCTTGGACACTATAATTCTATGTGAACACAAGCTTTGATACATGGGGGTTCTTATTAATAAGGTTGTTTATCCTTTTAGTCTAGTGGGCCATGCAATCATTAGTTAATGGAGCAAAATACAATTATCAATGATGTTGAGAAATCACTCACTGAAACTGATAGCTAGAAGAAACTGAGAATCAGATTAGCTTCCTCAATTGAAGAAACTGAAAAATGTGAATTTCAGTTGTCATTTGAAACACCATGAAGCTTGTAATGCACTTCTTTTACATACAGTATGTCTGTTTAACACTATATAATCATGTTTCCAGATTTACTGATTATCAAATAAAGGGGTTTATTTTCCAAGCCATATTATGGGCTTTTCGCGTGGAAAAAGCACCGTAATGCATGGTGTAATGCTAATTTAGAAAAGGGGTGGAGTTTGGGGGCAGGATTTCTGGCTTCACAATTTGCAAAGCCATATTGCACAGTTTTAATGTGGGAAATAACTACACCTTTTTCATTAAGCTGTGCAACATGGCTTTATTGCACTGTTTTAAGCTGGGGGGGAGAGGGGAGAGTGGGGAGAGAGAGAGAGAGAAGCTAAAAGACCCTCATAGTAGTTAGGTATTTATACCTCTATAGGAGGCCCACCTAATTACTCAAGGTGAGGTTTAGGTATTAGTATATGGGTTAGGGGCCACTTTGACATTCAGAGTGAGACGTACGAACAGAACAGTACATTCTTGTCCTTCAGAGTGAGGAAACTCACCCAAAGATGAGATTTGTACAGTGTTCTTTCAACCTAGCTTGATGTTATCCAGGTAGAGAGGCCATCAAGCTAGATTGAGAGAACACTGTACAAATCTCATCTTTGGGTGAGTTTCCTCACTTTGAAGGACATCAAATCTTCACAAGAGTGAACTGTTCTGTTCATACGTCTCACTCTGAATGTCAAACTGGCCCCTAACCCCTACACTAATACCTAAACCTCACCTTGAGTAACTAGGTGGGCCTTCTGTAGAGATATAAATACCTAACTACTCTCTCTCTCTCTCTTTCTCTCCCCCCCGTGGTTGTAGGTAGGAATTACGACAATTGTGGCACTTACCGCAAAATGCGATAACTTTTTTGCACTCTGCGGTAATACCTATGCGAAGCACTAAGATAGTGCACTTCATGATAAATAAGCTATTACCATAAACACACCCCTCTTCTTATCGCATGCAATTAAAAAGCAAGTTATGGATTAGATCCAGACAAATGAAAATATAAAAAACTTACTAATGATTTTAGTAACCTAACTACATAAATACTATAGGGTAGATTTTCAAAGCAGAATGCGGCCATCCATGTGCTCGTGGTTCCCAGTGCACACACATGAACATGCCAATTTTATAACATGGACTATGAATCAAATATTCCTGAAGTAAATGAAGGGT
This sequence comes from Rhinatrema bivittatum, assembly GCF_901001135.1. Lineage (NCBI taxonomy): Eukaryota > Metazoa > Chordata > Amphibia > Gymnophiona > Rhinatrematidae > Rhinatrema > Rhinatrema bivittatum. The sequence continues at coordinate 28,689,129 of NC_042632.1, read as the reverse complement.
GGGAAACCCAATGAGACCTCATATATTGCGTGCCCAATGTTTAGGCTTTATGAGAGCTTATAGTGGTGCAAGCTTCTCCTATGGTGTAATCATAGGTCTCAATGAGCTGAATTTAACGGGACGCTTGTGAACCACAGCTGTCCCAATTAATGCACTAATGGTCTCAAAAGTGCTGGAAAAGTTGTACTTAACTTGCAACTTCAAAAACAACGTCAAGTTGACAGGAGCTGGTGATAGAGATGGTGAAGTCAGACTTCTTTCCGACACGTCGTGTTTCGGAGGGGAAACCTTCCTCAGGGGGTCGGACACCGCTGTTTCCTGCTTTAGTCTCTTGCCAAAAATGCTTGACTTACTACGGATGAAAATGAAGAAAGCACAAAGGAGATAGTGCATATAGAGTCCCACCACAAAATTACGATAGCAGTATCAATGGGAAGAGCACTCACTGTATGTGGTACGCTGACTTGAATTGCTGTCCTAACCGGCGTCTTTATTACGCTCTATGGGTGGAACGACATACAATGAAAATACTCCCTTTAAAGTTGGTGAAAACTACTTGCCTTAAGTCCATGTACTCTACCTTGTCAGAATGCTGAAGTCAATCGCTGTGCTGTAGATGTACTATCGGCAGCGTGCGGCAGCGTGCGGCAGCGTTCAAGAACGCCGGCGTTCTTGAACCGCACGCTGCCGATAGTACATCTACAGCACAGCGATTGACTTCAGCATTCTGACAAGGTAGAGTACATGGACTTAAGGCAAGTAGTTTTCACCAACTTTAAAGGGAGTATTTTCATTGTATGTCGTTCCACCCATAGAGCGTAATAAAGACGCCGGTTAGGACAGCAATTCAAGTCAGCGTACCACATACAGTGAGTGCTCTTCCCATTGATACTGCTATCATAATTTTGTGGTGGGACTCTATATGCACTATTTCCTTTGTGCTTTCTTCATTTTCATCCGTAGTAAGTCAAGCATTTTTGGCAAGAGACTAAAGCAGGAAACAGCGGTGTCCGACCCCCTGAGGAAGGAGATTTCCCCTCCGAAACACGACGTGTCGGAAAGAAGTCGGACTTCACCATCTCTATCACCAGCTCCTGTCAACTTGACGTTGTTTTTGAAGTTGCAAGTTAAGTACAACTTTTCCAGCACTTTTGAGACCATTAGTGCATTAATTGGGACAGCTGTGGTTCACAAGCGTCCCGTTAAATTCAGCTCATTGAGACCTATGATTACACCATAGGAGAAGCTTGCGCCACTATAAGCTCTCATAAAGCCTAAACATTGGGCACGCAATATATGAGGTCTCATTGGGTTTCCCACCCTTCATTTACTTCAGGAATATTTGATTCATAGTCTATATTGGTTGTTTCCTGACATTGTGGATTCTTCTATTATTGAATTTTATAACATGCGCATGCTCGTGTGCACATGTTATAAACTTGGATGGCCACGCGCATAGGTGTGCTGGTTGCGGACTGGGAGGGAATTTCCCTATCCCCCTATCTACACTTCCTCCCTCTTCCCCTCTCCTCCCCACCCCCTAAACCTAACCTACCTTTCCCTAAATTTTTTATTTTATTACTTACTGCTCCTCCGGAGCAGAAGCAAGTCATGCGTGACAGACAGCTACTGGCGCATACTTCCCTGGAACAGCAGGGAACAATGTTAACTGAAATTCAATTTTTTTAAATTTTGTAGGACCAACGCCGTCAGCTCATAACATGAGAGCTGCTCATTTGCAAGAGTCCACTTTAATTTATTTTTTAGAAATTTTTGTTGCACTTAAACAACAAACTTAACCTTTGTCCAATTAGTCATTAAAGTGAATAAGTGTCTTATGTGCCTCTCAAAATCCAAATAGCTAATAATGTGTACGTGAGCATAAATGGGTTGAAAAGGTACTTAGCTTGTGAACAAAACATAAACCGGTTTATGTTTATAGATGACCTTCTCACTCTTATTATGCCAGAGGCAAGGCACTGTTGATTTTTCTTTGCACTGGAGTAGGGTTGGGGTGGGAAACAGTGTGAAGGCAGTTGCAGCAGTGCTAGAAGTAGTGATTATTATTGTCACTGACCAGTGTGGTGAGCAGCCAATGCACACTGAGATAATAAAAAGAAAAGTCATACCAGGTTGCCAGTCTTTTTGATGATGTTAGTGTTTAACAATTTTTTTTGTGTGTGGAGTTAGTCAACACTAGTACACACAACACAGCACACAGACACAATGAATTGAAACAAAACTTTTTCCTCTGTACAACCCTATTTGACAATACATTTATTTCTGATAACCTTATTAACCTTTTTGTAAATTAGGTAATGTATTTAAATCTTTCCACCATTATAATAGTATCATTCTCTCCCTACTATAGGAGGCAGGCCTCGTTCAGTGGAAAGGAGGCTCTGGAATGAGGTTTCATGGGATGAGGATGAAAGGGGTAGTGTCAGGAAATATTTCTCTGCAGAAAGGGAGGTACAAAAATTCAACAGCATCTCTGAGGAGGTGGTGAAGACAAAAACTCTATCAGAATACGAGAAAATATGGAAGAAACGCTAACAGGCAACTTATCAGGCTAAAGTTAGCTGGATAAATTGTCAGGCTGTGGCTCCATGTACAGAGAATAGATATAGGCTAGGCTCTGGCTGGATACTGATAAACCTTTATTCATTCACAACAGAAAAATCACTCTGTACATCTTCGCAGCTTATAAATAAAGAAGCAGTATCACAACTTACAGTCTCTCGGTCTGAGCCTTTCCTAAAATTCCTTGTTTCCCAAGGTCCTCCACCTGGACCAGGATTCCCTATTGGCTGAAGCTTAAGGTAGAATATGCCAGATCCCTGAATCTGGTCCTTTAAAGTATTCTGGGGTTTCTTGTGTATATACCCCTTCATACATCCTCCCTTCAGCTCAATCTTCTTAGGTTGAGCACTTGCTCTTACTAGGGGTATATTCCTAAGAAGACCCCTGTTTCACTTTTCAGGGGTGCCTGCTGTTCCAATCAGGCTTGACTGCCCATAAACTGACCCCACAGGGTTTTAAACTGGGGACAATCATGCACTAAATCCAGGTGAGGGATCACGGGAAATACTCCTGCTTCCCATAACAGTTTGTCCTGCTGACTTCTGTAGACAGATCAACATCACCTTCTTCTTCTTCTCGTTGATATCCTCTCTCTTGATCAAGTCCTTACAAACAAATGTGTTACTGAACCCTGAGTCTACCAGGGCTTGGATGGGAACTTTATCCAGCTTCAACTAGATCATAAATTTCTTAAGTTCCTTATGTAGAATATCCACCAAGTTACAGCTTTGTAGTTTTGTGAGTGTTTGCCCATTTGCATTCCACATTTTGTTCTCATTCTGGGGGCTGCTCTCCACAACCTCTTCCTTCTTCAAGCCATAAGCACTCTTCATCTGAATGGTCCTCTGTCTTACAGCTGGAACGTGCTCATGGGGCTGGTTCCTTTTTAACTTTCCCTATACTTCCCATGGGCTCTCCATTTTCTTTTTCTCCATATGGGCAGTGTTCTCCCTCATATCCATTCCCCGCACAAAGGACACACAAGATAAAATATCTGTAACCTTGTTACTGGTTTGTACCAGTCCCTCCAAGATTCCCTTTTTCTTTTGATTTGAGGATCAACCTTGCTTTGGAAACTTTCCTGTGTCCATGTGGACTTTAGTCTCTAGTGTCGGCTGTGTCACCATGTTGATATCTATGTTGATATCCATGTTGCTATCCATATTGACAGTCTCTGGCCAAGTGACCTCTCCTTCTACAGTTGAAGCAAGCAGGAAAGGGTATGGCCTGTCTACTGGGCTCAGATCCAGAACTGTTCACTTCAGAGGGCCATTGCTGGAGTCCTCTGCTCTCATTACTGTGCCATGGGGCCGGTGTAGGCTGATTTCCAGCCTCCACACCATGTCAGGAATCAATTGGGCCTGGTGGAAGGTGACTGCCACTTCTAATGCTTTTTCCAAAGTGAGTCTGGGGTGCCAACAGATCCAATTTCGCATGAGCCAGTCAAGCCCATCTAGGAACTGTTCCAGAAGCACCTCATTGGCTACCTCAACTCTAGTCTTTGCCTTGAGCAGCAGCCATTTCCATCTGGCATCTTTCAGTTGGTGGAATAGGTTTTGGGACTTTCCCTAGGCTGTATCATGCCCTGCCAGAGTTCTTGTCAGAAGGTTTCTGAAGGATATCCTGCCCTTTCGAGGATGCTGATCTTTTCTTCCACATAGGTGGCCTTTTCCTGCACATTGACCACTTGAAAGGCAGCTTGGCTTCTGCCTATGAGCAAATTTGCCAGGTGTGTTAACTTCTGGCCAACCCATCATGCTGGCAGTCTTTCAAAGTTTCTCAGAAATATCTCCGGCATGCCCCCTGCCTTCATCTTAAACAGGATGGGAGGTAGCAGATTCCCCTGAGTTGTAGCAGCTTGCAGCTAGATGAAGTGTTTCTTCACATACATTTTGAATGACTTTTCTGGAGCTGCTGCTGGCCTTCCACCAGGACCTGCTGCATGTTGGCTTATTGGTCCTGGTTGCTCAATGAATCCATGAAAGGCTCTGCACTGCTCACAAGCACTTGCACAAGGTTTCTCCCCCTTTCTTTTCTTTCTCTTGAAAACCAAACCCTGCCTGTTTGGCATTAATTTACTATTAATTCCCTCTCTGCAGGCAGAGCTATTCTTTTTAGCTGGTTTAAATCCCTCTCCCAGGAAGCCATTCTCTGGTCCTCAGGAAACAGGAAAAAGAAAAAAAAATTCTTCTGTTTGGAGGGGATTTCTGGCTGTGCAAGCTTAGCTCAGAGATCCCCAAACTCACACCATATGTGGCACTGTGTGCAGTCAGAATGGCCAGAGAATAGGCACAGGCTCGGCTCTGGCTGGATATTCATGAACTTTTATTAATTCAGAATAGAAAAACAAGGCTGCATATCTTTGCAGCTTATAAACAAAGACACTCTCTCACTCTGGCCTTTCCTAAGTTTTCTCCTGTTCCCTCCTGGGCCTGGCTAGATGTACACCTTCCCAGGAGCCTCCTCCCAGACCAGGATTCTCTATTGTCTGAGGTTTAAGGTGGACTGGCCTGGATCTCTAGCTGGAGTTTTCTTGTGTATACCCTGTCGCACAGGGATATTCAGTGGGATAAATATAATAGTGAATTTACTTACCTAAAGTTATCTGGGTAATGATGCCCAGATTACATTAAAACCTATCTGTCTATGATTGAATAACCATTTAGATTCAAAGATCTCCAGGTATGTGTACCCAGAAAACTAACCTTAACTGGTTAAGAGGCTGCAATAGGGCAAAAATCTGTTTAGGCCTACATGCCCAATTCCTTAACCCCCACCCCACTAAAAATGTAAAACTAATGTGGTCTATAGTGTCTGAACCCCCTTCTCCTTTTCCATCCCTCCCTAAAAGTTAAAATATGGCTGCGGGTCTATCAGCCAGACAAATATTCCCATCCTTCCAAATTCTGAAAAGGAGCTTAAGGGAGAGGGTTTGTGCACTGTGGCCTATATTAGTTTTACTTTTTTAACAGGGTGAGGAATTGGGCTTGCAGACTCACACATATTTTCTTTTTCCTATTGCAGCCACTTAACCGGCTATATAATTTGAATATACCTGTTTAAGGTTAAATATATCTGGGTATATAGTCAATGCTACCTGGCAAAGTTTAAGCCCAATTCCTGGATTCTGAACAATTAAAACAAATATCTGTGACAATGAAGTGCTTGTAAAAGATCAGTGCTTGTAAAAGATCAGTTGTACGAACTAAGCGTAACAAATTACCAGGACCCGATGGCATCTACCTCGAGTTCTAAAAAAACTAAAAAATAAATGTGTTGACCTGTTACAAGTAAACTATAACTTTTCATTAAAAACAGCCATGATTCCTGGAAGACGGCTAATGTGATGCCAATTTTTATAAAGCAGTCCAGGGGTGATCAGGAAACTATAGACTGCTGAACGTGACATTGGTGCCCAGCAAAATGGTAGAAGCCATTCTTTAAAATAAAATCACTGTCCATAGAGATAAACACAGCTCAATGGGAAGGAGTCAACATGATTTAGCAAGGGGAAGTCTTGTCAACAAACTTTCGGAATTTCTGAAGGTGTAAATAAACATATTGATATTGGTTGCTATAGAGCATTTGGACTTTCAGAAGGCATGTGACAAAGTCCCCCATGAGAGACTCTTCAGGAAATTATAAAGTCATAGGATAGGAGGCCGTGTTCTATAGTGGATTAGTAACTGGTTATAAGGTAGGATGAATGGTCAGTTTTCCCAGAGGAGAATGGTCATTACTGGAGTACCACAGGGATTGGTACTGGGACCTATGCTTTTAACATATTCTTAAATGATCTGGAAAAAGGAACAAGTGGGGAAGGAGCAAGATGACCATGAGAGGAGGATGCTGATATTTGCTGTCTTATGAAATTACCTATATTTTTTCCTAAATGACTCAAAAAAAAAGGGGGGGAAAGATGAGAGTTTTCTCCACCAAGCTGACTCACCTACTTCATTAGCAAATGTTAACATCTTTTGCTTCCCAGATTTCTCCTTTGTCCGGAGGCCAGTTCCCTGTTGCTGGGATTGATGAAGGAGCATTAGCTCTGCTGGGAGAGGAGGTTTCCCTCAGACCCTGGCCACAAGAGTGTCTGCCGCCAACCAAATGTGTCTCCTCCCAGGAAGCTGCACCGATGCCCCTCTGTTGTCTGTGCAGTAGGGGGCTGAGGAGGCATCGTTGTCTGTTTGATTTCTGCAAGAACTGCAGATGACTCACAGCAATGCAGAGACAGCTTGCTGAGCACTGGAAGCTCCGTTGGGTGGTTTTCCTGCTAAGGCTGCTGTTTCTTCTGGGGAAAGCTTTTCTGCTGGTGCGTTCCCCCAGTTCCTAAATAAGCCGGAGGAAATGACTCTGGATTCCTTATGGGAAACGATGGCCAAGTTTGGCCAGATTCTGTGTGCATCAGCTAGGAAAATGGACTCTCTTACTTTAAAATTGGAGCCCCGGGTTTACAGGCTTGAGCTACAGGTTCAGGAGCGTATGCAACAACTAACAGATTAAACTAAATGACTTGGGGAAAGTGCATGGGGGCTGAAACTGCTATTTTGCAGGATCACGGAGCAATGTCTCGAAGGACTGAATCACTGGAGAGTTCTGCAAAAGGCTCAGACTTTGCATTTTGAATTTTCCTGAAATCATGGGTGAACTCCCCTGGATTACCTTTAAAAAATATTTAGTAGAAACTTTACATCTGGCTCCAGAGATGCTCCCTTCGGTGAATAAGCTGGGGGGGGGGGGGGGAGTTTGCCTCCCTCTCCCCAGTCTAATGCTATGTTTGGCCAAAATGCTCCTGTAGTTTCTTTCCTAAATGTATCGGGCTTCTTGGAAATGTCTGGTCCAGAAGCAATTGAAAGAACTACTCTATTAGTTTTCTCTGAAGCTGATTTAAGCTGATTTAAGTAAAGGGATAGCAGCAGATTTTCAAAATTTAAATGTGGATTTTCTGGGACAAAAACTGAGACTTTTTCCCTATCTTTCAAGGCTGACACAGGAAGGAAGGAAGAAAGGTTTTCTTGGCCCTCAGAAAGGATACCTTGTCTTTGGGATCCTCATTTGTTTTTCATTATCCCTATAAATGTTTTGTCAAGTATCGTTCGGAGAGTTTTCATTTTTTTTTTCTCCAGATCAATTGAAATCATTTATTAAGGCTCGCAAGATGTTAACATCTTCTCCTACTCCCTTAGGGAACCAATAAATTCTTGGATTTGATCTAGCAGAATATATCTGGCGAGTGTCCTTGCTTTATTTTATTTCTTCATAGTCTCCTGTATTTCTCCCCTCCCCCTCATCTAATTTCTTTTATGCAGGGGATTAAATATTTGGATAAAATGTTCTTATCTTTTCTTTTGTTGTTGTGCTATTATCAATCCTTTTGTTTCTGTACAAAGTTTTTCTATTTTGTTATTTGAAATACCATTAAAAATAAAGTATAAAAAAAGGGAACAGTGAGTGAGGTGATCAAATTTTCAGATTACACCAAATGATTCAATTTTGTTAACACAGCAGTGGATTGCGAGGAACTGCAAAAGGACCTTGTGAAGCTAGAAGATTGTGCAACTGAATGGTAGATGAAATTTAATGTGGAAAAGTGCAAAGTGCTGCACACAAAGAATATTACTCCTAACTACAGGTACACGATGCTGAGTTCTGTATTGGAAGTCACCACCCAGAAAAAGCATCTTGACGTCCTTGTGAACAATACATTGAAATTCTCCGCTCAGTGCATGGCAGAAGTCAAAATGGTAAATAGCATGTTAAGAATAATCCAAAATGGAATGGAGAATAAAATGGAAAATATGATATTGCCTCTGGCAAAATCCATGATGCAATTACACCTTGAGTATTGTGTGCAGTTCTGATCACCCCATCTCAAGAAAGACATAGTGGAACTAGGGGACAGATATAATAAGCTGCACAAAACCTGCCACAGCTTTTTGCATGCATAATTGCATGTGGTTTTCTGCACTGATCTTCCGCGCATATGTAATACTGTGCTCAGTGCGGAAAAACACAGACACAAACCCACTTAAAAACCTGCAGCAGGTTTTGCACAAGTGCATGCAAATGGCATATAAAGGAGGCAATTATCTATTCACAGGTAATACAGGGAACCATATGAACAGGGAGCTCAGTTACCTTGGGGTTTTTTAAGCGGGTGTTTTAGCACCTGGGTCGGGGCAGGGGTTAAGTAAAAGTGTGTGGTTTGAGATATATAGGTCATGCTAACTCTGCTACATACTTGAGTGCAGCACTGCATATATCTCAGAATATATTTCAGAATAAGCCATGCCAAATGTAAATATTTCTAATTACATGTTTGCCTTTTACCATATTAATGACATATGCAAGGAACCAATGGGCACTTTATCATATGGACAATGTACAATGCATTCCCTGATCTCAAAAGAACTCAAAGTGAAGTTACCTTTCACTTCTAAACAATG